>NC_135485.1:116459645-117067145 GCF_052094955.1 Ictidomys tridecemlineatus | reverse complement strand
ATATTACTCAGCATTAAAAGTGAATAAAATTATGGCATTTGCAGGTAAATTTATGGAGTTGGAGAATATTAGGATAAGCTAAGTAAGCCAATCTCAAAAAACTAAAGGCTGGGTGTTTTCTCTGATTAGTAGATGCTGATCTGTGCTGGGGGCGGGGGTGGGGGGTACATGGGAAGAATGGAGGATTTTTGGATTGGGCAAAGGGGAGGGGAGGGAGGGGTTATGGGGGTAGGAAAGAGATAGACATCATTATCCTACCTACATGTATGATTGCATGAATGATGCATCTCTACATTGTGTACAACCAGAGAATTGAAATGTTGCACTCCATTTCTGTACCATGAATTGAAATGCATTCTGCTGTCATGTACAACTAAGTAGAAAAATAATAATAATATTAAACAGTATTCTTAGTTCTGTTCCTATTATATTTTTGCATTGTCTTTTCTATACCTGAGTTAAGACTGAATGAAATGTGTATGTTATATTGTCATTTAACATGATTTTCTTTTTTAGACAACATTTGAGCGGGGACTAGAACTACATGCCAAAGTCACAGTTTTTGCGGAAGGTTGCCATGGACACCTAGCCAAGCAACTATACAAGAAATTTGATTTGAGGGCCAATTGTGATCCCCAAACCTATGGGATTGGACTGAAGGAGGTATCCTGATTTGTTTTTACAATTCTAATTTTGATATGTAGAACTTAATTTTCAATTAAATTTATTTGTATTTTTCATTGACTTGAAACATTCATTAAACTAAAAATACTTGGGATAGTTTTCAAAGGGCTAGAAAATACTACTGATGAAATTATTATCTAAATTTTAACATTTTGAAATTGTTTTATCAAGTGATGCTCAAATGAGTCTTGGAAATATTTAAACCTTGATTTTTTTTCATAATAATACCATCTGCCCTAGTAGAATCAGACCTGTTATCCATATGCTGTTGTAGCATAGCCACATTATACAGAGAAGTGTTTATTCAAAATTGTAAGGTGAGCCAGGCACAGTAGTGCACAACTATAATCCAAGCTACTTGGGAGCCTGAGACAGGAGTTTCAAAAGTCTGAAGCCAACTTTTGGCAACTTCAGGACCCTATCTCAAAAAAAAAATAAAAAGATGGAGAGGGGAGGTGGTGGCTCAGTGGTAGAGCACTCGCCTAGCACATGCAAGGCCTTGGGTTCAATACTCAGGACCACATAAAACTAAATAAAATAAAGGTATTGTGTCCAACTACATATATATATATATATATATATATAGAGAGAGAGAGAGAGAGAGAGAGAGAGAGAGAGAGAGGGGGAGGAAAAAAATTATATATATATATAATTTTTTTTTTTTAGGCTAGGATGTTACTCAGTGGTAGAGCACCCCTGGGTTCAATCACCTGTACTAAAAAAAAAAAAAAAGTATCGTGAAGATAATTTAAAATTTATACAGTACACACCAGGCATAGTATATTGATCTGCAGTCTAAAATTTAATTAGGAAGCAGGCAGGATGGCACACACCTATAATCCCAGTGGCTCAGGAGGCTGAGGCAGGAGGATTATAGGTTCAAAGCCAGCTTCATTCAGCAGCTTAGTGAGGCCCTAAGCAACTGAGCCAGACCCTGTCTCTAAATAAAAAACATAAAAAGGGCTGGGGATATGACTCAGTGGTTGAGCGTCCCTAGATTAAATCTAAGTCCAAAAAAATACGGAGAATAGCTCATGTATTATAAACAGATCTCAAGTGTGCAGCCCCAATAATTTTAACACAGTAAACATATTCATATAACTTGTCACGTAGGTAGAAACAGAGAACATTACCAGCACCCCAGAAGTTTCCCTCATCCTTTCACTGGTGTTTTCTATAATCACACAAAAGTTTGGCCAGTTTGAAACTCTAATGTCTTAAAAAGCATTCATAATTTTATTAAATATTTATTTATTTTTTAGTTGTAGTTGGACACAATACCTTTATTTTTATGTGGTGCTGAGGATCGAACCCAGGGCCTCACGTGTGCCAGGCCAGTGCTCTACCACTGAACCACAGCCCCAGCCCAAAAGGGTTCATAATTTTTCCAACTCATTTCTTTACTTAGATTCAACATGCTACAAATCGGGCTGGGGTTGTGGCCCAGTGGTAGAGCGCTTGCCTAGCATGTGTGAGGCACTGGGTTCGAGTCTTAGCACCACATAAAAATAAATAAATAAATAAATATGCTACAAATTGATATAATTCTTTGATATATGAAGTAGTTTTTTGTTGCACATTATAGTTTTTGTTATAATTAATACTGTAGGAACATTTTGAATTTTTGTTTTTTAGTTATGGATTATTGATGAAAAGAAGTGGAAACCTGGGAGAGTGGATCACACAGTTGGATGGCCCTTAGACAGGCATACTTACGGAGGCTCTTTCCTCTATCATTTAAATGAAGGTGAACCCCTCGTAGCTCTTGGTTTTGTGGTAAGTTATATCCCCATTACAGAAAAAATCTGGTAGAGTTATAGGATCATCAGTTTTGTAAAGCAAGTGTTTTGAATCAGGAAATATAAAATGCTTTTCATTTAAATCTTGTTTTTCAATTTTACCAATATGTAAAGTGCTTATCACTATCATAAAAATCAGTGGACTTAGAAACACACATATAATAATAGCAGCTACTACATTCCAGGCACCATGCTAGACACTTTACTGATATTACTAACTTTCCTAAGAGTCCTATGAAGTATGCATATCCTTAGAGTTTATGAGAAAGCTGAAGTCCAAACAAGTTAAACGGTTTTTCCAAGCACACCAAATGATGGAAGCAGGATTCATGCGTGAAGTTATCTGCCTTCAAAGCCCATTTCCACTATGGCATGCTGCCACCAAATATGAAATCAAACTGGATTTGAACCTACAACTTTTTAAAAATATAAGTAGCTTCTTCTTTCTTGACCACCTACATCTTTGCAGTAAATTACATCATGAACATTTCAAGGAAAAGAGAAGTAAGAGTTTCTATACTTTGCATTTGGTGGCAATTTTATAGTTTAGTGTCATGGGTAGGATTGTACATAACACATTGTTAAATTTATGCATATAGGTGTTTTTACCTCTGGTCAAGTGTTCAGTGCATCACCTTTGGATATTGATTCATTTAATCTAACCAAAGAAAAACGGTGTAGTTAGTAATTCCAGCACTTTAGTAATGCCTTGTAAAATGTAACCTTTATCCCTTATTCTTTTTTTTCTAAATGTAGTTTACATCCTTTTTTTTCATTTTTGCCCTAGTAGTACTATAGTAGTGGATTATTAGTTGACTCCTAGAGTTGGTATTGATAAATGAATAATAAATAATTACAACTCCTTTTGTAAAAGCATAATCTGAGATACCTATAGATATTTTTCATACTGTACTTTTATTTCCAGAGCAGTGATTTGTTAATATGCTCCAAATTTTTTAAGTTTTGCTGATTATAAACACATGGTAACCTTTTGTCTATGCTTTCTTTTCCACACAGATTTTATGATCACTTGTTTAAATTTGCATTATTGTATGTTTCTACAGATACTTTGCATGTGAGAAATTTAACATATTTATTTGCTTATAAATAGTCAAATTTAAATGTACACATTTTAAGGTTGGTCTGGACTATCAAAATCCATACCTGAGTCCATTCAGAGAATTCCAAAGGTGGAAACACCATCCCAGCATTCAGCCAACATTGGAAGGTGGAAAAAGAATTGCCTATGGAGCCAGAGCTCTCAATGAAGGTGGCTTTCAGGTAACTCTTCCAATTGGTTTTTCCTTATTTATGTATTATCAATTCCAAATTGAAAATAAGTTATAACCAACTGAGAAAGAATAGAAAATTATCTCATAGAAAGAAAATTTTTATAAAACCATGTACATGGTAATTAAATTGTATATACTATGAATTTAATTTTAAGAATATATTGATCTCTAGAGATTCATGAGGGTCTTGTCAGTTTATTTTCAACCACAAAGTGATAACTCTGTGACACATGATATTTCCATTGTCCTTAACTGCCAGGAAACTCGAAGGTAAATTTAATTTTCAGCAACCTTAATCTTAACCTTAACTCCCCTATTTTATATGTCTGAAATAAATCATTTCAAATATAGTTAATGTATCAATAATATACTAAACAATGAAATAAGATCTAGATGGCTATGATTAAAACCATTATTATTATTGTGAAAATAGTATTAGACAAGTAAGATGCTCTAAAAACCAGCTCTAAAACTTACCAAATGATTTGACCAAGTTAATTTCTTTGGCCATAAGGGATCGTATGTAAAAATAAAGATGATCCCTTCTGTCTCTAAATGTTCTAAGAATCTAACACTATTTTGGAAACTGGCTTTTTAAAATTTATTATAAAATAAACAGATAATAGAAAAATGGGAGAAGAGGGTTGGCTTAACCTTAAAATGAACTCTAAATGCATTATTACTGTAACAATAATTGAAAAGTAAAATCATTATGTATATTATAAACATAATCACTAAAATCTTAACACTGTCTTAAGTTCTGCTATGGGATTACTCTCATTAGGTGTTTTTGTTTCTGGAGTAGTAATTCATTTGCTAGACATATTTATTGATTTGCATAACTCTTCAAGCCTACTGAATTCCTTTAAATAATGTTCATATTGTCTATTAATCTAATTCTGCTGTGTAATTTATAATATAAAGATCTCAGTATACAAATTTTCTTTTAAAAACAATGCCTTATGTACTTAAACATCTCAAATGATTTGCAGATTAGTAGAAAGAGATGACTACAAACAAGCACTTTTTACCTGAATATACTCACTTAATCAAAGATTCAAATACTTATTCCCACTAAGTTTTTGGGAAATCTTGAGACAGTAATTAGAAACATTGTTTTAATTATTTTGAGCTAAGAAATATTGTCCAACATTTTTCAGCATGTCTTTTCCTTTGTCTCTCACTTCCTAACATGATGTCCAGCTTTCAGTAAAACTGTCCCCCAGGATAGTGTCCTCCCAGTACTTAAAAATAAACACATCCTGCCTCTACTCTACTGTAACATTTTTGTTCATGGGATTTAAGCCCCCAGTTTCAAAGAACTTAAACTAACAATATATGTCCTTCACACATTTCTAGCTCTTAAATAAGCATCAAAAAGGTCACCACCTCATTTAAGAAAAAATTGGCATTATCCAAGTCCCTAACCATTATCTGTTTTCAGCTGGTAGCATTCCAAAAAGCTCTTTTTCTCCACTGCTTTGTGATCCTAATTCATTGCTGTTCTGTGGTTCTAATATTGAGTTTGGTCTGAGGAACAGTCATGAATTTATTACCACAAAAAATTTATTACCACTATGAAAGGACTTGAGCCCTGATACTTATCTTTTACCAGCATTCCTTCTATCTGTAAGTTTTGCTACTTCCGTATCCTTATTTGTCATTGATAGGAGGTATGACACAGAACCTTCACCATGTCTTAGTCTTTGGTTGGTTGGTTGGTTGGTTGTTACTGGGGATGCTTTACCACTGAGATACATCCCCAGGCCTTTTTATTATTTTTATTTTGATACAGCGTCTCACTAAGTTGTTGAGGTTGACTTCAAAATTTTTTGATTCTCCTGCCTCAGCTTCCCAAGTCACTAGAATTACAGGCATGTGCCACCATGCCAGGCCTTACCATGTCTCTTTTGCAGCTGGTGGCAGTGGTTTCCCTGTTAACCACCTCTTCAAGTCTGTCTCAGCATTATTAGCCAAACTTTTACCACCTCATCACTTTCTCAACAAAAGCCCATGGCTTAATTTAGGAAGCCCTTGGAGAACAAAAATACAGAAAGGAAGAACAATTCTGCATTGGTTCTCTTTCCTTTTTAAACTATGGAGTACATTTTCCCATGTACCCATCACTATTTCAACTGCTACACTTGTGAGCAGCATATACTCTTCTGTTAACTAAAAACAGTCTCCTATTGACTAAAATATTGCCACCCTTTATTACATTATTCTTTTTTTAATCCAAAATGTATACTGGGCAGGCATAGTAGTACATGCCTGTATTCCCAGAGGATCAAGAGGCTGAAGCAGGAGGATCTCAAATTCAAAGCCACCTTAAGCAACTTAGCAAGGCCCTAGCCAATTTAAGTGAGACCCTGTCATAAAATAAAAAAGGGTTGAGGATGTAACTCAGTGGTAAATTGCCCCTGGTTTAGTCCCCAGTAAACCTCTCACCCCCACAGGGTAAAAAAAAAAGTATACTGGAGTTCAAATACGTGTCTTAAAATTTTGGAGGGGGGCTGGGGATGTGGCTCAAGCGGTAGCGTGCTCGCCTGGCATGCGTACGGCCCAGGTTCGATCCTCAGCACCACATACAAAGATGTTGTGTCCGCCGAAAACTAAAAAAAATAAATATTAAAAAAAAAAATTTTGGAGGGCTGGGTTGTAGCTCAGTGGAAGAATGCTTACCTATCATGGGAGGTAATGGGTTCAATTCTCAGCATCACATACAAATAAATAATATAAAGGCCCATCAACAACTAAAAATATTTTTTTTTAAATTTTTTTGGAAATTCAGCTCATTAAGTTAATCAAAATATATTGTTTAGCCTAGCTGTAGTGGTAACATAATTATATCACAGATTTCCATCCCTAGATATCAAACTGAAATAAAAAGGATAGATAAAAATTTCTTCTAAATCATGTATTTTCCCAGAATACAAGTAAAAGCAAATCACAACTTAAGAATGTAGTCATCCAGGTTTAGAGAACATTTTTAACTGTGACATAGATATGTATAAATAAAATCATTTTAAAACATGCTTCTATGTTAAATCTGTCCTGAAAGGAAAGGAAAAACTTTTTAACAGAAAAACAGCAATAGTCCTAGTCCTCACTCTTAGGAAAGGCAAATGAAAACTGCCCTTGCTCTATTTCTTTACCTTCTTGCATTCATTTTCATTTATTTATTTTCAACCTTTCCCTATAGCTGTAGAAGACTTTGGCGTGTTCAGTTTTGCCTAATTTGCGCTAACAGTATATTCTGAACCTTTTTTCCTCAGTCTATACCAAAACTTACCTTTCCTGGCGGTTTACTAATTGGTTGTAGCCCTGGCTTCTTGAATGTTCCCAAGATCAAAGGTACCCATACTGCAATGAAAAGTGGAAGTTTGGCAGCAGAATCAATTTTTAATCAACTAACTAGTGAAAATCTCCAATCAAAGACAATAGGTAAGAAATTCCTACTACAGGAAATAGTTTTGTCAGGTTGTGTGTGTTACAGTTAACCTTAAAGATGTATACTGTATCTGTTCCTTTGTGAACAGTATTAAGGTATATGCTGTACAAAAAAAATATATATACACACACACACACACACACACACACACACACACACACACATACATACATATTCTTATTACTTACTGTCAAGAGAACTTTAAAACAATGCTGTTTTCTTCATATCAAAAGTATAATAATTATCAGGCATGGTGGTATATGCCTATAATCCCAGCAACTTTAGAGGCTGATCCTCCACAATTTAGCAGCCTTGTCTCAAAATAAAAATAAAAAGTGAGGATGCACTCAATGATAGAGTGCCCCTGGGCTTAGTCTCCTGTGTAGCCAAAAAAAAAAAAAAAAAATAGTACCAGTGGTGTCCCCAAAATCTATTCCAGATTTGACAATACTGCATTTATACTGCATACCTGTAAGGCACACAGTAAGAACGCACAAATACCAGCGTGCATTCCTTAGCAAACACTGCAAGCACAGGCATATAAATGACCCTTCTAATGTAGTAGAGAAGAACAGCCAGCACTCACACCTCAGTAAACTCTTTATCTAAATAGACCCTCAAGGGATTGTATTTCTCAAAACCAAAGTTACCCTGCCCCTCTCAAAACCAGTTACCCTGCCCCTCTAACTTCACCTTTTATCACTCTCCATTCCAGCCACATGGGCCTCTTTGTAATTCCTGAAACATGCCATGCTTGCTCTTATCTTAAGGTTTTTGCTCATAACTTGCTCCCTCATTCATCCTTTACCTTTGTTCAAACTTCACTCTAGTGACCCTCTCTTGCCCATAACAGTTAATCTGCAGTATGTAGCACTCCCATCCCCACCCCTAACACTTTTCTTCAGCATTTCCCACTTTTTAGCATACTATATCATTTACTTATTTATACTTTTTACACTTTCCACTTGGATGAAAACTCCAAGAGAGCAAGGACTTTGTTCATTTTGAATCCTGAAGACCTGGCACACAGTACAGTAACTGAATAGATAACTTGATAATAGCTTTATTCCTTAAAATCACAGATAACAAATGTTCCACGAGTTAGAATTACACAACTTGGGGGGTGGGAGGTTACAGTTCAGTGGTAATTACCTAGCATGTACACTGTAGAAAATTAAAAACTATGCAGCTTGGTTATGCCTTCAAATGTCTTTGTAGGAATGGAGGCCTTGCATGTGGAAGTAGAGGGGATGAGGTACAACACAGAAAAGTTAAGTCAGAAATGGAATGGTTGAGTAGAAATTTTTCCTAATGTTTTTGTCAAATATTGTTCCTTATTGGACCACCAGCCATACTTCAACTGTATCATATACCCATAATACCAACGCATAGTACTGAGCCAGTGTATCACAAAAGGCAAGGAATAAAGCCTGTGAGAAAAAGGAGTGAAGCAAGGACAGGAAACAATAACTGAAAAAAGCATAGTCACTGTGGAGTTCATGAAAGACAATGAGAAGAACCAATTGTCTTCTTAAATCCTAAAGGTAGTGTACCATATTTTAGGTATTACAATTTCCTAGAGCTACCATAGCAAAGTATCCTAAACTAGGTAGGTAACTTAAAACAACAATTTATTCTTTCCAAGTTCTGTAAGCTAGAAGCACAAAATCAAAGATTAACAGGAATATTGCCTCTCTGAAGTCTCTGTAGAGGAATCTTATCTTGCCTCCCCAATTTCTGGTAGCCTTAAACATTCCTTGGCTTCTGGCAATTTAGTCTCTGTCTCCATCTTTTTAAAAGAACACTGGTCATATTAAATTAGGGACCCATTCTACTCCAGGAAGCCTTAATTACATCTGGAACCACCCTATTATAAAGTAAAAGTCTTATTAAATTTTGGAGTTTAGGACTTCAAAATACGTTTTCACATGGAAATATTTCAATCCAGACACAGTTGGTATTTTCTGTGATGGTATACAAATTTTCACTTACTGGTAGCATGAACTTTTTAAGCTTTCTTCTCAGTTTTGCTGAATTTTCAAACTAATTTTCTTTACTACCAGTGTTAAGTATTCAGGGTTGGGACTGTAGCTCAATTGTAGAGTACTTGCCTGTCATAAGCAAAGACCTGGATTTGATCCCCAGCACCCACAAACAATCATAGAAAGCAAATGTTTACTATCAACAAACATGTATATCAAATTATTATGTTTTTGGAAGATTCCAACATTTAAAAATTACTTACGACTTACTAATCAGATATTTCATTATCAAAATACCTTAACAATAGAGTATTTTATGCAGCTTAAGGCTGTTTTACAGTTAACATTTCATGTTTTTCATGAAAGGGCTCCATGTAACCGAGTATGAGGACAATTTGAAGAAATCTTGGGTGTGGAAAGAGCTGTATTCTGTTAGAAACATAAGACCTTCCTGCCATGGAGCATTGGGTTTATATGGAGGGATGATTTACACTGGAATATTTTACTGGATATTGAGAGGAATGGAACCATGGACCCTAAAACATAAAGGTAATTCAAACATTTTAAAATGTCAATGTTATAATCTTTAAAAGCTTATAAATGGGACCTATTAATTAATGGAGAAAAAGACCTTACCTTTTCATGTTTTATAAGCTTGCTTGCTTAGAGAAATTATAATTGCTGTCTTTCAAAGATCTGTAACTAGAGGATTAAAGCCGTATTTCTTTGGCGTTATTTTCAGGTTTTTATAATGTTAAGAAAGTACTTGAAAATGGGAAGGGGTGCAGTTCAGTGTTAAGAACACTTGCCTATCTTTTAGAAGGCACTGATGAGGAGGTAGAAATGTAGGGAGGGTTGGAGATAAAGCTCAGTGGTAGAGGGTGTGCTTAGCATACACAGGAGCCTGGGTTCAATCCCCAGCATCAAAAAACATACATATACTTGAAAACTGTTGTTATGTTAAATATTTTTCTGAAAATTGTTGAAGGTTCTGACTCTGATCAGCTTAAGCCAGCCAAAGATTGCACACCTATTGAATATCCAAAACCTGATGGACAGATCAGTTTTGATCTCTTGTCATCTGTGGCTTTAAGTGGTACTAATCATGAACATGACCAGCCAGCACATTTAACTTTAAAGGATGACAGCATACCTGTAAACAGAAATCTATCAATATATGATGGGCCTGAGCAGCGATTCTGCCCTGCAGGTAATAATTTCCTTCCATTCCTAAATATTAATAGGTATCTGCTTCAAATATTTTAGAAATTATTCCATTTAGGAATTATTTATTTCCATTGCTTGGAAATTGTTATGACCACTACACTCAGCTCTTTTTAGGAAATTCATACCTAAATGAGTTTGCAATTAGCATTAATAGTTAACAATGATAAAATAATAGGGAATTTTGGTTAAACCTAATTCAGATGACATTTCTCCAGAAATGTCAGACCAAGATAAGGATTATGGAACACAAAATACCACCTCTGTTCTTGTAACAAAGAACAGTTATTAAAAAGTTACTTTTGTCATGGCAGCTCCTGTGTGCACACACATGCTAAACTAGGTTATGGCCATACTGAGTTTAGGAGTGGTCCTAAACTTTAAATTCACCATGAATATGATATCTTCTTACTGCTTTCAGCTAAGATTAATCCAAACCAGGTCTCAAATGCTATGGTAGAACCAACAGTATACAGATATGTGAGAATAAATACATTCTCAAGTGAAATTAGAATGTAAGCAAGCCCTTCAAATGCAAGGACCTTTTTAGCATCACTGTGGGGTGGATTTCTTTTATTAGCTATAGCATGGGTGTGTGTTTGTTTGTGTATCTCAAAGATGGCTAAGTACCAAAGACCCTTGTTAGACTCACCTAGTCAGTACTACTTTACTTTATCTTATATACATTTATAAACTAACAGCAGCCCGCAGCACACACCACGATTGTCATTATATAATGACATTCTCTAGCATTCAGAAAACAACTTCTAAGGTTTCTGTAGGTGAGGATTTTTAATTCTACTGTTGATCAGGGTATGGTGACATACCCCTGTTATACTAGCTACTCAGGAGGCTGAGGAAAGATGATCACAAGTTCAAAACCAGTCTAGACAACTTAGCAAGACCATGTCAAAATTTAAAACAAAAAAATTAAAGTGCTAAGGATATACCGCTTAGAGAGTGCTCGTCAAGCATATGCAAGGCCCAAGGTTTGATCCCTAGTACCACTCCATTAACATTATTCATTTTTACTTTCAGGAGTTTATGAATTTGTACCTTTGGAACAAGGTGATGGATTTCGGTTACAGATAAATGCTCAGAACTGTGTGCACTGTAAAACATGTGATATTAAAGATCCAAGTCAGAATATTAACTGGGTGGTGCCCGAAGGTGGAGGAGGACCAGCTTATAATGGAATGTAAACTGCAATTTATTTCATTTCAGGCACATTTACATTTAAAATGTAAATGTATAGCAAACTAACATTAAAATATTCAGAAGTTAACAATTTTCCTTCACAGAATAACTACTGGTGAAATAAATGTTTTATACTATATCTATGTAAAATTATCCCATAAAAATTATGAAACATTTCCTCTTACAATAAAACTAAAAATTATGTAGCATTTACTTACCTCTTTGATGTTCAAGATTTCAGCACCAACAGCAAAATGCCTTATTGGGCTTTACTATACAGTTGATTTACCAAATTTAAATCTTCAAATGTAAAACTGAATACACATTCTAGACCAGGGATTAGCATCTAACTCAGCACTTACTATGAATCAAGTTTTACTGAACCAGCCATGCCCATCGGTTATACACTGTCTTGAGTTATAACTACAGAACTGAGTAATTGTGACAGACTAGATGGTGACTGTAAAAATTTTACTATCTGGCCCTTCACAGAAAAACTGCCAAATCCTAAGTGTCATCTCTAAGCATAAAACACCAGCACAGACTTACCACATAATGTATAAGGATTGAGGGAAACAATATACAAATAAGTGTTCATCAGTTCATTCAACAAGATATAACTTAAGGAGTTTGAAAGCAAACTGGAGGTCTGGAGTTGTGGCTTAGAGGTAGAATGCTTGTCTACCATGCGTGAGGCACTGGTTTCGATCCTCAATACAACATAAAAATAAAGATTGTATCCACCTATAACTAAAATATAAATACTAAAAAAAAAAAGCAAACTGCACACCATTCTTTATGAAAGTACAGATAGAATTTTTAAATGAACTTCACTGTATTTTTTGCCACTTTTTATTAACAGGGAACCTGTATCAGTATTTTAAAGTGTAAACAATGAAGAACTGAAATGTCAAAGGAATCACATTAGCAATCACATATAGACAATAACTCTTACATTGTCTTATTGCCTTTATACAATAAATGCATAATATTTAAGCAAAATTGAATCCTTTCTAAGCAAACATTTTTGCATATACTGCCTTCTCTTTATCTTTCTCTGCCTTTATCTTCTGTTTGACTTTCAGCAATTCTGCCTGGATGGCTGCAAAAAAAAATAGGCAATGAGTTATTTCTCAAAACAAAAAGATTAGGATGACCAACAAACGATTATAATATCACAACTCCTCCTCCCCATTGACAAAACTTTTCTTCTGGATAAAATAACAACCCTATTAACAGAAAACTCTACTCCAAGAAAGCAGAGTTCACAACAACCCTGAAGCATAATTTCAGAAGACTGCCAACTGAGAGAACTCAATCACATCAATACTTGTTTCTCCATCTCCATTTTAGAGAGTAGTAACTACCTTGTTTTATTTTAGCAAAAAGGGACCAAAGAGATAAATATTTAGATCTGGTGTTGCTATTCACTTTTGGTTTAATTTAAAAAAATAAATTTACTTGTCATAGCTTTTCCAAAACATATTCAGTATCTAGAATACTAGATTACTTGCCATGATGGTCCACTTAAGGAATGGTCCCAAAAATTAAATTTACAATGAATACTATACCTGAGTATTGACCTTTCAAAGAATGTCATAGTAACAAAAACAGGATCTCAAATGATAAGGCAGAATAAACCATATTAAGTGCACTGTGAAAAACTAGTGCATTTTTGAGAGGAATGAAAACAAGCTCTATCAGGGGAGGACCTTGTCTTATTCACTGATATACATGGCCCAGTAACAGGCATTCTATAAGACCCACTGAACAAATGCCTGATATCTGCCAAAGTTAAGAGTAAAACAGTTCATGAGCATAATTTTAAAGTGCTAAATGAACTTTGACTACAAAAACAGCCAACCTACCTTTATCTTCTGGTGCTATCTCCTGAGCTTTCTTAAGATCAGCCTTTAATTGGAAAAAAAAAAGTTGTGAAAAATTAAGATCTAATTTACAAAGGTGACTGTTTATTGTAAAACATTTGAAACAAAATTTACCAGTGCCTGATCGTATTCTTTTAATCCTTGCCATCCTTGAGCTCTTCGATACAGTGCTTTAGTATTTGATGGGTCCATTTCAAGAGCCTATAAAAATTAAAAAATTATAACTATCTAAATAAATACATTTTTCAGATTCATTTATTGCCTGACACCTTCAAATCCACTTCAGCTGAAGACTATGAACAGCTGTCTTTTGCCAGTTGGCATAGTGTGACAATTTGTCAGCAGAGGGCACTATATGGAGGAGGAAGGTGTTTCTTGACCATATCTTTAACATGCTCCTCAGCACTGTGGTTTCTCTCTCCATACTCAGTCCTAACTAATGTATTTATAAAAGAAAACACTGTAAATGAAAGTTTGCAAGTTGTCCCTTAGTGTCTCTGGAATAGTTCCAGGACAGCTCAACTCACCCCCTGCAAATTAAATCTGGAGATTTAAATTTTTAATATAAATGGTTCAGTATTTGCATTTAATAACCTATACCTTTCCTTCCATATATTTAAAAGTCTTCACATGTTTAGTACAAAAGAAATCTTCAATCTGAGGCTGGATGAATCTTAGAATGTGGAATCCATGGATACAGAAGGCCAACTATACATGCTTTTAATTGAAATCTAAATTTCTTAGGAACCTGAGTAACTTTATAAAGATCTTTTCACTAAAATAAACATTTTTAAATTAACATTCTATTTATATATTTTAAAAGCCAATAATCACAGATTTACTGAAAAGGAAACATCTGCCTCACAAGTTATGGAGACCCAGAGTAAAGATCAATTTTTTCCTCTGTTGTATGTTCCCTTCTAAATATATTCTAGGACTTCGGGTATACACTGCTAAAACACTTGCCTTACATGAATAAGAGTCTTAGATTTGATCCCAAAACTGCAAATATATTTTCTTATCCTCTATTCACTTACTCTAAGCAGATTTTTTTTTTTTTAATGTAGCAGTGTTGGGATTCAACCCAGGACCTCATGAATGAATGCTGGGCAAGTGTTCTACAACTTAACTACACCCCTAGTACAGAATCTCATTTCGGTTCTATAGCTAATCTATAGCTTAGTGGGCAAAAATCAAAACATTTAGTTTGGAAATACTTTCAGACAACTATATAACAGGAAAGAGAGTCATAATCGATCTATTTTGAGAAAGGTAATGCTTTCTAGCTTTATTAGTTAATGTAACTAGATAGCTCTCATAAAGACAAATGACCTTTCTGTGTATTCCAAATAGTATCCATTCTCCCATACAAGGTGTGATGACCCTAAATAGAAACTGGCCCCCTCCTAAACTAAATCTATTAAGTTTCTAGGAAATATGAATCTTGTAATTAAAAACAAACTAAATTCACTGAGTACATAAAATGTGCCAAGCACAGTGCTAAGTACTTAAAACTTGCTTTATAATCTTTTACAACCATCCTATCAGGTAGGTATTATTTTCAATTTATAGAAAACAAAATTCAGATTCTATAAAAATTAGGAATCTATACAAGATCACAAAATTAGCTGAATGGCAGAGGTCTAATTTGAAAAACCATGCTGGGTGGGGCTGGAGTTGTGGCTCAGCAGTACAGAGCTTGACAAGCATGTGCAAGGCACTGGGTTTGATCCTCAGCACCACAAAAATAAATAAATAAATAGGGGCACTGTGTCCAACTACAACTAAAAATTTATTTTAAAATAAATAAATAAATAAAACCATGCTGGGACTAGGGGTAGAGTTCAATGGTAAAGGCACTGGGGGTGTGGCATGCCTAACTCCACAACCCACATACCTAGTCATTTCTAACTTTGTGTTCCAATGCTTAGCATATAATAGGTGCTCTTAAATGAATATATGAACTGACAAATGCTTTAAGAGAAAAATAGGAAAGTCTTTCAAAGATATTAAGTACACAGGGTCAAAAAGCAAAACGAGGGGCTAGGCTTGTGGCTCAGTGATAGGGTGCTTATCTAGCACATGTGAAGAACTGGGTTCGATCCTCAGCACCACATACAAATAAATAAAATAAAGGTATTGTGTCCATCTACAACTAAAAAAATTTTTTAATTTATTTAAAAAAAGCAAAATGAATGGATTGAAAGGAAGTTCTGAAGGTCCAAAATATTTAGAGACAATATGCAATAAGACATATTCAGATATGTAAAAAGTGGTTTTGTTCAAGTTGGTATGCCAAAATCCCTCTCCTTCAAAAAGTTCAATATTACACAGTTACCTCTAAACAACTTTCAACTGCTCCCTGCCAATTTGACATCTTCAGTTTACAAGCACCAATATTCAGCACACAGCTTAAGGCTATAGACTGCAGCCTAGATCCATCTGCTTTCTCAATAACAGCCTTTGAACTATCCACATATCTGGAAAAAAAATTAATAAAAGCAATATGTAATTCCACACAAACAAGACTTACTCTACTACTTCAAAAATACCAAAAAATGTTACATCATTTCTGATATAAAAAGCAGATACTAGGGCTGGGGTTGTGGCTCAGAGTTAGAGCACTCGCCTACCATGCGTGAGGCACCAGGTTTGATCCTCAGCACCACATAAAAATAAAGATATTGTGTCCATCTAAAACTAAAAAGTAAATATTTAAAAAAAGCAGATACTAATTTAATATCCAATCTCCACAATCTTCTTATTAAACATTTTTTTTATTTTTATTTTTTGTTGCGGGCCAGAGACTGAACCCAGGGCCTCGAGCACCCTAATAAACACACAGTCTACCACTGAGCTCTACTCCCATACCCATTATTTTTCTTTTGAAGGTCATTTTCTTTATGAGGTATTTTTATTTCCTAAAACATTTTTTCCCAAAGTGTTCAAAAAGAACAAACAATTCCCAGAAGCCAGGTGTGGTGGTACACACCTGTTAATTCCAGCAACTCAGGAGGCTGAGAGAGAAGGATACCAAGTTCAAGATACGGCTCAGCAACTTATCAAAGCCCTCAGCAACTTAGCAATGCTTGTTTGAAAATAAAAATAAAAAAGCTGGGGATGTAGCTCAGTGGTATAGCACCCTTGTGTTCAACCCCCAGTTAAAAAAAAAAAAGAATTTCCCAAATCAATTGTATCAATTGTGCAGTAGTAGTAACACACCTCTAAGTTAAAACTCAGGTCCCATTAGGTACTTTTCAATGTAATTGTATTTGGAACCAGGAAGGTACCAGAAGTGTACTGACTGGCAAAAGGTAAAGAACAACCATTAAGTGTTCATTTTTAATTGTTCACTGAAAAAGACCAAGAAACAGAGCATACCAAGCCCCTAGAATTGAGCTGCTAAACTTTTCTTTCTTTGAAATTTATCAGAGCTCCTTAGAGAAAGTGCTGATACCAGATACAAAAGCCAGGTGATTATAAGATGACTCTGAAACAAATCTTGTGTCAGAAAGGAAGCAAGTGATCACAGATTGTCAAAATGAGGCTGGCGATATAACTCAGTGGTAGAGCTCTTGCCTAGCATTTGTGAGGCTCTGACTTTAATCTCCATCACTGAAAAAAAAAACCAGCAAGTCAAAATGAAATGGGCTTCCACTGAACAATATTAAACTCTTTGAGTACCAAAAAGAATCACAGTATTGCTACATTAATAAACCAAAATGAAAAAACCACAGGTCTACAACATTACCAAATGGAGGGCAGGGGTTTCTTACACAGAATGCCAGCTAACAACTGTAGAATATCACAGTTCTCCAACAATTAGTGTAATAAGTAAGGGTAAGGACACTAAAACTACTGTGTGAAAGGTTGTTGGGTTTCCATATAATCTCAGTATCACCTCATGGGGAAAAGGGTCTCCTGGAACAGACACATCCATTCCACTGGTACAAAGTGAACAAACTCTGGTCAAACTGATTTACACCTTCACGATGTTATATAATAGCCAAAATACAATATTATCTACACCTCAACTCTTCTGTATTTTGAAATTTTTCAAAATAAGCTGCAGCAACAAAAGAAATGCAACTATTTCAAACACAGATGTTTATTCCACAGGAAATTTGCCAAAATACAATGAGGAATTTGGAATTTCAATTTATAATTCAATTTACAAGATCTTAACAGTAATTTATTTAAAATGTTTAATTACCTTAAAACCTTTGCATATTTTTTCATGGCCATCTCCCAGTTCTGGGATTTGAAAAAAGTATTTCCAATATTTTTTAAGTCTTCTGTTATTAGTAAAATTTTATCTACCTGTACAAAGGAATACAAACACATTGGAAGTTAACAAGTAATATGATAGGTTTTATCATTATACAGAGTGATACAAAATCCCAAACATTTTGCACTAAAAATTTTTATTTATTAAAGTACTAATTTGAAAGTACTTACATCTTTTAAGTCTATATCTGCATCCTCTGGGAAATCTGGATGACTATCGCCAGAGCCATCTTTTGGTAATATTCCCCAATCATCCCCTTCTTTGAGTTCTCCACATTCTGCAATAACGCACAACTGTAAAAATAATAATGGAATTGTAGAAATATACTACCATATTAATGAAATATTATTTTAAAAAGTCTTCTTTAAAAGCTATATAGTTGTAAATAACAACACTACCGAAGTCATAGACTTCAGTTAGAAACTTTTATTATAATTACAATAATGCCTTTTTTACTTATTTATTCCAACTAATATAACAATATCACTATCTACTTAAGTATTCAGAAGCTCAGTGTACACATAGTAAATTGTTAATTTTACCATTCTCCATGTTAATTATTGTTTGGTGAGGTATGAACTTTTAATTTACTATAATTCCCTTCATACTCTGAATTCCAAAGCTTGCCTCCTACAAGTAACTAAGTTTCCAATGCCCACTTAAAACTTAAGATGCACAATACTATGGTCATTCTGATTCACAGACATCTAGAACACAAGTATCTTCAGAAATCATACAGTCTAAACACTTTAGGAACAATGGATGAGGAAAACAGGCCAAAAAAATTCAGTAAAATGATCAAGGCCAAATCTCTAGAATAAGAATCTAGGTTTGCTATCCTTTTTCTACTGTGTATTATTATACAGTCTGGATCAAAACTTTTGCTGGTATAGGGAGACTTTTAAGTAATCTAGCAAAAATACATTAAATTTGAAATAAGAATTAAAAAGCTTCCTTTAGACAATAGGTACAAAAATAAAGTGATAGATGCAGGCTCCTAAATCAAAATCATCCTAACATTTTCCAATTTTTCCAGCTAATTTAATAATCACTAGAACATTTTAAGATAGAAACTATGACAATATGTATATTTCACTATAACTTTACTTACTTTGACAGGTTTTTCACCTTTCACTTCTACATTTTCCAGCATCCTTGCCACACCTATGCCTTTAATTACTTGGCCAAACACCACATGCTTCCCATCCAAATGAGGAGTCGGAACTGTCGTGATAAAGAACTGAGAACCATTTGTATTGCGGCCTGCGTTTGCCATGCTCAATAAACCCTCCCGATCATGCTGTAGGAAAAAAAAAAATCATTCAAAGAAAATGAAAGTTAGGGTATTAATCTAAACTGTTCTTTTACTGACCACTCACATAAAGTCAGGATAGTTGGTAACATGAGCCATTCTACCATTATATCAAACTAATTGTTCTTTCTTTACTTTTTTTGTTTTTGTTTTGTGGTACTAGGACTGAATCCAGGGCCTCTAGCATACTAGGCAAGTATTTTAACACTGAGTTACATACCCAGACTATACTTTTATTTAAGAAATGTTCTATTACCTTTACTTTGTATAAACTGAAACCTTCGATGAACAAAATAGGGGGTATTTGATCACTTCTTAAACTTTAGGAAAAGCTAATGAAATCAAATAAGGTAACTGAAATGGGGGTTAATTTCTAAATTGGTCACTTTAAGAAGATGATACACTTCATCTTTAAAATAATCTAATAATATATTTCTACCCTTTTATGATGGATGCTCTTGAAGACCTGAAGAGTTTTCCCACATTCAGTAATAGGCCTACATTATTATTCTTCTTTTACACATCCATTAACTGGGAACAGTAATGGGATATTGAATTTGACTAGTCATTCAGTTAAGGTACTTTCCTAGTCACAAAAGAATCTAAACCTTGTGGCTTTTATATCAGGTAAATTAACTCTTCAGGGAGTATACAAAGGAAACTGCTAACTACATCTTGAAATCAAAATTCTACCTTGTTCAATAGTTCTGTCACGAAAACTTCATTTTTCTATTTTATTTCTTCGGCTTTGTAAACACCTCCTCATTGGTGATAAATTCTAAGTTTTTCCACCTAAAATGCCTTTTATCTCTCCAATCTAAATAATTCAGCTTTCAAGGCTACCAAAATTATAGAAGACAAAGACAAGAAGCAGGTCTCCTTTCTAGAAGCTTCCTTTTTTTTTTTTTTTTTTTTGGTATGCATGAAATCATTACATTATCTTGGTTTACATTCTTCCATTAGCTTCTTTTGGTGCTTTCCCCAAAACATTAGCTATAATTTTAACTACTTTTCTCAGTTTTCCACTGTCTTTGTCCTCATCCATAATCCTTCAATTTTACTTATTTTATTTCTTGCCTAAAAAAATTTCAGTCACCTTGCAAGGCCAGGCTTACCCATTCCTCCTCAATGTCTCATTTAATAACTTGGGTCATATAAATCACATCCTTGCCCCAGAGCACACATAAAGTTTATATTACTGAGTTGTGAATCTATAATGTGAAAATCCAAAATCTAAAAGACTCCAAAATCTGAATTTTTGTGCAGTAGCATTCACAAATTCAGATTTCAGATTTGGGGATTAGGGATGCTTAACTGGGAAAGCAGATGCAAATATTCAAAATCTAAGGAACTCCAAAATCTGAAACACTTCTGTTTCTCAGCATTTCATACAAGGGTTCCTCAACCTGGATCAAATTTATACAAGTTAAGTATATTCACTCAATTTAGAATTTATTTGTATCTTATTATTCTCTAGTTGTCCCATATTTTTAAATCTTGTCTCCAAGGTAAAATTATAAATTCCTTGTCATCAAAGCCTTTCATTTTTATAATCTTTCTGGTTCCAGTGATAGAACTGAGCATACAACTACTGTCAATAAGTACTATTTAAAAGAATGATGACAATTGCTTTTCAAACTTTCCTCATTACCTTGCTCACATTCCTCATTTCCAAAGATATCACTTTACTTTTGTACTTACATGTCCATTCTTAAAACTTGAATGATGCAATATACCCCGATTAGATCTTGAGCCAATGAAGAAGGCACAGGTACCACTAATGTCCTTTAGAAGCTTGGACATTAACCACATCCACTAGTTTGCAAATCCCCTGACATCATGGATATTAGCGATGATTTTTGTTGCTCTTCAAATTCAAGAATAAAGATGCACAAATTATCATCTTTACAACAAAAACATTTTTCCTGGAATCAATTTGCCATATGGGCTCATTTTATCAAGCCAATTAGAGACTCAGCATCCCAGGTATTTATTGGGGCCTTATCACATATCTTAAGAGAACTCATTGGCTTAAACAAAGCATGTAAAAACTCTACCACAAAGAAATAATAGAGTATTTTTGACAAATAAAATTTATTACTGGATGAAGACCTTCCATATTAACATGGATACTGGGCTGGAGATGTAGCTCAGTGGTAAGGGCTTGCCTAGTATGTGTAAGACCCTAGATTTAAAAGTCCAAGCACCACAAAAAAAAAAAAAAAAAAAAAAGCATATTTACAAATATGATTCCTTTTATAAGTAAAGCATAATCTAGGCACATTTAAGGTCTTTTTTTGGTATTTTAAAACTATCCAATAAATATATTTCACATGTGTTGTAACCTTTATGTTAGCAAAAATACACACTTTCTCCTTTACTTTACCTTATAGTAGAAATTTTCATCTTCAAATTTTTCACCATAAATACTTTCTCCACCTGTCCCATTCTGATTTGAGAAGTCTCCACCCTGAATCATAAATTTCTTAATAACTACAAAAAAAGGAGAATGGCTATTAGTGACTGACACATGGATAGCCTCAGCCATATTAACTAATGAATAGGTAATAATAAAAACAACTTCTTAAAGCATTTTAGTCACAACATCCTCCCATTTGTCTTTCTCCACCTATCTTTTTTATTTATTCTTTTTAGTTACACATGACCGTAGAATGTACTTTACATATCATACATGGAGTACAACTTCCCGTTCTTGTGGTTGTACATGTGGAGTTATACTGGTCATGTACCTATACATGAACATAGGAAAGTTATGTCCAAATCATTCTACTGTCTTTCCCATTCCCATTCCCATTCCCACTCCCTTCTCCTCCTTCCCCCCATTCCAATCCCCTCTACTCCTTTCCATTCCCTTTTGTGAATCAGCATCCACATATCAGAGAGAACATTTAATCTTTGGTTTTCTTCACACCTATCTTAACAACTCTATACTTTTTGCAATCTGAGTCCAATCTACATTTTACCACCTGATCACCTATAAGTAAAACTGTCAATGAAACCCAAAATCTGGATATCTTAAGTTTTCTCCAACATATCTTTTTTTTTTTTTTTTTTTTAAAGAGAGAGTGAGAGACAGAGGGGGACAGAGAGAGAGAGAATTTTTAACATTTATTTATTTTTTTCTTAGTTCTTGGCGGACACAACATCTTTGTTGGTATGTGGTGCTGAGGATCGAACCCGGGCCGCACGCATGCTAGGCCAGCGCGCTACCGCTTGAGCCACATCCCCAGCCCTCTCCAACATATCTTGACTCTAACTTCATCTTACATAATGATCTATTTCTTCCACCACTGAGTTCTTTATGTACAGCAACTCTTTTTCTTCCTTGTAACTATGTATGTAGCTATTCAATAATGTTTGCTGAATGAAGACCAATTAGTCCTAGTATGTTTTACACCCTAATAAAAATACTTCAGTAAAATTATCCCTTTATATCAAGAGCTACCAAAATCACTACCATGTTCAGAGATCCCTAGGACTCATGGTCTCAACATTTGATTGTATTATAATCATAAGGATACACAGCTGGAAAAAGACAGGCAGGATCTGAAGAAATCCATGTGCAGGCTTCATTATGCTGCCTCCCTCCCATGAAGTATCATGGAACACATTTCTCCCAGCAATGAAGATGTAGAAACATGTACAACAATTGTGCCCAAGAAAGCCAATTAGAGACTCAGCATCCCAGGTATTTATGAAGGCCTTATCACATAGATACTCTGCCTAGCATATTCCAAAATTCCAGACTCCCAAAAAGAAAAAGAAAGCAGATATTCAACATAAGTTATACATCTGTATAAACGGTCTAGAGACAGTAAACACCCTTATGATTTAAGGAATGGTTTAAGTGCCAAGCTCCCAAACTCCAGCTAAGTGCTACTCTTGGAAGCAGACCTTTATAAGGATATCAGCCTTGGGCCTGCTATGTTAACTATTTTCTACATATATTCTGTTAGCACATTGATTTCTTATGAAACACATAAGCAAATAAATGCTTAAAACATTTAATAATTGATCCTAATTTTTCTTAATAAATTATTTTTTAAAACATAACCACAGGACTGAGGGTATAGCTCAGTGATAGAGTGCTTGCAGTAAGGCACTGCAAAAACAAAAAAATTATTCATGTTATTCATAAATAAACATTTACTGAGTGATTACTCAATAATTATACAAGGTGCTAAAAAGACAAAGTGATAAGAACATATAGTTAAACTTACAGAACCTTCAGTCTATTGTTAAGTAAACACTAAATAAAAGAATGATTACAAAGTGCAAAATGATATACTTTAATCACCAGTGTGTCCAAGACACTGAATCTACAATCTGCAGCCTTCTCAAGCAATCCTGCCCATGAAGTAAAAATAACTTTTCTGTCACCAGGCAGTCAACTACCTAAGGCCAGCTCACTTTATCATGGCTATGCTCTTTCTTTCTCAATCAAATGGTTTGGGAGTGAAGAAAAACTTGTGAAGACAGGTGTAGTCCATTTCCCTATAGATAAACCCTAGTACTCGCCCATAATTAATTCCACCTCACAGTCCAGTCTTTATGAAATTGAGCTATTACTTCTCATGCCAAAGCATCCTCTTAGGAACTAACTACACCAGTACTTTTTAACCTTTATTCCCATCTCAATGTTTTCTTCCCTATCTTCTGAAGAACAGAATTTGTTTGAAGGTAAATTCAGAAAATGTATACATACTTCGATGAAAAGGACATCCTTTGAAATAGAGAGGTTTCCCAGTCGTGGGTCCAATGCCTTTTTCTCCTGTGCACAATGCACGAAAATTTTCTGCAGTTTTGGGTACAATATCTGCAAACAATTCTAAGACTATTCGACCAACTAAAAGAAAAGAAAATGAAATTGTGTCAGTATGCAAAAACAAACCACCAAATGACAAAAGGATAATTGGTACAACTATGGTAACAAATCACTCGTGAATTACTAAATTCTCTTGGTCTTTTTTATTTTTTTTTGGTAATTTCAAGAACACAATAATTGTTATTAACTATAATCACAATGTTGTACAAAAGATCATGAACTTAGAGGCTGGAGTTGTAGCTCAGTGGTAGAATACTTACCTAGCACAAGTGAGACACTGGGTTCCATCCTCAGCACCACAAAAAAATAAAGGCACTGTGTCCATGTACAATTAAAACAAAAATATTAAAAATATATATATCATGAACATATAGTTCCTCAAACTGAATATCATTTGAGCAACCTCTCCCTAGCCCCTGGTATCTACCATTCTACTCTCTACTTCTATGAGTTCAACTTTTTTAGATGATGCATTCAGGTGAGATCATGTGGTATTTGTCTTCCTGTATTTGGCTTATTTCCCTTAAACATAATGTCCTCAAGGTTCTTCCATATCGCAAATGACACTATTTTCTTCTTTTTTTTTGGGTTGAATAGTATACTCCTTGGTGTGTGTGTGTGTGTGTGTGTGTGTGTGTGTATGTGTGTATGTACACATTTTATCTAATCATCCACTGACATTACAGGGTTGATGCTAGTATTTCTGCTATTGCAAATAATGCTGCAGTACATGGGAATGCAGAAATCTCAATATACAAATTTAATTTCCCTTGGTGTTATGGTTTGGAATGTGAGGTGTTCCACATAAGTTCATGTGCGAGACGATTCAAGAAGACTTAGAGGTGAAATGAAAGAGGTTATAAAAGCCTTAACCCAATCACTGAATTAATCCCCTGATAGGGTTAACGCCTAAGTTACCACTCAGTTAACCCAAAGCAGGTAGGGTGTGGCTGGAAGAGGTAGGTCACTGGGAGCATCCCTTTGGGGTACATATTTTATATCTGGTGAATGGAGTCTCTCTTTGCTTCTGATCATCATGTGAGCTGCTTCCCTCCACCACACTCTTTGCCATGTTGTTCAACCTCACTTCAAAGACCCAAGGACTAGAGCCAGATGTCGATGCACTGAGAGCTCTGAAACCATGAGCCCCCAAATAAACTGTATTCAGAATTTCCAATCACCAACCAACCACTAAGAGAAAATGAAGCCGGGCACAGTGGCACACACTTATAATCCCAGCATCTCAGGAGACTGAGGCAGGAGGATCCCAAGTTCAGTTCAAAGTCAGCCTCAGCAAAATCAAGGTGCCCTGTCTCTAAATAAAATACAAGATAGGGCTGAAGATGTGGCTCAATGGTCCAGTGCTCGAGTTCAATCCTCAGTACCAAAAAATAAAATAAAATACCCTTTCAGTGGTCCGGCTGGCCCAGTTTTATATGTATCTGTAGCCCTTCTCTGTACTTTGTGCAAACTGCCTAGTTCGGTCTTTGAAATAAAAGCTGAAAAAATTCCTCTTCTATACAACACCTTAAAATGCGAAAATTCCAAAACTGTTTTGGAATTAGCTCCAAAACAAGCTGAAGGTACATGTAAAATGTGTGTGTCCCATACATGCATTCAAACACACTGCCTGGTCAGAAACTGTAACATGTTATAGAAGACCAATTCAGTTATAAATATAACTTCACAAGGCCTTAGGAACTTTTAAGCAGGTAGGTATCCTAGGCAACAGAGCTACTCCCGAGTTCAATTCCCCAATGCTAAAATAGAAAAAACTTTTGCTTATCTGACCTCTAAAATTAGTAGTAAAGAAAAAGCACTAAGCAAATAAGTGGCTTTAATTTATAAGTAACATGGCAGGTGCACATATATGTGCATACATACACACATACACACACACACACACACACACATTTTGTGCGCCAAAAGACGTGTTGAGTGACTGGAGCCCCGCAGACACACAAGGCTTCTGAAGAGCCCCATAGCAAATATAAAATAAGCTTATTTTGTGACAAGCTGGTGGTGCACAGGTAGAAGGCAAGTGAAATATTAAGACCGCCACAATTCCTTCCAAGAACTAGAAATTTCCAGAAACTTCCTCATGACCGACAGCATTAGCACAAAAGCCCTGGTTCCACCTCACGCCGCTTGCCGATCTTGCTCCAGATGGGTCCCAAGAAGCCATGCCTCAGTGCCACCGAGCAGCCCCCGGCCCGAAAGGCAGCCTGCGAGTCCCCCAAGCGCCCCCAGCCCCTCCTCCTCGGGGCCTTTCAGCCAACAACTTCGCTCACCTCGCTCCTCTCCGATGTCCACATCAAAGAAGACTCGGGGGTTACTGGGATTGGAAGGCTTAGCTTCTGGGGACGGGTGCGACATCTCGATTTACAGACGCGTTTAAAAGCAGAACCCACGAACCTCGTGCACCACTAGCAGCACAAACTCCAGTGCGCTTTTCTCCGCGGAAAGCTGGCGGCGGCGCTGAGGAGCCACTTCCGGCGCCAGACCGGAAATCCACGATCCCACCTCCGCCTCCGCCTCCCCGCCTCCCCCCCCTCCCCCCCGCATTAGTGCGCTCCCGGGTGAACGCGTGTGTGGCTGTCTGTTTCGTGTGCTCTCCTCCCTGCTGCTCTCCTACTTCGGTGTATTCTTTCGCTAATTTCTTCGCCTTTCGTGGTGTGGAGAGCTTTGGAGTCGTTCCCGTTCCATCCTCAGCACGGCCACTAACTGGATTTCATTTCTCTCGTCTGGAAAATGGGAATAAAAAAGCTGATCTCAGGGGCTGGGGTTGTGGCTCAGCGGTACAGCGCTCCCCTAGCACGTGTGAGGCGCTGGGTTCGATCCTCAGCACCACATAAAAGTAAATAAGTAAAATAAAGGTATTGTGTCCAACTACAACTAAAAAAAATAAATATTAAAAAAAAGCTGACTTCCTAAGGTCATTTGGAGAATTAAAGACATAAATCACTTAACATGATGACCGACTGCGGGCTGGTACCCAACCTGTAATAACTGTATTATTGTAATTTTATTATTTGATCATCCACGAAGAAAACCTGTGTAAATGCTTTGACCTGTAGTTCTGTTAGAGCTAAGCAATTTGGATTCCGTGTGCTTAGGCATAAGTTATCCTTAGATGTTTACCCTTTTTTTCTTCTGAGAAAACAAAACCGTTGATATTTGAATGCAGCATTTAGAACGTCTTAAAAGCCACAAGCTTTGAATAGCAGCAGCTAGGGTGGATTTTTCGAAGGAAAGATCAGAGCTCATTTTCACCTCTCAGAACTACCCCCTTCCCATCCAGTGAAATGAAGGTTCCTGCTCTGTTTGCTGCCTGATCTTAGGATATGTAAAAATGAGAATTATAAAAAAGCAACAGATTTCTACTCTCACCTTGAAGTGGCATGTAATATACCCTAAATATAAGCACTAACGTTGATGTTTTAAAAGGAGGGGGACAAAAAATGACTTTTTAATCAAGCACCCTATCACTGAGCTACACCCTAGACCAAGGGACCAGGGTGAAATTTTAATTTGAGGGTTTTTTGTAATTGGTGCATTATAATTATACATAATAGTGGGGTTAATTAAGTCATATTCAAACATACATAAGATAATTTGATCAAGCTCATTGCCCAGAACATGCACTTTCCCTCCCCTTCCTTCTTCCCCTGACCTGATTGCTCTACTTACTGATCTCCCTTCTGTTATCATTCATCTTTTAATTAGTGCATTATGATTATATATATATGTATATATATATATATATATATATATATATATGAATGAAAGTGTGGTCTCAGAATCCCTTTTTTTATTCCTTTTCTTTATTTCTCTTTAGCCTCCATATTATGAGAGAAAACCTGCAACTATGGCTTCCTGGCTCTGGTGTATTTCACTTACCATAGTGTTCACTATTCATTTACCAACAAATGACATAATTTCTTTTTTATGGATGAATAAAACTCAATTGTGGCCAGGCTCAGTGGTGCATGCCCATTATCCCAGGAGCTCCCAAGGCTGAGGCAGGAAAATGGCAAGTTCAAAGCCAGCCTCATCAAAAAGCAAAGTGCTAAGCTGTGGGAGACCAACCTTGCATGTGACTGAGTCACACTCCCTGGCTGGGTGCTGAGGCGCTCAGTAGCAGAAATGTGGCAGAGCTTTCCCCACCCTTCTTGGGTTCCAGGGACGGTGTCTCCTGCATGGGTGTGTCTTGCTACAGCCCCATGGGTGGAGCTATGCTCACCTGTGCCTTTGTAATATAACCCTTTGCTCTATTTGGGATAGAATGTTCCATAGAAACACCTTTTGTGTGTCCCCTTATCTTACTGTGCCCTTGGATGTGGCCTACCTAGATGTCAATCTACCAGACAGCAGACATCATGAAGCTAGACTCAGCCCCCTGAAACCTGACCCCTTGCCTTATTTGAATAGCTTCTCCTCAATAAAAAAGGTCAGCATTTGCTCTCTTGCTCTCTCTCTTCCTGTGGACCCTTAAGGGGTCACAGCAACCTCAAAGAAGAATGTATTTGTGTCTCTTGTGTGGTTATTTTGTGCAGCCCAGTCAGCCCAGTTTAACTGGAGTGACCCCTGAGTGTTTTAGTTGAGAATGAAACTTGGCTCTAAGCAACTCAGTGAGACCTTGTCTCTAAATAAAATACAAAACTGGGCTGGGGCTGGGGGTCAGTGGTTGAGTGCCCCTAAATTCAATCCTCAGTACAAAAAAAAATGTATTGTATATAAATGCCATATTTTATATACCATTCATCTGTTGACAGCACCTAGCCTGATTCCATATCTTGATATTGTGAATTGTGCTGCTATAAACATTGGTATGAATTTATCACTATAAAAGCTGATTTATGTTATTTTGGATAGATACCAAGGAACAGGACAGCTGAGTCATGTGGTGGTTCTGTTGCTAGTCTTTGAGGAATCTCCATGCTGTTTTCCAAAGTGGTTGTACCAATTTGCCATCCCAGTAACAATGTTCCTTTTTTGTTTGTATTCATCATGATTGCCATTTTAACTGGAGGGGGTGAAATATCAGTGCAGTTTTGATTTGCATTTTCTTCATTGTTAAGGACACTGAACATTTTTTTTTTTTAAAGAGAGAGGAGAGAGAGAGAGAGAGAGAGAGAGAGAGAGAGAGAGAGAGAGAGAGAATTTTTAATATTTATTTATTTTTTAGTTCTTGGCGGACACAACATCTTTGTTGGTATGTGGTGCTGAGGATCGAACCCGGGCCGCACGCATGCCAGGCGAGCGCGCTACCGCTTGAGCCACATCCCCAGCCCCGACACTGAACATTTTTTCACGTATTTGTTGTCCGTTTGTATTTCTTATTCTTTTTTTTTTTAACCAACAGTAATCACATTTATTTTCATTTCACATCAGTTGCTGAGGTTCTGAAGATACTGTACACATCATTCAGCATTTTCATAATACAGTAATAATTACACTTGCTGCTAGGTTGTATTTAATGTAGTACATTGTAAAAAGCATATTATATCTCAAATTTGCTTTTTAATATTTTCATAACTTTCAAAATAACTGATTTATTGCAATCCTGTGAATTTTGTTTATTTACAAATATTATCTGAAAAGTAGACCATGAACTTCAGACTGCTCAATGTCCTTTGATACCAGGAAAGTCAAATCTTTCTCTAACCTAGTCTCATGTCTGGGCTGCAAACTGGTGAATTGCATAATAATAAACTCACATTAAAATTTTTATCCTGCTGGGCGCGGTGGCACACACCTGTAATCCTAGCAGCTTGGGAGACTGAGACAGGGAATTCAAAGCAGGCTTAGCAACTGTGAATTGCTAAGCAACTCAGTGAGACCTTGTCTCTTAAATAAAATACAAAATAGGGCTGGGGATGTGGCTTAGTGGTCAAGTACCTCTAAATTCAATCCCCGGTACCAAAAAAATAATAATTATTTTTCTGATCTACTAGCTTAACAATCAGCTTTTAGATTATCATTGCTAAAATAGTCATTTTTATGCCATTGTCCTCCTAATCATTATATGATGTGTACTCTTATTAATTAAGCACTTTTACTCTGCCATCAGAGTTCTGGAGTTCAAATAAAATTCTAATAGATATTAGCATGTGAGTTTTGATAAGTACAAATTACTTAAACTATGTCTCACTTGTGTCATCTAAAACTTAGGATAAAAAATATATACCTCTTTTAAGATTGCTATAATGATTAAATTGAGGCATTTTAGTACCTGATACATAGTAAGACTCAATAAGTGTAAATAACTATTGTTAAACTTGAATAGTTAATACTTTATTGTAATTATTTTTTATGTATATATAAAAGCAGAGTGCATTACAATTCTTATACATATAGAGCACAATTTTTCATATCTCTGGTTGTATATATTGTAATTATTACTAATTTCAATATATTTCAAGATGGAAGTTAACACTGTCAAGGTGCTTTGAAGATGCTGCCACACTCTTGGAAGAAAAAAATAATGTGATTCTTTCTGTTACATAGGTTTCTGCTTGCCAAAAGACTAATTCGAATGTTACTCTCGTTGTGCCTAGATTTTTCACAGTCAAGTAACAGCTTTATATAAACTGTCATATTCCTAGAACCAAATCAAATGAAAAAATCATACCTCCCAAAAACACTCAAAACTGAATTTTGCCAGACTCAGTGGCACACACCTGTAATCCCAGCAACTCTAGAGGTTGAAACAAGAGGATTACGAGTTCCAAGCCAGCCTGAGCACCAAGAGGATTACGAGTTCCAAGCCAGCCTGAGCACCTTATCGAGACCTTGTCTCAAAATGAAAACTAAAAAGGGCTGGAGATATAGCTCACTGGTTAAGAATCCCTGAGATCAATCCCTAGTACAGTAAAAACCAAATGAACAAACTGAACTTCTGGTGAAAAGAAAAACCTTTTAGTAGACAACGTTCTCTACTGATAGATTGCTTATTTTGATGGGGGATTTTAAGTTCTGACATTTTACCTTCACAAGGAACAGCAAAAGAGCCAAGAACATGCACTATTTCTTAGGGTTAAGGACCTGGTTTCACTTGGATGGAACAGGGATGCTGAGAGCCTTATAATAATTATTGTTATTAGTCTGTTTCTCATAAGTATAGATAATATTAAGACATAACCCCTATATTATGTTTCATTTTGTTTTTGAGACTTAGGTCTCAGTATGTTGCCCAGGCTGGCCTTGAACTCCAGAATTGCTAAAAAGATTCTCATGCCTCCACCTCCCAAGTAACTGGTATTATAGAAACATGCCATCAGACCTAGCTTGCCCAATATTCTCTCAATTCTTATTAACCATCGCTTCACTCCAAGCAGCTAAGTATTCTGTGATTATTGTTTTAAGAGAAAGATGTAATGGCAAAGAAAGAAGAGGGATAAAAAGGAATCTCTTTCTGGTTTTGCAGAAGACGTGGCTTGACAGAAACAGAGAATAATTATTGACACACCAAAAGAGTTGGACAAAACATTTTTTATAAGACCATGGCTTTCCACTTTCAGAAGAAAATAAAACTAAGTCACAGAAACAAACCCCATCTCCTGTGCTGAAGAATGAGAGGGTCATAAATGGCAGAGAGAGGAGAGTAAGAGGGAAAGCAAGGACAAAGCAGATTTCCTCTTCCCAGAGTCGGGAGTGTTTCCTAGTCCCCTGATCACATCCCTGAAAACCTCCATAGTTGAGTTTTTTAAGATCCAGGAGCAGAGGAAACATGTACCCTGATACCTAAACAGCCTCCAGAATAACAGCAGACCTGAGAGAAAAAAACATGTAGGAGGAGGTAGAAAGGAACTAGACAGGCTCCCAATATCCCTATTCATCTAGGTGGGCATGGAAAAGGAAAGACAATCTCTAGATTTAAAGAGAGCTTACAGAAGGGAACTCTGAAGTCAGCAGAGGCCTCTGAGAACTGAGGTAAGAGAACGGATTTCTCATTGGATGCCTGTGTAGACACATGACATTGAGAACCAGAGCATACCAACCTAAAAACTTGCCACCGTGTCAGACCTTTTCAAATTAAGATCCAATCTCAGTAAGGGTAAGGAGGGATACCAGAAGCTGACAACAATTACATTACCAATCCTTCAGAAAAAGCAATTCAAAATTGAATATAAGTGAGTTACAGTTAAAGTTGTATTTCACACACATCTGAGTTGTATGCCTTTACATGGGCAAAGGTTGTGGACCACTGAGTCCTTATCAGGACACCAGACGAACACAAAGTGGTACCCAAGTCCTATGTCAAGGGAAATAAGTTAGGAAGGACACCATAGTTGGGGGAAAGAAATTCCAGGATCCTATTTGTAGCATCAAGCTCTGCTGCAAAATTAGAAATTCAAGAAGAGGTTAATATGTAACTCTTTTTTTTTTTTTTAATCCATACTGGGGGTTGAACCTAGAGCCACTTTATCACTGAGTTACATCCCCAGTAGTTTTTTTTTTTTTAAATGAACAATTTCACTAAATTGCTGAGGATCTCTCTAAATTGCTGAGGCTGGCTTAAACTTGCAATCCTCCTGCCTCAGCCTCCCAAGAATCTTTTTTTTTTTTTTTTTTTTTTTTTTTTTTTTTTTTTTTTTTTTTTTTTTTTTTTTTTTTTATTATTTTTTTTTAAGTCAACCAAGGAGCCTGGAGGTTCCATGGATCCGTTTATTTTTTTTTCTTTTTTTTTTTTGAGAGAGAGAGAGAGAGAGAGAGAGAGAGAGAGAGAGAGAGAGAATTTTTAATATTTATTTTTTAGTTCTCGGCGAACACAACATCTTTGTTGGTATGTGGTGCTGAGGATCGAACCCGGGCCGCACGCATGCCAGGCGAGTGCGCTACCACTTCAGCCACATCCCCAGCCCACAAGTGAATCTTTAAACAGACAAAATATTCTGCTCCCAGAGGAATACTTGGTGTTGAGGTAATTACTTGTGGGAGAGCTTCCTTACCATGGATCCCAGCTCTGAGCCATACAAAGTGTTGCTTCCAAAAGAGAAAAAAAATTACAGATCAGAATGGAAGAACAGCTCTTAGGCTCAGCCTATTTATAAGTATCTCATACTTGTAGGCTTTCTGACCAGGAACATTGAACCAATGAAAGATAGCAGATGCCACCAGGGGACAGCAAAGTCTATGGTGCCAGCAGAAACCATCCCACATTCAGAATGGTGCCCCAAACTTTGTGCCTGAGTATTCTCAATATGCTGAGATTGTTCTAGCAACTGAAAACCACATGACAAAAACAAACACAAAGATATTGATTATCAGTTTACAACAGCATCAGAAAGACAGGGCTTGTGTAATGCAGAACAATAGTAAACATTTTTCTGAAGAGTAATAAGATTATTTTCTTTTCCACGGAGTATTAGACTGATTTAAACTGTTTTCAGTTTCAAAGTATTTATTTACCCTCATCTGACAAACGAAACTATTGATAGACTCGTTCAAATCCTCAGTATTTCTTTCCCCCAAAGGAAAACCAAAAGGTTACATTAAACCAGGCATGGTAGCACAGACCTGTAATCCCAGCAACTCAGAAGGATAAGGCAGGAGGATTATGAGTTCCAGGCCAGGCTGGGCAACTTAGCAGGACCCTGTCTCAAAATAAAAATTAAAAAGAAGGCTGGGGGGCTGGGGATGTGGCTCAAGCGGTAGCGCGCTCGCCTTGCATGCGTGCAGCCCGGGTTCGATCCTCAGCACCACATACCAACAAAGATGTTGTGTCCGCCGAGAACTAAAAAATAAATATTAAAAATTCTCTTCTCTCTCTCTCTCTCTCTCTCTCTCTCTCTCTCTCTATGGGGATATAGCTTAATTGGTAGAGTGCTTGCCTCACATGTATAAGACCCTGGGTTCAATCCCCAGCACCAAAAAAAAAAAAAAAAAAATTAAAAAGATCTGGGAAATGTAGGTGAGTGGTAAAGCACCCCTGGGCTCAATCTCTAGTACAAAAAAAAAAAAAAGTAAATAAAGAACTAAAAAGACTTCCTTAAAAATAATTTTGTGACTATCACAAACAAAACTAGCACCTATTATTGATCATTACTATGTGCCAGGCTCTGTGCTAGGTGCATAGAGCATGCTTATTTAGCATGCTTATTTAGTCCTCAAACAACTCTATATTTTAGATAACCTTGTTATTCAATTTTACTCACCAGGCCAATAAGGGTAAGAGAGGTTAATTAAGTTGCCAAATGATTCCAAAGTCAATTTACCATAAAGATATATTCTAACAATGTATGTTGTTTTTTTTTGTTTGTTTGTTTGTTTTTGTTTTTAACTGCTAGGGATGGAACCCAGGGCCTCACACATGCTAGGCAAGTACTTATGCTGAGTCACCCTCCCCTCCAATATCAAACAATCTTTATTGGTCTAAGTATTTGTAAAAAAAAGTCATTATATATATATATATATATATATATATATATAGAGAGAGAGAGAGAGAGAGAGAGAGAGAGAGAGAGAATCTTGAACTTGAACTCTCTCTGTCATTAATATTATAGACTTGCTCTATATTTTGGCTTCGATCTGACATGATAAAATGGATCAGGTTTTTATACCTTTTATAAGATATTTTATATCTATAGAATGTGAACAGAGAAAAATAGCACATTCTTCTGTAGAAAATAAAAACAATAATAAAGTTTCTTTCTAATCATTTTGCACACAGAAGGGTTAGAATTTAAAGAATTGATATCAGTCAACTTTGGATAGGGCAAAGGGGAGGTAGAGGAGGGGAGGGGGTATGGGGATAGAAAAGATGGTGGAATTAAATGGACATCATTACCCTAGGTACATGTGTAAAGACATGAATGAGGGCTGGGGTTGTGGCTCAATGGTAGAGTGCTTGCCTACCACATGTGAGGCCCTGGGTTCGATCCTTAGCACCACATAAAAATGAAGTAAAGATATTGTGTTCACCTACAACTAAAAAAAATAAATATTTTTTTAAAAAAGGCATGACTCTACTTTGTGTACAACCAGAGAGATGAAAAATTGTGCCCCATTTGTGTAATATGAATCAAAATTCATTCTGCTGTCATGCATAACAAATTAGAACAAATAAAGAAAGAATTTATGTCAATCTTTTGGTATCTCCATGAACTTCCCTAATTCTGGGCAGAGATGGAAGCTAAAAGAAAGATTTGTAAGCAACAGATCTTGGTGTCTCTGATAGAAGATTGTGTGTAGTGAAAGTTTAAATAAAGAGGGTCTGTTGGGTTTTATTGATTGACAGGACTTTTTGTGATTTAGGATTTTCTGCCAAAAGCAACAATAAGTTCAGCAGGGTTGATAATGAAGAGGTTTGCATTTTTTATTTATTTGAAGTTCTGGAAATTGAACTCAGGGCCTTTAAAATGCTAGGTGAGTGCTCTACCACTGAGCTACATCTCCAGTCCTCAAATTCATGTTTTTAAAGAATATTTCTGAATCTAGCATGGAGGACGACATGAGGGGAGCCAAAATGAATGTAAGGAGGACAGTGAGTGAGTTAGTAGTGATGAAAGATGACCAAATTTGGACTAAGGTGGTGGTTGTAAAGATAAATAAAAATGGATGGATGAGAAAGGAATATACAGATAAAGTCAACAGTACCAGGTGAGGGATTGGATATGGGCTGTGACAAAGAAGGGATTAAAGGATAACACCTGGCTTTCTGGCATTTGCAATTGAATGGATGGTGAGGCTGTTTACGGGGATGAGGAACTGCTCACAGTCTAAATATATGTAAGTCAAATGGAAAAAGAATACTCCATTTGTTTTCAATTCATCCAAATTTTCTCAAAACTCAGAACTATAAACCAGTAGGTTCACTATTTTCATTTCCTCTTCAAAATCTAGTCATACCTGAAAAAGGATTAAATGATACTTATTGTCTTCCAAGTCAAAGATTAAATCATGAGAAATTCTTGTGTGTATTAGAAAACTTTCCCATCTAGTCATGTTCTTTACATAAAAAGATCTTTAAAAATTATTAGATGTTTTAATAGCCTTACTAGAAATATAAACAATAAAGGCCCAAATTGTAGAACTTCATGGACAAAAGGAAATGTCTTTGTAATTTACAAAACCAATTCAATTGTTTAAAATTATTTATAGGTTATAAAAAGTTATTGTTTAAATTTTAAACAGCTAAATAGAAAATTATCTGGATATCTTTATTATAGTGAAAGATCATCCTTACATCATTAAGTTAAAATCTTTTTTTTTTTTTTTTTTTAAAGAGAGAGTGAGAGAGGGGAGAGAGAGAGAGAGAGAGAGGGAATTTTTTTAATATTTATTTTTTAGTTTTTTAGTTCTCGGCGGACACAACACCTTTGTTGGTATGTGGTGCTGGGGATCGAACCCGGGCTGCACGCATGCCAGGCGAGCGCGCTACCGCTTGAGCCACATCCCCAGCCCTAAGTTAAAATCTTAAGTGCTAATATTTTATGCAGGTTTACTCTGTCATGAGTGTTCTATATGTTTTATATTCATTTTATTTTTTTTAAGTAAACACATTCACAAAACACAATCAAATGATGAAAAGGAATACATAGTGAAAAGTTTCCTGACTAATCAGACACCAAATTCCATAGTTGGAGAAAATCAATGCTACTCTCTTCTCAGGAGATTTTCTTGAGCATTTCTGTGAGTATGCAAGCAAATGCATTTGTACACACACACACACACACACACACACACACACACACACACACACACATTCTTGGATTGGGTGTGTAGCTCAGTGGCAGAGTGTTTGCCTAGCATGTGCAGGGCCCTGGGTTCAATCCCCAGCACTACAGAAGACAAACTCTGCTTGTATTATTTACTCTCCACTCCATTTTTATGCTGTTCTACACTTTGATTTTTCTGATTAACAATATATCTTGGCAATATCCCTTACCATAACATAAAAGTTTTCTCATACCTTCTTCTTTTTCTTCTCCCCCCCACCCTTGGTACCAGGAATTTAACTCAGGGGCACTCGACCACTGAGCCACATCCCCAACTCTATTTTGTATTTTATTTAGAGACAGTGTTGCTTAGCACCTCACTTTTGCTGAGGCTGGCTTTGAACTTGTGATCACCTGTCTTAGCCTCCTGAGCCTCTGGAATTACAGACAAGAACCACCACGCCCAGCTTCTCATTCTTTTTTAAGCATGGTATTTGATTGTCAGTCCATTAAAACAGCTCCTTATAGATGGAGGGTTAGATTGTTTTCACTCCTTTTCTATTATAAACTACTGCAATAAATATTCACATACAGATATAAATTTACTCACTTATATCTGTTTAATAAATTCTAGCAAAAGGTCAAAAAGTCTGTATGTACATTTTTAAAAATATTTTTTTAGTTGTAGTTGGACACAATGCCTTTATTTTATTTATTTTTATTTGGTGCTGAGTATTGAACTCAGAGCCCTACATGTGCGAGGCGAGCACTCCACTGCTGAGCCACAACCCCAGTCCCTGTACATTTTTAATTTAATTTTAATAGTTATTGCTCAGCTCTTCTATTTGATGGTTGTACTAATTTATATCCCCCAAGCAATGTATAAGAGTGTCTGGTTCCACCAAACTCTCACCAACAAATGTATTTTTAAGCTTTTTAATCTCTGCCAATCAGATGGGGAAGTGCCTCAGCACTTGTACTTTAAATAGATTTCTTTCACTAATCCTTATAACAGTATTATGATCATTTTACATGTGAGAAAATTAAAGTTTATGCAGATTAGGTAACTTGCTTTAAGTCATTCAATTTTTTAAAAAAATGGAAGAATCAAGATTAATTTTATTCTGTCTACATCTTGAACAAAACCCCTAATCAGTAAATATTCCCATTAAAGAATACAGCCCCCAAATCTTAACACTGAAATTGTATTTCTTTTTCTTTTTTAATTTTTTTAGTTGTTGATGGACCTTTATTTTATTCATTTATTTGTAAGTCGTGCTGAGAATAGAACTCAGTGCCTCAACACATACTATGCAAGTGCTCTACTACTGAGCCACAACCACAGCCCCCTTAAATTGTATTTCTCAAGATTATTTTTTTTTTTTTTTTTTTTTTAAAGAGAGAGTGAGAGAGAGAGGGGGACAGAGAGAGAGAGAGAGAGAATTTTAACATTTATTTATTTTTTCTTAGTTCTTGGCGGACACAACATCTTTGTTGGTATGTGGTGCTGCTGAGGATCGAACCTGGGCCGCACGCATGCTAGGCGAGCGTGCTACCGCTTGAGCCACATCCCCAGCCCCCTCAAGATTATTTTTGATGATTCAGAATTGTGCTCAAAAAGTTTAGTAGGATTTTACAGTATCTTAGTGTCATCATGATCAGCATAATTATCATTGAGCAATATAGATGTTTGTCCTAGATTAAACTAAAAGTGACTTAGTTAATAGATGCCAAGTGAATTGCCTTTAATGGTCTCATGATATTGTCAATTCTGAGTATGGATGATGAGAGCTTGAGCCCTCATCATCCACACTCAGTGACTCAGTTTCAGAGCTAGTTGAGTACAGAAAGATGTCTATACCAACTTAAATAGGCCAAGAATGCTGAAGTCACAATAGCAGGCTTAAAATCTCTTTTACATGTAGCTCAGAGTGAAATATTAAGCTTCTTTGAGTATAAATGGAGTCAGTTTGCAAAACAAAACCACCAGAAACCATGTGGCTATTCCCTGCCACCCTCTTACATTATTGGAGAGAATGTATGTGGGATGGAGGAACTAACTATATAAGAATCATGTGCTCACAACACCTTAAGCTACAATTTGGAGACATAATACATGTCTTTACTGGGTGTGGGCTTTCAGCATGTTACAGGTTTGACTTGTTTGTAGCTCTCAGTGGCATGCTTGAAGTCTGTCAGGACAGGTTTCATGAAGAAAACACACTGTTACCTCAACTACAGCTCCCATCCATTAAATTCTGCCTAAGGATCTCCTTAGGGAGCCTTTCACACCAATGGAGAAACATGAAGCATTTAATAAATGGTGGTCGGACAAATGGTTAACCATCTTGAAAAAAACATATTCAGAAGTATACTTTGCATCTGTACAAAAATGAATTCCAAATAGATAAAACATAGGCATGTAAAAAATTCATTCCAAATCCTATCACAGACCAAAGTTTCATTTGCCTAATGTACAAAGAGTTTCTACAAAGAAATAAGAGAAAAACCGGCATCCTTAGAAAAGTAGACAAACATTCTCAGAAATGGAAATATAAATGTCTCTTAAACTAATGTTCCATGGGTTGGGGCTGTAGCTGAGTGGTAGAGCGCTTGCCTTGCATGCGTGAGGCACTGGATTCCATCCTCAGGACTACATAAAAAATAAATTAATAAATAAAATAAAGATACTGTGTCTATCTAAAATTTAAAAAAATATATATTTTTTTAGAATTTTATATAATATATACATATCTAAAAAGCTAATGTTATAACTCCTTCATAAGAAATGTACTTCACAACTGCACTCTGTCAGAAATTCAAAAGTCAATAACTTTAATTGGCCAGGAGAAACTATGAGGAAATGTACATGTTCATACGTTATTGGTGAAAGAACACTGGCAACATGTATGAAAACATAAATGTTATGTCCTTTGACCATCAGTTCTAGGGAAATACAGTTTTAAAGAGTCTTTTCCTGACAGGGAAAGAGACCTTTCCTGAAGGAGGTGAGGAAGCGACCTGTGCCAACACTTGGGGTAGAATAGCTCAGGCAGAACACCAAGTGCAGAAGAGTGCAAGCAGGTGGTAGAAACAGCAGGAAGGCTGGTGTAGCTGGGGTGTAGTAAGCAAGGGGAGATATGTCACAGAAGTAAGTATGGATGGGGTAGGACCTCTAGGGACCATTACAAAGCCTTTTAGTCATTACAAAGCCTTCATTCTTCACTCTAAGGAAATGGGGAAATCACTGGAGCATTTTGAGCACAGGAATGACCAGGTATTAACTATTTATTTATTTAGGTACCAGGGATGGAGCCCAGGGACACTTAATCACTGGGTCACATCCCCAGCCCTTTCTATTTTTTATGTTGAGACAGTTTCACTAAACTGTTTAGGGGCTTGCTAAATTGCTGAGTCTGGCTTTGAACTGGTGATCCTCCTGCCTCAACCTCCTGGGATTTGGGGCATGTGCCACTGTGCCTGGCTGAACTACATTTTTATTTAAAAGAAAAAAAATTTTAGCTACAATTTTCAAGATGACACCACCTTGAATTTTTATTTGATTTTCTTTCTTTTATCACCCATTGATTTTTTAATGTTTTATTTATTTTTTGGGGGGGGGGAGGGATACTGGGGATTGAACTCAGAGGCACTCAACCACCGAGCCCCATCCCCAGCCTTATTTTGTATTTTATTTAGAGACAGGGTCTCACTGAGTTGCTTAGCGGCTCACCATTGCTGAGACTGGCTTTGAAATCTTGATCCTCCTGCCTCAGCCACCAAGCTGCTGGGATTACAGGCATGTACCAATGTGCCCAGCTCCACCGATTTGTTTTATTAGAACTTTATAGTTATATACAATAATTGGATTCATCCCAGTAAGCTCATACATGCATGGAAATGGATCAGAGTTCATGATCCCTCCCCCTCTCCCTCTCATCTCCCCTCCCCTCTCTCACTCCCCTTCCTCTGCTCTACTGGACTTCCTTTCACTCATCTATTAATTTATGTTTGATTGTGAACTACATTTTTTAAAATACAAATGGAGCAAATTAAATTCCATATTTGTATGATCATATCAAAATGAGCCCCACTATTTTGTATGACTTTAAGGCACTAATAAAAAAAAGCGTTAAAAAAGGGTGGGGATGGGCTGGGGATGTGGCTCAAGCAGTAACGCCCTCGCCTGGCATGCACAGGGCGCTGGGTTCGATCCTCAGCACCACATAAAAATAAGATACAGATGTTGTGTCCACCGAAAACTGAAAAATAAATATTAAAAAATGTTCTCTCTCTCTCTCTCTCTCTCTCTAAAAAAAGGGGGGGATGTGAAGAAATAGGACACGAATTTAAATAAGAAATTGAATGCCTTGATTCTTCATGACTGTTTAAAACAATAGTCTTATAATTTTAAGTGTTAATCAGTATTTTTAAAAAAACAGCTTATAGATCAACTAAATAAGAAAACAACTAGCATATCTAGAAATTAAGACACCCCAAGGTGCTTAGGTCTAACACATACTCTAGATCTCATGAGTCATTACATTATGGAGTTTTCATAACTTCTCTAATTGTGTCAGCTGAAAAAATGGAAAGGATTTCAAAAACAAGTGCAACATAAACACAAAGAAAACACTTTCTGAATCCCCTAATCCTGCACAGGTAAATGTCATAAACAAATGCTCACTACATTTCTGCTATGATCAGGCTGTGTCCTCAGATTGAGAAAGAGCAGAAAACAAGAAACTAGGTCCCTAGTTCTGTGGCCCTTCCAGTGCAAAAGGAGACAGAAGAGATAAATAAATAAACAAGACAATTAGACCATTACTCTTAATAGGCTTTTTATGCCAAAAAAACAAAAGGACTAGCAAGACTATTTTTAATTGATTTTATTTATCTTGTTTGTCTCCTTAATAGCACGGACAAGTACTTTATTTGTTCACTATTTTTTAAAATATCTTTTTAGTTGTCAGTGGACCTTTATTTTATCTGTATTTGCTGCTGAGAATCAAATACCAGTGCCTCACACATACTATGCAAGCACTTTACCACTGAGCCACAACCCCAGTTCTTGTTCACCATCCAGCACTTCTCAATAGCTATGTACTGGGCAAAGAAATTATCTTAAATACAGCTGCTTTCTCAGAGTTTAATGTCAGACACATTCACCCCATAGGTTTGTTGAATTAATGAATAAGTTAATGGATCCATAAATATTCTAAGCAAAATATATAACTAAGAGACTAATGTCATGCACTCCTCTGAAGTCTTATACAGGCAGTATCTGTTCATCTCTGCCCTTTGTTTCTAGTTTCTACAGATGGTCACACAGATCTGCTCCCACCTCACTATCTTGCTTTCTCTACATGCATATTTGTCCAATGAATAAGATGTTAATACCTGTGGGGGGAAAAACCAGTCTACCACTTTAATAAGAAATAATGAGTGAAGAGAGGATCAGTTAGGAAACTATGGTAAGAAACCAGAGTTGACAGCAGATTAAATCAAGATGATAGTAATCAATAGGGGATAAATGGCCACATTGTGGGTATGTTTTACTTTAAGGGGGCTGGGATGAAACCCAGGCCCTTGTGCATGCTAAGCAGGATCTCTACCATTGAGCCACACTCTCATCCCTGCTTTGTTTTTTAAACACATTAATGGCATGAAAAAGGTGGAGGGAAGCTGTTAGAGATGAAAAAAGACTTCAGAGACATCAGCTAAATAAAATTGCTTCAAGTCTGATTTGAGCAAATCTACAATGGGGAGAATTTTTTGAGGTAATCCAGGAAATTTAAACCCTAGTTCTGCATTTAGATTTGTTAGATATGATATTGGTATTGTGACTGGCATTTTAAAAGTCATTATCTGTTACATTATCTGTGCACTGGAGTGTTTATGGGTAAAATTATGTGTGTTCGGGATTTGCTTTAAAATATTCCAGAAAATTCAGGGAAGGAGGGGGAATGAAATAACACTTCGAAAATATTTTAATTGTTAAAACTGGGTAATGATAAAATGAGACTCATTATAGAGTCTCTCTAGGGTTGGAGATGTGTTTGTGCGGTTGCCTAGCATGCAACAAGCTCTAGTTTCTATCCCTAGCACTGCAAAAACAAACAAACAAACAAACAAAAAACAATGTCTCTACCTTTGTTTATGCTTGAAATTTTTCAAAATAACTTTTTTTTTTTTTTTTTTTTTTTTTTTTTTTTTTAGTAAAGAGAGGATCAGGCATAGTGTCACACTCCTTTAATCCTAGCTACTGGGAGGCTGAGATGGGAGGATTGCAAGTTGCAGGATAGCCTCAACAACTTAGCAAGACCCTATCTCAAAATAAAAAATAATGCAACTCAGTCAGTAGTAAAGTGCCTCTGGGTCTTGTTTGTTTGTTTCTTTTTGTTTTGTTTTGTTTTGTTACTGCTCCCCCTCAAAAGAGAGAAAGGGGAAAGGAGAGAATGAATAAGAAAACAAAAGCTAAATTAAAATAAATATAGATTTCTCTTTCCAGGCCTTTGTTATTAAACAGGAGTAGAGAGATAAAGTGATAGCTGGAACAGAAGGAAGCTTGAATGTTTTTGCTGTTGCTGTTGTTTGGTTTTAGATGGGAGAAATAAAGGCATATTTGTTTTTCCTTTCTTTATTTGTTCTAATTAGGTATATATGACAGCAGAATGCATTGAAATTCATTGCACACAAATGGAGCACAACTTTTCATTTCTTTGGTTGTACACAATGTAGAGTCACACCATATGCTCACTCATACATGTACGTAGGGTAATGAATGTTCATCTCATTACACCATCTTTCCTGACCCCGTTCCTCCACCCTTCCTCTCCCTCCCCTTTGCCCCATCAAAGTTCCTCCATTCTCCCCCCACCCTCCAATTATGGATCAGCATCTGCTTATCACAGAAAATATTCGGCCTTTAGTTTTTTGAGAATTGACTTATTTCACTTAGCATGATATTCTCTAGTTCCATCCATTTACCAGCAAATACCATAATTTCATTCTTCTTTATCCATTCATCCACTGCGGGGTATCTAGGTTGGTTCCATAGTTTGGCTATTGTGAATTGAGCTGCTATAAACATTGATGCAGCTGGATAGCTGGGTCAAATGGTTGTTCCATTCCAAGTTTTCTGAGGAATCTCCATACTGCTTTAAATAGTGGTTGCACCAATTTACAATGATAACGTCTCGCCCATGTCCCACGCAAGAGGTGAAATGGGGTTCCCCTTGGTGGAATGGGCTGGCTAAGAAATAAAAGCTAAAAGAAATAGAATGGCAAAACAAACAAACAAACAAACCCCACCGAACACAGAAAATAGTTCCAAAAGCAGGGTCAGGGTGGGCAAACCGATTAGAGCTTCTAGACTCTGACAAAATGGAGCCTGCACCTGCTTATTTGTATTGGGAAACATCAAAGACCTTCCATAGAATGTCCTTCTCCAAAAAAGGTTAAAGTTGGGCTGTCCAGTTCCCAACGGGTTATGCCCATCTCCAGAGCTACTAGTGAAGTGGCACCCCTTTCTCCACAGAAAAGCCCTCTTCACCATGGCTGATTTTAGGACTGTCAGCAAAAGAGTCTCTGCGAAAGAGTCTAATGTAGATAAACTTCCTATTTTCATGTCACTCTGTTTACTTGGCCACTGGCTGAGAAGATACCAGCACTCCAGGTGCTGGACACCCCCTTACTAGTTATTACAAACGCATCCAGTATAGTACTTTGAAGAAATGTGCAAACAAGGCTTCTGGCCTTGAGCTGGGACTTCACAGAGATGTCTACATTTTTAAGATAAGTTACAAATGGGCTCCATGGTAACAGCTGGCAGAGAGAGGAAAGAAAGGGGAGAAGCAGCTCTCCCCTTCTCAGGTGTTGTCCTTGAAGAGTTAACTTGCCCAGAACAATGAAAGAAAAAGCTGCTTTTATGTGAACTTCTGCAGACTGTGAACTTCTGAGCCCCTCCCCTTACACGCTGGGTATAAAACTCTGAAACTCCCTGAACTCGGGGTTCAGGGGATTGATTGATTACAGCAAAAGCTGTACCCTCTGAACCTGGCTGCAGCCAAATAAAACTGTTTCCTGCTGTCTTAGGTGCCTTGCCTTTGTTTGTCCCTACAACACTAGGAGGGAATCTTTCTAGCAGAGTGGAGATATATAAAGGTCACGTTCATTGGGCAATCTATTGCAGAGGGAGAGCCTTGGATTGTTTGCAGTGCCAAACCTAAATCTCCCTGGCTACCATACCAAGAGAAGATACTCATGTAATTCATGGATGGCTTCCTGTAACAAAGGCATATTTTTATGTCACTGGAAAGAGAAAGAAAACGTGAAGATGCAAGGGAAAAGGGAGAGTTCTTGAAGCAATGTCTTTGATGAAATCCAGTGCAGACATGGACGTGTTTTTTAAAAAATTATTTTATTTATTTACTTTTATGTGGTGCTAGGGATTGAACCCAGTGCTTCACACATGCTAGGCAAGTGCTCTGCCACTGAGCTACTGCCTAAGCCCAGGAAGTGGTGGTCCTAATCAGGAGTACATAGAGTTTATCCACAGCAATAGGAAGCAAGGCAAGATGGAGAGGGTAGACACAAATGTGAGTAAGGACATGAAGAGAAAAGAGCTTGCTGAAATTCTCTGCTGAAACTTCCTTTTCCTGAAGGGATCAGGATGCAGGATTATCATACTGCCGGTTATTGGTGACAGTCTTGCTTCCCCACATGTTTGAACATCAGAGAAGCACGCCGAGGCAAGCATATAAAGCAGGGTTTATTTAAAAAGGGGTAACAGTCTGGTTGGGGTCACAGGGACACGAAGCCTGGTGCGTGGACATTTGCTGACCATGCTCCCCCGGGTGGTACTTTCTGCTGCAGCCAAAGCAGCCCCGTCTCAAGAATGCAGTCGTCCTAGGACCAGGGGTATTGCAGGCAACAAGGATCTTTCATCCAGGGCAGCCACCTCTTCCTGAAGTTGGAGGAAAAGTTCTTCCTGGGCTGATCCCTGAGGAATTCTTCCAGTTTCTTTATCCTAAAACTGGTGTAACAGGACTCTACATGCTTGGAACTGGTCTTATCTTGTATTTTCTATCCAAAGAAATATATGTGATTACCCCAGAGATCTTCTCTACCATATCAATAGTGGGGTTACTCATCTATGTAATTAAAATATATGGTGCCTCTATTGGAGAATCTATTGATGAGCAAAAAATTGCCCAACTAGAAGAGGTGAAGCAGACTTCCATCAAACAAATCCAGGATGCAATTGAGTTGGAGAAGTCACTGCAGGCACTGGTTCAGAAGCGCCACTATCTATCTTTTTGATGTCCAGAGGAATAACATTGCTATGGCCTTGGAGGTTACTTACCGGGAATGGCTACAAAAGTATACAAGGAGGTAAAGAATCACCTGGATTATCATATGTCTGTGCAGAATATGATGCATCGAAAGGAACAGGAGCACATCATAAACTGGGTAGAGAAGCACGTGGTACAGAGCATCTCTGCACAGCAGGAAAAGGAGACAATTGTCTAGTACATTTCAGATCTCCAGCTGCTCGCAAAGAAGTCTCAAATACATGTAAATGTATCTGTCCCAGTTGAGACAGCTACGCACAATTGACTGAGTAAATGAAAACTAGTCTACATGAAAAAATAAATAAATAAAAATGAAAAGGGGTAACAGACTTCTCCCGAGAACGGGAATAGTTGGTATCATGGTATCCCAAGAAACAAGGTATTCTGCCCTTTTCATATGTCCTAGGATTCCTTTGTCCTCCTGCTTTTCCCCCTTATCTTTCTCCTAGTACAGAGGTGACTAGACCCAGGAATGCTCGGTGGGGTGGTGAAAAGGTGGGAAATAGGGGGGCTGTAGGGGAAGGGCTGGGTGGAGTAGCCAAGGACACATTAACAACCTTATAACTCTCGGTAGGGAGAGGAAATTCCTGGGACAGTTTACCTTGGCAACAGGTTGGAGCAGGGGTAGGGTAGATCCCTCAGGGGACAATCTCCAACTTCCCAGACTCACTTAAAATTGGCCCCCTTGACCTGACCTGACCTATCTACACTGCCTGCCTGTCTAATTCTGGCTTCAAAGACAATAATTTATCTAGGAAGGTGGAGGAGTGAATGGACCAGGGAGATCTGAAATGATTGCCAGGTAACATTACAAGCCTACTAGAATTCAATGTTCCAGAATCTAAAGAGTGACTAATCATTGAGGGTTTTTCTTGGCCAGACTGTATGAGTAAATACAGGTGAGGAAGAGCCAGAGTTGCAATCTGGTTGTGGTTTTATCAGGTATTAGCAATTGAGCACACACTGAGAAGTTGGAGCATTATGAACAATAGAGCTAGGTTGCTGTAACAAAGCAACCCAACATTTACTCTGTGACTTAAAACAGATGTCTTTGTCTACTTCAGCACAATCAGAAGGTACCACTGCAGATCACTGGGTCTCAGGTTCAAGCAATCATTTACAAACTGAAGGACCTTCCATCTTGTTTCTCTTCCATGCCTAAGGTATTTTGCTCATCTGAATCATGGAAACAAGGTAGCAGCTTGAGGAGGAAGCACTGCCCTCATTTTAAGGGCTAATGGCTTATGTTCCACTAGCAAAGTACATTTTGATTTCCGATGCTACAGTTCAATGTAAGAAAGCCCAGGAATCAGTGTGCAAGTGAGGCTCTGTGCTAAGCTCTACTTCTGTCATTTTAAAAGGGGAGAATAGATGATAAAGATGATGATGACGATGATGATGATGATGATTTTGGTGGCAGTGCTGAGGATTCAAACTCTGAACTTTCCATATGTTAGGTAAGTTCTCTACCACTGAGGTGCTTCCCCAGACCAGGAGGATGGATCTTAGCAGACAATTAGAACTGTCTGCAATGGAGTGATTATAACGCAAGAATTTACGCTAAGCAATGAAGAATGGGAGGATCTGAGAAGAAGGAGGCATAACCAAAATGTGGTAGAGTTGTGGATAGCAGAGTATAAGGATGACTAAGGTCAGGATTCTTGAAAGATGCTTGACATTGAGAACATGGAATTATACTCATTGATTACATCAGGATGTAAGATGATCTCATATAAGGAGTGACTCACACAGGATGAAAGGCAAAATTATAGGAGTAAAAGAGGTCAAGGAACCGAGGTAAGACATGTGAAGGCTGAGCCATATGAATGTTGAAATGCTGGGTACTCCTGTCCTAGCTACGAAAATCTTTTAAGAAATGAAGGCAAGTGGTAAATGTGGGAGAGTAGTTGGCATAATCTGATGATATGAGATTCAAAGCTAGAATATTATTAGTTATCTAATTAGTTATACATGACAGTAGAATGCATTTTGACACATTGTACACAAATAGAGCACAACTTCTTATTTCTCTGGCTGTACATGGTGCAGTCACACCAATACTGTAATCATGCATGTATATAGGGTAATAATGTCTGTCTCCTTCTACCATCCTTCCATCCCCACTGCCACACCCCTCCCCTCATTCCCCCTTGCACAATCCAAAATTCCTTCATTCTTCCTACCCCCACCCCCAAAACCTGCCTTACTGTGGATCAGCATCTACTTATCAGAGAAAACATTCGGCCTTTAGTTTTTTTAGGATTGACTTAGTTCACTTAGCATGATATTCTCCAGTTCCACTCATTTACCAGCAAATACCATAATTTCATTCTTCTGTAAAGCTGAGTAATATTCCATTGTGTATATATGCCACATTTTCTTTAACCATTCATCTGTTGAGGGGCATCTATATTGGTTCCATAATTTGGCTATTGTGAATTGAGTTGCTATAAATATTGATGCAGCTGCATCACTGTAGTATGCTGACTTCAAGTCCTTTGGGTAAAGACTGAGGAGTGGGATAGCTGGGTCAAATGGTGGTTCCATCTCAAGTTTTTTTTTGTTTTTTTTAAAATAAAGCTCTATCATTTTATTTTTATTTTTTAGTTATGGGTGGATACAATGCCTTCATTTTATTTATTTTATGTGGTGCAGAAGATTGAACCCAGGGCCACACATGTGCAAGGCGAGCGCTCTACTACTGAGCCACAATCCCAGCCCCCCCATTTCATTTTCTGAGGAATCTCCATACTGCTTTCAATAGTGGTTGCACCAATTTGCTGTGTATGAGTGTACCTTTTTCCCACCAGCAATTTTTTTTTTTTTTTTAAAGAGAGTGAGAGAGGAGAGAGAATTTTTTTTTTAATATTTATTTTTTAGTGCTCGGCGGACACAACATCTTCGTTGGTATGTGGTGCTGAGGATCGAACCCGGGCCGCACGCATACCAGGCGAGCGCGCTACCGCTTGAGCCAAATGCCCAGCCCTCCACCAGCAATTTTTGAGTGTACCTTTTTCCCCACATCCTCACAAACACTTATTGCTTTTGTTTTTGATATTTGCCATTCTGACTGGAGTGAGATGAAATTTTAGGTTACTTTTGGTTTGCATTTCTCTAATTGCTAGAGATAATGAACATTTTTTTTCATGTTTGTTAATCAATTTTATTTCTTCTTCTGTGAAGTGTCTGTTTAGTTCCTGAACTCACTTATTGATTGGGTTATTTGTTTTTTTGTGTGTGTATGTTAAGTTTTTTGAGTTCTTTATATATCCTGGAGATTGGTGCCCTATATATATAAAAAAATTTTGAGCGGGCATCTTGGTATATTGCTCAGCCTGTTCTTCAACTCTCTCCAACTCCTGGGCGCAAGTGATTCTTCTGGCCTCCAAGTAGCTGGGATTACAGGTCATGTTACCATACTGGCTAAAAGCTGAGAAATTTTAGGGAGGAGAAGTAGTTTGAAACTGGAAATGAAGAGTGAAGGGAATCCTCATTCCATCTCCAGTCCGTTAAGCAGGATGTGACAGAAGGAATATCCACTGATCTAGAGAGGGCTACAGGGGAAGTGGAAAATCTCCCAGGGGTGATTCAGGTTTCAGGCCGAGCAAGGCAGGGAAGGGGGCCTTCACAGAGCAGGGTGAGGACTATGCTGCCCACTTTAGGCATTACAGTGAGCACAGAGGGAACATGGCTGGGGAAGAATGGGAGAATGGAAGAGAAGGAGTTAGAGAGTCAGCTGTGTCACTCCCCCAGGAGTGAGGGACTTGGAGGGTGCCTGGATGTGCACAGCTGCTTTTAGTGTTGATGGAAACAGGGATAAAGGGATGGTGCGATTAATCCTGGTGGATTCAGGGTAGATAAGGTTGGCAAGGTTGAGAGTGTTTTGTGGTAGGGAGGAATGAGAGATCTTTTCAGGAATTCTGAGGCCACTCTGCTCTTTGGCCACTGCAAGGAGAAGCCAGGGAAGGGTGGTTTGAATTACAGCTAGAGTAAGAAAAACAGCTGGAATCTATAAAGGAATTTCCTCTGGAGGAAGGGCAGGGTTCTCCTCAGACTGATGAGCTCAAGCTACTGATTTTTTTTTTTTTTAAACATTTAGTTTTTAGTTGTAGGTTGACACAATACCTTTTTTTTTTTTTTTTTTTTTTTTTATGTGGGGCTGAGGATTGAACCCAGTGCCTCACGCATGCTAGGCAAGTACTCTACCTTTGAGCCACAACCCCAACCCAAGCTTCTGATGTTTTCTAGTGGTTTCTTCCCAGTGTCATTTTGGGAAGAATGAGGGAAAACCCTTGGGACAGGCAGTGTAAGATCAGTTCTTTCCCAGAACTCTCAGACTCTGTTCACTGTGGCTGGAATCTCACACACGGCAGGGGAAATTCTTGCCATATGGCATCACCCAGCCAAAATTTATCATCTATTTTTGAGGGATTATAATTTTTTGAGACTTTTCCTGGCATATCCCCCAGATTCTTCTTCCTGATATATTTCTAGTTTATGAAGCAAGCCTTTCATTCATTTATTTATCCAACAAGTATTTCTTTCCTTAGTAATTAGTCTAGCATAGCTTTATTTTAGGCATTTAGGAAATGATAATAGCGGTCTATTCCCAATTCTGCAAGAGTTTAGTCTATTTGGGATAATAAGATAAAAAATAAAAAAGATAGCAGGAAGGACACAAAGGGAAGAGAGAGGAGAAAGAACACATTGATAGCAGCCCAAACAGGTTATTTTGGGCCAAAATATGTTATTTTTGGACTGGAAGTATAGTTCAGTGGTAGAGTGCATACCTAGCATACATGAGGTCCTGGGTTCCATGCTCAGCATTGCAAAAAAAAAAAAAAAAAAAAAGTTAAATTTAAAAAGCTATATGTGAAACTCATGAAAACTATAAAACTTTATTATGGGACATGAAGTAGGATTACATAAATGGAGAGACTTACTGGGTTCCCAGAAGGGGAAGATTCAGTATTGAAACAACATCAAATATGTTGAAATTAATCTCAAATTCAATGTCCTCTGGTAAATATGCCAACTAAAATTTTTTAAACTTGATGAGCTGATCATAAAAAACTAAAAAACTATTGAGTAAGATACACATGAGCCAAAAAGCTTTCTTTGAAGGGGAACAAACAGCAATCCCACTTCTGGGTGTGTATATATGTGTGTGTGTATATATATATATGTATATGTATATAGATGTGTACGTGTATATTGACAATCTCTCTCTCTCTCTAATATATATATATATATATTAGAAGAAGAGCCAAATTTGCACATGCTTGATTCTTCTTGAATTGGTATTGTCTTTTGCCATCACCTATGGACCTCAGACTCCAGATTCTTCAGTTTTGAACACAGACTGGTAATAGTGGCTCTTCAGGAAGCTTCCAGGCCTTCAGTCTTAGGCTGGACTGCATCATTGGCCCCTCTGGTTCTAAGGCTCCAGCTTCTTGGACTTGAACAGCTACTGGTATCCCTGGATCTCTATCCTACAGATGGCAATTGTAGGAAGATGCAGCCTCTGATGGTGTGAGCCAATCTAATAAATCCCCTCTTCTAATTATATATATTCTATTGTTTTTATTCCTCTGGAGAACCCTAATATGCCTCCTAAATTTAAGACAATTATAGCAATGTGATGACTGACTGGAAAGGAAAAACAAACAGAAAAGAATAGCAAACTCATTTAAAAAAACAATAGGAAGCTTTGCACAGTGACAGTATCAGTAGCCAATGAGGTTTATCTGAGGCAAGATTATTGCTAATTGAAAATGATTCCCCACACCCCACCATGATGGCTTGAAATACAGTCAACACTGGCAATTTTGACAGTCTTTACAGAGACTGAACATAAACAAACAAAAGCAAAACTGGAAATTAATGTAATTTTTTGGAAAAAACTTACTTTGCAGTACTGGAGTTAAACCAGGATCTTGAGCATGCTAGGTGAGCACTCTACCACTAAACTATATCCTCACATTTAATGCTAACTTGTAATGAATTTTTTTTTTTAACATGCTGGATACCAACTTAATTTTTCATGATAGAACATGGTGATTTTGGGCTGGGGATGTGGCTCAACTGGTAGTGCGCTCGCCTGGCATGCGTGCGGCCCAGGTTCGATCCTCAGCACCACATACCAACAAAGATGTTGTGTCTGCCGAGAACTAAAGAATAAATATTAAAAATTCTCTCTCTCTCTCTCTCTCTCTCTCTCTCTCTCTCTCTCTCTCCTCTCTCACTCTCTCTTTAAAAAAAAAAAAAGAACATGGTGATTTTAAAAATATATTTTGGATCCCAAAATTATAATGTTGTTAAAAAAACTCCTTCCATTCTCAACTACTTGTCTATGTAAATAAGGTGTCCCAGCATTTCCAGCTATAAAAACAAAAATATTTTACATATCATGTTATATTCATTATATTTATAAAATTATATTATACATAATATTGTTAATTTGAACCTGTCTCAATATTGCAATCAGTAATCTTCATTCATAAAAATGAATAAACTGCATCTAGTGCTGTCATTCAGATATGCACTTACAATTTTTTTTTCTGGTATTGGGAATTAAACCTACAGTGCTTTATCCCTATCCTTCTTCTTCAGCCCTTCTTTAATTTTGTTTTGTTTTGTTTTGTTTTGAGGCAGGGTCTCAGTGAGTTGCCCAAGCTGGCCTCAAACTTACAATCCTCCTGCCTTAGTCTTCTGAGTAACTGGAATTACAGGCCTGAGCCACAATGCCAGACTGCAATTTTCTTTTTTATGTTTTAAGAATGACAAACTTGCCAGGCATGGATACCAAAGAATGACTGATAATTTCTCACATATAGATTTTTTTTTCTATAATCCCAGCAACCCAGGAGGCTTAGGCAGGAACACCACAAGTTCAAAGCCAGCCTCAGCAACTCAATGGGTCTCTTTGCAATTGTCTTTAAATAAATAAATAAAAGACAAAATTGTAGCCAAGCATGGTGCACATTGGGAGGCTGAGACAGGAATGTCCCAAGTTTGAAGCCAGCCTGGGCAATTTAGCCAGACACTGTCCCAAAATAAAAAATAAGCCTGGGATGTAGCTCAGTGGCAGAGTGCCCTGCTGGGTTCAATCTTTAGTAATGCACAAATTTTTGAAAAATTATATTGTTATATTGATTAAAATTTTTACTACTAATAATTAAAATGATAGAAGATTTGAATATTTAGACCATTTATTTACCCAGGAAATAAATTAATTTAAATTTATTTACATATGTTACAGGTTACAGAGTATAATTGATGATTAGACTTCAACTGTAAAAAGTGTTTTACATTAAGATAAAACCATGTGGGAGAAGTAGAATAGAAATGTTAGTTCCAGGATCTGAAAGACTGATGCAAAATCTCTGGATTTTTTTTTTTTTTTTAAGCCTCAAATTGTTAGGATATTCAGATTTCACTGGATACTTTTTTTTTTTTTTTTTTAACAACAATGTAACATGGTTTGAGACCGAGTCTTTAGTTTGCTTAGGGCCTAAGTTTCTGAGGCTGGCTTTGAACTTGGGATCCTCACATCTCAGCCTTCCATGCCCTCTAATATTTTTTAAATGAAATGTACATTAGCGACTGTTAGATCCAATTTACACCTTGATTAGAAAATAATTGGGAAATGTAGCTCAAGGAATCGTGTTTAAACCAGGCACAGTGGCATATGCCTCTAATCCCAGCTGCTTAGGAGAATTAGTTCAAGGAAGTCTTGGCAATTTAGCAAGACCTTGTCTCAAAAATTGGGGGCACAGACTGCCACTGTGGCACCTACCTGTAATCCCAGTGGCTTGGGAGGCTGAGGGAGGAAAATTGTGAGTTCAAAGCCACCCTTAGCGACTCAGAGAGGCCCCAAGGAACTTAGTATTTTATTAAAAATGGCTGGGGATGTGGCTCTGTGGTTAAGCGCCCATGGGTTCAATCCCTGGTACCAAAAATAAATAAATTTAAAAAATGGGGGTGCAGCTCAGGAATAGGGTGCTCCTGGGTTCAGTCCCCAAACCCACTGCATCCCAGAACAGGAAGCAGGGCGGGGAGAGTGAGAGAGAAGAACAAGTGCTTAATTGAAGTATGGGCAAGTTAAGAAAGTACTTTGATAACCAGAGAGAGAGAGAGAGCTACATGAAGGTATCTCCTTTATACTAAATCTTGAAAGAGAAGTAGCTCAGGAGAGGCCAATTAATGCAAAAAGAGCTGAAAAAAGGAACCTTTGCCAGGATTACAACAGAAATGGAAATTTCAAACTGTTGCCCAGGTCATCACTTCAGAAAATGTGTTCTGTAAGAAGTAAGGATGCACAAGAAAGTTGACAGTTGTTCTGTGGAAAAAAATTTTGTTTCTGACAATTTCATTTTTAAAAGGTATCCTTAAAAAAAAAATCTGTGTGTGAGAAATTACCAGTCATTCTTTGGTATCCATAGGGGATTGATTCCAGGACCCCCTTGAATATCAAAACCCAAGCCCAAGTCTCTTATATAAAATTCCATAATATTTGCATATAACAATCATATTTTACACTTTAAATTGACTATATATTCCTTATAACTAACACAAAGTAAATGCCACATAACTATTCTACTGTATTATTTAGGAAACAATGACAAATAAAATAAGTCTGTACATAGTCAGAACAAAGTCGATTTTTTTCTAAATGTTTTTGGTCCAAGGTTGGTTGATTCTGTGGGTGCAGAACCCATATAGATGAAGGGTCGGCTGCATACTAATAAAATTGTACATGGGATTGTTCTGTAACAAGTAGCCTTGTGAGAGTACAGCACAATAATTAAGAGGATAGATTTTTGTGCCAGAGTGATGGGTTCAAATCAATGCTGGCTATATACTAGTAGTGCACAGTGAGTAACTGTGCACTGGTCTTTGCATGGGCAAAACGACACTACTGCTACCACTTTCTTCATGAGGTTGTTGCCAGGGTTAAGTGAAATTACATTATAAGGAAAATGCTTAGAAACATGGTCTGGGATATAGTACGTGATATGGATGGACTTACGAGCCATACCTAAGAATGTCAGAGATGACTTGACATGGGGTGAGGGGCCTTTGATATTCAAGTAAGTGCATTGTCAGCTTAAATATTAATAATGGCCATGCTATGTTATTGTTCAACAAACATTAACTTGTTGGCTACTGGTTTGTCTTAATAAATGTGATGTACCTTCTTTTAGAGTATATTACTGTACTTTTTACTTTCACTAAAAGTTAATTAATGTATAAGGCTAAAAAAACATATAAATCAAAATTAAATATTTTCAATTTTAGTGATTCTGCACCAAAAATTAGATCACATTGTGCTGTCTAGTTTAATCCAAGTACATCTCATAAATTCCTGTAATATTTTGTAAAGACAAAAACAATTTTGGAAAGGTTTAAATTTTTGGAAAATGCTGAACTGTACATGAAATGACTAAAATGTTGACCAAAGGTACAAGACTGCCAAAATACCTGCATTAAACCTTTCCAGTTGGACTGTGGACTATTTAGGTGACCTTGTTATGCCATTAAAGATATCACTGATGACTATAGGTGAACATTTTTTTTTGAGATGGTGTCTCATTATGTGTTGCTGAGGCTGTCCTCAAATTTGCAATCTCCTGCCTCAGCCTCCCAAGTAGCTAAGATTATAGGCATCTGCCATGATGTTCAGCCTATTTTATCAATTGAATATAGGGCTGGTCGACACTGTATTGGTGCTAATAGATTCACATTAACATTTTTTGGGATACCAGGATTATATTTAATACACTGCCATGTAGGAATGTACTGGTATTCACTGTGGCAATAATATTAAGTGAGGGACTGAAAGTTTAGCCAATGCTTTGTATTTTTCTGAATTTTATAAAAAGTTTAGCCTGCTACAATATTTAGCTCCTCTTTTCACCTTAAATAATGAGTGGAATGTCAATTATTCTTGGAAGGAAAGCAAGCAAGAGGCAGAAAACAGTAATTTTTTAAACATTTTTGGGTTTGATGCAGCAAAGAGAATCTAAAAATTATGGACTGTCTCCAAAAAACTACACATTTTTACAATACTTAGTATATTTTAGGGATGTGAGTAATGTTTCTCAAAGTATCATCCATGGACCATTTGCTTCCAAATTTCTCGAGGTTCTAGTTAAGTTCAGATTCGTGAGTCCTACTACTGGTTTGAAATCTCACCAGATCAGGCCCAGAAACAACAGCAACAACAACAATCATCATTATTATTATTATTATTTAATATTTATTTATTTATTAGTTTTCGGCAGACACAACATCTTTGTATGTGGTGCTGAGGATTGAACCCGGGCCGCACGCATGCCAGGCGAGCACGCTACTGCTTGAGCCACATCCCCAGCCCTCATCATTATTATTTTTGCTGTGCTGGTGATGGAACTCAGGGCCTTACATATGCTAGGTAAGTACTCTGCCGCTGAATTATAGCATTAACCCCAAAATATGAACAACATTCACTTTTTTTAAAAAATATATTTTTTGGGGGCTGGGAATGTGGCTCAGGCGGTAGCATGCGTGCGGCCCGGGTTCGATCCAACAAAGATGTTGTGTCCGCCGAGAACTAAAAAATAAATATTAAAAATTCTCTTTCTCTCTCTCCTCTCTCACTCTCTCTTTAAAAAAAAAAATATATATATATATATATTTTTTTTTAGTGTAGATGGACATAATACCTTTATTTTATTTATTTTTATGTGGTGCTGAGGATCAAACCTAGTGCTTCACACATTAGGGAAGCTCTCTACCACAGAGCCACAACCCCAGCCCCAACATCAACATTTTTTTTTTTTTTTTTGTACTAGGGATTGAACTCAGGGGCACTCAACCACTGAGCCATATCCCCAGCCCTATTTTGTATTATTATTTAGAGACAGGGTTTCACTGAATTGCTTAGTGCCTTGCTTTTTGCTGAGGCTAGCTTTGAACTTGTGATCCTCCTGCCCTAGCCTCCTGAGCTGCTGAAATTACAGGCGTGCACCACTGTGCCTGGCCCTAACATGCACCTTTAAAATTAAAAAATAAACTTTTTTTTTAATGAAAGGAAAACACAAGAGAAATAAGCATATCCATGTGTATCATTTTAGAAGTCAAACAGTACTAGAAGGCTTGTGATTAAAACAAGTTTCTTATCCCTACTTTTCTCAACACCTAGTCTTATTCCTCAACTTCTTTAATTTCACTAATATTTTTCTTCATATATTAAAAAATATATGCTTATGTCCATTTTTCTTTCCTTGATTTTGGTGCTGGAGATTAAACCTAGGGCCTTGTACATTCTAGGCAACTGCTCTATCACTGAGCTAGATGTCAAGCTCCTTATACCACTGTTTGCTGATTTATCAACTTTAGTCCTTGTCTGTTGACTTTCTGGCATGGTGAAAAAACACTAAATCTCTCCCCTAGCTCAACTTTGTTTTCCTTACCCTGCACCCTAATTATAATTTTTTGTTAAACCAATGGTCAATGGTAAGTCAATATCAATATTATTCAGAGTGAACTATGATGATTGCAACTTCTTTTCCTCCATGTTTTCCTTTTTTTTGAAGTTAATAACTGCCTCATTTTCCCATTATTTTATCTACCTATTGTTAATGTTTTCCCAATGTTCCAGCATCTCTGCTATATACTGACCAATTTCATATATATATATGTATATATATATACATATATATATATATATATTTCTTTTTAAAAAATATTTATTTAGTTGTAGTTGGATGCCATAACTTTATTTATTTTTATGTGGTTCTGGGGATCGAACCCAAGGCCTTGCAAATGCTAGGCAAATGCTCTACTGCTGAGCCACAACCCCAGCCCAATTTCATATATACATATATTTTTAGCTGTAGATGGACACAATACCTTTATTTTATTTACTTTTATGTGGTGCCGAGGATTGAACCCAGTGCCGTACACATGCTAGGCAAATGCTCTGCCACTCAGCTACAACCCCAGCCCCCAATCCCATTTTTTTTTTTTTAATGTTGAAAACACTTCAACATTATTTATTTATTTATTTATTTATTCTGAGTTGCCTCTGGAGCCCTCTTTCTTCCTCCTCATTTCCGGTACTGTTGTTTCCTTGAAGTTCTGGGATATCCCCTTGTGCCACCTTAGGATTTTCCTTGCTACTTTTCTTTTTGTATCTTCTTTTCCACATCTTCCATGTTCTTCTTTTATTTCCTTATTTTGCTAAAGTAGTCCTTCCAGTTTCCTAAGAAAGAATGCACAGGAGGTATAACATTTGAGATCTTGTATATCTGAAAATGTATAATTTATGTGACTTGATTCACAGTTAGTTTGGTTAAGGATTCTAAGCTAAAAATAGTTTTCCCTCAGATTTTTTTTAGTTCTCTTTCTTTCTGTCTTTTTGGTCCTGGGGATAGAAACAGGATATGCTAAGCAAATGTTCTTTCATTGAATTATATCCCAGCCTTCCCTAATTTTTAATTATGATTATGATTTATTATTTTATTATTTTCTATCAAAGGTAACAAAACTGATGCAATTTTGAGGGTTTTTTTCTGATCAGCTTTCTGTTTCTGTAGATTTTATAATTTTTTTTCTTTGTCCAAGATGTTCTGAAACATGATGTGACTTGAAATGGTTTTGTTTAAAATTTTAAGATGAGCCTGTCAATAATGGGCACTCCTAGGCTGGGGTTGTGGCTCACTGGCAGAGCACTTGCCTAGCATGTGTGAGGCACTAGGTTCGAACTTCAGCACCACATAAAAATAAATAAATAAAATAAAGGCATTCTGTCCATCTACAACTACAAAAAAAAAAAAAAAAAAAAAAAGCACTCCTATCTTTCAGTCTGGGAAATTTCCTTCTATAATTTCCCTGATAATTTGCTCTCCTTGTTTTTTTCTGATCGCTCTTCCTAAAATTCCTATTAATAAACACTAGGATTCTCTGACATTCTCATCTTTCCTTTTCTATTTTCTATCTTTCCACAACCTTATTTTTACCTTTTATTGAATATTTACAAGTGTTTATTGATGCACAGATTCCCCTTCATATTTTGAGATACTACACATTTGTGTTAGTCAACTTTCCATCACTGTAATGAGATACTTGAAATGATTAATTTATAAAGAGAAAAGGTTTATTTTGGCTCAGTTTTGGAGGTCCCAGTCTAAGATCAAGTGATTTCCATTGCTTTAGACCTCTGGTGGGGTGCTAGATGGTAATGGTGGGGACATTCAAGATACAAAGTACACCAATATTGGCTCTTGAATGTCCTCCAAAAGCCCATGTTAAAGTCTTGCTGTTGGGCTAGAGTTGTGGCTCAGTAGTAGAGTGCTCGCCTAGCACGTGCAAGGCCTTGAGTTGGATCCTCTGCACCACATAAGAATAAATAAATTAAATAAAAGTATTGTGTCCAACTACAAATAAAAAAAAAATTAAGAAAAAAAAAGGCTTGCTGTTGCTATTGGGAGGTGGTGGTGCAACTTTTAAGAGTAGGGCCTAGTAACAGATCTTCAGGCCATTAGGGGCATACCCTTGAAGGAAACAGTGGGACCCTGGTCCCTTCCTCTTGCTCTCTTTTGTTCTCTAGTCATGAGATAAGTGGTTCTGCTCTGCCACACCTGTCCATTTTGCATCTGGCACCCCACCAGAGGTCTAAAGCAATGGGTCCACTTGATCTTGGTCTAGAACCTCTAAAACCATGAGCCAAAATAATCTTTTCTATGTGGAGTATGATTTTTTTAAATTCACAAGTAGATGTGCCTGCAGTGAAGTTTTTCACTGCAGGCACATCTACCTGTGATATTTGGGCTCTGCTGTACCCCTTCTCTGAGAGGAGAACATTCACTTAATGCCCCTCTTTTGGTCCACTGAGGGAAAGCTGTCTAGCTGTGCAGTCTGAGTACAGAAACCTGGGGGCTAACTATTTCAAAGAGACTTGCAACCATCCCTCCTAATCTGAGCCTGTATCTGAACTAACTTTCAGGGGCAGCTGGTACCTCCCAAATGCTGAAGCTTTAATCTCCTAGGAGAACTGGCCTTCATCTTCAGATTTAGGTTTCAATCTCCTCTTCTCTGCTAAACTAATTACTATTCCTTCATTTGCTTTCGTCTTCCATATACTCCTTGTCCAAACACTTGTTGAAATCTCTACTCTCATACTCCCCACCCTTTGTTTTGTCATTATAGGTTAATGGGTTATTGTTTGTTTTATTCCTTTACTGACACTTTAATGAGTTTTGAAGGGAAAAAAATTATTGTGTACAAGGGAGATTCTTGTGAGCAAATCACAATTCATAAATGGAATTCCGAAGTAATTTTTTTTTTTTTTGGTACGGGGATTGCACTCAGTGATGGTCTACCACTGTGTTACATCTAAGCCCATTTTAGTTTTTATTTTGAGACACAGTCTCACTAAGTTGCAGAGGTTGGCCTTGAACTTGCCGTCCTCCCTAGTCATAACAACTATAGGCATGTGACACTATGCCTGGCTCCAAAGTAATTCTTATGCAACATATACTTGAGGGCTACCAGCTAATTAGAATACTGAATAACTAGTGACCATTTACAGGAACTAGATAAATTTATGTAAAATGAATGATTTGCAAACCAACTATGATGTTTGGTGAACTACTGTCCTAGGGAAGGACAAATGAATAAGAAGAAGAAAGGAAAGAAGGAAGGTCACAAACTAATTGTAGCTATTTTTATCTATCTACACTGTGGGATAGATACATTATTATATTCATCTTTGTACTTTTTCTTCATTTTCTAAGTTTTAGGCACTGTCCATGATTATTGTTGAGAGTATGGGAGAGAATCTGTACATCTCCCTAATACCTTACCTGTAGAGGTGACATACTGTCTACAGAAGCTAAAACACATACATTGACTGGATAGGCTCTTATTGAATGCTTAGACCAAAGTTAAACACTACAGAGGTATTATTAGGAAATAGGCAAATATTTCCTGAATCATAAACGACTAATCCTGAAAAGAAACTATGAAATAAAAGTTGGAGTTGGGAGTTGGAAGTGTCTTCCTTCTTTTCTTTTTCTTTCAGTGCTGGGGATTAAACCCAGGACTTTGTACATGCTAGGCAAGCACTCTATCACTGAGCTACACCATAGCCCTAAATTCCAGTGTTTTAAGGGACTAGAAAACAGAATTAGAGGGGTAACTAAAAATGGAGATAAAGGGAGTTAGCCAGTCGATGTGTAATCAGTGACATTAAATTGAGCAGTGAAAAATAAACAGGAGTTAACCAGACATAGTTGTGGGAGGGGGTGTGGGTAGAAGTAAAAGCACATCACTGTGACTGGAAGATAGCCAGTGTGTGGGGTGGAGGGTGATGTGAGATATATTTGGGAGGTAAACAGTGACCTAATCATATAGGACTTTGCAGGCAACACTAAAAATTTTGGGTTTTACTGGGAGAATTACTAGGAGGTTTACTAGAAACCACTGAAATGTTTTAATCAAGGAAGTGACATGAAACAATTTACATTTCTGAAAGATCCCTATGGCAGTGGCAATGGGGCAAGGAAGTACCAATTATGGCTCTTGCCAAAGTCCCGGACATAATGGTAGCTTGAACTAAGGCGGTGGCAATGTACACAGAAAGAAATATTTGAAATTTAGAAGAGAAGGGTTAAGAGAGCTTCCTGTGTTTCTGTTTTAAACAAATATATAGAGGCAGATGTCATAGGGAAGATGTCAAGAGAAGCAGAATTTGGAACAAGTAAAGATCAAGAGTTCAGTGTGGGATGTTTGTAAGCTATCCAAGCAGATATACCAAGTAGGGAGGTGATTATAAATATCGGGAAGAGAGGTCAGATCCAGAGGTAAAAGATTAAGTGTCATCAACAAATAGATGACATTTAAAGTCACAGGATGGGTGAGTTTATTTAGGGAGAGGGAGAATATAGATGAGAAGAGTAGAAGAGAGAGAAGGAAAGCCTTTAAGAATTTCCTATTTTAAAGAATGGGAGAGAAGTACCTTCTGGAGGATGAGAGAGTAGTCTTTAAGTTTGGTTAAAATCAGAAGAAGTCTGCAGGCAATACCAAAGAATGCAGGTTTTAAAAAGGAAGATATGATCAATTTGATTGCAAAGATGATAGGAAAATGTCCCTTGATTTCAGTACTGTGGGGGTTACTGATTACCACTGTAAATTATCAGGTGGATTAAGCTCTGTTGCAAATGCCAGAGAGACAAATTTACCACAGATTAACCCATCAGGGTTCATTCAGTTCAATTTTAGATTTTGAATTTTATTTTTTCTGAGATGTTCTGGTTATAAGGATAACTATTTCATAACTTCTATTCTTTTTTACACTCATTTTTCAAAAAAAAAATAAATTTGTTTTTTAAAAAAACTAAAACTCATTCTATCTTGCAATTGCCATAAAGGGTCCACTGGACCTTTTCTTATAGTCTCTTAGTGATTTTGATTTCCTCTAGTTTCATACAAGTAAAACATTTTGATATATCATTATTGTAAGAATTATTTCCACATTACTCAACAATACTCCTAACTGTGCTAGAAAAGGCAAAAGGTATAGAATTTGTAATCACCTAGCAGGTAGATTCAATAGTGAAATAAATCATTCACTGTAAGATAATAATTTTCTTGGTTCACTACAATATCTAAAATATTGCATTATCTCTTTTTTTGTGCGTGGGGGAGGGGGTACTAGGGATTGAACTCAGGGACACTTAACCACTGAGACACATCCCCAACCCTATTTTGTATTTTATTTAGAGAGAGTCTCATTGAGTTGCTTAGCACCCAGCTTTTGCTGAAGCTGGCTTTGAACTTGTAATCCTCCTGCCTTGGTCTCCTGAGCCGCTGGGACTGCATCATCATTTAAGGGAGTATTAAAAAAAATCTGGAGATAGTATCTTTGCATTGTTTACTGTTGTTTTAATCTTTTATTAGCCACTAATGAAATTCAGAGTTTTTTATTTGTCCTCACATATAGCAAAAAAAGGAAAATTGATAAAGAGAAACATTTCAAAATATTAGAAAAATTAGAAGATGAATGCAAAAAAAAAAACTCTGGATTTTAAGGATGATGGTGAAATTTATCATACAACTGAATTCTTAGACTGTGAATTCACAAATGACATTCTGGATGATTTTCTTAAGCTAAGAAAGATGACTCAACAATATGTATTTAAGTATAAAAAAGAAAGTATGGAATTCTCATCCAGTTAGACATTTAATGGGAATGACTTCCTTATTCAATATTTTGCAACTAGAATCCAAGTCATTTTAAAAAGATGTGTGATGTACCTAAATCAATCGCTTTCATATACTCCAATAATTAATATGCTAAAAAAGAAATTGGGAAAAGTTCTCACTTGCAATAAACTCAAAATATTAATAAAATATTAATTTAATGAAGGATGTGAAGGATCCCTACAATGAAAACCACAGAACACCGAAGAAAGAAATTGAAGAAGACCTTAGAAGACGGAAAGACCACCCATGTTCTTGGAGAGGCAAAATTAGTATCAAAATGTCCATGTTGTCGGGTGTAGTGGCGCATGCCTGTAAGCCCAGTGGCTCATGAGGATGCGGCAGAAGAATCTCGGCAGAAGAATCTCGAGTTCAAAGCCAGCCTCAGCAAAAGCAAGTCTGCTAAGCAGCTCAGTGAGACCCTGTCTTTAAAGAAAATATAAAATAGGGCTGGGGATGTGGCTCAGTGATTGAATGTCCCTGAGTTCAATCCCCAGTTTACCGCCCCCACCACAGAAATGGCCATACTACCAAAAGTGTTATACAGATTCAATACAATTCCCATCAAAATACTAATGACATTCTTCACAGAAGTAGACAGAGCAGTTCTAAAATTCATTTGGAAAGATTAGAGACCTAGAATAATTAAAGTGATCATGAGCAGAAAGTGTGATGCTAAAAGCAGAAGACCAGATCTGAAATTATATTACAGAGCTATATTAATAAAAACAGCATGGCACTGTCACTAAAACAGACATGAAAGACAAATGGAATAGAATAAAACACACACACAAACTTATATAAATACAGTTATCTTATACTAGACAAAGAAACCAAAAACATATGTTGGAGAAAAGATAGCCTCTTCAACTGGAAATCTACATGTAGAGGAATGAAACTTGACTCCTGTCTCTCACCTAGCACAAAAGTCTACTCAAAGTGGATCAAGACCTAGGAATTAGACCTCAAACTCTGCAACTTCTAGAAGAAAATGTAGGCCCAATACTCTAACATGTTGGCATAAGAATTGACTTCCTTAAACAAGACTCCTAAAGACAAGAAAAAAAAAAAAAAACAATAAATGGGATGGCATCAAATTTAAAAGCTTCTGCACAGCAAAGGAAACAAGAGTGTGAAGACAGAACCCACAGAATGGGAGAAGATCTTTGCCACCTGCTTTTCAAATAGGGCATTAATATCCAGAATATATATGAAGAACTCAAAAAATTTAATACCAAAATACCAAATAACCCAATCAATAATGGGCAAAAAAACTAAAAATTCATTTCTCAAAATAAATACAAATCATCAACAAGTACATGAGAAAATATTCAATATCTCTAGCAATTAGAAAAATGCAAATCAAAACTACATTGAGATTTCATCTTACTCCAGCCAGAATGGCAATTATCAAGAATACAAATAATACCAAATGTTGGTGAGGATGTGGAGAAAAAGGTAAACTCATACACTGTTTGTGTGACTGCAAATTAGTGCAACCACTTTGAAAACCAGTATGAGAGATTTCTCAAAAATTTAGGAAAGGTATCACCATATGATCTGGGAAAAGCGGGGGAGGGGACATTCCATCAAAAGAGAAGAAAGATCAGTAGAATAGATGAAGGGAACTGAGGGGTTGAGAGAAGGGATGGGATAAAGGAAGAAGAGTGGAATGAATCTTCCCTAACTTTCCTATGTACAAGTATGAATAGACCACAGTGAATCTCACCATCATGTATATCCACAAGACACTAACTTAAAAAAAAAAAAATCACAACTAAAAGTATATAATAGATCAGTAGAGCAGAGAGAAGGGAACAGGGGAGGGATAAGGCAAAGGTAAGAGGAAATACTGGGGACTGAATTAGAGCAAATTATATTCCATGCTTTTATAATTTAAAAGAACCAATAAAAAGGAAAAAATGTGATATATTTTCTGCTATCTTTTATGATCTCATGTATCAATATACTTTATAAAGTTTTCAAGGCAACAAATAATAAAGGAATATGCACATACATAGGTGAATGGAAGGAAAGAGACGTCTGAGGTAGAGATGAAAAAAAATTCCATGAATTGCTAATTCTAATTTTTGTTTATAAACCTAAAAATGAAAATGTTTTGCAGTTAAGAAGCAAAGAATATGGCTATCTTGTCTTCAACAAAATGATGAATCATTGAAGTTTTCAAAAGCTTTGAGTTTTGTGTTTTTCAGGTACAGGAAGCAAGAGTAATCATGAACTAAAACTATCAGAGATGTATTTAAAATGAATATGATAATTATGTTCCTGGCTCATATATGTTAATGGATAAGTATTTCTATTCAAACTGAAACTACCATTTATGGTATCTATTTCTTCAAATGTAGGAAAATATGGTATAAAAAACTGGGTTTGCTATGTTTAAATTAAAACTTATTAAATATTTTTCAGTATTCTTTTATTCTTGCTTCTGTAAATGATTTGCAAAATAACTTAAAATATGAAAAACTGGGGCTGGGTAATGTAGCTTAATGTTATGGCACTTGCTTATCATGTGCAAGGTTCTGGGTTCAATCCCCAGCACTGTCAAAAAAAAGAAAGAAAAATTGAACAGGATCATTGGTGATGAGGTTTTTCCTCTGGCATACTGACAGATAAATAGATATAGGTTTATTTAACATAATAAGCAACAGAGAAAAACAAAACCAATGAACCTCTCAAAGATTCCTTTTGGACTCAGATAATAAAAATTAACTCACCTAATTGGGAGTATCAGCTTAGGCTAGATGGATGGTGGATCAATAATGTCATGAAGGACCCAGCTTGATTATAATTCTCAGTTCTGCAATTTTCAGTTCTGGTTTCATCTATAGACTTGTATCAAGACAGTTGCAGCAATGAATTTAGACATACAATATCCAAAGGAAGAAAAAAAATCTCTCTTAAAATTAAGGAAACTTATTCTAGAGTAACTCCTCCTCCAGCTCCTTTTCCTCTTGCCTCCGTTGTCAGGAAGAAGGTGGTATAACACACCAGGGAGGCTATTGACAAAGTCCATGATAGTCTATCTCTGGAAGTCAAACTGAAACAACTTACAGAACATACACTAACAACTGTCACCTGGACACAGAATGAACCAGGATATATGTCAGCCTTTTTAAGTCCTTTATTTTCATATTAATGTTATTGTGTCATTTCCAAGTTTTCAGAATATTATTATATTCCCTGTTCCTCTTTGACAGTTGCATACAGAGTCATATGATCAGTGCTGGAGACCAGGACTGTGACCAGCTTCAGCGACAGGCAGTGACCAATGAATGACAGACAAAAGACTGGGTTTTTGAAGAGGCCTTGAATAGCCAAAAAGAAAACTGATGAGACTGGGAAAGATGTCTAGGGCTGTATCTCCCAGAACTTTGTTGGCTAGGATTTCTGTACCCTTAGAAAACTCAAAGCAGGTGGAATGACTAGAACTAGAATGAGGAAAAATGTGATGTTGAGAGGAAGCAAAGGAGAAAGAGGAGGGAGCAGAACCATTTCATATCCTTTTTTCTCCCTTAACTTGAAGTCTTGTCCTTAATGGATTGTTGCCTAGTCAAGACCATAACTAAGTTAATGGAGTAAACTATTTTGGATGATTTTTTTTTTTTAACCCAGGTGTGCTTACCCACTGAGCCACATCCTCAGCCTGTTTTTTGTATTTTATTTAGAGACAGAGTGTTGCTGAGTTGCTTAGATCTTCACTGAGTTGCTGAGGCTGGCTTTGAACTCTCAATTCTCCTTTCTTACCTGTCTCAGCGTCCAGAGCCACTGGGATTACAGGCCTGTGCTACTGCATCTGGCCCTCTTTTGGATGGTTGTATTGCATACTTGGACTGGGCTAGAATTGACAGTTCTTGACCATAGGGAACAAGGAAGACCTGTCAAGTTCTTTATGTAATTACAAAAGCTTCTAGGCTCATAGGGAGTACTTAGGTTTTAGTTACGATAATAAAGGGCATTTTCTGACCAAGGATGGGGTAAGAAAAGGAGATTTGTGGCCACCCAGTGTGTTAAGTCACAGAGATGGAGCCAATACCTTCTTTATAGGATTCTGATAAATAGTACACCTTTATGAGGTGAAGACCCTTAGTAAACAGAACAAAGTTAAAATCGGGGCTCTGCTTACATTTAGTAGTGCAAAAGGATGACTGCTCCCCACTATGAATACCTAATGCCACCACCTTAACAGTAAAAAATCTCAGAGAAAAAAACAATTTAAGTGTTAGTCTCTACCATCTTTCCCTTACCTTTGTGAAACTGCAGCATTTTATTATTCATAGCTATTCATTCATAACTATTTTCTAACCAAGGCCAGAAACCTACACAATTAAAGAGGGGTGGGGAATGCAAATTAAAATTAAACTTAGATCCTGAACATTTTTTTTTTCCTTGCTGGGGATCTAACCCAGAGCCTTGAGAATGCCAGGTCAGTGCTCTACGGTTCAGTTATATTTTTGATTACTTATATTTATGGAAATACATTTGCCTTTTTGAGTCTTCAAGAATCCTCAAAGGATTGTTGTTCAAAGGAATAAGTTGGAGAGCCCAGGAGGTAGGCTTGAGATTTTACTCACTTTTGCTCTATTATCCATTATCTGAAAAACTTTTTTGAGCCCAAAGCTTATAAAACATAAAGAAGCTGCTTTAAATCTGGAAACGTCCTTCATCACAAAACATTAAATTCTCAGGGGAGCTGGGGTGGGACTGGACAGGAAAGTGAACTCAGATACAATTCAGTCTTTCCCCAACCCAGATACTATGTGCAGTTATTAATATTAATATTATTATATGCCTTTATTGTTAAATATAAATTAGGAAAGCAATTCCTCTATAAACTACCTTGGTTCTAAATCTATATAATATGCTCCACGCATTTTTTAAAAAGGGCTTAACATTTCACATGCAACTTTTTATATAATCATGGTATGTGGTGACCCAAGATGCCAAGCATAACTAATGATATAAACTGCTTAAAATATATATATTTTTTCTTTTTGGTTATTGAGGATTGAATCCAGGGTGGATTACCACTGAGCCACATCCCCAGCCCTTTTTTCATTTTTATTTTGAGACAGGGTCTCGCTAAGCTGCTTAGGGCAAACTGCTTAAATTTTAACGGAAAAATCTCTGGATGTGGAAGAAACCTGCCAATCAACACCTTGGGTGGCCTTGGAGACAGCAAACTCAAGCCCTCTCCCCAGCAGTCGTCTTCTGTAAAGGAGTCCTCGTACCTGCGCAGCGCGAGGACCCAAGTTCAGGGCTTTGTCTCGAAAGAACAAAGGTCGGCCAGCCGCCTTCTCAAGGCGAGGCGAGACCCAAGGTTCCAAGGAGCCTCGTGCCCTCGTGGAGCCTCGCGCCCTCGTGGAACCGCGCCCCCGCCGTCACCGGCCCCAGCCGGGTCCCCTTTCCGCGCTGCCACGCCCCGCCCCACGCAAGGGGCCGCTGCTCGGGCCGCGCCTCCGTCTCCCGCCTCCGCCTCCCGCGGGGTTGCGTGCGCCCGGGGCGGGCGGCCGCCGGGCCAATGGCCGCCGCCGGGGCCGCCGCGCTCCTCCCGCGCCGCCGCGGGGCTGCGGACTCCTCCCGCAGGAGGTAACTGTCAGCGCGCGAGGCGGCGGGCCGGCCCAGTCATATGACCGGCCGCCGGCGTCCCCGGCGCGGAGCGCAGTTCCTTAGCCGCCGCAGCCCCGCCGCCGCCGCCGCTATGGCCCCGCCGCTGCGGCCGCCGCGCCTGGCTGCGCGCTGAGCCGCCGGCCCCGAGCGCGCGGCCGGAGCTGCAGCGGCGGCGGCAACATCATGGCCCCGACCCTACTCCAGAAGCTCTTCAACAAAAGGGGCAGCGGCGGCAGCACAGCGTCGGCGTCCGCCCAGGGCAGGGCTCCCAAGGAAGGACCCGCCTTTAGGTAAGGGGCGCTGAGGGCGAGTCCCGCGCGGTACCCGCATCGGCTTTACGCTGGCCAGAGGGGCGGGAGCCGGGACGCGAGCTGCCCGGACGTCGCCGCCGTCGCCGGCTCCCGGCCCGGGGTTTGTCACCGTGCACGCGCCCGCGCGGAGTGCTGCCCGGGACCCTCTGACCTGAGGGTCTCTTCCTCCCTACCTCCCTCCCTCCCTCCCTCTCCACCACGCAGGGTCCTTCCCGGTTAGGAAGAGTTACGCTTGTACTCGGGGTCCCGGGCGAGCACAAGGCTCTGCTCTGAGAGATTGGCTGTGGTCGAGGTGAACCCCTTCCGGGCACAGCCGCCTGGAGCCTCTGCGGGCCCTGCAAAGCTGTGAGCTGTCATTTTGAGGGCAGCACCAGCCTATTGTGTGCGTGACAGTATTTTGAAGTTGTGAAGGAGCAACAGCCACTAAAAAGGCATCTTTCTTCTTTCTTGCCATATATGACAAGCTCTCCAACGGATGAATGAAAGTATGTAATTTCCACATCATTTGGAACGTTGATGCCGCATGATGTGTGAAAAGGGGGAGTGAAATGCTTTTATGAAATGTATGAGATTTCAGTTTAACAAAGCTGATGCATACACTTAATAGATTCAATATTCTGAATACATATCTTTGAATAATCATAGCTAGCATTTATTGAGCGTTTACTCTTTTAAATGATCTGTGTTGAGTTCTCTCCTCCTCTAAGGACGCCATGAGAAGGATGCTATTTATTCCCATTTTACAGGCAAGAAACCTAAAGTCATAGAGAGCTTAAGCAGCTTTCTCAAGAACCACAGCAGTAAGTGGCAGAACCTGCGTTTTGATCTAAGCAGTTTAATCAGGAGTAAATTTCCCATACTATTCTGCTTTCAAGGGCTAAGTTATTTTTTAAAATGTCCCATATTGCCTTTCAGAACCCTTATGTTGAGAAGTTTATTTATTTATAAAAGATTTCAAGCAGTTTTTTTTTTTTAAGTGAGCATCCACTCCCAATTATGACACTCTGACAGGTGCTTTTGGCCAAAATGTCTTGCAAAATGTTTTGCAAAAGCAAGACTATTGTTTAATAGATCTAGACCCAGTACAATAAACCTTTTAAAAGTTTCAGGTGAAACTTTGAAATGAATTTTGGATTAAGTTTTATGCTTTGTGTAAAACTTCTTGAATTCCACTTAAAAACCCACAGTCCCTCACTGTAGTTATGTGAGAATTAAATAACTAGTATTTTTTGTGAGGGGTGTGTATGTGTGGTGTTTGAAAGGTAAATTGTAAGAACTGCCCCTTTTGTTTTGTCTACCATAGTTAAAGTCTCATATTTCCTTTAGGCTAACTGAATCCTTATAATTTGAGCAGGGAATTTTCTGCCTTGTACTACTCTGAGCACTAGTGATGCCATGTACCTTCTTAGAATGGTAGAATTACTTCAGAACCAGGGTGTGTAATTTCTTCCTCTCCTTCTCAGTAACCCAGACTGGATCAAGGGTACAAAGCCTGTAGGAAAAGGTGCATGTGTGTTACAGGTGTCTTGCTGAGGGCATTTAAAGGCATTGTAAATGCTAGTGGAGATAGTGGAGTTGTATTGTCATTGTTTTCTCTCTTGGCTGCTCAGTTGCCTACCACCACTTCCTCCATCTCTAAGTTTAATTGGGCATATTTTAAACAAAAACAATTGTGGTTATATTTAGGGCTTGCCATATTAGGGAAATTGATTCCCACTTTGTGGGAACATTTTCAGTACAGTGTTCTGACTTTTCATTGGTGTAAAATGAAGGACAAAAAAATTGTGCCACAGACTGCGTTTTTTTTTTTTTTTTTTTTTTCCCTTGACCTCATTAGGATTTTCTGTAAGGTTTTGAGTAAGTGTTTTTGGAGAATTTGAGGATGGATCTCTGTTGAATACCTCACTTGATGAAGGCCCCCTTTTAGTAGTATCCTTGATTAGGGATAATCAGTGGAAAAGAAGGTGAAGTAGCAGATATCAGCAAAGATGCAGGAAGTTGGGGAGAGTCTACCAGTGCTCACCAGATTAATAAGATTAATAATGGACATCTGAACAAATCTTTCCTTCATCTGGCCTAACTCTTTAAGGTGTTGGGTTGCCCTCTGGGAAAAGCTTCCCAGAGAATTTCCCTCTCCTTACCTAAAAAATAATGATCCTGAGTTTACTTTTATATTGATTTTACTAAACAGGAGCTGGTGTGTGCTTTTCTGGGAAGTGGGTGCTTTATACAGGGAATTAATTGCCCTTGAGAGCGTACCTCATATTTGAATAGAAGTTAAGGCACAACCTATAGATGAAAAGTTAAGCATTCCTAGTGTGAATTTGTATACTTTATACATTTAAACACAGGTGTAACATTTAGATCTAGAGAATGAAAGGTCCTCTTATAATTTTGTAGGGCAGTTTTATAGCATATTTTTGGGGAAATTCTAAACAAAAGTAAGATCTAACTTTTCATGTTTTTTATTTTTGTTGGAGAGTTTGTGGAAGCCTTTTCTGTCTAATGTCTGTACTGGACTTTCACTCGTTATCTAAACTTTCCCTCAGAATTGATTTGCCCTTGACGTTTGTTTACTTTGGTGTACTTCCTAGTTCCTTCTCTGGATTTCTTACTGTTCTCTCGTTCCTCCAGTTTTCACATACTATATTAGAGTGGAAATTTGTTGTCCAATAAGTAGCTTGTATCACATGTCATTTTCAGCTCTTCATGCTTCCTGGCATTTCACCTAGAAAGAGGATCAATAGAGTCACTGTTCCTTCTTGTTTATTTTGTTCAGGATGAGCCCTTTAGATAGCTTCCAGGAAACAGGTTGTTAGAAAAATTTTTTAAAAATCAAAGGAGATTGAATTTACCCATTTAAGAGAGGTAGACAGGAATATAATATGAATATGGTATTTTTGAAGTTTAAATTCTGTCTTTGAAATTTGAGTGAGTTTTCTCTGCTGCTATTCAGAATGCTTTTCACTTTTAATTAGTTGATATACAAGTTTGGACTTGAATAATGCTTTGTTTCATAATGATAAATTAGGACAAAAAATTGACTTGTATAGTGGCTCAAGTCAGAAATGGAAGTGGGCTCTTGATTACCTTGGATTTAAGACCAGGTTTACATGGGATTTTATAAAAGCCAAAATATGTCCAGTGACTTACGCATCTGGTTCAAGTTTGAAGGATTAGCTTAAGGTGCTTTGTTTAATTTTTTCGATGTCTCTGGTGAGTTAATGGACCAGCTTCCACCTAAAATGTGCATGTAACAGGGAGGTGAAAAATATCTGGCTGTCAAATGTTTTATTGTGGACCAGTTAAATGAAGTGAGTAGGCATGAATATCTCCTGGGATGTGGGGAGTGAATAAAAGCATTGCAGCTGTTTGGTAGTTAGCGGTGTAAATTCCAGAGTAAACTCCATTCCTCTTTCCCTAGTTCTGAGGACCTCCAGTCAAATGGCCTAGTTATTGCTAATCCCCATTGTTCTGTTAGAATAACTTAAAGTAATCTGTTATAGGGTTAGTATAAATATAATCTGCTTATCATTGTTATCAAATAGCAGCTGATGTCCCTGTGTTATGCCTTGGTACTCCACCTATACAAATCCAGGTAGGACACCCATGGTTGCACCTACTGGAATTTACAATCCATGGGACAATAGATGAATAAACAACAGACAATACCTTGGAAACTATAACATGCATAAAAGTCAAACAATTGATAGAGAAAATTTTTTTACATTTGCCTGCTGCTCTTGTACTTGCATGGCTGAAGGCAGGACTGTACTTTCTGCCCACTGCCAGGTCCCAAGATGCAAACATTTCTAATAAGATTTTTCTGAGGCAGGATGAAGAATATTCTGGAGAAAACCATGATTTTTTTCAGTACACTAAATTTTTAAAAAAAATATTGTTTTAGTTGTTGATAGACCTTTATTTTATTTATTAATATGTGGTGTTCAGAATTGAACCCAGTGCCTCACACATGCTAGGCAAGTACGCTACTGCTGAGCCCCAGCCCTATGGTCAAATTTTTAATGCCCTTAAGATGTGTGGCACATGAATAGTAGCTTTGATTTTTTTTTTTTTCTAAGTACTTTCTAAAAGTCTTTCTGGAGAGGTCCTTGCCTGTGCTTTGGATCTCCTCGCACACTTTTTACATTATATCTCCTTGTCCTGTATACCAGCATACACCATGGGGCCTTATACTAATGATTTCTAGCAGAGGTGCAGAAGGGAGTTGTAGGTTCTGTTAAAAGCCCGAGGTAAACAGATTAAGGAGTTCTACTTCATGCACCATGTTGATATGAGTTTCAACAAAACTACATTTCCCTGGTCCTCAAGTTCTGCCATTTGTAAAGTGATATCATCAGTCTTATGTAATACAGTTGTGCTGAGGAGGTAGTTTAAACATCCTTCAAAAAGAATAAAATATGGTACAAAATGATTTTAAGTATTACCAACTCTTTTTAGGTTATGAAGTTTTGTAATACTCCTGTTGAGGTTTTCCTAAAATTGAACCATTTTCAGAGGCTGTTTTCTTCCTGCAGATAGAGGACTGAGCTGAGGTACATGTTGTTGTTGGTTTGTTTAATGGTGATGTAATCAGTGAATGAAATAGACCCTTTAATGCTCAGAGGAGCATTAAAGACATGCTTCAGCCAGTAAATCAGACCTGGATAGAAGTGACTGGGCATTCAGAAATATTTTTAGGAATATGGTGTATTTACTTTTTTTAGGATTAGTTGCAAGTTTTTATTATCAAGACTATAGTCTTGTTTAACCAAAGGGGGCATTGGTTAAACAAAATGATCATCACACAAAGGTGTTCTCACTAGAAGTGAAAGTAAGATGTAAATGTATATGATTAACATTTTAAAAAAGAAGTATGTTGGGCTGGGGTTGTGGCTTAGTGGTAGAGCACTTGCCTAGCACTTGTGAGACACTGGGTTTGATCCTCAGGACCACATAAAAATAAATAAATTAAATAAAGGTAAGAAAAAGAATGCTTTAGAAAAAATTTTTTAAAAGTATGTGATTATTCATATATATATATATATATATATATATATATATATATACACTGTACATCAGTGGTTATTAAGAGGTAGGTGAAAATTTCATTCTTCTTTGTTTTATTTTTTTTGTTGCTAATTTTGGATTTTGTTGTAATGAATTTTTGTTGCTTTTGTGACAAATTATTTTAAATAATTTTTAGAATATTTTATACTGTGAGGGAATAGGGTAAGAATAATGTTTGCTGGAGAAACCTGATTTGAATAAAATCTCTTACTAAACGTTTTCCTCTTATGCTCCCTTCAGCAGCACATATACTTTTAAAAAATTTTCTTCTCTCATTAAAATAATCAATAGTTTGTATTATTGAAGTAATACATTTATTAGGAATTTTAATGTACTTAAAAACCTAAGATCATTAAATACCTTAGATGGACAAGTTAATTGGTGATGTTAATAATTATAGGAATGCATATGTGCAAAATTTTTACCAGTTGGGCAGGGTCACTGCAATCCTTTGAACCCTAGTATAGTCTTCACCTGAGGCTCAGAGCAGTTCAGGAGCTGAATGCAGGTCTCCTCCAGCTTTATTTGAAATATGTTTAGAGAAGAATGATGCAGACTTTTTGATTTGGAAAGAACTTGGATAAGTTGAAAGACCTAGATGAGACATTTTTAAAATATGAAACATGTATTATAATTGTAAATTGTGAAGTGTGAATTTGTCATGTTACATACACATTGTTTGATTAGGTAGGTGGTATTGAGAGAAGAAGGACTGGGGCATATGGTGGTTTAATGTACAAAGTATATAGCTCGGGGAGAGCTTTGGTTTTTGTTGTTGTTGCTTTAGGTTGTCTTTCTCATGGTTTGCTTCTAAGATCAGTTTAAGGAAGCCACGTTGACTTTGTGTTTCCTTGGCAAAGGAAGTTACAAAAGATTGTCCTTGCCCTCATGAAATGCTTTGGCTGCCAGCATGAATTCCTGGTGGGTGAATCTGATTTGAGAGCTGGTAATGTGATTTACTTCTCCAGCCACTGTTTTTCTTGGTGTGTGCAAAAGGAACAAATGTTTTATACTGATTGTACAAATCCTTTGCCTGGTGTGAATTGTTAGACCTGGGCTGTGAGATCATGTACTTGGCTATAAAAGTAAGTTTTTCCTTTGAGTATAAGAGTGCTGAAATACTTGGTGAATGCCTACTTACCAAACTTTCTTTATCTCAGGTTTATGAAAAGTGATTATTATGTAAAAGAGGAAAAACAGGATGGACTTTTCCAACTAACTGGGCATGTTACAGTGATTTCCCTCAACTCCACCCATCTGTAAATGGAACATCCATGACTCACTTCTATGGCCACACAGACACTTTTGTAACCAGTGCTTGAATGGGAGGGTGGGATGGGGATGGAAGGAGATGGGCTGGCATCCCACTTGTGTTCAGTCAGAATCTGTCCAGCTGCCTTTATTATGGAGTTCTGAAAAGAACAATGTTCCTTCTCATACAGCATTCTACTTATTTTTTTCTTACTGTATTTCTGTTTGTATCAAAATAATACAACATATTAAGTGCAATAAAATGCAGCCATTAATACTATAACGTTGTGGGTAAGTTTTGTAGCAAGAGTGCTCTGTTATGTAAGATTTTAGTGTTAACATTAGTCTGGATTCCTGATTATCATGTTCTTCTCTCCTGAACACACACACACACACTCACACACACACACTCTCTCTCTCTCTCTCTCTCTCTCTCTCTCTCTGTACATATACACACACTTATTTAGATACCAGGGATTGAACTCAGAATCAATTAACCACTGAACCACATCCCAGCCCTTTTTTATATTTTATTTAGAGACAGGGTCTTGCTGAGAGTTGCTTAGGGTTGCAGCTGGCTTTGATCTTGCAGTCTTCCTGCCTCAGCCTCCCAAGCTGCTGGGATTACAGATATGAGCTACTATACCCAGCTAGAATATTTTTCTAGTTTTTTTTTGTCCCTGTGGTCTTGCTTATTTTGTAAATTGTACTCTAGAATTTGTGCCTAGCATAGTGCTAAGGAGAGATGTCTACATTGCTTTATGAAGATGATTTTTATCACCACACCCACAACTTTTTAATCATAAATAAGAAAATTAGTTGTATTTGCTCTATCTTTAAATAAATAGCCATTGCTGTTTGATTATTTACTGATATTTAAAACAAAATGAAAACCAATTCACAAAGGGTGTCTTAAGTGGGAGTGGTACTGGAACAGTAAAATTCTTCCCCAAAAGCTGAGGGGGATGGATCAAGAACCTGCATATCTGAGGGGAACTCTGATTCCCAGTAAGAATAGTTGCTTGTTGTCATAGCAACTCCATTTCTTCACAAGTTGAAGACAAGTTAGATGTTAACCTGCACATTCCTCAAGAGATGAACCAGGTGTTGATTTAGGATGTGTTAGGAAGAAGCAGCAAAATCACCAGTCTAATCAGTTTTGCCTTTAACACCTTATAAATACTTCAGACTGCCAACTGTCTCTCCGATGTGCCCAGAAAATTGGACATTTTCTGTTTTCTGTCTTGTAGTCAAAACCTTTAGGGTTATGCGGGGGGAGGGGATGGGGGGCTTTGTGTGTGTGTGTGTGTGTGTGTGTGTGTGTGTGTGTGTGTGTGTGTGATGCTGGAATTGAACCCCAGGCCTTGTTGCATGCAAGGCAAGCACTCTGCCAACTGAGCTATACCCTCAGCCCTAGGGAAAAGCATCTTTGTTATCATTTACCACTTAACTAACTACCTGTACTTGCTCAAGTTCTTTTACAAAGTATGATTGAGAAATAGTAACAAGAATATCTTTTAAATTTGATGCCACAAATCTTTTATATTTAAAACTTGCATTTGAATGTAACTGTGCATGAAGTAAGAAAATGTATTGTTAGAGCCTAAATATGAGAGTTCTTTTACATCCTAGGCTCTGCAAATTGTATTTCTTGTGCTTCATGCAGTGCTTGGCAGGAAGTTGGTATTTAATAAACACCTGTTGAGTGAATGAATGAGTGAATTTAAGAGTTTTGAAAGTGATAATCCTTAAAGCATCTCTAGTATTCCAGAATCTGATTTCTTGAAATGTTAATGTTTATAGTAGGGAATTGTCTTTTTTGGTGTTTCTCATGTACATTATGATGTTAACAAAGGAAATGTTTTCATAGGCACCTCGAAGAAATTTCCTTATTCTATTAATATTAATTAATTGGTATCAGAAAGGGTAAATGTTCTAAAGGATAGATTGACCTACCCAACCTCCAAAGAAAAATATAAAAAGGATACATGTTTAAATAATATAGCGCTCTCAGCTGTCAGAAGTAACCTAAAATATTTAACTTAATATTTGTGAAGCTATGGGATTCCTAAGTATATGTTGATAATAAGGAACTCTTTTCTACATACTGTGTGTGTGTGTGTGTGTGTGTGTGTGTGTGTATGTATTACTAGAGATTCAACCCAGAGGAGCTCTACCACTGAGCTACATTCCAACCCACTTTTATTTTAATTTTTATTTTAAGGTAGGTTCTCCCTAAGTTGTTGAGGCTGCCCTTAACTTGTGATTATCTTACTCCAGTTTCCTGAATTGCTGGAATTATAGGTGTGTTCCACCATGACCGACTGTTCTTTATACTTTTTAGATTCTTTTGAATTCTTGTGTAGCATGGTAAAACTAATAGATTATAGATAGAAATGAATGAACTGTTCTCTTAAATCTAAGATACAGCACACTTAGTTCTGAAAACAGTATTGTAGGCTGAACCCTGCAGAGAACGTGTTTGCATCTTACATGAAGTGCTTTAGAAAAAAAGGTTGAATCATCTCTGCTTTCCATGTATGATTTTTCCATTTGAAAAACTAATTTAAAAATGGATGTATGAATCTGACTTGTTCCCTTAGGAGTATGCATCAGACTAACATATCATTAATGGTGGCCCACACTGTGTGAGAAAATGAGGTATGAGTAAACATTTTCCCCAAGCATATCAGGCAGTGACTGTTTGCTCTAGAATGGTACATTAAATAAGTTAGTTGCTAGGGCAGAAGGTGGTGCCAGGAACTACTGGCCCTACCTAGAGGGCAAAGATGGATTCCTAGAAGCCATTTGATTCTTTTCTAGCAAGCAGGACTCCATGGAGGACCCTGCAGACGTTGGTAACTGGCCCCTACTATGTTACGCCATAACTGTTATTTGATGCCATATGTTCCTGAAAAGTTGCTTATGAAATTATGATTTGTCTTTGTTCAAGATTATTAATTTTAAATGTATCTGGTTGAAAAATCAAACTGTATATAAAATATGTTGAAATATAAGCCTCTCACTTTATTCCTCTAATTCCTCTTCTCAAAGGCTACCGTTATTGTATCAATTTCTTTTGTTTCCTTCCAGAAGTATTTTATGCAAATATTAAAAAAAGGCTTTTTTTAAAAAAATAAAAATGGCAGTTGCTGTGTGTATTCTGCATTTAGCTATTAATTGCCTTGATTTCCTCTGAATCAATGTACATATAAAATACTTTGTCTAGGAGTTCTTTTTTTGGGGGGAGGGGAGGGTACAGGGGATTGAATTCAGAGGCACTCAACCACTGAGCCACATCTTCAGCCCTATTTTGTATTTTAATTAGAGACAGGATCTCCCTGAGTTGCTTAGCACCTTGCTTTTGCTGAGGCTGGCTTTGAACTTGTGATCCTCCTGTCTCAGCCTCCTGAGCTGTTGGAATTACAAGTGTGGGCCTGGCTCATCCAGTAGTCTGATTGGACATTAAGATTTAAATGCCCAGACTGCTTTTTCAGAGATCCTGATTTAATTGGTCTGAGCTGAGACTTCCTGTGTCTTTCTTTATGAAACCCTCCAGGTAATTTTAGTGTGTAGCCAAGCATTTTAACTAGTTCCCTATTGATGAATTATTCAGGTTATTTTCAGGCGTTATTGTTAGAAAAGGTGAACTTCCTGGCCAGAAGATCCTTATGCATAACCTTAAGTGTGTGTGTGCACAGCGTGTGTGTATATGTATATATACATGTGTGTATGTGTGTATGTATATGTATGTATGCATGTGTGTATGTGTGTGTATATATATGCATATGTGTATACAAACACATACTTTCCAGAAATTATCCAGAAACCTCTAGAGAGGTTGCACTTGTTTACATTCTTTCCAATGGTATGTGATAGTGACTGTTTAGTAAAATACCCTAGAGAAACAGTATTGATGAGGTGGTGATCAAACTTGGACCCTACCTCACTCTTAGTAGTTGGACCCTACTCATTTTTGATCACTTGTCTAGTTTAGTGGCTGTTTAGATTGTTAAAACTCTTCTGCAGTTCAATCTGGCTATGCTACCTCTGAGCTGCATCCTGCCCTTTAACTTTTTTAAAAAGTGTTTTTAAAAGCATTTGCTAAGTTGACTAGTTTGGCCTTGAATTTGGCAATCCTGCCTTAGCTCTCCAGTCACTGGGATTATAGGCAGGTACCTCCTCCACTGCCCACACTTATAATTTTTTGACCTAGTATTTTAAAAGAAAAACTACGTGCACAAAGATGTTTATAAAAAAGCTTCTGCACATGGAGGTAACTCTTTTTTTTCTTTCTTCTGTTTTAAAGATATATTTTTTTAGTTGTAGATAACATTTTTATGTATTTATTGGTATGTGGTGCTGAGGATCAAACCCAGTGCCTCACACATGCTAGGCAAGCGTTCTGACACTGAGCTACAGCCCCAGTCCCGAAGATATTCTTTTAAGTGTTATCATTATAATGATAAAATAATTTTTAAAAATGTAACCAGTTGTCTAATAGAAAAGTAGCTAAGTTACCATGTTAACTTCATATGGTATTATGTAATGGTTAAATCATTATAAAGAATGTATTAATTTGAAATATTTGATATGTTAAATGAAAAAGCAACATCAATTGGTACCTAAGTTGGGAATATATTAGTAAATACACAAATGTATGACCAAGAACTGGAAAGAAAACAGTTAAGAACAGTCATTGTGATTGGGTAATGATTATAGATAAAAATAAAATGCTCTATAAAATTATAAATTTGTGAGTGGGGGGGAATTAAAATTAAAAAAAGATTCTTATAAAGCAAATAACCTTTTATTTATGTTGTTAAAGATGTATTGTCAGGGCTGGGGATGTGGCTCAAGTGGAAGCGCACTCGGCTGGCATGTGTGTGGCCCAGGTTCAATCCTCAGCACCACATACAAACAAAGATATTGTGTCCACCGAAAATTAAGAAATAAATATTAAAAAAAAATTCTCTCTCTCTCTCTCTCTCTCTCTCTCTCTCTCTCAAAAAAAAAAAAAAGATGTATTGTCAGGCTGGAGTTGTAGCTCAGTGGTAAAGTGCTTGCCTTGCACATGTGAGGAACTGGATTTGATCCTCAGCACCACATAAAAATAAATAAATAAATAGAGGTATTATGTCCATCAACTAAAAATATTTTAAATAAAGTTATATTTTAATCATAGGCTTCATTAATTTGTGAAGACATAATTATAAAATATGTATGCAAATGGCTTCCCCCAAATCTTTAAGATATCTATAAGCAACTTTTCAAGAATTTTAAGGGATAGCCCTCTAGTTTATAAAAAAATAACTGACCATTTATCATTTTTCACAGTTATTCTTTGAGGCCGGGTGTTTTTATTAACTAATTTATGGGTTATACATTTATAATAATTTATAGATGAAAAAAATGAGACTTGTTTGAGCTTGCGTGGTTAACAGTGAAACTGGGAATTCAAGCTATAGTCAGTTTTTTACTAATACATGATCTGTATTCTCTCTGTAGATTGATACTTGAAATACCTAAGAAATTGAGATTCCTATACTAGATTCTATGAGGTTTGTGAGGAGGTATGAAGTCTTAAGTAGTACTTCTAGGGAGCTTACTGTTAATTATGTGAATAATAGATATCAAGTTTGAAAACTAATTAATAACATGAAGCAGAATCAGGACCAAGTCTCTAATGTTAGATTAAGAAGAAAGGAAGGATGGTCAGTGGGCTTTTTAGTCTGGAGTAGTTGGGGGAGACTTTTTAAGAAAGTAGGATCTGATGGGTAGAACTGAGAAGGAGAAGACTTTTTATACCTTTGGAGGTGTTCTTGAATTAATGATGAATGAAACTGGTTTCTTTGAAATGAGTGTTCTGTGAGATAAGATACACTGCAACCAGATTGGGCCTTGTAGGCATTATCACTTTTAATTTTAGGTGACCCTACAGTGAAGATGGAGAGAGTTCTCCAATGTATAGAGTGAGGTTAGTAGAGTAATTCCTTCAAATGAGGATTTTCATCATAAAAGGGGTATAAAATCACTTTTCTTGCAAGATTGTCTGAATACTATAGAAATAATATATATTAGTTATACCACAGAGCCTGGCACCTATTAAGCATTCAATAAATAGTGACTCATAACCCTCAGAAATTTAAACATTGTCTTTTCCTCTAGCTCCTCCACCTGCTTCACTTATTAATAGTATTTTCAGGTTGTAGGGAAGAGCAAGCAGCTTGTCTTGTAAAAAGGTGGGAACTGTAGCTCTGAGTAATAGGGAGCTTCAATGACTTGCTCAGCCCGGGTACCTTGACTTACATTCAAAAGATATTTGAATCATATCTTTTCCTTGCCAAAGACAAAGAAAAGATTTGTTCAGCTTATGAAATTGTAGTAGTGACAGTTTCAAGGGAGAAACAAGCCATGCTGGAGGTTTAGGATGCTGAAGTTACATGCTATATAAACTAGTTTTTCCCATGACTTTCTTTTCTAAAAATCATGATGAGAGAGATGCATGTTGGTTAAATGTGTAGCAATGTGATATAGATCACAATTTCAAAGTATAGTTGATAGGCTGAACTTAATGGTGATAGCTGACATTTGCATGGGTTTTATTTTCCAAAGCAGTTATATTTATTTTACAGAGTAGGAGACAGGTTTACAGGCCAAGAACACAGAGCTAGTTGTCCTTACAAATACACGAATAGGACCGGATCTTGGAGCATAGACCTTCTTTTATTTTTTTTTTAGTACCAAGAATTGAACCCAGGAGTTCTCAACCCCTGAGCCAGATCTCTAGCCCTTTTATATTTTTATTTTGAGACAGGATCTTGCTAGGTTACATAGCGCCTCTCTAAGTTGCTGAGGCTGGCCTCGAACTTGAGACACCCCTGCCTCAGCCTCCTGAGTCACTGGGATTACAGGTTGCACTACCCTGACCAGCTGAACATAAGTCTTTTGATTCCTGTCTTGTGCCTCAGCCATTTTTTAGTCCTATGAATATGGCAGAGTTCCTCTGTTTAGCACTTATTAAAAACGGCTATGACTTGGTAGCTAAATTATATGTTATTGATTTTTAATTATCATAAGTTTATATTCCCTAATATGTTGTTGGACCATTGTGTTATTTCCATAACTTTTCCTCTATTTGTTATTGAGGGGCTCAGAAATCCAGCCTTCTTCCCATGAGTGGCCCTGTCTCGTTTCTCTCTGCTCTTCCCCTTACTCTCCTTACTCCAGTAAAAACAAGCTTGTCTTAGTTCCTCAAACAATTTTGAGTCTTCTCTTTACAGGGTTTCTTTGCCTGGAATTTGCCTCCTCCCTTCCTCCTTTAATCTTGCTAACTCCTACCTACTGCAGTGGTTGGGAGTGGAGGTGGGCGCTAGAACCAGACTTCACCACGTAATAGCTGCATGATCTTGAACAAGTTCCTTAACTCCTCTGTGGTGTGTTGCTGCTTTCTTATTGATGCTTTGGGAATGATAACTACCACCTCTTGGTGTGGCTGTGAAATTTAAATGAGTGTATTCTTGCAAGTTAGAACTGCGTGGCACATACTAAGAACTCTGATGGGTAGAAGCTTTTGCTGATAGCATCCACAGCCCCAGTGCGCTAGTTAGCCCTGTTCTCTCTGACTTATCATTGTATGTAGCCCCCTTTCCCTCTGGGTTCTGATGGCCTATGCATGACACTCCTCCACTATCAGGACTTGGGATGACCATGTCATGTCTGTGTTGTTCACTTTAGGACACAGTACCTGGTACTATGTATGTACTAGACAAATATTTGAATAAATGAATAAGCAGAAGCTTCCTTAGTGTCCATCATCAGCTTACATATTTTAGCTCAGCTTTTCTTTCTTTCTGTGAGCATTTTTTTTTAACCTTTTATTTGGGTCCTTTGGTGGGTAATTGTAGAGAAGGCAGATGATAGAGAAGATCATCTTTTTTTTTTTGCTTGCTTTTTGGTACCAGGGATTGAACCCAGGGACACTTAACCCACTGAGCCATCCCCAGCCCGATTTTATATTTTATTTGGAGACAGGGTCTTGCTAAGTTGATAAAGGACCTCACTAAGTTGCTGAGGCTGGCTTTGAACTCATGATCCTTCTGCTTCAGCCTCCCTGTGTGCCACGGCACTCAACGAAAAGATCATCTATATCCTAGTTTAACCTAGATTTCATCATAGACGCTTTGGAATTAAAACACATGAACTGTTCAGTGCAGTTTATTCCTCAAGAGGCCTGTCCATTAAGGGCAACTTGTTTGGGAGAAGAGGATATACATAATGGACAGGCCTCTTGAAAAGTTGTTGTATTCTTTAAGAAAAAGTTGAAGTGGGTTCCACATACAACAGGCTACACTCAGGAGGAGCCCTATGTTGACGCTGGCTTTAATCTATTTACTGCTACAGCCTCCCTACCCCCAGCTCTTGCTCTCTAAACACACACTCTCAGGATTTCCTGGCATTCAGTTTTTGCTGGTCATCAGGTGTGCCATGGCCATAAAGTAGTGGCTGAAGCCACTTGACTTTTTCACCTTAGATGCTCTCTTTCTGATCAAGAGTGAAAACAATGTGAAAGGAAAAGCTTCTGTAAGAGTAGAATAGTTTCTGGCTAAAAATGATGAGTCTGTTTTTTCCAGCTTCAGGGGTGGTGGTGAGCAGTCTCAGTCCTGGCAATCATGTGGAGGAGTTCTGGGTGGAGTAATGCCTTCCCCGAGTGGACAGGGGCTCAGATAAATCCATTAAATGGTGTGGAGGATGGTAGAAGAATGAGATCAGCCATTAATTTCTGCAGAATCTATCAGATTTTCCAGGGGAAGTAGTGAAAAGCAGAGGTTAACCAACCCCACACTGGACTTCATAGCCATGCTCCCCTTCTCTCCGCTCCCAAATTCAAAGCCTCTAAAAGAGGAGTGTGTGTGTGTGTGTGTGTGTGTGTGTGTGTAAAATAGCAGGCTTTTATCCCTCAGAAAGTATTTTCCCTATAGTTAATATACTATGTTATAAAGGACAGGTAGTTCATTTATTTGTTAGAAAGTGGATATATTATATATTAACCTGGTTCTGGTAGAATGACCAAATACTCTGACCACCCTTTTATAATAATGTTTCTGATGTATGCTCTTAGTCCTAAAAGTAAACTTACAAATGAACTTATAGGGCCCCTCTGCAGGAATAACCAACTCATTCTTAAACTCACTTTCTCCTAACTTAGAACATAGATCACTTCTGATACCACATGTTTTGGGATTTTCCCCCCACCACGAACAAGTGGGCAACTGGTTCTTTAGCAGCAGACACCCTCTAATCTAGTGCAGTTCTGGAACTGTCTACCTAGAGATCTATCTGGATGAGACCTCTGTTCCAAAGATCTTGGTCTCCCCACCTTAGATGCCAGTTGTAAGCTCCAGATCATCTTACCTGTGCTTCTGCCCAATCATCTATAAATTGGGAATGGATCCATGATCTCCTCCTCAGGTTTAATTAATTTGCTTGAGTGGCTCACAGAGCCAAGGAATAGTTAGGTTTACTGGTTTGTTGTGAAAGATATTACAAAGGATACAGATGAAAAGATACATAGGGCAAAGTATGGCAGAAGGGCGCAGAGCTCCTGCACTTTGGGGCAGTGCTACTCTCTAGGAAACTCTGTATTTGGCTCTCCAGAAGCTCTCTGAAACTTGTCCTTTGGGGTTTCAGTGGCGATTTCATTACATAGACATGATTGAAACATGGACAGCTGTGTGGAAATGTGATTGAACAAAAGTATGATCTAATGCTATATTGGATTAGGTGGGGAACCCCAGCGAGGCCTGTCTGTTCAGATTCTTTGGCATTCATTCCTCATAGATGGGGGCAGAACTCATTCTGAAATTAAGGTCTTATCTACTATCAGATAAGGTAGGTCAGAGAAAGACAGCCAAGAATGGAGTTTTTGTGACCTGCCTTGGGGAAGAGAAATTCTAGTTTCTCTGGCTTGTTATTCTCGTTTCTGCAGCAAATCTTCATTCAAGAGCATCTACTGACATCTTCCACATTCCAGGTACTGTGAATTGCTGGAATATGGAATGACTATGATGTATCCCTGCCCTGGAGAAGTTCAGTTGGTGAAGGTTAATTTGCTATTGTTCTACGGGAACTTGTATAACCAGAACTAACAGCATACTGAGAAGTAGACACAAGGGGGCCTTAGAAAAGTGCTCCACAAGATTTATTAGTTGATTTAGGTCTCTAAGCTTGGTAGAGTCCAAGTTCATTCTTTTTTCTGTACTTAGCATTTTCTTAGGTTTTTTAAAAAAATATTTATTTTTTAGGTGTAGATGGACACAGCATAATGCCTTTATTTTTATGTGGTGCTGAGGATTGAACCTGGGTACCGCCTGTGCTAAGCGAGTGCTCTACTGCTGAGCCACAATCCCAGCCCCTTAGGTTTTTTTAAAAAAACTTCTATTTGAAGCATTTGATGACAAATACATGTTTTTTTAAATATTTATTTTTTAGTTGTAGATGGACACAATACCTTTTATTTTTATGTGGTGCTGAGGATTGAACCCAAGACCTCGCACGTGCTAGGCGAGTGCTCTACTGCTGAGCCACAACCCCATCCCAGACAAATACATGGTTTTTAAATTATTTTGATATTTGTGCTCATAGTCCCCCCCGCCCCCGTTCAACTTCTCATTGTCTTTCCAGTTTATCAGTAGATGATGTTCTAAAATTAATAATTGTTAGAAGTTGTTCACCAGTTTTCTCAAAAACTAAGTGGATTGGAGAAGGCTGAGGGTGGAGAGGTAGGTGGAGAAGGCTGAGGGTGGAGAGGTAGGTGGAGAAGAGGCAGCAGGAACTGATTTCTGATAAGAATTTTTGGTTTCTTTCTGACACCCTCAGACAGTATTGTTTCTACCTCACTCTATAACCTTTTTTTATTTTATTTTTTTTTTAGTTTCCATAAATACTGTTAGGTCTTAGGTGTTTTTTCTATATCAAGAACCCTTTAAAGAGTTTGCATTTTGGTTTGTTTGTGATACTAGGAGTTTTATTAGTTATGACCAGTCCCCGTTGAAATGTGAGGAATTCTCTTTGGGAATGCCATTGTTCTGCCGAAGCTTACAGACTGTTAATATGGACCATCAGTAGTTATTCTTGTGTTTCATTTCTCCCCATGTTCTCTGCATCGTATTGAGTAGCAAATGAGGTTGTGTATATCCATAACTTTGAGTGTAATATGTGCCATATGAAGGTTTGAAAACAGGTAAAAGGTGGTGATGTAAGGGCAAGTTATGAAGTTGTGTCACTTAGGAGATGAAAGACAGTAAAGCCCAGAGATAGAGTCTATCCAGTCTTACTCTTAGACTAGAATAAGCAAAATTCTTTCCCATAGGAGAAGGCAAAGGTGGATGTGGGCAAATTCCAGCTAACAAACATTTATTGGGTGCTTAAAAAAAAATCTTTTAGTTGTAGATGGCTACAATACCTTTATTTTATTTGTTTATCTTTATGTGGTGCTGAAGATCAAACCCAGTGCCTCACACATACTAGGCAAGCACTCTACTACTGAGCTACAGCCCCTGCTCCTTACTGAGTTCTTTTTATATGCCAAGCATTATGTTAATTTCTGGGATCAGATGGAGGAATGAGACATGATTTACTTTCAGGGAGCTTACAGTTTTGTAGAGGAAATGTTCACAGAAGGACCCCATCAGGTACAATACAGTCACTCTTCGTTGTTTGCAGATTCCATGTTTGTGAATTCATCTACTTACTAAAATTTATTTGTAACCCCTGAATCAATATTATTGGCTCTCTTATGGCCATTCACAGATGTATGCAGAGTGGCAATACATTTGAGTCTTTTACACATGTTCCCAACTGAGGTCAAACAAGGCAACGTTCTGCTGTCGTGTTTCAGCTCTTATACTGTAAACAGGTACCTTTTTGCAATACATTCAGTGATTTTTTTTTTCATTTTTGTGGTTTTTGTTGGTGATATCATTGTTTAAGAAAGTGTCCATCAGTGTAGTATTGATGTGCTGTCTAGTGTTCTTAAAACTAAGAAAGTTGTGGTGTACCCTTGAGACAAAATGCATATTAGTTAAGCTTGGTTCAGCCTTAAGTTAGTATTGTTGGCTCTGAGTTCAGTGTTAATGAAGCAACAATATACATTAAGTGTCTTGAAAAGGAAACACACATTAAAAATGTATTAATTAATTAATAAAATACTGAAACTATAAGTTTGTAGGATCCTAACTCTGTTTTTTCCTTAGTAGCAGTTGTTGGTACAGATTCTAAGTGCCCTTAAGCATGATCCAGGAATCTTATAAGTCCAGGTGTGAAAGAGACCTATGTAGATTATTAAATGACTGGCAAGGTTCTTACTGCACAGGTTCATTCCTTCTTTTGCTGTTTACAAGCCCAACACCACTAGTACTGCAGGAAAAGACACTGAGGGAGAAGCCCCGCAAGATGTTTTTATCCATTAAGTTGAGGGAGGAGAGGGAGAAGAGCTGAATGGTTAAGGGTTGTACTGGTGTTGCTAATTGCAATGATATGCTTTTTCTTCTGCAGAATGAGATTGATGTTATTCTTCCAGAGTATTCTTTGTTATCTCATAGTTCTTCAATTTTCAGTTCCCTTGTCATGTGATTTTCAATATTATAGCACTTAAGATTGGCAAATGTTCATACTTATGATTTGGCCAATAGAGGTAATGATTCCTTTCAGTTCTGTCTGTGTGGGGTTTGGGGATGTAGTTGGCTTCCTCTTGACTGTCCTCGAGTTTGACAATTCTGGATACTGAATTCTAGCCTTTCTGTAAAGTTTCCTTTCTGTTCTCATTGGTCATTGTGATGGGTTTTCCAAACAGAGACAAATCATACATATACCACCATTGTAAGTCTTCTTCTGAAAACTGTTGCTTAGTTCACTAAACTGGGCACATTTGGCTGGTGGCACTTGGAATGTGTCTGGTCTGAATTGAGATGTTCTCTAAGTGTAAAACTCACGCTCTTTTTTTTTAATTGTTTTTAGGCGTAGTGTGAAAAACAGACTGTGAAATAATATTTCATTAATAGTTTTAAGATTTTGTATATGTTGGGTTTCTTTTTGTGTTTTAAAATGTGGATATTGGAATATTTAAAAACATGTATGTGACTTACGTTATCTTTCTGTTGGATAGCACTGATTCCTTGGGATTATTCCTTTGGATTTTCAAGGATTAATTTAGAAATGATTGCATTAAATGGTATACTTGCCAGATTCTTGGGGGGGCAATTGTATTTGTAATGCCATTAAAATTGCTGCTGGAATACCTGGATATTGCTCTTGTAAACAAAAGTAATACTATCAAAAATACTAAAACTTCTCCCTAAGAAGTGACTTGTTTTGCTTAGAAATTCCTCTGTAATAAAATGAAGTAAATACAACAATTCTACCATATAGAATATAACTGAATCCTTTTAAAAATCAGTATCAGGGGCTGAGATTGTGGCTCAGAGGTAGAGCGCTCGCCTAGCATGCATGAGGCACTGAGTTCGATCCTCAGTACCACATAAAAATAAAATAAAGGTATTGTGCACCATATAAAAATAAAATAAAATAAAGGTATTATATCCACCTATAACTAAAATATAAATGTTAAAAAGATCAATATCAGGGTTAGCTTTTGCTTGTGTTTTGGATTAATTGTATATAATCAGGTTTTTAAATGTGTAATTATTTTTCAAAGGATCTTTTTAATCTATGTCACGTTGAGCCAGGGTGTAATGAGGTTTTGCTATCCCTTTGAGAGTGACCATTTTCAGAACTTGGATGAAGAGCTTTTTGCAAGACAGCCTTAGTACATATGACAGAAAAGAGATTCATTTTAAAGAATCTAATTTAAGAACTATTTGGTAAGTACTTTTTCCCTGCTCAGTGTTTGTTTAACTGCACAAGCAAAACACAGAAGAAATTAAAGTGATACATGTCCTGTAGAAGCTCCTCATCTGACAGAGGAATTCATAAAGGACATTTAATATGGTGTATATTGTGAGGTGTGAGCAGAGATTAATAGTTTATAAAATCAGCCAAAGCACTAAAATGTGAAAACTGTTTATGAGAACAATGCAGGTCCAAAATTACCCGAATAAGTACCCCTTCTACACATTCTTTTATGAGAATTGTATATAGCCTGCAGCAATTCTTCTCTGAACTAAGACCTAGGGCAACTTGTAAGACACAGGGACTCTTGTTCTAAGGTTTAGCTAAGGGGAAAAACTGAAGCATGGTTGTAGTTAGGGAGGTTCTGAACTCTTAAGAAATAGAGTCCTTCAGAGATGTTATATATAGAGTTCATTCTGTCTTCCCATTGCAAATGTTGAAACATTTTCAGAAAAGAGCCATTGTGGGAATTTTTTACAGAGCAGATGGCCCTTGGTTTGTGTCCTCAAAGAACTTAAATTTGGCTTGGAGAGTTAGATGAAAGGAATTTTAGAAGAGAGGATTTATCAGTTGGAAGAGAGAATGCCATTTATTAACTTGAAAGCTAATTATTTCATAGTTATAATTTTCTAGTTGTTGCACTAATTTGTTCTAGAATTTACTGTTCCCAAGGGACTCTGTAGAGTCTATTTTAGAGTGCTTAATTGCCTGGAGCTTCAAGAGAATTGGCTGCATTTTTGGCGGGTGGAGTTGGGGTGGGGAGGTGATTGACTTTCTTGGGTAAAATTATTATTTGCCAGATGTCATTGTGGCCAAAGTTATTTATCTTGGCTTCATGTTGTATAAACACAATGTAGTCATCTCTGAGCTTAGTAACTCAAATAGGACAGTGAGTACTTTTGGACTTGTGTGTATAAAAAATAGTACATCACATTTGTCTAGAGCTTTATAGGTTTTCAAAGGGACTTTCAAATGCTCATGTTCAACGTTTGCAACATGTCTCAGAAATAGGTGGCGGAAGTATCATCATTAACTTTTTGTTTATCTCCAAGGAAAGTGAGGCTCAGAGAGTCTGAATCTCTTTCTTGACAGTCATGTGGATAGTAAGTGACTGTGTCAGAACTAGATAAAGCTCATGCCTTCTAGCCCAAGGTTCTTTTTCTAGTGTGACATCCTGTCTCAGTAGGAACACCGCTGATGGTGATGACTCTCCTGGTTCTGGCATCTCCTGAGTTCCTAGTGCACAGCCTTATCATGAGGAACTGATTCAGAGAAACGAGTGTCTGCTGATTCAGAACATCCTTTTACCAACTTTCTCTTCTCATAAATTGATTTCTGTTCACTCCCAAGAAGCTTTCTTAGTTTTTGTGGCTAATAGGACTCCTCAAAGCCTTTAAAAGTCTGTCTCTTTCTTTCTGATGGGGATTGAACCCAGGGCCGGTGCATGCTAGTGCTCTACTACAGAGCCACGGTTCCCAGCTCAAAGAGTCTTTCTTAGTTTGCCAATAATAAATTTATTTTATGGGAAGCTTTTCATTTTAACTGTGTGTATGCATATATATACCATATGCATACACATATATACACATATGCGTATATATGCATTCACACACACACACACACACACACACACATATTTAGGTAAGGGGGATTGAACCTATTATCATTGAGTAATAGCCCTAGTCCTTTTCATTTTTTGAGACAGAATCTCACCAGTGTGCCCCAGCTGGCCTCAAATTTGTAATCCTTTTGCTTCAGCCTCCTGAATTGCTGGCTTACAAGGGTGCCCCAATATGCCTGGCTAATTGTAACTATATTATGGTGAATATAGCTGTTGTTACTTGTCAGACGAAAACTGAAAGAGAGCTAGAAAGAAGCATCTTCTTCTGTCACTGACTTATCTCTTAAGCTCAACATTGATTTCCTTGAATAATTCTTAGCAACTCTATAATTCTTTTTTAAATACATATTTATTTTATCTTTTAAATTTTTTCTTTTTAGATATACATGACAATAGAGTGTATTTTGTCATTATATATACATGGAGTATAACTTATCATAATTAGAATCTCATTCTTTTGGTTGTAGCAACTCTATATTCTTTATATCATTGACTCTCATATTGAATAGGTTTATTAGCAGGCCAGGATTGAGTTTGATACCATTAAGAAGGTGTTCTTCAGGCTGGGGATATAGCTCAGTTGGTAGAGTGCTTGCCTCGCATGCACAAGGCCCTGGGTTCAATCCCCAGCACTCTCCCCTGCCCTGCCCCCCTCAAAAAGAAGAAGAAGAAGAAGGCTAACAACAGTCCTAACAAAACATGGAGCTTAGACTAAGGTAGTAGCACTGGAAGCTGTGTTGGAAACTGCCTTCTCCCCATTGGCAGGTTTAAGAGGGAGTCAGATAAAACTTTTTACCTGGCCTTTATGTCAGCAGTGGTCAGTGAAGAGAAGACCATAGTACTATGAGTACTTCTAGCAAGACTACCTTATGATCTCCTGGCCCTGTTACACCTGACATACTAAATATTTGAAAGGACAAATGAGTAGGGTCTTTAGATAGTATACTTTAGACATAAGGTCATCATATGCTGTAGAAGCAATGAGAGGCCTTTATAAATTATAGAAAAGTGTCAGGCCAGGTCTGGTGCCATACAACTATAATCCCAGTTACTTGGGAGACTCAGGCAGGACTATTGTAAATTCAAGGCCAGTCTGGGCAATTTAGAGTTTGTCTCAAAATAAAATTTTTGAAAAGGACTGGGGAGTTGGGCACTGTGGCACACTCCTATAATCCCAGCAATTTGGGTGACTGAGACAGGAGGATTGCAAGGTTGAAGCCAGTCTTTACAACTTAATGAGACACTATCTCAAAATAAAGGGGAAAAAAAGGTTGGGGATATAGAGTGCCCTGGGTTTAATCTCAAGTACCCAAAAGTAAAAAAAGCGGGGCGGGGGGTAGCTCAGTAGCAGAGATAGCTTACACCATGAGGCCCTAGGTTCAAGCCCCTGTATTGGAAAAAAAAATTTTTTTAGAAGAATGTTATGCCTCTTATTTTGTTTAATCCCATTTGGTGGCAGGTTTAATTGTAAAACAGGTTAATAAACAATTCTGAGTAATTCCAGGATTATCCCAATGGCTGCAGTAGTTAAAACGATAATATTAATTATGTGTTGGCATGATAATTTGATTGCATAATTTATTTATCTTTGAGGTAAATGTATCTCCAAGTTATAAATGTTTAAAAATTATAAATGCTTAATTTAAAATGTTATAAATGTAAAGAGACCTTTTCACCAAAACATTCTTCCCAGGAAGACTCAGGGAGCAGTCTAATGTGGGACACAAGTCATGTAGCTCACCTGAATGAACAAGGCAAATGGGAAGATGCAGAGGGTCGAGGAGGCTGAGAAGTCTTGCCAGGAGGACCTTCATGCTCAGCCAGTGTGAACTGGGGCAAATGAACTGCTGCTTCTCAGAACTGACAGCATTTTAGGACTTTGTGTAGCTCTTTATTGCATGCTGAGTTAATCCAGGTTGCATGTTTCAAAGCATCAGCAGAAATGTTTGATTATAACTGTATATCCAAATGGAAGGAAGATGGAGGTTCTGGAGCAGAGAATTCTCCATTATTCTTTCAAACATAAATTTCCTGAATTTATGATTCTGATAAGAATAATGATGGTTTTTGATGGGCAAAATATGAGCCCTGAAAACTAGTAGTGCTATACAGCCCTTTTCAGTCAAGTAGGTAGTGAGTAGATATGTTTCAGAAGAATTTTTACAGGGTTCTTCAGGGCAACCTCTATTTTACTTTGTAACTCTGTGTCCTGCTCACATGATTTGCAGAAAATGAGAACTGTGAATGATTCTAATCCAATAGCTCAGCTTTCAACTTCCTAAATGGCCCTGGACTACTGATACCTTGCTAAGGTCCAAACACTAGTGACAACCTGGGTTGACATCAGAGTTAAACTTTAAAAGTTGCATAATATTCTGTTGCTAATGTTTTCTAACTTTTGGAAGTCTTAGAAATAATTGGTTGGCTCTTGTTAATTTCTGTGCAACATGGAGATGGGGTGTAAAAATCATACTTAGAGAAAAAGGATTGTGGATTAATGTTTGGTATTGGACTTTAGAAAAGTCATGAAGGTTTTTATCTAAGTTGCTGGTTATCTCACTGATTTTAGAAAGAGTGAATCATTTTACTGGGATGCCCCTTCTTGGGGATGGAGAGTTAGGCTGCCCTTAGGACAGCCTCCTGTTAGCAGGTCTGACCTGGCTGCCTCCTTTTGGTGTTAAAGTTCAGGAATAAAATAATTACTTAAAACCACAGCTTTATTATAGCTCATCTCCCAGGGTTACTGTGTCATTTATTAGGTCCAGGACCTCCTGGAGTCTTTCCTTCCTTCCTTTCTTCTCCTTCTCCTCATGTTGCCAGCCTGCTGGTACTTGGTGAGATAACCTTTGTTTTGTTTTGTTTGTAGTACTGAGGACTAAACCCAGTACTGAATCCCCAGCCTTTTTTATCCTTTCTTTTGAGACAAGGTCATGCTAAGTTCCCAGGCTGGCTTCGAACTTGTGATTTTCCTCCCTCGGGCTTCCAGATTGCTGGGATTACTGCATGCACCACCAGGGCCAGATAACCCTTAAGTAGCACTTTTTCAAAGAAAGTGTAATGTGTATAGTTTAAAAATTCCTCTCATTATATGTATTGTATTACTGCTTAGTATTAAATAAAGTCTCCAAATAAAGGGAAATTGTGGAGTTTTGTTTTTAGTTAGATACTTGAAGAGTATAATAGCTGCAGCTACAGACTTTTGCTGACTTACATAAATATCAATATTTTATTATGTTGAAGGAAAAAAAATAGTGTGGATAGAATTTCACCCTTCCAGGGAAAGTACATTTTTATATATTTATTTTTTATTTTCCTTTTAGCTGTCTGAGATTATTTTGACTCTAAAAATTCCCTTACAATAAAACCAATAGAATTATTATAGAATAAAGAAATCAAGTGATCATTACTAACAAGAAGTTTTTTCTTAATGAAAGTAGTTCTCCCGGGATTGGAGATTTAGCTCAGTGGCAGAGCACTTGCCTACCACATGCAAGGCCCTGGGTTCAGTCTTTAGCCCTGAAAAAAAAAATAAAGTGAAGTAAATAATTTTACCTATTATTTGTAAATGATATATGCCTGTTATTATAAGATGTAGAAGATTTAAAAAAAAGTCAGTCTGGCTACTCCAAGACACTTTGATATTTATCTCTGGTATTGTTTTCTGTTTTTTTTTTTTTTTTGCCATGCTGGGAATCAAACTCAAGGCCTTATACATACTAGGCAGGCACTCTACCACGCATGGAGCCACATCCCCTTTCCCCTATATTTGGTTTTAAAAAAGCGCACTTGATAACAAAGTGCCTGTGTAATTTCAGATCCTTTTCTTTTTAGTTAATATTACAATATAAAAATCTTTCTATGTTTCACATATTTTTATCTAGACATGCTGCTATTCATTCATTCATTTACTCATTTCCTTCTTTGTGCTGGGTACTAAATGCTTTGTTCTCCAAAGTATGGAAACATGGGTGTAGAAAACAATCTAGATTACAGTGAATAACTACAGCTCATTCTGAATTTTCATGTAACTTTTTGTTTTGTTTTGGTTTTGGTGCTAAGGATTGAACCCAAGACTCAAAGAGTACTAAGCATATATTAAACCATTGATCTATATCCCCAGCATCATGTAACTTAAAAAATATGTATAGATAGATTTTTTTAAAGTTATAGGTGGACACAATACCTTTATTTTATTTTTATGTGGTGCTGAGGATCAAACCCAGTGCCTTATGCGTGCGAGGTGAGCGCTGTACCACTGAGCCCACAGTCCCAGTCCCCTCATGTAACTTTTATTTGAATCTGAAGGTTAAATTATCTTGTAGGCAGGAAGTTCCTAGTTTTAAGTCAAAGTACTAATACTGGTTGATTTTAGTATATTTTTAAGCTAACTGCATGTGGGTAAAAAAGGAAAAAAAAATCACTCTGCTTAGGACCCTGTCCCTTAGCCTAGTGCTAGAATGGGCAAGGTTGAGAGTGGAAAGCAGAGCAGGCATCCTGTGTGGTCATTGATGTCCTTGGCTTCTGCACAGGGATTGTTTACAGGAGAGCAGGGCAGGGTTCATGGCAAGGTGTCTGACAAGAGACTTAGTCACCTACAAAGCACATGACTGGGGCCTTGTCCTCAGAGGACTAAATTAGGCAGACTCCAAACATTCTCAGTGGTGTAGGATTTAAGATGGTAGAGAAAAAATTTCTTAATTTATCAATCAGTTATGTCCAACTGCCTCCTCCTTAACATTTTTCCAAGTCTGTCCACAGATGGTCCTGCACAGGTGTGCACCACTAGGAAGAATAGTGCAAGAATGAGAGGGGTGCTTTACTTGTGAGCCAAGGATTCCAGTGCCTGGGTTTCAATCCTGACTCTGCCACCCACATGTTACATATCTCAGGCCCAATTCCTTAACTTTTCTGGGCTTCATTCTCCTGTTAAAAGAAGATAATACTGCTGCCTACTTTCTGTGATTAAATGAAGCATGTAGAATAATGCCTGGCATGCAAAATAGGCCCTCAGTGAATTTAGCTAACTACCATCTACCTTGTATGACCAAATTTGTACATATTGCCAAATTTCTTAAGTGCTGAGCTAGTCAGATGGTTGAGTTAACACTAGGGCAGTTGTGTTATTTATTTACTTATGCAGTACTGGGGTTCAAATACAGGGCCTTGTGCATGCTAGACAAGTGCTCTATCACTGAGCTATAGGCCTAGCACATATGTTATTTTTTGGTTGCACACTGAACTGGTATTGTGAGGATGGGCTGTGCTTAGTAATCAAAAGCTACCCCTGATGGCATTTCTGAAGACAAGACTTGGTTTCAATCTTGGATCAGTTTCTAAAGCCCTTTTCCCTAAGGCATGCTGCTTCAGAAAAGTTCTCACTCTCTTACTCAAGTCTGCTTGCTTCAGTCTAACATGAGGGCCTTTTTTTGTTTTTTAATAAGTTCATACTAAATTATAGAGAAAAGTATATGTATTCTGAGTGGTCCTAAATTATACAGAGTAGTATATATATTTTGTTCATAGCACCAGCACTGAGATCAAGAAACAACATTCTATAACCTTTTTGTGTTGCTTCCTGGTTATCACACTTTGAAAGTCACAGATGGAAATGTTTGTGATTGGTTGTTGTTATGTATGGAAGTCATTATGGAGGAAGGTTGGTTTGGTACTGCAGATCATAAACCTCACTGCTCCCTCTCTTCCTGCATTTATTCCCTTTTTTTAAATTACTAAGGTAATGTGAACTGGCAAAGAAAGAGTCTTTATAAAAAGATTCATTAGATGAAAATATTGGAGTGGACTTTTTTGTCTTCAAACTCATTTCTTTTGATTGGGACTTTTGAGGGTTTTTTTGGTACTGGGAATTGAATCCAGGGGTGTTTAACACTGAGCCATATCCCCAGCCCCTTTTTATATTTTGACTGGTGGCAGGGTCTTGCTAAGATGCTGAGGCTGGCTTTGAACTTGTGATCCTCTTGCCTCAGCCTCCTGAGACACTGATATTACAAGTGTGTGCAGCCACACCCAGGTCCTAAATTTTTATTACATATTGTGATCTGCTAAATTTTTATAACCTCAAGAGTGAGGTCAAGGGAATGCAAAAGTGCATCAGTACTTACCTTGAAACTTTCCAGATTTTTTAATTCTCCCAACTGTAAATCAGGCATTGGCCAAGTATGGTGGCACACGCCTGTAATCTCACCAAGTTGGAAAGCTGAGGCAAGAAGATGTTCTAGTCGGCCTAGAATCTGTTTCTCAATAAATAAATAGATAGGACTGGGGATATAGGTCAGTGGTAAATTGCCCCTTGGTTCAATAATTCAGTAAAAAATAAATAAATCAGGAATGAGAGTGGGCCTTTCTTGGATAGGAGGTAGATCCTGGGGTCACTGCATTGAGTCTGAGCATAACATGAAACTTTGAGTGTTTTGGTTGATCAGAGATTCTGTCCATGTGCAAGAGGTTGGACTGGTGGCATTTATTGATTCATATACTTGGCACTTTTCTATAGGACCACTCAGTATCTAGGATATGAGAAGGAAAACTGTACAAATATCAGCTTAAAAAATTAAAAAATTAAGGGACTGAAAAGAAAATAATTAAGAGCTTGAAGAGAGCTTGCAGAATAGAAGAAAATCTTTGCCTAGTACTCTTCTGACAGAGGGAGGAAAAAAATATATATATACACACACACATACACACATATATATATAAATTTGCCCATTTATTGACTAGGTTATTTGGTGTTAAGTTTCTTGAGTTATTTATATACATGAACATAAATAATAATATATAAATATTTAATATATGTTTATAATAAATATTATAAATTATACTTTAAATAAACATAATAATATAAATTATAAATATATGTATATAAAAATAACTTTAAAAACTTAACACCAAGCAAATAGTGTAATCAATGAATGGCAAGTGAACTAAACAAAAATTTTTTAAAATAAAAAAAATACAAATGGCCAGAGCCAGGGTTGTGGCTCAGTGGTAGAGTGCTTGCCTAGAATAAATGAGGCCCTGGATTTGATCCCTGGCACCACATAAAATTAAAACAAGTAAAATAAAGGTATAGTGTCTCCATCTACAACTACACACACACACACACACACACACACACACACACTCATATGTAGAAAGAAATACAAATGGCCAACAAATACTTGAAAAAATGTTTAACATCCTTAGCAAGCAATTAGGGAAATGCAAATTGAAACCACACTGAGATTTTTATCTCACTCCAGTTAGAATGGCAGTCATCAAGAATACAGATAATAAAAAAAGCTGGCAAGGATGTGGGGGAAAAAAGAACATTTATACATTGTTGGTAGGACTGCAAATTAGTACAACCGCTATGGGGATTCCTCAAAAGACTAGCAATGGAATCACCACGTGACTGCGGTATTCCATTTCTTGGTATTTATCTAAAAGAACTAAAATCAGCATATTAGAGTGATACATACATATGTTTATAGTAACACATTTTATAATAGCCAAGAACCTGTCTAGGTAGAATGAAGAAAATTTATAAAATTATATTTATACAGTGAAATTTTACTTAGCCATAAAGAAGAATGAAATTATGTTATTTGCTGGTAAGTGGATGGAACTGGAGAACATCTTTTTTGGAGGCAGGGGTACCAGGGCTGAACTCAGAGACATTCAATCATTGAGCCACATCCCTAGCTCTATTTTGTATTTATTTAGAGACAGGGTGTTACTGAGTTGCTTAGCACTTCTCTTTTGCTGTGGCTGGCTTTGAACTTGTGATCCTTCTGCCTTAGCCTTCCAAGCCCCTGGGATTACAGGTGTGTACCACTGTGCCCTGTTGGAGAACATCTTCCTAAATGAAGTAAGCAGGCTCAGAAAGTCAAAGACTCAATGTTTTCTCTCATATGTGGAAGCTAGAGAGAAAAAGTAATAAAAAAGATATCTCACTGGACTGGTGTTGTGGCTTAGTGATAGAGTGCTTGCCTAGCATGTGCGAGACACTGGGTTTGATCCTCAGCACCACATAAAATAAATAAATAAAATAAAGGTATTGTGTCCATCTACAATTAAAAAATTTTTTTTTAAAAAGGATCTTGGGCTGGGGATGTGGCTCAAGTGGTAACACACTCGCCTGGCATGTGTGGGGCGCTGGGTTTGATCCTCAGCACCACATACAAATAAAATAAAGATGTTGTGTCCACCGAAAACTGAAAAATAAATATTAAAAAAATTCTCTCTCTCTCTCTTTAAAAAAAAAAGTATCTCATCAAAATCCAGGGGAGATCAATAGAGTAGAGGAAGGGGATAGAGGGAGACAGAGGAGGGGAGGGGTAAAAGAGGTTCTGGGGAATTAAATTAACCAAATTGTGCTATGTGCATATATAAATATATCACAATGAATTTCACCTTAATGTGTAATTATAAATGCACCAAGTTAAAAAAAATTGAGGGGAGACCAACAGAGTAGAGGAAAGGGATCAAGGAGAAGGAGGAAGGAAGGTTCTAGGGAATGAAATTGATCAATTTATGTTAGCTGTTTTTACATATTTCGCAACGAATGACTCTTGCTATTATGGATAATCATAATATAACAACAAAAACAAAAACATTGAGGTGTGGGCTAGGGGTATAACTCAGTGGTAGAGTGCGTTTGCAAGGCCCTGTGTTCAATACCCAGTTCCAAAAAATGAAAGTCTGAACCAGTAGTCTTCTTGCCTTATGCATATCACGTGGGTTCAGTTCACTATACTTCTCTGCTCCTCCCTCCCAGACTGGTGAAGTTCTCTGTATTGTGGAAGTATCAGAGGGAGAGCAACATTCCAGTCAACATGTTGAACTGCTGGAGGAGTGTGGGAGTCTCGTCAGTGGTTGCAAACACTTTTCTAAGTTTGTAAACTTTGGATAAACCAAATTATTTTCTGTAATGCATGGATCAATTATGTGAGGGAAGTTGAGAACTCAGCCATGTGTAAAGTTACAAATAAGACTGATGTTAAATTATAGTATGCTTATGATTTAAGACTGAAAAGTAGGGTCCACAGCATGATAATGGATAGCAGCATGAGTGTATTGTTCCATTTCAGGAAAGAGAAGATTGAGAAAATAGGGAGATTGGTTGAGGGAAAGAACAGACTTTAGGGCTCTAAAGGTCTAAACATACCTTCTCTCTACCCAGTGAGATGCTCTGGATTCTCAGAAAAATAATTGATCTCAGAAAAATAATAATGATACAGTTATTGCTTATTTTTCAATTACTGAAGAATTTTTAGAACTCTCAAGTAAATATAAAGAAATTGGGGTTCAAATAGAAGCATCCAATTTAAGTACAATAGTGGTTTTGATGTGCATCTGTACTTTATTATTTTTTATCTGATTTTATACTATGGAATTAAGGGTTATGGACTAGGATAACAGAGGAAATGACATTTTCACTTTTTAAAAGTCCAAGTGTCCTTTGCATTAAAATACCACGTGAGTATTGATTGTAGTGACCATAAGATGTGAGCCTCTGGGAACTTTTGGTGTAGAAAATGAGGTTAGAGAGCAGAATGAGTGTGCAAGTGCCTCCTGCTCAGAATGTGTGCACAGGGCTGTCTCAGAAGTACTGCTTGTTGCAGGTAGATTTGTATCCGGTTTAATGCACATACTTAGCTTCATCAGGAATTATCTGTTGGGCATCTACCATGCATAAAACTTGGCACATTCATACAAAGATGAATGTCAAGACCTAGGGTTTTTTAAATATTTATTTTTTAGTTATAGGTGAACACAATATCTTTATTTTATTTTTATGTGGTGCTGAGGATCGAACCCAGTGCCTCACGCATGCTAGGTGAATGCTCTTATCTCTGAGCCACAACCCCAGCCCAAGAACCAGTTTTTATATTCAAAGTGTTTACAATCTGGTTAGGACATAAGATACATATACTGTCATAAAACAAGTATGGTTAAAAAGTATTATAGGGCAATACAAGGAACAGAGGCCTAGGGAATGAAAAATTCTTCATGGGGAAGATGGAAGTTTTGCTTAAGGAAGTGATTATCCAATTGGACAGTTCCCAGCCAGCAGCACCTGCATCCTGGAACTTGTTAGAAATGTGAGTTCTCAGATTCCACTTCAGAACGTGGGGATCAGGAGCCCCCAGGAGTTGAGCAGCAATTTGTGTTTACAAGCTTAAGTTTGGACATCACTTTACCAAGGAAATGGTGGCTGAAAGATGTGCTGACTGAATTTAGGGAGGAACAACAACTGGCACATATAAGGTACATGAGGATGGGTGCCTAAATGAAGGGGACTGGTTAAAGGGACCTAGTGTTTTTTGTGCCATTTAGTTTAGTTTCTGTTTAAGAGAATTCTTTCTGAATGTAGCTAAATCCTTTTTTCACTAAATGTCCTTTATAAGTATGTTGTCATTTTGATCTCTTATTATTTACAGTGTTTGTACCTCCTGGATGAGGAATAAAATGTACATGTTTATATCATTATTCAAAGCCTCTGGAAAATGTAGAAAACACACATCTGTTTTGTATCTAACTACCTGATAAAAAATTCATATACAGTAGATGTTTCAAAAGAGAATTTCATGACTTTTCATCAGATCCTAGGTAAATATCTGTTAGAGATTGAAGTTTTAAAACTAAAATTGAGTTTTTATACATAAAGAGTGGGGTGTATTCCCCTAGTACCTCTATTACCTATTTTATAAAATATAGGGCTTGGGGGCATTTTTAAGGCTCTGTCTCTCTCTTCTCTTGTGGTTTTTAGGCCAGACCCTAGGTAATTGGAAAAGTTGGTTTGGAGCCACACGTGAACCCCTTGTTAGGTGGGCACAGGATATTGAGAGGAGGCTCTGCTTCCAGTCTTTGCTCTCCCAATCACCATGTGCCTAAAACTGAAAATACTTTTATAGTGCTGTATAAGTAATCTTCTGATTCTCTATTAAAAAGAGAAAGTTATCTCTTTTTAACCCATGACCAAACTATGGCCCTGCAGTTAAGCTTTAAGCTCAACGTGTTCTCCTTCCTGAAAAATGAATTCATCTTCTCCTAATCTGATTATTTATTTTTTAGTTGTAGTTGGACACAATACCTTTGTTTTATTTATTTTTATGTGGTGCTGAGGATCTAACCCAGGGCCTTGCACATGCTAGGCGAGCACTCTACCACTGAACCACAACCCCAGCCCCTCCTAATCTGATTTTGACTCGATACTGTCAATTTAGCATGTGCCATGGAGAAGCCAAGCTATTGCCATAGGTGTACTGCAATCTTTATTTCTTAAGGGAGAGTGCATTTTAGATCTTTTTTGAGTTCATTTTAGGGAGACTTTCAGGGATAGAATATATAGTCATGTGTTAGGGCTGTGCTACATCAATTTTTCCTCATATGTGTGGAGTGAAATACATGGCTACCATATGTGAAGATATATTTAAAGCTTCCTATAACCAAAGAGCCAGCCAAGGGTTCACCAAATTTTAGGGGTCTGTTAATATTTCTTGAGCCAGATTCCAGGATGAGAAAAAGAAAATTGGGGCAATCATTTGTTGTTGGGTTTTTGTTTGTATCAGATTTTACCTGTATTCTAGGGAACTATAATTTTTATTTCTTCTAAAAGGAAAATTCGGGGCTTTGTGGTGTAACTCAATGGCAGAGTACTTTCCTTGCATGGCAAGGCCTTGGGTCCAGTCACCAGCACGATAGGTAGATAGGCAGAAAATGTTTTATCCATGAACTCATAGAATGATATTGATTTTATAACATTATTCTTAATTTTCAGATGACGTATGTTAGTATCAGAAGTCAAAATTGAAGTGGCTTTTGTCCTAGGGCTTTCTCAACTTGGATGTTTGAACTAAGTGCAAGAGTTTTGAGGGTTTATGGCTTGTCATTATCGTTACTCTTTTTGCTTACTAATTTTTTCCCTATATTAAAGCAAGAGAATGTCCATACTCGCTTCCTTCTCCCTACATCACCATAATATACATTTAGTCCTACATTTGGGCTGCTGTCTCTCACTTGCTATGGGTAGAGTTTTGCAAGGTTGCAGAGAAAGACCTGTCAGCTGACACTTGCTCACATGAGAGCCATTAAGAGGGTGGTGTGGCCAATGTCAGAACAACCTTGCAGCTGAAGGCAAGTCACTGCAACTGCCCAGAGCCATATGAATAGTCTTGTGACCAATTAATTGACTACAACATAATCTCCAGCTAGGGAGCGCAGATGGAGTGAGTCAGTCCAAGCTGCTCAACCTGTTGAGTGTTTTTTCTTTTGCTAACTCGAGTACAAGCTTGGGAACAAAAGTAGGAAGTGGGATTTGTACTCGTCTATGTTTATAATGGGTTTGCTGAGAGCATGTTTTATAACGTGATGGATGCATTTGACTTCCTAAATCATCCATGGGCTTAATTTACGTAACAAATAAATGTTCCTCTTTTTTTTTTTTTTTTATTCTTAAAGAGGAAATTAGTAGGCTGTTGCCAAGTAGCTTGTCTCATATACTGTATAGGGAGTGAAATGATAGCTTAGAACTGCTGTTCGCTGTGGAATATTCCTCAAATAACAAAGGAACTTCAAGATTTGCGTCCAAGTCCACGTTTACATTGATGGTTGGGATAAACCGGAAGAACATTAAACCACTCCGAAGATGTGTGGCGGCACAGCAAAAACCACAAACCGGCCAGGAGGCTGGCAAGATTCGGCCAGATGTGTGAGTGGTGTCGTCTCTGGTGCTGGGAGAATTTACAAGGCACTTTTATGCACAAAGATTCGAAAATGTGCTGGGGTTGGAAGGGGCACTGATCACACGGAACCAGATGACAGGTTTGAAACTTTAGTTCTATTTTAAAGTCTCAGAGAAAGTTTTAATTCACTGGTACCAAGTAGATAGAGTTGTATTGACCTGAAAGTTGTTTTTCAGTAATGCCTCAAAGTGGGAGAAATGGGCTTACTGATGTGTGTATACAGAGAAGACTTTTCCTTTATGGAAAAAGTTTTAGGCTTGGGCATTTTTTAGAGATTCTTATGTTTCTACTACCCATCTGCTTTCTTAACTTTTCATTATGTTTGCTGGAGCCAACTTAAAAGAAATGGTTATATCATTTTCCTTTTGTTGCAACTTCAACAATACTATTTGCATTTATTTATGGGGGAAAAAGTTGTAGTCCTGAAGTACCTCCATACCTAGTAGTAGACAGGGCACAGGATTGTGCTTCTTCCTAGCTGCACGGTAGGTGAATGTCTGTGCCTTCTGGTGGAGGCAGGGTGCTGAAGGAGAGCCCAGTCTCCCTCTGGAAAATCCTTTTCATGAGAGAGGGATAATTTTAATACCGGAGCTTGTCTAAAAAGAATAACTTTATACTTGGTATATTCTTCTAGGTTATTTCATCTACTTTGGAAGAATTCATTAATTTCACTAGTAATGGAACTTAATTGAAACACTATTTGTAAGGAATTTTATTGCATATAAAAAAACAAGAAGAAGAAAGAAAGGAAAAACTATGAGAATTATGTTTCATTTCAAAATCTTATGTCTTTCAATAGTAAGGAGAACCAAAGGTTAAGCTCTGCTTCTCACGAATAGTATAAAATAAAGTTTCTAAATTCATTTAAATGCTTTTTTCTTACAGGAATTTGCTCAAAATGAGCACATTTTATAAGCTGTTTATCTCATAAGTATGTTCATTCATTTGAATGACAAATAACCAGGATATAGTTTCTGTCATGTAAAAATCCTTGAGGAGAAACTTAATTAAAGGGTAAATACTTCACTATAATCTGAGAACCCAGTAGATTAGAGAGTTAGAAGGGGGAAGTCACTTCAAAAGTGTTGGGTCATATGTTGTCCACTCAAAGAGATATGTTTGTAGAAGAGGAGGTAATGAATGATGTGGTATTTTAGAAAAATACATTTGAGTATTCAGATAAGGATTTCACTTTTATAATGTTTTTATCTATTTCTTATCAAGAAAGGACAGCTGGGTGATAGGAGAGTAATGAAATGGCTCAGTGTATCTGAATCTTGATTGAGATCCCCAGCTCTGCTGCTCAGGAGTCTTATAACCATGGGGAGGTCTCTAGGATTTTCTGGGTCTCACTCTCAGTTGTTAAACTATATGGTAGATTCATATTACTTTAAAATTATTTTCTAAAATATTCTAAGATATACTATTAGGACCTTCTGTATTCTGTATTTTGGTTACCCTATAGAATTCCACCTCTCCTAGTAAGTTATTTGGTGTACACCATTTAAAAAAAAAAGATTATATAAGATGCTAACCTTTCAGTGACTTGGCTGTTTTGGGTAGGATTTTAACTATTTTTATTTAAGCAACACTTTAAACTTAATGAAATGTTTTTGTACCCATTCCCCCTTTCTTTATCCCCCCCCCTTTTTTTCTGTACTGAGCATTTAACCACTGAGCCATATCCCCAGCTCTTTTCATTTTTTATTCTGAGACAAGGTCTTGCTCAGGGCCTTGATAAGTTGCTGAGGCCGGCTTTGAACTTCTTGTGCTCCTCCTGCCTCAGCCTCCCGAATCACTGGGATTACATGTGTGTGCCACCCCTTTATCTTAACGTCCTTTAGATTTACTTTCCTAATGCTAAGGTTTTTAAAAAAAATTTTTTTTTTACAATGATGACATAGATTTTTAGATTAATTTGGAATTAATTGGAATTAATCTCTGGTTACCAGATGCCTTGGTAGACGTCATCCATTTTCTCTTCCCTTTGTTACAGTCTTAAGAATATATGTGTTCTTTGCAGTATTATGCTGATTTCCAGCTTTGTTATGAGTTGGGCCAACCTCAGGGGTAGAAGTGAATTATTGACAGAAGCTCCTACTGTGGGGATCAGGCTCCAAAGTGCTCATGAGTTATCTGTTTGCCTGAGTTATGTGGCAGTCAGTTAGGGAGACTTCCAACTCACCTTTTGCTCTTGGCTATCTGAAATCAATAATTTCAGGTAGTTTTCTTAGTTGAGCATACTGACCAGTAGGGAGATGTGTACACCCCCTAATCCCCCTTCCGCCCTTATGATTTTTTTCCCCAGTAATTCAAAAGATGAAGAAAAAAGTCTCCACAAATACACTAGAGTCACATGGCATATATAACAGTGGCCACTGTGCTAAACAGACATAATTCAGTGCAGAAAGAAACATTTTTTATTATCTCATTGTGGTTTCATGGATAGAAGTTGTCCACTTCTACTCCTCTTCACCTCTGTAATGACAGATATTGGGGTTCAGTTCGTTTTGTGAAGTTGCAGATTTAACAAAGAACTACAGTTTCATGAGGCATTGTCAGTTCTTTGTCAATACAAATCTCCTTGGTAACAATTCAGATATGGTAACTTTGAAGTATGATGCTGAGTATATGATGCAGTGTTCAAATAATTGCTTCCAGTTTCCTGTCTTAAAAATCTGGACTGTAGCTAGGCTATTAACAACTTTTGATTTTGGCCTTATTCAGAAAATTAGATAAGGCCCTAGGACTGTTTATATGAACATTTGCCAAACATATCTGTGAATCAGTGGTAAGAGAAAACCTGTCATACCTTCTTGTTTTAAAGTATACCCTTCATATGCTGAAGAGGAACTGAAACAAAATACTTCAGAGTCAATTAAGCTTACAGTTTCATATCTTGAAATTTGAATTCAGAAGAAATTTTCTGTGCTGCTTTAGTTACCACCATGGGTGCTTGGGGTGTGACTCAGTGGTGAGCCAGCGCTTAGCATGTGCAAGACCCTGGCCCCAACACCAAAACACTACAATCCCCTGGATGGAAAAAGCAGAGGATTGAGTTTAGATATGGATTCACATACATTTTAGGTCAACTAATTCGGTTTAAAAAGGAAAATTCTTAGATTGTCTGTGGTGGTTGCTTTAAGAGGAAAGTGAGTGCAGAAACCAAGGTGTATTTTCACTAGTGAACTGCTTCACAGACATAAGCCAACCATGATTTGCTACCAGTCTTTATTTATAGAAGCTAGGATTACAGACTAGGAAATGCAGAACTAGTCCCAGATTTAGATAGCAGTATGTTAAAGCACCAAACCAAAGAATTCTGAAGAGTCTAGGAAAAGGCTGCTAAAATAAAGTACAATGTAGGTTAGGCGTGGGAAGAATATTTTTCATTGTGTTCTGCACATAGAAACAGTGTGAAATTCTACTCTGATACTACTTAATAGAAAAAGTAGCTGTTGGACAGGTTGAATGAAATGGGTGGAGGAAAAAAAAAAAAAAACAACCAAAGCCTAGTCAGCTGATAGTCTTGTGCTTGTGACAAACTTCCCAGGGAGGTTGTACATTGCTGGGTGTGACTGTTCTGATCATTACTGTCACAAGTTCTTCTGTCCTTCCTGCATTCCTTCCCTTTTCACTGATTTTGTGTGCCATGAGGGTTTTTCTTTGTCTAGTTATAAGAGCTGATTCCACTAGCTGATGGTTGTGAAATGTAACTTGAGACTGAGTAAATGCATGAAGGAATGTGGTGATAATCTGGTATTGCTGCAGTTCCATGTCTGATTTAGATTTCAGCTTTCATCTTTTCTCTCTGAGGACATGTCAATTACTGGGAATGAATCACAGCAGTCTAAATACAGGGGATTTTCATAGAAACTGACAACTGATATAAACTTTTGTCTGGGTCTTATCTTGATAAGCATTGATGACATAACAGGGTAAAGCACTTGTTATTAGTCACCATAAGTAATCATGTCCATAATGACAGTGTTCCAGAGGGAAGGCGAGTTTACTTCATCGCTGAAGTCTGCAAGCCATGGCAACTTCTGAAGCCTTTTCCCCTCAAGTTCCTGCTCAGCTCTGTGCTCAACTGGAATGCTCACTGGACTGGTCCAGGATTCCTGATTCTCCTATTATGACTCCTGTTGTGAGTCAGGCTCTGGCTTAGCCTTATCCTTTTATTGTCAGAATGACAAAAGCTGAATATCTGCTGAACAGAGATGGAGCAAGCTGTGATGGGAACTGGTGAGAGCCATAACTTGTGACCCATCTAAGATTATAATAGAGCTCCCAGTCCAGACTCACCAAAGCGAATCTAGCCTGTAGTCTGTGGAAACACCAAGATTGCTAAGAATTTTCTTTCTTTCTTTTTTTTTTAAATGGGCCTAAAAGGGATGTTTGGATATCAGGTATAAATCCGTGTGTTAAGCTTTATATTTGAAGAGTTTAATCTAAAGTTCTATCAGTTTAGAAAGTTTAGAAAACTACTTTCAGGTCTTTATAGAACAGATATTAATGAAAACCCTTGTTTCTTTCTGTTCCATATTACCCTGCTCAAAGTAAATTTAAAAAAATTAAAAAGAGGAAACAATAACTTAACTTTATGAAATTAAGTTATTGTTTCATCTCTAATGTGTGAAAACCTGTGGAAAGAACTTTTCTACCTTGATTTCATGATTGGGGGTAGGGAAGTCTTCTCTGCTTTGAATTCACTATGTCTTTGGGAATGTTTCCAAATATCTCTGTTTCTACTCTCTTCTAAAAAAGCAGAGATGATAGATTGGGTAGTAATTTCCCAAGTAAGTGATTTTTTTAACGTAGGTTCCTGATTCACTTTAAATCACTGAATCAAATTCCTGCAGGTGGAAACTGTAAAGCTTTGTACAAGGGAGCCAAGTTTGGGAACTACTGTGTAGGTGGTGTTAGGTCCTTTCAGCTCTTAACTTTCAGAAACGGGAAGACTTGGCTCTGAGTAATCAAGGGAATCAAAACTACCTTACAGTAATCGTTTTCCATGTTAGGGAGCAAGCCACATAGATATTTGCTGAAATATAGTCTCAGCAGAGTGAACAGCAGATGGCAAAACATGCCTGATGAGCATCCTAAAAAGAAAAATGTTTCCTGAGGGCAAAGATGGTTTGGATTCAGAACATAAATGGCCAATAATCCTTTGTGGGAATGTGAATAGGGCAGAGGTGTGCTACTAGTAGGCAGGACTAGCAGTGGCATGCTATGATATGAGGGAGGTAGAGGTTCCCCGTTGCTCCCACTGTCCTTCACTTGATAGCAAAACCTCCTGTTACTCAATCCTTGTTTCTTTGTATTTAACCCTTGTTCTCTGTAGGCAGTAACTCATACCTTAGTGTGAACTATTCTTATGAGAATCCTTTGCTCTTTTGGGAGGAGCAGAACTGGCAAGGACTGGGAATGTTCCCTGGAGCAGTGTGAAAGTGGACCCTCACCTTTCCAGCTGAGTGGATGGAACTCATGGAACTCGTGAAGTGAACAGGAACAGACTTGATGGTGATATCTGAAGCTCAAGTAATGTGTCCTTGGTTCTCACCATCACAGGGAACCCTCTAGCGGACCATAACAGACCAAATTCAGAGAATAATCCTGTCACATATTTTAAAACTATTGCCAAAAATTCCTGTATTTAAAAAAAAAATTCCTCTGACAATTGAAATTTTTTAAAAAAAATTCCCTTTTAGACTACATTTAGAGCAGTTTTAGGTTCACAGCAAAATTGAGCAGAGTTCCCATAATACTCCTGCCCCCATGCACCTGGGGCCTCCCATGCTGTTGACATTTCTCACCAGGGTGGTGTACTTAACCAATTGTAACACAACTGATGAACCTGTATTGACGCATAGTTATCACCCAAAGTCTGTAGCTTCCATCAGTGTTCACTATTGGTGATATACATCTAATGGGTTTGGACAAATGTATGATGTGCTTTATCTATTATTCATACAGGCCAGTTTCCCTACCCCAGAAACACTGTGTACTTCATGTACCCATTCCTTCTCTCTTCGGCCCCTGCAACCACTCACCTTTTTACTATCTCCACAGTTAAACCTTTTCCAGAGTGTCATTTGATCAAAATCATACAGTATTTAGCCTCTTCAGAATGATTTCTTTTACTTAATATACTTAAGGTTTTTCCTTGTCCGTTCATGGCATGATAGCTCATTTCTTTCTAACCCTGAAGAATATTTCACCTATAATCTTTTTGCCCATTGAAGGACAGCCTGGTTGTTTCCAAGTCTTGGCAGTTATCAGTAAAGCTACTCTAAACATCTGTGTGCAGATTTTTATGGGAACATGTTTTTAACTTGATTTCTGGATTGTAAAGTAAGAGTAATGTTTGGTTTTGTATGAAAATGGCAGATTGTCTTCTGAATGTCTCTATGACCAACAATTAGTAAGAGTTTCTCTTACTCCATATCCTTGTCAGCATTTGGCATTGTTAGCCTTCTAGATTGGGCTATTTTAATAGTGAACAGCTCGTATTTTGTTTTAATTTGCATTTTTCTAATGACATGATGTAGAGCATGATTCTTGCTATCTATCTTTTCTGGTGAAATGTCTGCTCAGGCCTTTGCCCTATTTTAAATCATGTTGTTTGCCATTTTTAAAATCATGTTTTGCTTTCTTATTGTCAAGTTTATAAGAGTTTTTGTTTTTGTTTTGGATGGCAGTAGTTCATTAGATATGTCTTTTACACATATCCCCCCCCCCTCAGTATGTGGCTTGTCTTCCCATTCTCTTTACAGTGTCTTTGGCAGAGTAGAAGTTTTTAATTTTGCCTTTTGTTAATTTCTTTTATGGGTTATGTCTTTGGTGTTTTATCCAGAAACTCTCAGCCATACCCAAGTGACCTAGGTTGTCTCTTGTGTTATTCTTTCTGAGTTATATTTGCATGCTACATTTACATTGGCAATTCATTTTGAGTTAATTTTTGTGAAGGTTTTAAGGTATGTTTCTAGATTCAGTTGTTTCAGTACCACCTGTCAAAAGTTCAAATTCAACTGTTCATTGCTTTTAAATGAAATATTAAAAAAATTTTTCCAGTGGATGTATTCAGAGCTGATTTCAGCACCCTGTCTGTGTTCATGTCAGGGTAGCTACTTTCCTCCTTTCTTTTTAAATGCCCTCATTTTGAACTTTATGTTGGTATTAATTAATTAATTAATTAATTTTTGATACTGAGGATTGAACTCAGGGACACTCAACCGCTGAGCCACATCCCAGCCTTATTTTGTATTTTATTTAGAAACAGGTTCTCACTGAGTTGCTTAGCGCCTACTATTGCTGAGGCTGGCTTTGAACTTGCAATCCTCCTGCCTCAGCCTCCTGAGCCTCTGGGATTACAGGCATGCACCACCACACCTGGCTTGTAAATTTATTTTAAAGAATTTTGTGAATGCTTTTTTCTGATTGTTAAGACAATATAGTTTTATGAAACATTTGGAAAATGCAAGAAAGCAAATTTAAGAATGAAAGTCCAAATCATCCTTAATACTACCACATAAAATTGAACTATTAACACTTTTATTTATTTCCTTCCAGTGTTTTTTTGTTACATGGGGGTAAGCTAAGTTGTACTCAGTAAATTATATTATACATCAAGTTATATGATCTGCTTTTCTCTCATTATAATTACATGATAGTTTTACCATGTCATTAAAATTGGCTTTTTGTTTGAGTGTATGTGCCTGTATACACAGACCCTGTCACTCTGGCTGGTGTGTGTGGCTAAAACAGGCTGTCTAATGATGACCCCTAAATCAGACTGCCCGCCTCTGCACTTGGGATAGCTATCACAAATTGCCCTTCATATATGGTCATAAAATTTTGTATCTCTATCTGTATTTATTTGGTGTGGATGGTCAACTCAGATTTTGGCGAATCTAATAATAGGTATTGATTTTTATTTTATTTTTATTTCCTTATCTCTCAAATCAGGGCTTTGTACCTGCTAGGTAAGTACTCTATCACTGAACAATATCCCAACTTCCTCCTCCTTTTGTTAAATTTTGAGACACAGGTGTCTCTTAAGTTATCCAGGTTGGCCTTGAACTTGAAATTCTCCTGCCTCTGGCTATCAGCTTTCCTTTTCTCTTTTTAAAAATGGGGTTTAGCATTTTTCCATATGTTTTAAGACTATTTCTTTGTGTATGTGTGTGTGAACTTTCAGTATCTTTTGCCTACTTTGCTGTTGTTTTAATGAATCTTTTAAAAAATTAACTTCTAGTTTTTTAGTATCAGGGAGATACTTTGTGATATGAACTAATTTTTTAAACTTTTTAAAAGGCCTTATTATATATAGATAAGTATTTTAAATTGAAGTCACACTGTAGGTATAATTTTGTGTTCCACGTTTCAATCTTAAATTATATTACCAGTATTTGTGTTTTTCAAATAGAGCAGGTTTTTACACCTCAGATGGGGAAACAGAGGGTGTTACCCTAACTCATTTGTCACTGGTGTTGAGCCAGTAGTGTGGAGTTAGGAAAGCACAAAATCCAGAATCTTGTGACCTTGGTTTGAGTTTTGACTTTGCCTTGTACTGGTTATAACCTTGTTGAAGTCTCCTAACTTCATTGTAAAACAGATTATATAATACAGGTTCCCACAGAACATTTTGTGAAGGTCAGCTCAGGTAAATTCTGTAAAAGTGTTTGGCAACTCTAAAATGTTAGGCAATTATTTGTGTTGTATGCTGATCAGTTTTTTAAAAAACAATATTTTTATCCAAAAATGTTCTTTTTTCAAAAATAGATTTATTTATTTATTTGTTTGTTTGTTTATTTATTTATTTATATGTGGCGTTGAGGATCAAACTCAGTGCCTCAATGTGCTACGCAAACACTCTACCACTGAGCCACAACCCTAGTCTACGCTTTACAGTTCTGAACAAACTTGTCCTGTCTACCTCCCAACACCAGGCCTTGGAAACTGATGTCTCTGAGCTCCATGAGAATTATGTAGTAAAAAGAGCACTTAAATAGTATGATGGAAATTTATTTGATACAGTACTAGAACAGCAATAGCAAACTGAAAACCATAGATAGATTTAACAAATGAAAAAAGGAATACTTTTTTTTAGAGAGAAAAGTTCTCCCATTCTTGGGGTACACAGGGGTTAATGAAGGACAGGAAGATGTGATATATAAATGTTGAGAAGAAAGCTCAATAAATGTCATTGTCTAAGACCAAACTACATATTTGGAAACTGAATCTGAATGCCTTGAATTCATTAAGGTGGTTTCCTTGTAGGAGTTCACCCACTGCCTCATGCTTCAGCTACCAAGAAGCCTCTTAAAGGAACCGGTATCAAGGATATTTGTCTTAAAGCAATAATAGTCCCACCCACTACTGGGGGTTGAACTCGGGGCCTCACACATGCTAAACAAGTGCTCTACTACTGAGCTGCATCTCCAACCCTGTTTTATTTTATTTTGAGACAGAGTCTTGCCAAATTGTAATCCTCCTGCCTCAGTCTTCTGAGTAGCCAGAATTACAGGCATGCACTATTGTGCCTTGCAATAATGGATTTTAAAAATGAGAGGTTGCATACTGGGATTGTGGCTTAGTGGTGGAGTGCTTGCCTAGCATGTGTGAGGCACTGGGTTTGATCCTCAGCACCACATAAAAATAAATAAATAAATAAAATAAAGGTATTGTGTCCATCTATAATTAATTTTTTTTTGTAAATGAGGGGTTGATTTTGTTACAGTACTCATCTTTTTATTTTAAATTAATGAAGAGATAGTACAGTCACATAGTTTAATATTCAAAAGGCACAAAGCTGTGGTAAGCAGTTAGAGCACACTTACTGTGTGCCTTATTCTGTTAGGTACTTTATTGATTACAAGAGAAAGACTGAAATGTAAACAGTATACAGGGAAGTCATCTGCTTTCTCCACTCTGAACAACCCAGCTTTCTGCTCAGAGACAAGTTGTGTTAGGTATTCTACTCATATGTAATAAAATCCAGATTCCCTCATTCCCAATTTTTCCTTTCTGTAGGTATATGGTAACATTTAATACACAATGTTCTTTGTGTGTGCATGTTTGTTTTTGTGGTGCTGGGCATCTGCTGTACTGATGAACTGTACCCCAAGCCCATACTACTACTACTACTACTACTTTTTTGTACCGGGTATTGAACCACTGAAACACATCCCCAGCCCTATTTTGTATTTTATTTAGAGACTGGGTCTCACTGAGTTGCTTCGTGCCTCACTTATGCTGAGGCTGGCTTTGAACTCACCATCCTCCTGCATCAGCCTCCTGAGCCCCTGGGATTACAGGTGTGCACCACCATGCCCAGCTACTTCTTTTTTTTTCCAGTTAGAATTATGTCTTAGAGTTTATTACGCTATAGAATTGCAAAGGAGGAGCTTTCTCATTCTTTGTTGTATCTAAATAGCACTATATCATATGGATATACTATAGTTTTTTCAATATCTATGTTGACAGTTTGTTTTTAGTTCTTTACTATTCCAAACAGTTCTGCAGTGAATACTTTTTGTACATAATTGTTTTGCACCTGTGAAACTTTATATGTGGGACTGGTTTCCTAGAAATGGGGTTCCTGGATCAAGGGTATATGTGTTTGTACTATCTCTTTCAGGAATATTATTTTATAATCAGTGACAAATTACAATCATTTATTTATTTTGGTTCTCCCAATTTACATACAAAAAAGACCTTTCACAGAGAATCATATTTTTGACCTCTAGAAACTTCTAGGAAAATAGAAATATTACCTGATCTCTGTTTCTCTTAATTAATATGTAAAACAATTAGAATTAATATGTAAAATAATGTCTCTGAGTCTTTGAAAGACATTCATTCATCTGTTACTAGAAAACGGTTTCCCTGGAAATAGGGAAACCTTACCTTCTGGAAAAGCGAGGCAGTGGTATTTGCAAGTTACTTTTTAGCAGAGCCATTGTACATTTCAGTAATCCAAGAATTTATTCAGTCTTGAATGCTTTGGTTATGCTGACAAGGATATAAAAAAATTATCTCAGTGAATATTGAATTAATGCACACACAAAGATGAACATCAAAACTCTCTTTTTGCTATGTTTTTCTTTTTTTAAAAGTGCATGCATTTTCTAGTTTGTAGATGTTGGAAAAGAACAATTAGTGCTCATTTAGAATTAAAGGAACATTTTGGGGAAAATGGGCCATATATAGATATTCGTGGAGTTTAGGGAATAAACTATTAATAACAGCAACAATAAAATCTGGAAAACTAGTCAAGGACAGAATCTTAACTGCATGGGCTGACCTGCCTTTTCAGTGTCCCTCTTACTCCAAAAGGATTTATACTTTACTCCTTTAAATTTTGTAAGCATTTTTTGAAAGTTTTATTGATGAGGCATGTTTTTATTAAGAAGCATGCTTATCAAAGCATAGAGTGTATCTGTAAGTGTTAAAGAATACCATACTGCAATGTACATTAATTAATTCGGATTATTTTCCTCTTAGAACTTGGCTGAGATCATCTGCTGCAAAGTATCCTGTGCACATTTAATAGATGACAGGGGTTTATAGTGTGTTAGAGCTGGAAGGACCAGACCTGTGGGGATAATTTTAGCCTCACCCCATTTTACAGAGGAGGACAAGTTAGACTGTCCTCCTCTGGTCTCAAACCTTCTGACTTCTAATGTAGTTTCGTCTGGACTGTGGTAGCCCCAGGGCAGTGGAGCATGAGTAGTGGTGGTGTGAGCTACATGGAAACCTCACCTCATTCAGTTTTACCTTATATGACCCTGAGCTCAGAAAAGATGGGAGAAACTGTCTTCTGTACTTGATACTTCATAATAGCTAAACCTCAATCTGTATTGTGACTCATACTATAATGTTTGGTCACTGCTGTGAACACATTTTGTATAAACTTAAGTGGTTTTGTGATGTTTGCTGCCTTTTATAGCATTATTTTGGTGGCAAGCGTGGGAAACAAGCTAGGAGCTATACCCTACTTAAAACAAAAGCTTCTGGCTGTTGTCTTTGTTAGGGATCAGCTATCTTCAGGAAAATAGGGGACCTGAAAGTTACATATACCTCTTTTGTCCTTCCCTCAGAAAGAGTATTAGTTACATAGATGAACAATCCACTATCCCACAATTCCCAAATCCTAAAATCTTTGAAAAATCTTTTGGAATTGATCTGAACTGATGGAAGGCTATTTATAGTCTCCATTTAATCCATCTAGTTAAAGTATTCATAATTTGAGCTGGTAAAATATTAATTTGTTTTGATTTGGGGGTTTGATTACATCTTATACTATGGAGTAGGTATTATATGTAGTTTAAACAGCTTCCTAAAATTGAGGGATCTGAATTCTGAAATATCTAACCCTGGGGATCTCCGTTAAAGGATTGTGCACCTGACCTTGGAATTATGCTCTACATAAAAGCACTTTTGTACTTATTTAGTTCTTTTGACAATCTTATGGAACGATAAGGCAGACATATTTTGGGAAAGATTAGTACTAGAATTGGAGCGTTCTTCAATTAGTCATCCGAGTTGAAAGAGATGGAGTTAGAAGCTCTATTTACCATGGCGAATGCTAATCCAAGTCCCAAGCATCGTGTCCTCAGGGACTTCCATCCCTCACCCTACTATATGGTCTTCTCTTCATCCTTTGACTTCCCCATAAACCATTTAGACATTTATCTGAGTACCTGTAGCAGTGGACTGTTACCAAGTTTACTTAGGTATTTATGTGCATTTTGAGGTCAGAAATGAATCTAGTTAATTTCTGTTACCATAACTTCCATGGTGCCTGGATTAGGACAGGTGCTTAACAGTGTGTGGAGGAATTGTGGCAGTGTATGCTTTGGGACCTGTGTTCTTTCCATGCCATGCTGCTGACTATGTAAGATGTGTTCTTCATCACAAATTATTCTTAAGAGTAAAGGATTTACTTACATATCACTATCTTTTTGATATTTTTAGTTTTTATTAGAGCATTATAATACCATAATAATGAGATTCATTGTTACATATTCATACATGCACAAAATATAACTATAATTTGATTTCATATCTCTCCTCCTTCCCTCCCTTCACCTATTTTTTTAAAGACAGAAAAATTGTAACCAGTGTTTAATGTAATTATTTTTTGGTAAGATATCAGTAGGATACATTTAATGGAATAGTTAATTAATTAATATCTTTAGTATTGCAGGCGATTCTTGCACACCTAAGCCTGCAGAAGTACAAAATAGGGAAAGAAAGGAGAGTCAACTAATTTGCAGATTATGTTCCTATTAGCCATCTTCCTAAGAGTACTAAACTAGCAAAAAAAAAAAAAAGATGAAATAAATACCCATTATGTTACTGCCATCTATTTACACAACTTTTTCTTGAAATAAATAGCTTGCTACTGGATGGGGGGAAAATGTGTATTTTGTGTTGACAGGTGAGCTCTGAATGCCACCTTGAGCATAATTTTGACTTCTCTAGTCCCAGTTTTCCTTTCTTTTCAGGTTGTCATTCAGCCCTCCTCACTTTGCTTGAGCAAAACTTTTTTTTTGAAAGTAGAGAAGTGCTGAGAGTTAAAAACATAGACTAGGGTTTAAGAGTGGCTGGAATATATCATCATAAACATAGTAAGTTCCGTTGGAGCAGGGGTTACGATTCGTTCATTGTTTTACTCCAGTTCCTGAATGATTGCTCAACACAGTCAGCAGGCAAGAACTACCTTTTAAATACCTGGTTTTCATCAATTTTTGTTATCATTATTTTCTTTTTTCTTTCTTTTTTAAAAATATTTTCTTGATTTTGATATTTCTTTATCATATATGACTTTTTAAACATTTACATTCTTAGGTCACAAGACTGCTCTTTAGACTCTTTATGTGAAGTTGTTTTTGACAATAGAGGGTTGCTTTCTTGTGGGAGACCAAGAGGGGAAAGGTAGATCATGCTTTTCGATATGGGCTTACTCACGCCCACTTCTGGTCTGATTCCTGTAAAAGTTTGAGGCGAGAGTAAACTTGGACAATAGAACTAGTCTTGGAGGATATAGCAAATCACTCTGCAACAAATTATATAACTGTGCTCTCTTCCTTATTGCCATTATTCTTTAAAACCCTGGGGACAAAATACAGTACTACCTCTCCATTGACCTGAAAATGCTCTTCTCAAACCACTTCAGTGTATTTTGAAAAACGCAGGTCAGATCATGTTATTGCTTCTCTTGAAAACTTGGAATTGGTACACCCCAACTTATAAAACAAAATGTGCATTTCTTGGCATAGCGTCTAAAGTCCCCCACAAGTAGTCCTGAACTCTCTCCAGCTTCATCTGCTTTATCATTCGTCTGCAAGAAACATATTCCAGGCACACAAGATTTTGATATTGTACCATTTGCTTTTTTTGTGTTTGTGTTGAATGTACCCTCAGCCCATAATGACTCCCTTGTTCGTTATTCCCTCTGTGTCTTTGTCCCGATTTTATTCTTATGAGGACACAAGTCATTTGATTAGTGCCCTTACTAATTTAGTATGAGCTCATCTTAACTTGATTACATCCATAAAGACCTTTCCAAACAAGGTCATATTTGTAGGTATAGGAATTAGGACTAGAACCATACGTAATATATGGGTTTATAAATTTTAGAGAAATCTCTTTTGCTTGTCAGCTTTCAAGGGAATAATTCAGACTTTGACTATTGCTTTCTGCTCTTCATTAGTAGTTCCAATAATAAGGCCTAGTTTCCATTCTAACCAGGCAGATTTTAGCATCATAGAATTTTAAAATCCAAAAACCTCCACTTGTAATTTTGTTTAAAATTTTACAGTAAAAAAAGGTAGGCCATCTTATTTTCTTGTGCTTAAAGTCATAGTGGGCAAATAATACATGGTCCCCTGAGGCCAGATGTGGTAGTGTTTCCTTACTCTCAACAAAAGCAGACAAACAAGATTGTTTTGATTAAAATGCATTTCTCTGAAATGGTCAGTATTTTAAGGCAAACAGCCCAGGGCTGGTTGTTTATTGAAGAGTTGCCCTCAGTCATATGGAGACTGTACCATTTGATATTATACCATTTGCTTTTTTGTGTGTTTGTGAGTTATCCTCAGTAAAGCCCCAGGAACTTTATTCAGGGCTCACAGAAGTTCCATAGTAAGTGACGGTTAGATGTTGAAGTGACTGTGAATGAAAATATATTTGTCACGTGACTGCTACTACTAACTCAAGCCCTGTTAGTGTGGTAGGGAAAGGAGCTGGCGGAGTGCTGGGAATCTCCCTGGATTATCTCCTTTAATCTTCACAACATGCCCTATGATCTGCTAGGGAGACTTTCCCAAGGCTATAAAACTCGTGGGAGGCAGAGCTCAGATTTGATCCCAGGCCTGTCTTATTCTGAAACCTTCATTTAGTGGCCTTTGTCAGGTCTCTTTTTCCTTTACCCAACTGTGCAACTGTTAATTCCCTCTGCTAATATTAGAGATGATAAATGTCAAAATTATGGTTGGGTGTTAAAGAAAGTGGTCATATGAGAGAAGAATAGAGTTTTCCTTGTTTCTATAAAATACTTTTAAAACATTTGCGTCAAAAAATTGAATAATCTGACATATGTTCTTCTCCTGTACCTTTTATTTCCATCTTTTTTGATTGAAAAAGAACATGAAATTTTTAATAAAGTCTTATAATCATTATTAAGTTTGAATTATTCCTAGATGGGCTATCTTTGGTTTAACTGATATTTTGAAACATTCATCATAAGAATGGAACAACTTGTAAATTATAATGTTATTTTGGCAAAAATGTAATTATTGAGACAAAATAGAGTAAGAAAATATAAGGTAATTACATCTTTGTTGACTTTTTTCACTCACTTCTAATAACTTCAACCTGTGTATTTTGATTTCTGTTTGTTTCTTTGTTGTGCTGGGGATGGGACCCACAGCCTCATGCATTCTAGTTAGTGCCCTACACTGAGCTACAGGCCCAGTCCTTGAACTGTTTTAATACATAATTTCAGAGAGTGTTTTAATGGCCTTTTGTAATTTTAAATTCAGTGGTTTGAGTCACAGTCATCAGACTTTAGGTTGTGACAGAAAATGAACTTCAGGGAATAGTGCTTACTCAGGAATAGCTGGTTTCAAGTGCCAACAGGAGTCTGTGTCATTCCATTGCTCACCTGCTTTTCCTCCACGTTGACTTCATTTTCAAACAGGCGCTTACCTCGTGATGGCAAAAATAGCCACCAGCAATCCTGGGATTACCATTTACAAGCTGAGCAACTAAGTTTTGGGACTGGCTCCCATAGCTCAGCTCAGGTCATGTGGCCATGTCTCATTGCCAGATCTAGAACTTGGACTACCTCTGGACTGAGAGTGGAGGAAAAGCGCTTTCCAAAATAAATTTGCCATGCTGTTCTCAAAATTAGGAGAAAAGAATGCTGGGCATAAATTAGAACACAGGTTGTTGAAAGAAGGTACAATCAGAACTTTGTATTTTTTGCTGCTGGGATTTAAGAAAACAAATCTGCTGCACTAAAAGAGCATGTTCATTTTTAACTAACCACTGCCAGAAAAAGGAAAGAACCCAAAATGCAGTTTGTGATTGGGTACCAGACTTTGTATTGATTTTCTTTTAAAATTACGATATTCACACTCCTTCAAAGACTTTAGAGTCCCTACTGTGTGTCACCCCCTGTGTGAAGTGCTTTATGTGTTTTATTTATCTGTACAGGTACTTTGTGAGGTCAGCATTACTATATTCATTGTCCTTAATCAAAGGAAATGAAAGGTCAGAGTGTTTGGATTGAATCCAGATGCATCTAACTTCACTTACACAGTCTCTTACTTTTACAATTGTCTGTCCATCTGTTACCTGTCTCTCTTACATCCTCCTCTAGCAGTCCCTGTCTAAGCACCTGCACCTCGGTTCTGCTTCCTGAAGATGTCTCCATGCCTCCCTCCATTCCTGTTGCTCTGGCCTTCATTAGGGAGGGCCTGAACTCTTCTCATACATTCTCTTTGGCGTACCTGTCTCTAGTCTTAGCCCACCCCTGTTTTCCTTTGAGCAGCCCGGCTGAACTTTTAAGCAGTATGGATCTGATCTTAACAACGGTCTGTTTGCCTCGGCTTCTCCTTGCACTGAGATCGAGATATCCTGCCTCTGCTGCTTTCCGCCACCTCGCCACACTCCCCAGGCTCTTTTTGTGTCTCTTCCCCTGGTGCAGCAGTCGTACACTTGCCACGATCCTTAGTCTTCATAGTACATTCTTTATTCTCGTTCTCTCTTTAACTCTTACTTCTTCAGTTTTGTCTTTAAATGTCACTTTAAGTCCTCAGGGACTTCTTGCCTCTCCCACTCCTTCAATCTGGAAACCTGAGACTCCCTCACATCCTTTACTTTTTCTTTTTGCACTTTTGACAGTTTTTAGCTGCACATTTACATACAATTTATTAGTCTGATATTCCTCATTAAACCTTGGACTCCATGAATGCAAGGACTGTTTGTTAGTCACTGACTCTTTGGCATCTGCCACAGAGTCACAAATGGGTGATGATTGAACTCATCTGAATGTGCCGAGAGCAGTACAGTTTTCATTATTGCTTTTTCTATAGTTCTCTCACTCTGATATCATTTATTACTGAAGAATAAACCTGTATCTTCTTCTGAGTAGTTTTGTCCCAGTAGCTTTTGGTCTGCTTAGGAACAAGCTGTGCTTCCTAGCTATAATCTTTAGCACTTCAGATGCTGTGCAGTGATGCACTTGGTTTTCAGAACTTCTGTATCACAGCCAGACATAATAGGGGAAAATAATAATTCAGAATATATAACTTTTCTCAATGTGACCTGAGTGTGGGTGGCTGGAAGAGGGAGTGAGAAGGCTCTACTGACTTGTTCCACATGGTCCTCAGTGACACAGAAGCTTAAACACTCCTTTACTTCTGGTGTGCCATCCTCAGAACCCAGGCATCCAAATTTAGCCCTCTCTGCATGTCCTTGCAATTTCTGGCTGCCATCTGTGCCCAAACTGGCTTTGGAAAGAGAAGCTTTCTCTCCAATGATTTATTATTTAAAGCAGTCTTCCCAACCTTTCTCATGAAAACCAGCAGTACTTATAAGGCACCTTGGCATCCACATTGGAGGCCATCGCCCCTGATTCCTACATACCCCAGGTCTGAGGGCATCACTATCTTTCTTCTCTCTCTCTCTCTCTCTCTCTCTCTCTCTCTCTCTCTGTCACACACACACACACACACTCACACAGGTGTTGGCTGAAACTTACTTGTCCATGATCATCCCAGGTGGTGGAGGTAACCTAATTTCTCTCTCCCTTTTTAATCCACAGTTGGTCATGTTCAGAGTTTGACTTGAGTGACATTCGCCTGATAGTTTACCAGGACTGTGAGAGGAGAGGCAGACAAGTGTTGTTTGATTCTAAAGCTGTTCAAAAGATTGAAGAGATGGCAACTCAGGTATGAAATGCTGATTTGCTTTCACCTTTATCATTTGTGCTTTTAACTGCCTTGTTTTGCTTTTCTTTTAATTAAAAAAAAAATTGGGGGTGGGGTGGGGTCTTACTACATTGTCCAAGCTGGCCTTGAATTCCTGGGCTCAAGGGATCTCTCAGTCTCCTGAGTGTGCCTCCACTACAGATGTGTGCCTCTATGCCTGGCTTTTAACCACTTCATTGATCCATCACTTATTAATCCATGATTATCTTAAAAGTATATTGCATGCTACTCATGATTTAGAAAAAAACATAAGCAGACCCCTCTTCCCTAGGAAGCATGCACATGTCCATTATCAAACACACATGAAACTGTTAGTAGGTAATCATGACAAGAGTTGACAGTGTATTTAAATCTTCCTGGAAGTGAGTTTGCTGGTCAGTTTCCATCCAGTAGGATTTTTTTTATGTCAAGCATGTGCATCAAATGTAGGAAGAAGGCAGAACTCTGAACTGCAGAAAGCAATAAAGCATTTGCCTGAAGAGAAGTAATGTATCATTCTTTCCTGTGTTTCTCAGATATTTAAAGTATTGTATAGTATTAGGTTAAACAAATTTATATAGCTTTTTTAACATAAAGTGCCCATTTTCATCTACTAAAAGAGTGTTTTTCAACCATATTTGACCAAGGAAGATTTCATTCATTTAATTTTTTTTTTTTAATAGAGAGTGGTATTGGTGAGGTGGGGCAGGGCTTGGAGGGGCAGGGTGAGGCAGGTGAAGGGGGCTAGCTATGGGGACAAAAGAACAGTTCTTTACCCTTTTGAGCCAGAATAAGAAAGGTGAGAAGAGTCTGGTCCCCCTTGAGTCTTTGGCTGTCAGTCCAAGGTACTTCTAAATTATGATCCTTAGGCCTTTCATCTCTCTTTTCAGTATTTGTGCAGATGCTTACAGATTAAATACATCCCTTTGTACTCATCCCTTTCATGCTCAGTAGCTTGCTACCCATACTGAACAAATTCTGGCAGTTTGTAGAATGTCTGCCCTAAGTTAAAGAGCAGTTTATAGCTTGGTCTTTGTCTCATGGGGCCTAGGGGCCCTGCTTTTGATAACGATCACTTTTGCAGAAAGGAAGTGTTTGAAGGCAGTTTAGTAGGGTGGATTCCACAGCACTTCAGGTGGAATTGTACCAGGTAGCTAATCATTATAGAAGTTGTTGGGCTAGTTAGGTAGGTGGAGGAGCAGGTGAGATGTCTCTTGGTAATTCACTGTAGGTTTTAATTGTGGATTGGAATTAAAAGCTTCGGTGAGCCAGCATTTGACCCTTTATCGGTGGACAGGAGATGGCAACCCCTTTTTCCCTGAATACATCACAAAGATGGTTTAGTTGAGGACACACGTCCCATCACTAGGGCTGTTGATGATGGAGGGGAAAAATCCTCACTGGTTTTCAAGCGGACTGGAATTGTCAGAATAGCAGAGTAGTGATAACTCTGTAATCTGGAACATAGGCTTTCTTAGAAGCACTTGTTTAATCAAAAAAGCAGCTTAGGTTCAGGAACATTTGTAGCTTGCCCGAGACTACACAGAATCCAGCTGGTGCTCTGCTCACTACCAGGTGCTGTGTCCAATTATAGACTGTTGACTGTGTTGTACGCCAGCCAAAGGGTCCCACAGTCTGTGAAGCAGGTGGGACTTCCTGTCATTTTAGGCCCTCTGAGGGACTATGTTTCTGGCATAAGTAGCATTAACAGCAGTACAACTTCGAATGCCATCATTGCTGGAGTGATTGTTGTGGACCAGCACATTTTATGTTTTCCTTATATTTTTTTCCCATTTTCAGCCCCCCTCACCCCCACTTGGCAAGCACAAAATGTCATGAGTTTGTATAAAGCACATGACTGCAGGCATTTGCATTAGACCACCAGTGTGACTGTCACACTGAAGATTAGATAAGCTGCAGTTGCATTCATGGTTTTCCAAGCAAAAGCTGTATAAGGAAAAAAAAAAATAGTTCAGAATAGAAACTACTTCTCATAGATGCTGCAGGATGCTTCTGTAGGGAACGATAGCTTCTGGTGGAAGATGAAGTCAAAAATTAATGATGGTAGATCTTTATACCTTCATGTCACTATCATAAGAAATTAGCAGTGAACCCTGTTGAGGGAATATGGAGTAGATAATCCTCTGTCACCTCTAACCTTTAAAGACCATATTTCCATCACATGCTGTGTAATTAACAGTAGCTCCTGTTTCAGGGTTTGGGCTTCATCTTTCACAATTTCAACCTCGTGATTTTCTTTCCTGTTACCTTCAAAGAGGTACTAGAAGAGGTGTGTCATGAAAAACACAAGCCCAGCCTGTCCAAATTAATAGTTTTCTTAGTTCCATTTGCTTGTTTAAAATTTAAACTTAAATCACCATCTTTCTCCTCATCGTTTTTATAGTTTATGATTTTACATGATACTAAAGATTTTTTTAAGAATTGAAAACATTCGTTTTCATTTGATGAAATACAAAAGCTGGTAATTAAGGAGAATAATGTCTAAATTCACTAGTTTTTGTGTAGTACCTTCAGCACTTCCCCTTTCCAAATATTATAGGCTCTAAGGAATCATATTTTTGTCATAATTTTAAAGAAAAATTCTATGAGAGCTTCTGGTTTTGAATGCAGTGCAGGTTCCTGCACGGTTTGACAAAGGAATTCCCAGTGAAGAGCTTGTTGATGAAGCCTGATATACTTAGTATCCTTTACCTTGCTTGCCTCTCTTAACCCAGAAAACAGAGGATGTCCCTGTGAAAACGTCAGCCAAGTGCTGCCAAGGAAGTAGCAGTAGCAGCGGCAGCAGCAGCAGCAGCAGCAGCAGCAGCAGCAGCAGCAGCAGCGGCATCTCTTCCCATAGTTCTTCTGGAGGATCTTTACAACACACCAAGGAGCAGCTTCCAAAGTACCAGGTAAAACATGCCTTCTGTAGGAACACCCCATGGGTTGAAGTAATTTACTGTAACTTCTCCTCAGGGGCTAATGCCTGCTGGAGGGTTCTACTTCAGGGATGTGAGAACAAGTATTCAACAGAGTGATCCTAAATGTTTCACATCAGTGTTGTTTTCACACTTTGTCTTTTATCTCTCTATAAAAATTGTAATCCAGCAGAGGTGATACAGCATAATACATACTGAATGAGGAAGAAATATTGCAAACGAGGTAAATTTTTTTGTTTTGTTTCCTTTGCTGTTATTATTATTCTGATCCAGAATAATAAACCTATGAACTCCTAAAGATTCTTTGAGTGTATATGGGCATCCTGAGAAGGTAGAACTTGCCAGTGAAAGAAGAAAGTCTTGTCTAGCAGAAGAAATAAATAGTAAGGCCAAACTTGAGAGTGAAGGTTTGAGGGCTGGTGGCATTCTTTTTTTAAAATTTGATTTATTTATTTGTTTTAGCTTTTGATGGACCTTTATTTTTTATTTATATGCAGTGCTGAGAATCGAACCCAATGCCTCACGACATTTGAGGCAAGCGCTCTATCACTGAGCCACAACTCCAGCCAAGGTGTCATTCTTTTACACTGTGAGTTGTGTGTTTGAGGAGGTAGAGGATAGGAATGAGGGCCATAAAATGAGAAACATTGACTAATTAGATACAAAAGTAGAAATGTTTTGTAAATTTTGAATAGTAATAGCAGAAGGGCATTAATTGATGGGTGATGTACTTTCTCTTTTAAGCCCGTGTAGAATCTTGTCTTCTATGTTGCTGAAAAAGCAAAGCCAGGGTAATTACCAGCAGCCACAGTCCCATAGAACTGTATTAATTTCGTAGCCAGGACTTGGGCCATGCATTTGCCCTTATTGTTCAGTGCTTTGGGGGAGGTCTCAAGTAGTTTGTAATTTAAAAATTATAGAGTGAAATTTTCAGCTAGTTGATAATTACAATTTATATCCCAAGAAAAAAGCAAGATTATAAAATTAAGAAGGTTATTAGTAAATAAGGTGATAACCAGATGGTTTCTATCTGCATGTTGTTGGAAGAGGTTGATGTGAGCTCTAATCCAACAGAGGAACCTGGTTAATAAGACTGGTTGGTTAACTTTATCTTTCTACCTCTGCCATCTTGTGTAAGTAGGTTATATATGTGTGTCAGTGTGTGTATATATATGTATGTGTGCATTTGGAGTTTTAGTAAATGAAAAGAAACACGGGGGCATAGCTTAGTGGTAGAGCATCACCTAGTATGCACAAGGCCGCACATGTAATCTCCAGTGTTGCAAAAAGAAAAAGAAATGAGAACGATTCAGTGGAGAATGTTGAGGTTGATCCCCATGTTTTTCCTCAGATAGAAAGCACACTGTCAAAGAGTCTGACTGATGGGTTGGGGTGCAGGGAATGTTACTTTATTTCAAGCTATGCTAGGGTGCCTGTGGAACACTGGTTTGTTCAATATTTATTTCTGTCCTGTCCATCATTGTGTCCCCAAGACTTAGCATATGTACTTAAGGCTGCTATATCCCAAAGGATTCAGATGTAGGATTTTAGAGCCTGAGGAGAGGTCTGGGCCTAGAGATAAAAATGTAGCAGGTATTCCTATGTGCATAAAAATCAAAGTCAAAGAATGTTTGATTGAAAATGCAGGCAGCGAGCAGAAGTGCCCTCCAGGGAACAACCATGTTTAAGGGATGATTTCAGAAAGAAGAGATTGAAAAAGCAAAGTAGTAGTTTTAAGAAAACAAATTGGAAAGTGTCCATTAGATTTGACAGGAAGGTGAAAGTTATCCTTAGAGCAAATGAAATCATTGGAACATGAGAGGTGAAGTTAGGCTGTGCTGGTTAAAAAGCAAAGAGAGGGTTGGGGTGTAGCTTGTGCATAGCACCACCAAAAAATAAAAGTAAATGAGAATATAGTCCACCCTTTTGGATAACAAAAAGGCATGAGAAAAAAAATGGTTCGATGTTGGGAGAGTCAAATATTTTTGAAATATTTTTGTAAAATTTTAGAACACTTGGACCATCTGTTATCTTTTGTACCTGCACAAAACCCTGCCTGCACTAATTGACATTTTTGATCAAGTCTGTAAATTATTTGATTGAATAATAACTGAATTATATTTCTTCTCAGGATGAGTTCTTAGTACCAAGGGAATATTTACCCTGTTTCTTCAATAATATAATCTAATTAGAATTTATAAATGGAAATAATGATAATCTTTTTCTCATAATAATGTTAAAAATGATTTCTAATGAACACTTGGGTCCTATAAACATAATATGCTTAAAGAAAGAAATCAAGAACATTAATAATAATTTGGGGGAAAACCCAGGCAATCAACATTACAGATTGTGATTGTAAGATGACCAACTCCAGGTTTAAGAAATAATTGTAGTTACCAGTAAAGAGGGACCCTGAGATTAATAAATCTTGTTTTCTTTTTTTTACTTCTGCACCATTGTATATTTTTTCCTTTTTTTCTTGAAGTTTTAAAAATGTCTTTATTTAGCACAGCATGATTATACATGATAGTGAATCATTGTCACATACTATATATGTATACAACATAACAGCATTGGTGCTATTGCATTGCATGTCACATAGTTCCACATACTGACTTTGACTTGGTTTCTTTTGTGTAGTACACAAGACCAGCTTCTGATGTCAACATGCTAGGGGAAATGATGTTTGGCTCAGTCGCAATGAGTTATAAAGGCTCCACCTTAAAGATACACTATATACGGTGAGTTTGAACTTCTTTTTCTACAGTTTTGAGAAATAGTATGGTGATACCGACTCCGTAATTTAAAAATGTACTTCTTCCCCCATCCATCCATCCATCCGTCTATTTATTTATTTTCCAGTTCTCCTCCGCAATTGATGATTAGTAAAGTTTTCTCTGCTAGAATGGGCAGCTTCTGTGGAAGTACAAATAAGTAAGTCATATTTTTGTGTGTGTCTTTTTCTAGGTAGAGTAACTTTTTGTGGGCCATCAGACGTTTTGAAATGAGAAGCAAAATGAATCTAGATTAACAGAAGGGTTTTAAAGGGTTAGCAGTGTCCAGTAACATTGAGCAGGGGAAGGACTTTGACTTTCTTGGGTGTCCTTAAAGACAAAGCAGCATCTTTATTTTGGGTTGCCTTCAATCATCCACTACATTTCTACAGGCAGCTACCAAGTTTTAATTTTCTGGAAAATAGAAGGGGAAAAAAGGAGTAACTATATTACCAATTTAATGCCATTCCACAATATTATTTTGTCTTTAAAAGTATGTATTTCTGAAGGATTGAAGTACATAATGACTTTCTGGGATGATCACAATGTGGGGTAGGAGGGTTGTCTGTACTTGCTATCTATTCTGAGCAGTCAGTGTAGCCTTTGTGATTGCTAGGTATTTGAACCATGTAATCATTTGATTTGCCCCTCTTTTTGCACTTGTGCATAGACTAAAAATACTGAAATGTTTAACTTAAATTTTCATCACAGTGCATTTGTTTATATATTTTGAACTTTCAAACAGAAACATTTCATATGCTTGTTATATTTTGTTATATATTTAAAGGAAGTACTTAGTATAAATAAGGGACATTCCTAGATGTTAAATGAATAACCCTGGGAAATTAAAATTTTATTCCTCTGCATCTTTGGGTACCTCTGAGTAAAAATTTTGCTTTATCCTACAACAAAATAGTTTGAACACTTAACATTGGGCTACCATGACTAAAGCCAATGTGAGAATTGATGTTTATTTATTATGAGATATACTTTTTTTCATCCCTTTGAAATTACCTGAATGTTTGTCACACTACTGCCCTATAGTAAAATATTGAGCTCAGATTTCAGTAAAAATTATTTGGCTTCATTATGCTACATTATCCTCAAAGTCTTGATATTTATTTTCCTGTTAAAGAATACATTATTATAATAGGGGCTGGGGTTTTAACTCAGTGGTTGAGTGCTTGCCTAGTGTGCATGAGGCACTGGATTCCATTCTCAGTGCCATATATAAATAAATCAAAAGAATACAGTATTAAAATCTATTTCCCTCACATTTTTATGAGTAATTCTGACTTTTTAGAAGTTGTGAAATCAAACTCCTAAGAGAATCATAATTTCTGATGCATCTCACCCCTGAAAAAAGTTGCTGAATTATTCATAGATGTTAATCAAGAGTTAAAATTAATTTTATTTTGAGGGTTTATGTAAAACCCTTGAAATGAATAGCAACATCTTTAATGTCAGTTGCTAAAGCAGAAATGAATAGCAGTATACTAGGTGTCAGCCACTGAAGCAGAATTTAGAGTTTGTTGTCCTGTTATAGAATATGAAATTGTTAGGAATGCAATTATTTAGTTGTATGGATCTGGCTACTTCTAAAAAGCTTTTATTTTCCTTCAACAAATTCTCCTACACTTGCCAATTTAATTTCCTTTGGTAGATGTGAGACTATCAAATACAGTTGTATGCATTTGGGTGTCACTCAGCAGTTGTATATATTTGGGAGTCTACTAAAAAACAGCTTTTTATTAGCCTGTTGATGTTTTTCTCCTCTCTTTGCTTTCCTCTTCCTGGCTGGATTTAGCTTGCAAGACAGCTTTGAGTACATCAACCAAGATCCTCATGCAGGAAAACCGAACACGAATCAGCATACTTTGGGTCCTGGTCGTGCCGGAAGTAACCTAGGTAAAATGAGACACGCAAACAGATTTTCTCTCTGAATACCACTATTATGGGTGTGTTTTACTTTATTTGAGTTGGTTGTGTTGTGTTGTTTTGGTTTGGTTTTGCATTACTTTTAATCGGTGTTTATTTTTGTGTATGTGTGTGCTTTGTTTGCCGTCCTCTGTGTGTCTGTCTCCAGGTCTGCTGCAAGCATGCAGCAGCAAACTGCTGCAGGGGGCAGCTGAAGGAGGACCTCTCCGGCTCACCCGGAGTGCTTCTTTCTTTGCAGGTTTGTGTGGAATGCTGAGTACAGTGTGACCCACACACATTAATAAATCCTGTACTGGTTCTCAGAAAAAGTCCTATTTGTGCCTTCCTAGAAATTCAAGGGGCTCTTGTGATAAGAGACATAATTTAAAATGCAGCCAAATTCATGATTATTTGGAAAGTTCATCCCATGAACCTCTATAGTAAATGTCTCTGTTAATATCCCAGGGTAAGCTGATTTTGATCTGAAATGAGCCCTTAGGGTTTCTAAGACAATTCTTTTTTTCTGATTTTCCTGGGCCTCTTTTGCTGCTATGAACTGTTTCCCTTTGCTGTGGTGTTTTCTCTCCATTTGTACACTTGCATCCTTACCTGCATGGAGTTTCTTTAAAAGTCACTTTAATTAAAGAGCATGGAAGATTGATCAATCTCTCTCTCTCTCTGTGTCTCTCATTTAAGTGATATAAATGCAGTTTCTAGGTTCTTTACAGTTATAGTCATCGAGGTGTTCTAACATTTCACTGGCCTTGCTAGCTGAGGCTGTTCAATGTGTATTGTAGTCTTGGCATGATTAACAAGTGTGGGGGATCTTCATTACTAACGTTTAAGATTGTGAGTATGGCAAATGATATTTTTCATTCTGTTCTTCGTAGTCTGAAATATGCTAAACACTGTAGTTAACTGACATACTAATGAAACTGACACCCTCCCACCTACTTAGAGTGAGGATAACATGTTTATATACTCTCTTTAAAATTGTGAAAATAACATGTTTCAGAAAATAACTGGCAAGTACAACAATCAGGCAGGGCACTGGGCTTCTTGTACATTATAAAACTTACTGAGCAACATTTCATCTGCCTTCCAGCTCAGTAAGAGTACAACTCCGGCCAATCTAAAGTCTTCCTATAAGTCTTTAATACTTCAGATTTTCCAAAATTCTTGCCAAAATATGAGTTTTTCTAAGTAACGCAACAATAGTACTGTGTATGGGTGTATATGGAAAAGAAGTAGAGGAAGAAATATTTGAAAAGGAATATAAGTGTTTTCTGTCTGCCAAGAGAGTGGGTTATAAATAGAAACATTTTTTGAATTTATGAAATGGTTTTCAAGTATTTCTCTTCCCTAAGTTGCCTACAGTTACTACTGAAACTAATTATAAAGCATTTTGAAAATATAGTGCTATGTAAGTACTACTGTTAATGAAGAAAATAGCTAAAAATATTCACTTGAAAAATGATCATTGTATTATCTGCACAATTAGTTTATGATACAGGATATTTTAAAGAGTGGAATTCATTCAAAAAAGTTTATGTGCTTCAGTAGGATAAAGGCAGATACTTCTGTTTTCTTCTTTCTTTCATCATCTATGTATTTAATTTTGCTTTCTAGTTAATCTCTATAATAAACAGGCCAATCATCAATAGCAGTAGCCTACTTTGAAATGTAAAGATTACGGCAGTCATTTTTGAAATTTTTGTATCTTTGGATTCAAAACCTCAATAACATATTTTCCTTGTACCTTTATCTCAGCACACAGCACCCCAGTTGATATGCCAAGCAGAGGACAGAATGAAGACAGGGACAGTGGCATTGCTCGATCAGGTATTTCCTTTTATTGGTTTAACTAATGCAGTGAACTATCCATAAAGATTAAAAAAAAAAAAAAGTTACCCATTTTCTGTTTTTCCAACTTTTTAAGCCTCATCCTCTATTTGTTGTTTTGTTTTTTTTGTCCATGTTCTCATGTCCCAAGATTTGAAATTTTGATGTGTAACATCTGGGAATGATTATGCAACATAAACTAGTCTTATATCCAAATTCATATGAGACTAGTGTATGCTGAGAAATCTCTTCCCAGAGTGAAGTTTCCTTGAGTCAATAATACTGGGAATTTGTTTGCTGACTTCTGTGTATAGAACCAGAGGAGGGAAAGTGTCTGCGAAAATAAATCTTTGAACAACAGTGGAAGTGCCTGCCAACTGACCTGATCACCCACCCTTTCTTCTGTCTTAGAATACTGATCTAAGTTGTGTCTCAGGTACTTTTCTGTTCTTCCAGAAGTCCTAAACTTTACTTTTACTTTTTCTTTTTAACTAGCCCTGAACTTTCTAGTACTGCTTTTAGGATCCCATGGTTTCTGCTTTTGTACATGATGCTGCTTTTGACTTTTGGTTTGTGGTTCAGATCTGAGGTAGGTTCTATGTTAGAAGAGAAGTAATCCAGGGACTTAGGTGTGTGGGGTTTACCTGATGATTACACATCCTGTAGGCCTCCTCTAGGAGCACACTACTGGTTTCTCCTCTGACACATGGCTCCTTCGACCAAGAGGCCAATCAGCCAGCAGTCCCTGCACAGACTGGATCCAGACCTTGGGTGCCTTTCCTCCTGGCCTTTCATTCATTTGTGTTTCCACCTCTTGCTCTCAGACAGTGCCTCAAAAATCCTTGTTTCTTCCGTGTAATATCAGGGCCCTTCTCCCATTCTGTCCCGCTCTGCTCCCAAGTTGTTAAATGAAATGTGTTGTTACTGAATCTCCCTGTTTGGCATTTAATATTTATATATGAAAGAGATGATGGAGAGGGCTGCTAATGCTCCTGAGTGGCAGTTTGCTCCCCTTGCTGTCATTTATATATATGCATATGAATGTATATGTTTGTATTACACACACATATATAACATACATATATGTAATAAAGTATATATATATATATATATTGTTTTATTAGTTATTAAAATTGATTCATATTGGTATTCATTATCTTCTCTGTGAAGTTGAGCTAATCACCTTTGGTCTGAAATGTAGCTCCCATTGATTAGACTTGTATAATTTTCACTTAAAATCTGAAAACGTAAAAGGCAATATGTGATATGCAAGTGAACTGTTTTTCTTTTGTCGTATTTAATGATAGTCATAGTAATTTCCTCATTTCTTGTGGGTCACTGTCAGCTGAACTCTGAGTTCCATCAGTTACTCAAAAGATTCTGAGTGTGCACTGAAAAACCCTAGTGTCCTAGTGGCCCTCAGCCCAATGCCGTTCTCGGTCCCCTGTGATAGGATTGGCACTGGACCAACTTTGCTGTGGTTGAATTCCAAAGCAGAAAGGTGAGAGCTTTTCACCTGTCTATGGGGGAAGGAGCATGAGTAATGTTCCACCAGGGCCCCTTCTGAATGCTCATGTCACGGGATTTCTGTCCTGTTGTAACCTTATTTTACTTTTTATACCCCTTGTTCCAGAAAAGATTCAGAGATTTTTAGGGAACTAATACCAGCAGAAACATTATTAGAAGAAAGTTTGGATTTTCCTAGGTAACTTCAGTTTATAATATAATTGGTAAAATTAGTTCATATTGTACGAATCTAAATCGCAAGTTGTTTGATATTCTTTAGATTCTATATTGCTCTAAAACTACTTTTCCAGGCCTTTTGAGAAGCAGGAAAATTGAGTTCACATTAAAGTACAAGTCCATGGCAGCCAGAGCCAAATATTTTCTTGTAGAGGGGTTTGGGACTAACCAGATCTGGGAACTGGGGACAGTATGATACAAAGGTTAATTTTGATAATGAAAGAAGACTGGCTCTGTTTGGTAGTTTGGCAATCTGTATTTCCAATCTCTGCTTCTCCTGTTGGGAGGACGGGGTCAAAGGGGATGGAAAGAACTGCCAGTGCCCCTGAGAGGGGTTTTGCTCCCCTGCCTGTCCTGGTAGATGTGCTCACCTTTAGGTTCACACCTGGGAACTGCTCTGATATCCCTGAGTCTTACATAGACTAGTGTGAGCTTCACATCTTTGGTGGGATTAAGAGCTCTTTTATCTTCTTAGTGTAATCCATTCTCTACTCCTTATTTCCCACCTTAAATTGTGGAGGAACCAAGATCTTGGGTAAAACAGAATAGGAGCTCCAAATATTAGAATTAAATTAGCAGAAGTAGTACAGAAAGTAAGATGGTGTTTATTGTCTTTTAATTCTGTAATTCTTAACTTCTGTCTAAAGAGTAGAGAGATAGGAAAAGTGTTGTTGTTGTTATTGTTATTTGGTACTGAGATTGAATACAGGGGTGCTCAACCGCTGAGCTACATCCCCAGAGTTTTATATTTTATTTAGATATAGGGTCTTGCTGAGTTGGTTAGTGCCTTGCTAAATTGCTGAGGCTGGCTTTGAACTTGCAGTCCTCCTGCCTCAGCCTCCAAGCCGCTGAGATTACAAGCATGCACCACCGCACCCAGCAGGAAAGTTTTTAAGGTAGATTTTATTGTTAAAATAGTTATAGATTTACAGCAAAATTTGGAAGATTTTTTTCACAGAGTTCTCTTATAACTCATCCTCAGTCTGCCCTGTTAATAACATCTTAATATTAGTGTATGAATTATGACAATGAATGAACCAATATTAATATTAGTGAAGCATAACCATTAGCCAAAGACCATAGTTTAGTTATTTCCTTGGTTTTTACTTAATTCTCTTCTATTCCAGGACCACATTACACTTGTTGGTCAGGTCTCTTCAGGCTTATTTGGCCGTGGTAGGTTCTCAGACTTACTTTGTTTTTGCTAATCATGACAGTCTTGAGTACTGGCTAGTTATTGTGTAGAATGCCCCACTATGAGAATGTTGGAAGTTTTCCTCATGATGAAGCTGAGGTTGTGAGTCCAGGGAAGGAAGACCATAGGGGTAAAGTGCTATTTTCATCACATCAGGTCAAGGCTATCTACTGTCACTGTGCCTTGTGACCATTGACACTGGCCTTGTTTACCTGGCCAACGTGATATTTGTCAGGTTTCTCCACTGCAGAGTGACTGTTTCCCCCTCTCCATATTCTGCTTTGGTAAGACGTCACTATCCACCTATGGAGTGGGGAATTGTGGTCCTCTTCCTCGAGAGCAGAGGCTCTCCATAAATTAGTTGGGATCCTTCTGCATGGGAGAAATGTTTAATCTTCCCATTTATTTGTTTATTTGGTTATTATATCAATATGAACTCCAGGATATTTATTTTTTTACTTTGGATTATAATCTAATAGTACTTCATTTAAAAAAATTGTTGTAGCTCAAATCATCCCAGTTTTGGCTATTGGGAGCTCTTTCTTATCCCTGTGCTCCTTTTATATACCCCCATTTATGTGGGGGGTGCTAGTTTGAGCACTCTTACATTCTGTGCTACAAAATGCCATACACACACACACACACACACACACACACACACACACACACAGAGAGAGTCATCTTCTGTATTTTTTTTTGCCCAAGTCCCAGAGTTAGTTGTTTCCTCATTCATAGAATGTTTGTTTCTTGGGGTGTAAAGGAGAAATACCTTTTCATTGTATTTTCTTTTGGATATTTTGAATGTATCTTCTGTGTAAAGATAAATTTTAAGAGATTATTTTAGTGGCATAGTTAGTTATTTTAAGTAAGGCCTTGGAAGAAAAGAGAGGTGGATTTCTAGCATACTAAGCAGATTGCTGGCTCAGTGACTAACGGGACATGGGTTTTAGGGGAGGAGTAAGAGAGCAAGCATGACTCTTCAGTTTCTGACTTGAGAAGACAAGCAGAGGATAATGTGGTGACATTACCCAATGTAGGACAAGCCAGAAGCCCTTCAGGGAGACAGATAGTGAATAATTTTTAGCTAGAAGTGTCCACAAATTCTCCACTGGTGAGTAGCCTGCTGTAATTTAGAAATAGAAAACTGACTCAAAAGAGATGGGTCAGCTGAAATTCAGAAGACTTGGATCTGCGAGCAGCATGAGGTTCCAAGGGCTGGGATTGAGACAGCGTCATCGAGCCTTGTCATCTGCCCATAGTTCAGCTCTAGGCTTTCTTCATCAAATCATAGTAAGGAAAACGGTTTTCCCATTCTTTTTGTAGCTGCATTTCTTCAGTCTTTAAAAGTGGTAAAACAAATAGGTCGGTATGAGGAACATTTGTAGTATGTACTTTTCAAGTGACTCTACCAGATAAGAATACACATCATCAAAGTGTTCAGATAAAACTTGTGTTTCAGCTACTCTGCAGATACAGGATGAACTCTGCCCAACATTTGGTTTGGATCAAGACTGATGATGTCACATACACATACTGTAAGGCTGTGGAAAGGCTTTTTACTCACATAATGAGGGTTTTCTGGAGAGAGCAGGTGACTTCCCAAGTTGGCCAGAAAAGAGCTTGAGAGAACAGGGAAAAGAGACTAAACTTGGGTTTTCTTGGTGGTAAGACTGTGAGTGTTTCTTCATGTGGTTTAAACCTCCCTCTGGCACCAAAAGAGACAGCACCTGGGCTTTCCCATCAGTTTGCCGAGAGGGAGCAGAATGAGGCCGGGGGATGGGATGAAGCTTCAAAGCCATCAGCAATAGAATATCAAAAATGAAGTCAGATTCCTCACAGTGTAGGTCACCATGGAATAATGCACAATGATGTCCCATTTGTACCTGAGCCTCTTGCTGACTTAACTGATTCAGTGCTTAGTAAAGAGAGGAGCAGGAGTCAAAAGGACAACACTGCTTTTTATTTTTTCATTTTGTTTTTTGGTGCTAAGAATGCACTCTACCACTGAGTTTCATCCCCATGTCTAGGTATTATTTTTTATGTAGGGGAAAGGCCCTACATGCTGTTGACCTTTGCACCTGTGCACATGGGCTAAAGCTTGAACTTCAGCATGAGTCTTGGTCACATAACCTGGATAAGAAGATAGGAGGACTCTGAGGAGCTGCTAAGAGGGCATCTCCCACTCACTTCCCTGTCTCCCCTGGGAGGCTGCCATGAGACAATTTCTCTTCAACTCCACAGTTCTGATAGGGGACTTCTGCCCTGCCCTCTTCAAATAGAATTGCAGAATATAAAAGTACTTAGCTGCAGTTTAGAATGAGCTCCCAGCAATGAGTGTCCCCCAGCTTGCACTGCAAGCATTGATCCCTTTTGTGTTGTTACCATTTTGGGTGTGGGACAAGTATCTCTGGGAGCTGGTCCCTTTGGCTTAGTCCTTCCATCATTTGGTGATAAATATCCAGGTCTAAAAATGTCTGCTTGTGTCTTTACTGCTGAGGATCTGGGCCTTGACCTTGCTTTGCTTTGCTCATATTATATTTGTTTGATGTCCTGTAAGGTGTCTTGGACAGAACTTAGTTTCTTTATTTCTTTCCACTTCTTATATTTCAAGTTAGACCTTTGGCATTTTCCTGGAGTGAATATTTGCCATCTTCACTTTCGCAGGCTTGTTGGCTTTTTCTTTCACGTTAGCTTTTTCGGTTCTAAACTTGCATTCTTATATATCTGCTTAGGAAAAATTAGAATCAGAAAGTAATGAAAGTAGCAGTCAAACCCATAAGGGATCTAGAAATAAATCTAAAGAAAATGTGTGATATGTGATGGAGAAATTTTTTAAACTTTATTAAAAGACCTAATTGGGTGGAGTGAAGGATCACATTTTACAAATTAATCTATAAATTCAGTGTAATTTGAGTTAAAATCTCCTGTAAAGTCAGACTAAACTTCTACTTCATATGGAAGAACAAAGGACCAAGATTATATATTTTTCATAAGCTTTTGTAGGCACTTCATTCTTAGATCCCAGACTCTGGTTAATAGACAAAGTCAAAAAACTTGGTTAAATAAATGCAGAGAATGAATTGATCACCTAGGGTGGGCTAGAGTTTATGTCCCCGATAAGAAATTAAAATTTGAGATGTTTTGAAATCATGGTAGTGAGAACATTGTCTTTTTTATTATTCAGGGGACTTTATAGGAATTTTATTAAAACTTAAAATGGCATTTTTGAGGACCTTTTAAACTCCTAAATTAATTTTGTGGTTTGGGAATTAAAATGTGTTATGTGTAATTTGATTTGCCAATAAAATAATATGCTTGGTTTATTAAAAATGAAGTTTTCCTCTTAGATAATAATAACAGCTCTATTCATTGACCCATTAAATGCTTCTATTTTGTTGTCTTTAGAGTGTAATTACATACTAGACTAAGTCACCTTACATATTTTCAAGTTTCTAAGCAAAAACTTGAAGAACTTTGAGTCTCACAGTGAACAAAGTCCATTGTGTTTGGGATGTAGTACCCTTTCATCCAACAGATAGAAACAGATAGAAAAGGTACTCAGAACAATACCACCAAAAAAACAAAAACAAACTTTAAATGAAGGTTATGAAGGTTGGTTTAAAAGAGAAAATCTAAATACTGTATATACAGCTTTAGCCACAGGAAACCTTAAACAAATTCAATATGTGAATTCATCTAGAAAGTTGTTTCTCTACTTCTCTGTTTCTGTTACACTCACTGATTGAGACAAACATTATTGTCCTTAACTGAATTGTTGGCACAGTATTCAGTGAGCATCTCATGGAACAATCTTCTAGGGTATGGGGATAGATCAGTGCTCAGAATACACATGAACCCTGATCTCATCGAATTTAGTCAGTTAAGGAGAGATGGATGATAAACACTGAAATGTAGGCACACACTTATCAATGAAGGAAAAAAAATATATGGGGTGCCCATGAATAGCCCTCTGAAAGCATGAAATTTCAGCTGAGACTTTAATGCCAGTAGGGACTCCATGAAGTTCCCATTAAGTCTCCATGAATTCTCTGTGAGGATTGGTTCAAATACCATTTTAGGGATGGTATAGTTATTGCAGATACCTAGGGTAGGAATAGACTACAGATTTGTGAATAAGGAATAGAAAATCCTTGTGAATAAGAATAGAAAAAAGACAGCCAGATTTCAAAGAGCATATCTATAATCAAAGGCTAGCTGCCTTCTTTCAGGTAAGAGGCTGAGACAGGAGGATTGCAAGTTCAAGGCCAGCCTTATCAACTTAGTGAGACCCTGTCTCAAAATAAAAAATAAAGGGACTGGAAATGTAGTTCAGTGGTAGAGCACTCCTGGGTTTAATTCCTGGTACCAAAAAAAAAAAAAAAAACAGATAGAGAGAAGCCAGTTGTGGTGTGGAAAGGGTGGTATAAGATGAACTTGGAGAAGAAACATGGGGTCGATCCCATGAATATGTTTTTTTTTGTTTTTTTTTTGTTTTTTTTTTTGATGGGAGCATTTCCAAACATTTTCCTTTGGGTGGCTGCAGAAGACAAGAGAAGATTAAGGGTTATCTGCAGAATACTTCCCCCATATGTCTCCTTGCAAGTTGAAATGTGTTTGATAGCATCAAAACCTTCTGCTTTAGGCCTTAGTTCGGACCTGCCCTGGGCTTACTGTAGTCCTGTGTCAGCACAGGGTCCTGAGAGTGTTGACTGTCTGATACTATGATCACATTTTTCTGCAAAAATAAGTAAATCAATCTCAAGATTCTCCCATCAAAGAAATTGTAACAGCTTCTGAGTTCTTGACTCTTATACTTCCTCTTCCCTGTGGCAAGGTTGTTCCTTGTGATTTGCCACATTCTGTGATTCTCTTCTTCATTTCTTGGGAGTTTTTTTTTTGTTTCTTCTCCCTCAGAATGTGAGCTTACCGACAACCACAGAGACTTACATACTCAGTTGTGTTTACTATTCTGTCTCCCAGTGACTTATAAAATAGTTGACATATAGTAGATGCTCAATGAGTATTTGAATGAGATGGGGAAATATGTCCGCCCATATATATAAGTAGAAATACACATAGATTTTTTTAAACTATTGATATTATTTAATTCTTTCATAGAATGTCTGGGGTATACCTCCTCTGAGCCCTTTGTCTCAGTTGAGGTATCTGTTTTCACAGAGGTGTTCTTTGAGCACTGATTAAAGAACTTACCCCCATTACTTAAAGAAAATCATAGTCATTTTATTTTTATATTAATTACTGCAGTCTGAAATAATTTATTCCATAAGTATAAACTCATGTAAGCAAAATAAGTCATTGAAACAGAAAGCATATTTAGGACTAGAAGTTGCTCTTTGACAAACAAGGGGACTGCCAGTGGTTGGAGGATAGGAGGATAAGAATTGTGTATTTGGAAATTGGGGTCCGGACACAGGCTACAATGGAAGGAAATACTTAATTTCACCTAAAAGAAAAAATAAGAGTAACGAGGTAGTCAAGAGGTAGAAATTCTTATAAGTAAGCATGATAATGTGGCATTAGTTACCAGCTTAACAATATAAAGTTTTTATAAGAACCATGTTATCAGAAATCTGCAGTCTCCATTTGATTAATAATTTATTCTGCATAAATAATGTGGGGCCTGATAATTTATGCACGTGCCTTATCTGTGATCCTTATTTCCTTTAATATGGTTTCCTTTAAAAAGGATTCTTTGCTGTGTAGAAATCTTCATAAAACAAAAATTATGGACTCCCCCTGCTGGATATGATTGGTAGAACCTGCAAATTATGTTACTTAGCATATATGTATTTTTTTTCAAAGTTTTTTGTACTAAAATACACATAACATAAAATTTGCCATCTTATCCATTTTAAATTTACAGTTTAGTGGTACTAAATACAAACCTACTGGTGTGCAGTATGTAACATGTAAGGACTCATTTACCTCAGGTTTCAAATTCAAAATTTCCTTCTTCACAGCCTCACTAAGCAGCCTTTTGATCACACCTTTCCCATCGCCAAGCTCCTCTACATCTTCTTCCAGCAGTTATCAGCGCCGTTGGCTTCGAAGTCAGACGACAAGTTTAGAGAATGGCATCTTTCCAAGGAGGTGAGTTTCAAGTTTGTTCTTGCTGGGGAAAGTGCTAGCGTAGGCAGCGTGATGGGGCCCCGCAGGGTGATCGCGCTCGCCTGCTGTCAGTGGGAGGAACGGGAATCTTCAAGGAGCCTCAGTGTAACCAGAAAGTTTACAAGTTAGACATTTGAAGGAGAAAATAGATTAAAGCTTACCAAAAGATTCTGATTTAAAAGACACTAGGAAATATCTCAGTAGTTGTGCCATGTTTGAGCTAGGTTTGGTGTTAACGTGAGTGTGCACTCTTTTTGAGTCCCTTACAAATGTAGCTCTTGTAAGTCGTGCAGGGTGGGATAAATCTCTTCCTTGGAGTGATATGATATTTGAAAATATGACATATTCTCTATTCATATTAGTGGTTTATTCTTATTGTAAATCTTAAATTTACCAACTGAACAGGCATCAATATAATTAAAAATATAAATGACATCAAATACTTTCTACCTTCATTTCTGTTGGTTTTGTAATCTAAACTTCAGTTATGTCTAAAACATATTTTGATCTTAAATCAGTAGCATCTAAACTCTTCTTCTATCACCCCAAAAGGGAAGTTTTATACATAACTATAAAAATTCACTTCAATTGATTTAGTAAATTAACTAGTAATGACTCCATCGGGATCTGTGAGAGTGTAAAAATGATTTGGCTTCGTGCCTGCATTTAACCTTTTATGCACTGGTAGGGAAGATGATATGCACCTAAATAATGGTATAAAGAGACTACATGCTATAGGGAGGCATAAAGTGCTTTGGAACTCAAGGAAGGAGAAAACACAATGATGGTTGCACAGGAAGTGGGGAACCCTGTGGAGGAGAGGGCACTGAAAGGATAAGCAGAGAAAGAAGAGGTTAGAGCATCTCTTCTGTTCCTCTCACAATTCCAGGGAGCAAGGCAAGAAGAAAAAAGTAGAGCTGCATTATTCAATAAGGAGCTGATTTTTGGTTGATGGACTTCGAGTGAAATGGATGGGAGCTTGCCACTTGTTGTGAGGACAAGTCCTGCATGTTAGAACAAGTTAACCTGGATTCTAAGCACTGCTTCCGCATCTGCATTAGTGATAATAATATTAGTTTCAGCCTCAAAGGGTTGTTCAGATAGCCAAATAAGGTACAGCAAGTCAAGTGTTAGCCTGGACACAGCATATGGTGAATAGAATATTGGCCAATATGATTTGTTTGCTATTGCTACTGCTATCACTGTCATTGCTATTACTACAACTGCCAGGAGTTGGCGCCACCACCAGCCCCACCCGGCATTATGATAGCCGTGACCAGAAGAGATGGATCTTGGAAACCCTCACTCTTAGCCATCTCTTTGCTGAAAATGCCCTTTAATTCCTTCAGGTTTATGTCCCAAGTTGAGTATAGCATTTCTCCATTCCACTCCACTGAAATCCTTCAAAATTCTAATTTGAAGTAAGGACTGACATTGGGAATTAATCAATCTCTAGTGAATTTCTACCTTAAATAAGACTCTCACATTCAGAAAGCCTATGAATACAGTCAGGGCTGATATATAATTTGTGGGACCAGTGCAAAATAAAAATGCCAGGCCCCTTGCTCAGAAAACAGGAAAAATGCTGTTAAAGGTACTGAAAAGTAAAATTTTGCCTTTAAAAATAATAGTTATAAAACATAATAGAGATAACAGTGATATGTAAATAGCAACATAAACTTATAAATTACAAAAAATATTTTTGGTATAATTTTATATATTGCTATAAAAAATACTTAATATGAAATCTTGATTTATTGTAAGATTTTTCAGGCTTTTCTGCAAATTCACTATCATTGAAATTTCTACTTTAGCAACTTGTCTTTCAGTTGATATTGAAAGTGGCATTAATCATTCCTGGCAAATTCAGAGTGGCAAATAATTTTTTATAGTTATTTAGAGAAGGATCTTTCTACTGAGGCGTTGGGATGTGACAACATTGGGATGAATGACTGATAAACTTTTGATAAGGTGATTCTTATGGAACAGTTTTCTAAAAAGATTAAATTCTTCACAGAAGTCCATTTTGTGTTAAATCTGAATTTAATTATAGATATAAATTTGTATGTGGCTATTTAATATTCCCTTTGATGTTTCCTAGAACTTGTATTTACCTTACAAGAAACTGAATGTCCTCATAAGCTGTTCAAAATGTCTGTTTATGCATTCTGTTGCTATTTCTTCAAATATGAGGAAACATTAATTTTAAAATGATCTTTCTCATTAGTAATTTGCCTATTGAATGTTCATATAGAAACAGTGAGGTTTTTTTTTTCTGTTCAATACAACAGACTTATTAATATTCTACTTCTATACCTGTGAATATTGCTTTGTAATATTGCAGCAATTTTCAGAATCAGAGATGACAGCTTTTTGAAAGATTCTAATAACTCCCAATTCACTTTATTGCAGTGTCCATGTGTATGTCTTTGCTTTGTGATAATTTACTCCCTTAGGGCTTAGGTCAGGAAGTTAAATATTTGTGTAAACTCCTTAGGGAAGGGCTCCAATGGTGGATGGAAAAGCTGGCCTCTTCCCATGGTTCCTGTCAGAGGCCCTCCCTTCTTTTCTCATTCCTCTCCCATAACTGGCCACTGTTGCTTCTGCTGTTATTACTGTCATAGCCATCAGTCTGGGTCCAAGTCCAGCCTGCCATCTTGGAACCTTGTGGCACCCTGTCCTGCTTCAGATGTGTTGGTGTAAGTCTGACTGTCAAGCCTGAACCCAGCCATGTATAGACTGCTGCCCCATATCTTCCCTGCTCATGTGCAAATATCATTGTCACATTAGACTTCACTTAAAGGACACTAATGCAAAGATAAATTATTAAGAATTCAAGATGCCAGTTGCAGAACATTATACCAATCCTGGGGCCTTTCTGAGAGCAGATTTAATGCCCATGAAGCCAGCCCTGAGTATAGTATGTTGAACATTGAGAATATATATGTAGAAGACATTTTGACTTGATTATCTGTACCTGAAGATCAATCTCTTCATTCAAAGGATGTTGCTGTTAATCCACTCCATTTTGGCAAGTAGTGGGTAAGAAAATCAGTTTCTTATACTAGAGACAAGAGAACAGTAGGTATAAAAAATTATTACTTCTGACCAAGAGAAAATTCACAGTAATTGAAAACTTCTTTTTTTTAATCATTTTTAATATTGTTTTTTAGTTTTAGGTGGACATAGTATATTCTATTCTTATGTGGTGCTGAGGATCGAACCCAGCCAGCACCTCATGCATGCTAGGCAAGCACTCTATCTCCGAGCCACAACCCCAGCCCCTGAAAACTTCTTTTCTAAGAGAATTAAAGGCAGTCAGGAATGATATTTGAATCCATAACAGGTGGCACTTCACTGACCTCAGGGCCCCCTGCTGTACCTGGTTTTATGCTTTTGCAGCTTGGGCATTTGATAGGTGGTATCAGCAGTAGTACTAGTAAGGAAAGAAAAGCCACAAAGATTGTGCCACTCAGGCCATTGAAACTTCAAAGGAGCAAGATAAAATAACCCAGAAAGCCTTTTGATTTGATTTGTTTGATTTATAAATGGAATCAGTCAGTCAGGCATGATGGTCCACACCTATTATCCCAGCTACTTGGGAGGCTAGAATGGGAGGATAACAAGTTGGAGGCCAGCCTGAGCTTAAGAAGACCCTGTCTCAAATGAAATGAAAGGGGCTGGTGACATAGTTCAGTGGTTGACTGCTTGCCTAGCATGTGCAAGGCCCTGAGTTCAGTCCCCAGTACCTAGGGGAAAAAAAAATGATTGAACAAACCATATGAAGTTGCTGATGGGATGTTCTGTGACAACAAAAGTGTCAATTTCCTGTGGTCCAATGTAATTCATAAGGTTCATTGTAAGTCAAAGCTGACATAAGTAACAAGCCAAGTAGTCCTGATACAATGATAGGTTGTTGAGAAATATTAAAATAATTATAGTTTTTGCTTTATCTGTGACCTTAAAGTACTTATAATGTACATAAATGTGTATTCAGAGCATTAGTTAAATTCTCTTTATAAGGAATAAGATTGTGTAGGGTGGTTGGTATTGTTTTGATATTAGACTTTCCCCAAAGCTCTTGTGTAAGATAGTGCAAGAAATGTAGAGGTGAAATAATTGGGGTATGAGAACCTGAACCTAATCAGTGCATTAATTTGCTAATAGGGTTCAACTGGGTAGTAACTGTAGCCAGGTAGGGTATGGCTGGAGGAGGTGGGTCTCTGGGGGGTGTGCCGTTGTGGTTTATATTTATATGTCCCTAGTGAGAGGAGCCTCTCTCTGCTTCTTGGTGTCCATGTCTTGAGCCTCTTTGCTATGCCACACTTCCACCATGATGGTCTGCCTTACCTCAGGCCCTGAGGAATGGCATCTGCCATCCATGAATCGATTGAGACCTTTGAAACCATGAGCACCAAATAAACTTTTCCTCCTCCAAAACTGTTCTAGTCCGGTCTTTTGATCACCACACTGAAAAAACTTAACTAAAACAGTGGTCTTTCTGCAACCTGGAGCCCATTAGCTGATCTGGTTGCTTCTAGCTTCTTCCCCTCAGTGCTCCAACTGTTGTAATGCCTCAGATGGCATGAGCACCAGCCAACAGATGAGGAATGGGGTCAGAGTTTGGTCATTTCCAGTGCCCAGTAACTGAACCTGTAATAGAGACAGAAACTCTGGGTTCTAACTCTAGCATTGTCACTAAGAAGCTTTTTGTTCCCCAGGCAATTGAGTAAGCACCCTGCCTCAGTTTGTTCATTTACAAATCAGCCTATGCACCTTACATGGTTGATGACCTGTGGGAAAAGGTACATGGAAGTATTGGGCATGTATATTCAAATTTTTAAAAACATTCTTTTATTATGGAATAATTTTTAAAAATGGAATTATGATACTATTCGATCTGACTTATTCCAGTTTTCATAATGGATCCAAGACTATACTCAGTTGCTTTAGAATTTACTAGAGGATATATGTAGTGAAGCAAGGAGGATTGCTACTGTTACAACTATGGAAGTTTTGCAGAAATTCAGCAGGTGGCGCTCTCTGCTACGTTAAACCAAGGAGAGAATTTATTGGGTAGAACTGAAGATAATGGATGAAGGATAAAGGTGCAGAGTTCAGTGTTTGTAACTATTAGATTATTAAAGATCATGTTGGCCTAATGAGGAGTGGACTGGTATGAGAGTTTACTTTTGAAAAACAAGAGACATAAGTACAAGCATGTTTAACAGTACAAGCTCAGGAGTATTTTTTTTATAGACAAAAGAAATAAACTAGTGTAGGAAAACAAGGTTTTAACAGAGGTATTTTAGAAAAGAATGGTGCATTGTGTGAAATCACACATTCTAAAAGATTCTCAAAGAATTTTTTCTGATGAGGATGATCTAGGGATTTCTTGAAGTGTATAGTTGATGGTTTATTATAAAATGTAACATTAATAGGCTGAGGTTGTGGCTTAGTGGTGGAGCACTTGGTTCGATCCTCAGCACCACATAAAAGTGAGTGAGGCACTAGGTTCGATCCTCAGCACCACATAAAAGTAAATAAATAATATAGATGTATTGTGTCTATCTACAACTAAAAAAAAAATTAAAAAGTAACATTTACAACCTAGAGATCGTGTGCTGCCAGTGGTGAGTCTGAAGTGAGAGCATTTTACATACTAATCAGCCATACCTGCATCTCTGAGAACTTGGGTGAAGTTAAGGGACATAGAAGCACATCTCTGAGATTAGAACAAAATTTAAAATTAGCTTTTCTAACCATAAAAACTTTTTATCTGTTTATGTTTTATAAAATCTGGATGTATTTGAACTTTATAGGTCGTGAGTACCGCACCAAATATAGGACCAAGGACAGGAAGCTAACTGCCTTGAATTCTGCCCAGCATCAGGAATTGTGTTATAAGGCAGCAGTACCTTCCTGTATTTGTCAGAGATAGAAGCTAAATGGTAGTGAGAAAGAGAAAAGAAGTTGCATACCTACCATGTGCCAGGCAGGGTGCTTTCCTTTACAATGTTATATCCTTTGCTTTAGTGTCTTTGTAGAACAAAGCAAATTAATTTTTTTATCCTCACTCTTGCTATTAGCAGCTTTGTGGCAGCTATTCTGGCTTTTCACAATAGTTAAATAAGAGATTTTGTTAGGCCATAGTAGTGAGGATTATCCTATAAGACAAATTGTGAATACATTCAGAATTTATTCACGTCATGGTTATTTTATCATAGAAGCAGAGTCTCAAAAGAATCATAAGTTTTTGAGAATTTCACTAAAACAGAAGAGGTGATTCTTTCTGCTTGGGGAATTTCTCAGAGAGCTCAGTCAATCACATGGCTTAATCTGAGCACTGAGAGGAGTTTCATCTAGTGGTCTTAGTATCTTTGGGAAAGTTAGCCTGGAAAGCCAGTAAATATTCAAATGCAATGCCTGTGTTAGAATACTGTGTACAATTTTTCCTTTTTTGACATTCTTATCTGTTGATGTCAATCAAAACAAAGGGCTTATGAATTTTGAGTGAACAGGTATTTCATACCACTCCTAAATACCACCAGTCTACAAAATGATACAGAGGGAAGGGTGAGAGTCTAACAATGGTACATTCAAATTAACTTTTGGTTTTCATTTGAGTTTCTTTTCATGTTACAATAATAATGTGTGGCAAGCCAGTGTTCTCATTTTTCACACAGGGAATCATAAAAGAGAATGAACGGGAAGTAGATAAACTCTTTACCAAGACTCTGAGGGTTCTTGATAAGCTTTCTGAGTGTTGTCCTTGGCATGACAGTTGACCATCAGTGTGACTCATTGATGCATGGCAACTTTTCAAACTTTTTCTTCCTCCATTCAGGTCCACTGATGAGACATTTAGCTTGGCTGAAGAAACCTGTAGTTCTAATCCAGCCATAGTTAGGAGGAAGAAAATTGCCATAAGCATCATCTTTTCCCTGTGTGAGAAAGAAGAAGCGCAACGGAATTTCCAGGACTTCTTTTTTTCTCATTTCCCCCTCTTTGAATCTCACATGAACAGGCTAAAGAGTGCAATTGAAAAGGTAACAACATCATAATCTAATGTCAACTGGAGAAGTGATTATGGGGTTTTAAGGATGGCAGAATCTCTGTTTATGTACCAGATCACCTTCCTAAGGAAGTTAAGTCAGCCCCAGCAGTGATGGGTCCTTAGGAACATTGATGTTAGCTACCAGATACTGGTTGCTTTAGGAAAGGAAATTATTGCTTTCTAATGACTGAAGGCATGATTACCTTGGGTGTGCTTAACTTATTATAATTCACTTTTTTAATTAATGAAGCCCAATAGATAAGTTGTAAGGTAGTTTCTTCTTTGAGTGATTGGGCTTGCTTTCTCTCTACCAAGGCCATGATCTCCTGTAGGAAGATTGCAGAGTCAAGCCTCCGTGTCCAGTTTTACATCAGCCGTCTGATGGAAGCTCTGGGAGAATTCAGGTAAAGTCAAGTTTTGACAAATCTAACAAGAAATTGATGAAGAGCAGCAGTGGCAGCAGCCATGGATTTTAGGATTATAGGGAGAATTGAAGGGCTAGTCACTTCAGTGGCTCCGCCCTTCAAGATGGAAAGAGACCAAATGGAGCAAGAAATTTAAATAATCCAACACTAAAGAATCTTTACCCCTACCTGACAGTTCTTATATGATTGTTCTGAACAGAGTAAGTGGAGAAAACTGACATTTGGTGTGTCTTATAAGTCTGTTCATTGTCTCATGTCATCCAACAACAATTCTAGGAGTAAGCACTACTACCCCCATTTTACATATGTGGAAAACTGAGTTCAAAGGTGCTCATCCAGAGCACATAATGGAGAGCATGCATATCAGCAACACCTATGTTCCAGTTTGCCAGCACAGTTCTAGTTTGTATCCACTGTCTTCCCGTACATGTCCTTGTCTGGACGTTACTTATCTCATCACCCTCATATGTCTTCATAGGCAGTTTCTAATTAATGACCTTTGTACTCTGGAATCCACTTTTCTAGAGTCCTTGCTCCTGGTGTCTCTGTAGAAAGGTAATCTGTTCTGGGTAGCAGGTGGAATTCTCTCCCACCATGCCGAATTGAAATTGTTGCACCATCTCTTGGAGCTAGTCATGGTAGTGAATGGAATCTCACTCCAAAGTAGCCATGTAATGAGTCAAACTGTTACTCCTCAGCTGAGGGATAAAATATATTTTATAATTTATAGAATGTTAGGACATTTTTGTGGTGCTTAAGGTATCTGCTAGTCAACTGTATAATAACTGCTTACAATGAAGTCACCATGATTTTTGAATGTAAAGTACTCAAGTAGCACCGTAGGCATTATCTGATGATTGTTAAGACTTAAGTCACATGTTTGAAGAATATTGTGAAGTTGTGCTTTTTGATGGCAACCTGATGATTAGTAAACCTCCCATAGTTTGTTTGGGCAATACTAGAGTTACCTGTTGCTCTGCTGTGGTCAGACTCAAAGCTGGATTTTGCTTGAGTCTGGGTACTACTATAATGAGAGTATTAATTTTTCAAGAAACTGAAAGAAAAGAACTAAAAAGCTTCACTGTGTACATAGATGGGTCCTATTTTTCAACAGTCACAACCGCTCAAAATGGTGACAGAATTAAGTTTCAGCATTTAGAGTCCTTGGTTTCACTAAATGAATTTTGGTGCTGTTTACTGGTAGCTTGTCATTGCTACATAACTCAGCAAATACTGTGTTTTTGTATTACCAAGGTGGAATTCTCTTAGGTCCCAGATCTTTCATATACAGTCGGAAAATCAAGTCAATATGTCTCTTATATCTTGATTTTGGATGTGTTACCAAATCAGAGATATATTAGTCTTTTACCCCGTGGAGAGCCTAAGTTTTTCTACACATTGAAAAAGCACTTGTAACTCATGTAGCTTAAAGCAGAGCCCTCCATGCCCGGCAATGAGACCTGAATTCACATCCTAACCTTGCCATTAAATATCTGTATGTCTTGGCAAAGAACCTAATCTTCTCTAGGCCTCTGTATAAAGTTAGTATGTAGTATAGTAAAGAAGAGCAACTTATATAGGTTTTTTCCTATAAAACAAATAGAGTGCTTTAACTAACAAAATCAAAACATTATTCAGAAATTGGGAGAGTTGAATTAACTGATCACATTTTTAATATAGTATATACTTTCTCCCTATGTCTCCTTTATTATAAAAATGGTTGTATGATACCCCACAAATATGTATTTTTATGTTTTATGTATAGGTTAAAATATATGAAAATTTAAGTAGTTGTAGTTTCTGACACAGAATATGGTGAAAATAAATTGTTTTTACAATGAATATTTTATGTTAGAGAGTTGACATACTTTTTCTGAAAGGGGTATCTGTCACATCTATTCAATTTTACCATCATCCTACAAAAGTAGCATTAGATAGTATGTCAGTGAATGAGTGTGTGTGTGTCCCAGCCAAGCTTTATTTACATAAAATATAGGAGTCTGATTTATCCTGTAGTTCATACTTTGCTAATCCGTTATATATACTTCTTGAATCTCTTAAGGACTGCAGAGATCCAAATTTTTCTCCTTTATTCTTTCTTTTTATTTTTTGGTACCAAGAATTCAACAATTCAACCTAGGGTCCCTTAACTACTGAGCCACATCCCCAGCCCTTTTTTATTTAGGGACAGAGTCTCTCTACAGCCTCACTAAGTTGCTGAGGCAGACTTCAAACCTATGATCCTCCTGCCTCAGCCTCCCAAGCCTCTGGGGTTACAGGCATGTGCCACCATGCCCCATTCTCCTGTGTTCTTTTGTACCGAGATTATCTTAAAATATTTGTGACTGTTTTATGCATCCCTTCTCTCTCTCTTTCTCTCTCTCTCCTATAGAGGGACTATCTGGAATTTATATTCTGTTCCAAGGATAGCTGAACCAGTATGGCTTACTATGATGTCAAACACTTTGGAAAAAAACCAGCTCTGCCAGCGCTTTCTCAAGGAGTTTACACTTCTGATAGAACAAATCAACAAAAATCAGTAAGCTTCAACTCTCTGGAGGCTTGTATGTGAATTCTATAGCCAGTGCATGTGCTGCATAAGACATGCCTCATCCAGTATTGACTAATCTGGTTGTATTTTCTTCCATTTCTCCAAGGTTTTTTGCTGCCTTACTGACTGCAGTGTTAACCTACCACCTGGCTTGGGTACCAACTGTCATGCCTGTTGATCACCCTCCCATTAAAGCCTTCTCAGAGAAACGTACCTCTCAATCAGTGAACATGCTGGCCAAAACACATCCATACAATCCTCTCTGGGCACAGCTGGGTTAGTACCTCATTTGACTGTTCAGATAACATAGGGGCAAAATTGGAAAAATGCTAGAATGTATAGCTTATATGGACTGTCCAACCCAGTAAGTCAAAAATTGTCACTGAGCAGGGAAATAATAGAAGAGTGACCCACAGAATCTAATTGTCAGACTACTACCTTCATTTGTTTTCCCCCTACTGAGAGCTTTGTTCTTTTAAAGGAATATGGGCAGCCATTCTCCATTTCACAGTGCCTGTTCACTCTAGCACACGATTTCTTAACCTCAGCATTATTGACACTTTGGACCAGATAATTCTTTATTAGTTGAGTTGTGTGGGGGTAGGAAGAGAGCATCTTAGGCATTGTGGGATGTTTAACAGCACCCCTGAACTCTGTCTTATAGATACCAGGAGAACCCAAAGTTGTAACAATTAAAAAATGTCTTAAGACACTGTCAGATGTTCCTGGGAGAGGGGCAGCTAAACAAACCCTGTTTGACAACCACTGCGCTAGAGGGTGGCTCAGATGGGAAAAGAATAAGACAAAGAGGAAAGTAGAGGCATGCTATAATCTTGTCAGTTATAGCATAAGTAGAAATTAGAGGTGGTATTGACTTTCTCAAACCTTGTCCTGAGGCATGGCATAGGATTCTGTACCATGGTTGGTGGGTGGTTTAGAGTTTGGGGTTTGTGAGAATCGGGTTTGCATATTTGGGCTCCTGTGGAGAAGAGGCATCCTCTAGAGCCTCGCACGCACGCTCTTTACCAGACCTGTGCTGCACATGGGGAGGGGGAGTGGAATACCTCTGGGAGCTGGCTGTCTCACAGACAAAGCAGATCCATATTCACATGACTAAAGAGCATCCTGCTTATGGCTTTAATAAGGGTGTACAAAGGGATGCAGGAGAAACAGTGGGAGGTGAGGAACTTGAGGGCCAGCAGTCTACTCCTGGGTCTCAGCCTCCACTGGCAAGTCACTTAGTTTCTCTGTGCCTGTTGTTGTTTCTTCTTCTACTTGTCCCCTTCTTCCTTTCCTCCCCTTTCCCTACCTCTTCCTCTCCTCCTCCTCTTCTTCCTCTTTTTTCTCTTCCTCTTCTTCCCCTCCTCTCCTCATTTGCCAGGCAAGCACTTCACCACCAAGCCACACCCCAGCCTCATGCTTACTTTTGCATCTGTTAGATTATCAAGTGGGGTGGTGATGGGACTGACTTCCCGGTTGCTGTGGGACTAGAATGGCTGTATAAAGCACCGTTGTTATGTTGCTACTGCAAATTTATATTGTGGGGTCCCTTGAGAGAAAGAAAGAGTATGAGGGGGATTTTCAGGGAAGGCTGTACTTGAGGAAATGTAAAATGGAATTTTCCAGAAAGAAGAAGGGGAAGGAAGAAAAAAAAGAAAAACTAGGGAAGAGCATTCCAGTCTTAGAAAACAGCATGTTTAAACAACAATATCAAAAGCTGAAGCAGTGAGCCAAGCACTCTTTTAAGTGCTTTTTACCCATTAATTCATGTGTACACTCCTACCCTATTACTATTGTTCTTTTTTTTTTTTTAAGTATTTTTCAGTTGTAGAGGATTGAACCCCGTGTCTCACATGTGCTAGGCAAGCATTCTACCACTGAGCTACAACCCCACCCCTATTGTCCTTATTTTAGAGCAATAAAAATATCTTCTTGTCCTTGTGCCCTTGGTTATGAGATGTGTAAGAAGGAATATGTAAGTCTCATGGTGGGGAGAGGAGTGTTAATAGATGTATTCTTTAAGCCATTTTAATACAATACTTTAATACTTGATGCAAATAACCCACACTAAGCTCAGGAAGACCTCAGAACGTGCTTGGCTCAGCCTTGCTCATACAGTTCTTCCTTGGGAGGGTAGAAGGTTGTTCTTGTTATGAGACAGTAGCCTTTTAAAAATGTAGTATTAAATGGTGAAGGAAAGGGGGCTGGATATTAAGGAAATATAGTATCTCAAGCTGCCGGGTCACCAATTTAAAAACAATGCTAATTAAGCAGTTTGCATTTAATTAGATAAATGTATTTATAATTAGGCATGCTTCTTATTTGCAGCTGAACTAATTGGGAGCCATTAATTCCCTGTTTTCAGCATAACAAGGCAAAATCCCTTCCTGTGGGTTTACATTTGTCATTTTTCATTGCAGATCATGTGTTATTGAAGGTCTTCAATTCTTCCTTCCCCCAAACAATCCAGTAGGGGTCTAGCTATTGATGATTAGAGTAGTGTGAGGAGGAGACAAGGCCCTGGTGCAAGAGAGGACTTGCTGGCTTCGGAAAGCCAATTGTGAATGATGGTTGAAGTAGAAAAGATTCTGTCTGGAATCATTTCAAAGACTTCTCAGAGCTCGCCAGGACAGTTAGCACCACGGTGCCCACAATTCTGTATGGCTTCTCAGTGCTTCCCAGCCAGGGAGGGTTGAAGAAAGAAGGTGCAGCCCCTTGTTTTCACTCTCAGGAGCTTAGTGATCTGTGTCTCTACCTCACACAGCCCCTCTTGAAAGGGCTTGTCCACAGTGAGGATCACTACCTACTAGTGGGCTGCAGAAGCAATTTAGTGTGTTGAAAGGCATCTTAGAGGTATAATTTTTGTACAGTGCGAGTTCCAGAGGGCATATGAGGCTTCTCTGTAAAATGTGCTTCTTTGTTGGCATGAGGACACAAAGTTTGAAAGCCACTCTAAGGTGACACGGATGAAAGAGTCTTCTGTCTACCTCCTTTGGACTTAATCAATGTCAAGGGTTTGTGGAAACAGAATGCAGCTTTTCTTAAAAGATGTTTCATTTATTTGGGGGGGCAGAATATTTGAATTACTTTTTCATTTTTCTACCTAAAGTTTAAGTTACATTTTTCAGAAAGCAGTATAAATTAGACTTTAAATTAGCTAAAAGAAAAAAGAAAAAACACCTGGTCAGAATTGAGTAACCACATTTAAATAAGCCAGGTTCACAAAAGAAATTAGAAGATATCTTGAGTTAGTGATACAGAGATGCTGGATGGGGTGGGAGCCCTTTGCAGGGGCTCCAAGCAGACAGGTGAGCACAGTGGTGTCCCATCAGCACACCTGGCTTCAGTCTCTTCCCTCACATGCTCACGTATCCGCCAGCCTTTGTTTGTTCCTCTGTCTTTACCAGGCTCCTGCGTTCTTGTGGCTCCCTGCCCTGATATTTTCTGCCCTCTGCTTCTAGTTTCTATTCCTGTCATTGTTTCCCTCTAGACCTGTTTTCTTTTCCTCTCCCTGTCTCCTGGGTGCTTTCTTTTCCCCGTGTTTTGCCCCCCTGGATTTTGGCTGTACTCTAAAGCCCTGCAGTTCATACCTCTCTAACTTACTGCACCTCTCTCCTTTCCCCTCCTTGCCTTTCTTCCCTTCTCACCTTTCTCTTCTGTAGTTTTCTCTCTTCCTCCCTCGCTGTCACTGCCTTCTCTCTGCTTCTTTAATTCTTCCTTTTTTCTTCTGCTTCGCTTCTGATTTCTGTCTTTTTCCTTAAATTTTCATTAATTAAGGTAAAAAACATGTCACATACAGTTTTTCATCTTCACTGTCTCTGAGTAGACAGTTTGATAGTGTTAAGTATATTCACCTTATTGTGTAACTTCTTCATTTTTAAAAATCATCCCCATGAAAGCAAAGCAGTCTTCTCTAAAATTAGTAGCTTCATTAGTCCAGGACTCAAAAATTGCCTTCTAGTCAGGAGCCAATAAATCTTTGATTTTTATGGGTCTATTATTTTAATGATGCATTATTTTATGAAATTTGTCCCTAAAGTAATAACATTCATTGCTCTCATTACTTTATATATTTTATTATAAATTTTAATAACTTGCTTTTTTAAATCTTTTACTACTTATTCCTTGGTCATTAAAACTCACAATACTAAAAGTTAAATGGATTGTTAAAAAATAATACTGTCATTCTGAGCAGCCTTTCTCGTGTGGTTTGTTATACCAGATTTTGAAAGTGTTAATTAATTACTCCTTAATTAACATTGAGGATGGTTTAACAGAAATGTCCCATAAATTTCTGAAGTGACTATAATATGGGCACATACAGTCAGAGGAGAGTAACAGAATGTGCTCTTGGTCTATGAGGTTTTCTCAAACCAAAGCCTGAGCATCACACTACAGTCCCTGAATCACTCTTTTCATTTTTAGGATGATTCCTCAGTGAGTAGCAAAAGTTCTATTAGCTTACAATCTAGTCTTTTTATAGAGAGGATGTTTTTTATTATTTCTGTCATGTTCTTTAAGTGTTCGGAAGAGCCATACACTAGGGAATACTCTCCAAAAGATGTACTTCCTTGTGGTTCCCCAGGGAGAAGCACTTTTGATGGGTTCTCATAACTTTTTTTCTTTTTCTTCCTTTTTTGGTACTGGGGAATGAACTCAGGGGCACTTGACCACTAAGCCACATCCCCAGTCCTATTTTGTATTTTATTAGAGACAGGGTCTCATTGAGTTGCTTAGAGCCTCACTTTTGCTGAGGCTGACTTTGAACTCACGATCTTCCTGTCTCCACCTCCTGAGCTGCTGGGATTACAGGCGTGCGCCACTGTGCCTGGCCTCATAACTTTTTCTTCAGCCTTAATCTGTTAACTTTAGGTATTTTTTCTAATATATGTTTTTATAAATACCCTCCTGCCTCTCTTTGGCACATATATACCTCAGATATATACTCATCTGAGGGTATTTATAAGGGTATATACTAGAAAATAAAAACTTCCAAAATTTTCATTTGTAAATGTTTACCATATAGCAACTTTTTTTTTTTTAACTTAGTATCTTTTCTGATTTTGATTTCTTCCAGTGTTCTGGTTATTTTTTAATGGTTTCTGACTCCATGTTGGTTATGGCAGATATAATGAACAGTGCCAGTCCAGTCAGTCAGTGTTGTGTTTGGTCTGGTTGCATATTGAGAGCACTGGTCTTAGCCCTCCTTGGGCTAGCCTGCTGGCCAGCAGGCCTCATGAGCACAGCACCACCACTGCCAGGCACCAAAGGTAGTGGCTGTGGCCTGGCCAGGCCTTTCCAGGCTGCCTCTTCATTCTGGAGGAAAACAAAAACATGGTCATTTCTAGAAATTAGAAATCAGGTTTATCTGAGGAAGTAATTCTAGGTTGGCAATCTTAGTCATCTGTTCTGCTCTTGTCAAGACTGATATATTGATGCATGCTAACCCAAGAGGACTTTGTCTTGGTGTCCATCTTGACTCTCTAGGTGACCTTTATGGAGCTATAGGCTCTCCAGTAAGACTGACTCGCACCGTGGTGGTGGGGAAGCAGAAGGATTTGGTCCAGCGCATTCTTTATGTCCTGACCTACTTTCTCCGTTGCTCTGAGCTACAAGAGAACCATCTGACCTGGTGTGGGAATCACAGTGAAGGTGACCAAGTTATAAATGGGAGCAAGATTGTAACAGCCTTGGAGAAAGGAGAGGTGGAGGAGTCCGAGTATGTGGTCGTGACAGTGAGAAATGAGCCTGCGCTGGTACCCCCCATCCTACCAACAGCAATGACTGAGAGAAGGAGCCCCGGGCCCACAGGGTTGGCTGGGACTCCAGAGGGCACTGACATTAGAGACCTGGATCCCAGACCTGAGAAAGAAGGAAAGAAGGGGCCAGACCAGGGATCTGAGGCTCATAGCATGGGATTCCAAGAGCCAGAATTAGACAGTTCTTGGAAACCTCATCCCCTTTGTGGGGATGAAGGAAGTGAAAAAGAGGCACCATATGATGTCCCTTCGAGGTTTCCCAGGTGTGCCATTCCAGGGGCAGAAAAGAAGATCAGCCGGCCAGCTGCCAACGAGGAGCTGAAAGAGGAGATAACTAAGAAGCTACCTGAGCGGTCAGCAGCCTGGCCTTGCCCTTGTCCTGACAGACATTCCCGAGAGAACTCTCCTGTAGAAAAGGTCACTTTCCAAATTGGAAGCTCCCTATCTCCAGAGTCTGACCTTGAAAGCCGCACCAAAAAAATGGAGGAGCGGCTGAAGGCTTGTGGACAATACCCAGAGGTGGCCAGTATCTCAGCCGAGTCCAGTGTGGCTGCTGACGTGGCTGAGAGCCAGCAGGTTTCTAGGTGCTCCTTCAAGCCTGGCTTTCAAAAGAATGCCTGCTGTCCTCAGAATCGATCTTCTGACGGAGAGGAAGGTGAATCTGACAGAGGTTTTGCTGAGGACAGAGGTATCAGACCTGACGTGGCAGCAGATGCTGGGCAGCTCAGCCAAGCTGTTCCCACTGACAGTGCAGCGGGAACTGGAAGGAGAACACTGGAGACAGCTAGAGGTTTGTATTTGAAAGATGTGGAAGGACCTTCATTAGAGCCTGCCCCCGACAGGTGTGTCCAGCAGGACTCTGGCCTCTTGGTTGCTGCAGATGTCCCCTGTGGGGATGCCGATAGGAAAGCTGACTTCAGGATCGAAGGAGACATTCCCAGAAACGAAAGCTCGGATAGCGCCCTTGGAGACAGTGATGATGAAGCATGTGCTTCAGCCACATTGGATCTAGATCACAGTGGTGACAGGACTGAAGGGACCTTAGAAGTGGAGCTGCCTCTGCCAAGGTAATGCTGGCAGGCTGGGAAGCAGAGGGGACTGGGATCTAGTGTGTTCCTGGCCTGACACTGTGATCATGGTGGCTACTGTGGGCTACTTTACACATGGTACTTTCCTTTTTCTCTTAAAATATTAGAATTGTTTATCAGATAAATCAATACAAAAGTTTTCCAACCGGGGCTGGGGCTGTAGCTCAATGGCCTAGCATGTGTGAGGCACTGGGTTCTATCCTTAGCACCGCATAAAAAACTAAACAAATAAAGGCACGCTGTCCATCTACAACTGTAAAAAATAAAAATAAAAACTTTTCCAACCTGCTCCTCCTCCAAGGAAGCTCACTAGCTCAGGGTGGCACATCTCTCTAAGGGAGTACCGGGGATTGTCTCTGCAGCTCTTCTGACATTTGGGGAAAGGCAAGGGAGGTGGTGTGCGGAACAGGGAATCTAATTCTCTGTGGTCGCATGGAAGGTAGATAGCTGGCAGCAGATGCCTTGACTCAGAGGTGGTGGATCACACTTGCTGTGGGCCTCCTCTCCTGCTGCTCAGAGCAATGTGAGGTGGTTGGGAAACAACACCTCTTCCTTAACACTCCGTCAGATTGATTATTTGGTCTGTGATGACTGAAAGCAGTAATTAGAGATTTCTTCTGTTCTTCTACACTGCTGTGAGTACCACCCTGTGCAGATAGGTCAAATTCCTAAAGCCAGACTCTTGGCAAGAGCCCCCCTCCCTCCCAGACCTTCTCTTTCACTATTTTGACAGACGCCTGGTGGAACGTATGAGGTCCAAGAGCAAAATCTTAACTGGTTGTGGAAATACTTAGTTTTTTTTTCCAGGCTTCCATTTTTAAAGAAAATTCCCTTCTATTAGTTTCACTCTCCTCTTTTCTTATGCCATTGATCAGCTTACGGGAGGATTGGTAAAAAGTCAACCACCCTGAATCTGTTTTATTTACTTGTGTCATTGGGATTTTTGTTCTGTTTGGAATGCAAAGAAGAAAGTACCTACATTTTTAACTATGTGTTTTAATGTGCCAAATATTGTTTTAGGTCTCAAAGCATCAGCAACCCAAATGTAAGAAACTTTGGCCGCTCTCTCCTGGCGGGTTACTGCCCCTCATACATGCCTGATCTGGTGCTTCATGGGACCAGCAGTGATGAGAAGCTGAAGCAGTGCCTGGTGGCTGATCTTATCCATACAGTGCATGTAAGTGACCCCTGCTTGAAGCCACTGGCCACTGAAAAGGTGTTGGCCAAGGCTGTGGCCAGCAACAGGTGTTTAGAATAAAGAGCCTTTAATTAAGGGATTGTTTTTAGAGATGTGACCAGGGTTATGGGAACCCACAAGGGCTGGTGAAGCACCCAGAGACAGGCTATAAGCACGCCTGGGCCAGAAGAAGTAAAGGGAGGGATCGTGACAGCAGAGCTGTGGAGAGCTGAAGTCTGGGAGAGAGGCTGCTGGCTGCAGTCTCCCTTCCCATCCTCTCATCCTCCTGAGCCCAGCTGGAGGCCAGAGAGCAAGGGCGTAGCTGATGCAGATACGAGGCTATGGTCCATAGAGGTCAGCCTCCTGGGGTCTAGAATAGGACAGAGAAGGGCAAAGGGGGTGGGGAGGCCAGGCAAAGAGAATAAATAGCACAGATGGTGACAATTATACACCCTCACAGGGAAGACTGAGAAGATGTCACATATGGTTTATTTTTTATTCGAGCCTTACAAGTTCTTAAAAGTAATTTATTTTAACTGATTTGTCATTAAGTTCACTTTGATGGTTGCGTGAGGATGACTGTATAAAGATTAACAAGTCTTTCTGGAAAATTGCCTTGTGGCTTCCGTTAAGTGCTTTTCTGCTATCTGCAGCGTGACAGGAACTGAGCAGTTAAGAAAACTGTGTCAATCTGATGGGCCTGTTTTTAATTGAGCTGCTTTTGGGCAGATGTGCAAAAATAGATGTTTTGCATTAGAAGCATATTGTATCTTGTGCAATAAGGGAAAGTCTTCATTACATTAAGAAAATTTAAAGTTGGCATGTTAGCTAGCCCCCTACCCAACAAGTTTTCTTTTTGCAAGGTGGAACTGAAGGCATGGCATATTATCTTTGGCCTTGGGCATATCCCCTGTAAAGGCTAAACACACATCAGACAGGCTAAATAGGCTGAGGATATTTGTGTGAAGTGGGAAGAAAAGCTCAGTAGGGAAGCAGATGTCCTCCAGACTCCTAGGAGGTAAAGAGTTGAGGGCAGGGCGGGTGTAAGCTGAGGAAGGCCCTCCCAGTGTACATGTGCACCCAAACATTCCTAATTCCACCCTCCTTTGTGGTCAGAACCATCCCTTACCAGGATATTCCTGGAATGAAGCTATGAAATTGATTTTGTCTCCTTAAATAAGATCACCATTCCTTTTCCATAGTTAGCATACTTACTTATCATTTCAGAAGTCCATACACCAATAACCCTTGTATAAAAGCATACCCTCAGCACATGGCATTATCTGAGTTGTCCTAAATGCTGGGTGATACCAGGCAATTTTATAGATTGCACTTGTATGTTTAGTAGCTCTCTGGAACATTAAGGTGGCAGGGGAATAGAGGACCTCATTTCCTTTTCTGCCAGCATCTTATGTGTTTGTATCCATATTTGCAAAACCTGTGTTTTCCTTCTGCTCTGCAGTTTGATTCCTGAGAACATTGGTATTGCTCATTGGACCTTTCTTCTACTAAGCCCTGTGTTCTGCTTTTAACTCCGTTTTCTTTTTTTGGTTGAGCAGGAGTGGGTACTGGGAATTGAACCCAGGGGCACTCAACCATTGAGTGACGTCCCAGCCCTTTTTTATTTTTCATTGTGCGACAGGATCTCACTAAGTTGCTAAAGGCCTTCCTAAGTTGCTGAGGCTGGCTTTAAACTTGAGATATGCCTCTGAGTTGTTGGGATTACAGACATGTACCACAGCGCCCAGCCTATGTTCTGCTTTTGACAGAGGCACCAGGAGATTGCATGTGAGCTATTGGGATCATCTTCTGTGATATCTTACCAAACTGGGGAATTTTGCCCAAATTCCCTAGACTAATTCATTTTCCAAGAAGGAAATGTAATCTATTGGATTGATATCCCTCCTTAACTTACTGTAAAACCATTCATGAAATTTTAAAATATTTTCTATAGACTGGCAAATTACAATTTCTGAATATCAGATTTTCATTGGTGACCATTAGTCTTAGATTTGGAAAAAAAAAAAAACAACAACCATATTTGCCCTATCATTCTTCTTAAAGCTTTTCCTATTTCATCTTCTCTTTTTAAAAGTAGTGTTTTCACACTGTAGCATTTCTCATTTCTTTAAACTCTGCAGTCACCCTGAGAGAGATAGTTATTATGCACAGTTGCCTATATCATTGTCAGATTGTGGGTACATCCAAAGTGCAGCCATGCATGGGTGTTAATAGGAAATGGTGAAGGGCTCATAAAAGTATCTTCACAAGTTTAATACGTTCATAATATATCCAATTAGCATTAGTGGATTTCTAATTTCACTTGACACGTTGATCATAATGAGTTTTATTTTTGAAGTAGTGTTCTCTTTAGAATGCCTCTCAGACTGGCAGTCTGGTCTGAGGCGGGCTTAGTTTTTGTATTTTGTTTTTGCTTTACTTTCAACTTGAATTTACAAATATTTGTTGAAAATAAATTAGAAGTACTTTTTAAATAATAAACTTACTGCTCTGTAAGGCACAGTATACTAGTTATTTAGTTTCTTGAGTTGTAGCCAGAGAAAGAAGACTCAAGAACAAGTCGAGCTGAAAGGAATAAGCTCACTGAGGACGAGAAGATTAGAATAAAGAGCCTTATTATTGCTTGTTTCTAAAACCTGTCTTTTGGACATAAATAATTTTCAGTGTTCATGCCAATACCAGGCTTTGGTATTCATAATTCTTTTTAGAGAAGGATTTTTAATAACTGTTTAAAGGCAATCGACTTACGTTATTGATCTGTTTTTGAGACTAGTGCATGACTTGGATGTAAAATCTGTCGTACATAAATGTGGATACATTTGGAGTTTCTTCTCCAGAGCTTAAGGAATTTCTTTCTAGAGTGTCCAATACTAAAACTTTCTTTTTGTTCTTTCCATTATCCAAGTCTCTTACAAAAGAAAGATTAACTTCATTATTTTCATTTTTCATTGCTTTTCACATGTTAAGATTTAGATGTTCTTCAAATATTTAAACACGTGTTCTTGTTTAGCCCGTGTACTGCCTCTTTTCTGTCACTTGAACTCTTTCTGTGCTCCTAATGTATAGGTTATACAGCTGCCTTAAATTAGTTCAAAGTAATATTGTTTCTTTTTTTTCCCCTGCCACATCTAAATATGCATTCTTTCCTGTTTTCCTTTGACTTGAAAAATCGGAAAGGCAGGGGGATAAGCCACTAGCACAATGTACCTATGACCCTCAAGTCAATCATTTTTTTCTCTTTTTCCCTCCTGCATCCTGTGGGCTTGTGAATCCTGCAGACTTGGGGAACATTGGGGTTTTTCTAAACCACTGGGCAGTGAGGGTAGTGGAAGAGCACCAGCTTGGCATCAAGGGCTTGGTATTACCACTCATTCATTAACCTTAGGTAAATCATTTGCATTGCTAAGTCTCAGAATGTGTTTAGAGGATCAGATGGAATATAGTCCAGTGGTTAAGAGTGACTTCTGAAGACAGACCTTAGTTTGAATGGTAGCTTACCCCTTGATGGCTTTGCTGCCTTTTAAGCAAGTTTCTTTGGTTTTCTAATCTTTAAAATGGTCACGACTGATGTCACAGGTTTGGTTGGAGATTCTGCAAGATAATTCACATCAGATGTTTAGCATAGAGCCTGGTATGTGACTAAATGCCCAGTAAATGTTAGCTATTAAGATAATACATGTGCAAGTGCTTTGTAAGTGATAAAGCAATACAACATGTTTCTAATATGAAGAGCAAAATGACAAGCATTATTTTAGTAAAAATGAAAGTACTGTCTGAGAGGGTTATATGCAGATGCACTCAAAGCTATCCTGACCAGTCAACATCCTTGTCCTTTCCAGAAAGTTGTCAGAGGTGAGTAGATGGAACCACAGATGTTCACTCAGTGCTGAAGCATCTCCTTCCATTTACCTGTGATGTCATAGGGAACTCTGCTGGGCAGGGTCATTAAGACCAAAATTAACATCACATTATAACTTTTTAAAAATGATGCTCCAGAGCTTCAGGCACTTTACAGAATAATCTATAAAATGAAATAACAGTTGGATATAGTAGCTTCTTCCATTTAATTTTAAGAATAGCAACAGATTGACTCCAGAAATAACCATGCAGGAATTGGTAGCACAGATAAGGAGTTTTGCTGAAAGCACGGCTGTGATGTATGCTCATGAATACCTAATGAATCCATGTAAGACTACAAAACAACAGCAAGTCCCATCAAACAGTTAATCACTACTTTAAGCAACACAGTTAACATGTGCCTCCGGTCAGAAACAACCTTAGAATCAATAGGTTGCAGAGGAAACAGCTATGTAGGACAAGCCGGCTGTTTAGAATACCTTTGTTGCTTTCATATCCCTGGGTTGGATAATGAGTATGCCAATGCCTTGGGCCTGTACCACTGTCTTCTGTCTATAGACCTGAATGCAGCACTACCTGGGGCTAGGAGCTGCCTTCGGAAGGTTTATTAAAGTACATGTTTTAGCCTATAACTGGGTTTTCATGACCAGTTTTTTAGAATAATGTAGAGTAGAACTGAAATCATCACAGATAGGCAGGGTTATTGTTTGGTGAGAGCTGTGTGTGAGTATATGTGCATATACATTCAGACGTACGTACATATTGTACATTCACTTTGTACAAACATATATATTGGGTCAGAAGTCTTATTTCTGCCAAGAGGGCTGTAGGTACCTTGAAGCAGAAAACAGACTTACTTCCTTCATACCCACGCCCAGTACCTCATCTGGTACTGTCGCATTGAAAGTACTCACTGATATTAGTTGACTATTCCCCATAAAACCGTGTTTAGTGGAGTGTGTATTTGTTAGTACAGATAAAACTTCATTAGGTAGCATGCCTCTTTCTTCTGAAGTAAAGAACAATGGCATATGGTCTTTCTTTTAAAAAATAAAAGGGCTGAGGCTGGGGCTCAGTGGCAGAATGAGGCACTGGGTTTGATCCTTGACACCGCATACAAAAATAAAATAAATGCATGCTGCCAATCTACAACTACAAAAATAAAAAATAAAAATGTGGAGACTCCGTGTGACTGGGCCCCACCAAGTTTAAAAAATAATAATAAATAAAATAAAGGGAAGAGTAACGTGTTTAGACATGATGCCTGTGGCCCTTTGTGTTTGTTTTCTTTACCTAAAGAAAAATAAATGCCTATTTTAGGTCTCTCAGACTACTTGTCTCTTGTATTGTGTCAGAATTAGACACATGTCTAATTTTGATGTTTTCCTAATTTTTTTCACTACCCTCAAGATACTGAAACATCTGTGCCATTCTGTGCCAGCAGCTAGCAACCCTCTTTTATTTTGAGGCTGCCACATCCTCACATAACTTTATTCTGGTGACCCTTTTTGACCTTGAGCACCTCTCCACAACCTCACTCTGACAGTTAAGCCCATTAAGAGCTGCACACTGATCTTCAAGGCTATAGGATGAATTTGGGAGCCAGTCATGGGCATAGGCACACAGAGGCCAGGCATTTGTACCCCTCCAAGATCATCTCACCTTACCTTGGGGCCTCCCCCTCATTCCCTTTGCCCCCAAATCTTCATGACATCTTAGTGCTCCCCAGAGTCTTCCACCTTGTATACCTACCAGGATCCCATAGTCCACAATGGTTGATTTTCCTCTTTGTCTTCTTTGCCTCTTTACAATTCTTCACCCTTCAGTGACTGACATTGAGTTTAGTTCCGAGAGAAACAGTTCTGATGGAGTGTGATAAGATCATGTCATTGTTAACCCCTCCTGGCATTTTCACATGCTGCAGGTCTGTGTGGTGCACTGGAAGTCTCATGGTGGCATCCCGGGTGGTCCAGCTAACTCAGTTCACTAGTCACGGGTGTGGAGCCTAGAGATGGCTTTTGGGGAAAAGTAAAAGAATCTCACCTCAGAGATTTAGTTCTTGAAAAATACTAAGCACCATTCATGTGCTAGGCACTGTGTTTACTAAAGGTCTGAGGCAAGAGGATTCTAGCCACATGTTGTGCTAAATGGCTGTAGGTGACCTGTCTCCGCTTCAGAACAGTAGAGCGAGAGCTAAAATGTTAACATCCATATCCCCTGTTATGATATCTATGCATACGAAAAACTGGAAGTCCTTTTGTCTCAGACTAGTAGAAATCAAAACCTCTTGGATCTTATCCTGGACACAGGTCCTAGGAATTGGGTGCTGTGGTTATGAGATTCACCTTGGGTGAGCAGTCTGGTTTCCCATGCACATAAGACTCAGAACCTGGAACTGAGCCCTTTACCTGGAGTGCTTTTTCCATGAAAAAGGGACTAGAAAACGCCAGACATAAGCAGCAAAGCAGCAAAGAAACAGGTGGAAACATGGGTAGGAATATGGCCACCGGTGAGAAATCAAGACCAAGACCTGTGCGGTTTGTGGGACTGCGGTCCAGCTCTGTTCTACCTGAGTGACCCGAGAGCCTACCCAAGAAATAAACATGAGCACCAGGAGCAGAGAGCCACTAGGACTCTGGCTAACGGAAGCACACAGCTTCGGACACTTGACTCAAGCGCATGAGACACATACAAGAAAACACAACAAAGAACTCCAACAAGATGGGCCCATGTTCAGAAACTACAAACCTCGGATGAGGAAACCCACAGCCATGGTGAGGGCGAGCAAGCAGACATAGGTGGAGAGACAGTGCTCTCCAGCTGTAGTAACCATTCTGTAGCTGTCCTTAAAGTGTTTACTCTGATGGAAGGAAGCAACTAGAACATTGAAAATGGCGGGGGGGGGGGGGGGGGGGCGGCGGCGGATAATGTGACAAATGATTATTTAGAATGGTATAAGAACTAAAAACAACTTCTGAAATTGAAAAACAGTCATTGAAATTGAAACTCCGGGGGGTTGGTTAAAGGACAGAGCAGGTAAAATACAACTAAAGCATTTGTGAAATGGAGGCTGAACATCAGGCCACCTTTTTGAAAGCAGCTCTGAGACAAAAAGACATGAAAAATGTGAAAAAGCAAGTAAGAGATGTGGACTCTGGAATGAAAAGATTTGATAGCATATTCAGAAGAGAATAGGGAAAATAGTATTCAAAGAATGACGGGGATTAAAAAAGCACACTGACTCCCAAGGAGGGTAAATAAAAACAAATCCACGCTTTTGAGCTTGCATATCAAAGATAAAGAGATAAACAGAGGTGAGAAGATGCAGCCCCACTTCCTCTACCCCCATCCTCAAGGAGTTTGAAATCTCACAAGAAATACAAAGAAATAAGCAGGAGGTGCAAAGCACTATGGACCGGTGTGCAGCCATGGGAAGCACAGGGTACTGAAGAGTGTGCAGGGTGGTAGAGACTCCCCAGGCTGGATGTGGGTAGTTGTGAGTGCAAGGGACAATATGGCCATCAAGGAACTGAAGATCCCTCTAGTGGGGAGCAGGGGTTGATAGGTATCTTCTCAGCCTACTCACTTGCTGGCTTGGCCACCAATAGGAGATTCTGCCTGGCCCTCTCTTAGTAAACCATATCGGGAATGTTTGAATATTCAGTATTTTGTGAAAGAAAACTTCCTAGGGCTGGGGTTGTGGCTCAGCAGTAGAGCGCTCACCTCACACATGTAAGACCCTGAGTTCGATCCTTAGCACCACATAAAAATAAGTAAGTGAAATAAAGGTGTTGTGTCCAACTACATCTAAAAAATAAATATTAAAAAAAAGAAAACTTCATATTACTGAAGGGTATTGTTTAAGAATGGTGATAACCAGGTTGTTTCCCTCTGGATAGGACTGGAGGTGTTTTTTGTTTATTTTTGAAAGAACTGAGTGATCCACATACATCCTCAGTCCTTTTATGCCACCCTTGGCCATCAAGAAGTTGGGTGAATGGACTGAAGACTTTCTTGCACAGTTAAATTTTTAATGCCAGGATCATGAGGGTTATATCAGTAGGTTTCTACCCTAAGGAGGCAGAAGAAAACAGGGGATCTGAGGACATTCATCTAAGAGTGAGTGCTGAGAAGGGACCTTCACTGTGTGCACCATCCCATTGTCTCTGCATGAGTAACCAAAGGCCTCTCTCTTAGCTATTACACAAGACTATTATTAATAGATCATGGTGCTAGAGTCTAATGATGAGAATCATTGCAGAAAGGTGTTTGGTCACACAGCATCTCTTAATTCTAGTACAGTATAGTAAAGTTATAAAATTCACCAGAACTACATAAAATGGATTAAAAATCAACATAAGGAATCTTGTGTTTTATTATACAAAATATCTCAAAGAAAAATCAGAGATACAGGAAATCATTTCAAGTTACAGGTATCATAAGGCACCTGTTCCCTTTGTGTTGTAAAGAAGCACACACCTGTAATCCCAGTTTCTTAGGAGACTGAGGCAAGAGGGTTTCAAATTCGAGGCCAATCTGTGCAACTTGGCAAAACCCTGTTTTATTTTCAAAACAGCAAGTGAAAAGGGGGATGTAGCTCAGTGGTAAAGCACCCTGGTTTCAATCCCCGGTATGGGGACCAGTGGGTGGATTTTGTACTCTTATGATCTGTGCAGACTTTTGAACTGGTTGAATACAGATCTCTGCTCTCTTGCTATCCCTAATATACATGTGGGCTGAGATATCTTTGAGGATTATAGGCTCAGTTTACAGTATATTTTAGGCAACACAAGCAACATTAAGATGGGAGAGTAAAATTTCTTAGCAAGGTGCTTAATAAAATTATTACATAAGACTAATATGAATAGCAGTAGCTGTGTTTTCTCCTGTTGATAATAAGTTAAGAACATCTTTCATACTTCTTGAAGTATAATCCAAGGAATTTCCACTCTGGTGAGGTCCTGGGATTTTTGTAGCAAAGGGTTTTGCAAACTCCTTGAACTAAAAGTTGGAAATACTTTGTGAGTTCCTTGATTTTCGTGATTTTTTTTTGTGTGTGTGTATACATATATATACATATATGGGGGGTTGTTTGGGGAGGGGTATCAGGGATTGAACTCAGGAGCACTCGACCCCTGAGCTACATCCCCAGCCCTATTTTGTATTTTTATTTAGAGACAAGGTCTCACTGAGTTGCTTAGTACCTCACTTTTTTGCTGAGGCTGGCTTCAAACTCACGATCCTCCTGCCTCAGCCTCCTAAGCTGCTGGGGCCACTGCACTTGGCCCTCAGTTATATTTCTGACACACTGAGAAGCCTAATCACCTAATTTTGGGGCCTCAGTATTCCCATTCATAAAGCCAGGACCACTCTGTTCCTCTCCACCGCATATGAGAAAATGGCATTGTGAAGTGATAAGTACTTGGAGGAAGCATATATGTAAGAATGGCATTTTCTTACCCTCCATCAAATTAAAAGATTATCTATCACATGAAATGCTAGTCATTTAAATGTGGTACATAGGAAAGAAATTAATAATTGTACAGAAGATTTAATAGGAACTGGGTTAAATCCAGAAATTGCTCAGCACAGCTAGGATGTATTAATGTTTTGCACATGCACAGCACTTTGTTATACTCATTTCAGGAAATACTACAGAGAAAAGATAAATGTGATTTCTCTCTTTGGGTGACTTATAAAGTCACTGAGTAGACAGAGATGTGAAATCGAGAACAAGTTAAGACTGTGTGTGATTAAATGCCAAAGTGAATGCTGTAGAAAGTTCAGGCTCTTGGGAGGTCAAAGGAAGAGTGAGGGAAGGCTTCATGGGCAAGGATGGGCCCGAAACCAAGGCCTTGGAGGAATGTCACACTGAGAAAGTATCAGGGAAGATATTCTGGCCACAACCTGAGGAGCGAGGAGGAGGTGGTGGTCCTGATGACCTGGAGAAAGTGGGTCTTCTTAAGAGAGGTAAATATTGTGGGTAGCATAGGCCCAGACTATGAAGAGCTTTACGTGTGGAAAAGGAGCACCTTTAACTTAACAGTGTGGGTGATGTGTTGCTAGCATAGGTTTTTGGGTCAGTGAGGGAAATGATCATGTGATATTTTAGGAGATGGAGGGTTTAAGTAAGGGTCATAAACTTGGGCAGTGTTGTCCAGTCTCACTGTTGACGAGCTCTGAGTATGAGGTTTTAGGGCACAAGGTCTGTAGAGGCAAGGGTGATGTAGAAAGAAAACACATGTCCAAGTCCCTAGTGTGTTAGTCACTTTGCTACATCTTTCACAGCATTTTTCCCACAGAAAACTTTTGTGAATTAAACCAGAAACTTGGGCTGGGGATGTGTCTCAAGCGGTAGCGCGCTCGCCTGGCGTGTGTGCAGCCCGGGTTCGATCCTCAGCACCCACGTACAAACAAAGATGTTGTGTCCGCCAAAAACTAAAAAATAAATATTAAAATTCTCTCTCTCAAAATAAATAAATAAACCAGAAACTCTGAACTAAGTACTGTTTCATCTTGCAGATGTAGAAACTGTAAGTTGCTAAGGTTCCACAGCTAGCAAGAGAGCAAAGTGGCATTCTAGCCTGCTCCTATCTGATTAGAGTCCTTGCCTTCATCATTGTCCCTTGTGGAATTATCAGAAGCTCTGCTCTTCTGATCTCCACACTGCGTAGGCTTTTCTTTTTCCTGGATTAAGTTAGGTCAAAGTCAGCATGTGTGAAACAGGGCGTGTACTCCAATGTAACCAAGAATCTTGAAATCAGAATGTCCCAAGCGTTTAACATTCCCAGGAAATGGATCCACAAATCCTGAAAAGCTTCAGATTAGCCAGGCTAATTGTGTTGTTTCAATAAGCTACGATAGCCAAGAGAAGTCTTATAAAAGATCTGGAAAACAAAGCATTTTGTTTATCTTTCTTGAGAACTCTTTTTTTTTTTTTTTTTTTTTATTGGTTGTTCACAACATTACAAAGCTCTTGACATATCATACTTCGAACAATAGTTTCAAGTGAGTTATGAACTCCCATTTTTACCCCAAATACAGATTGCAGAATCACATAGGTTACACATTCACATTTTTACATAATGCCATACTAGTGACTGATGTATTCTGCTACCTTTCCTATTGGGTTAAGTGAGATATTGACAAGGTAGGGCTGAATAAATGATCATCTCTAACTTCTCATGTGAGTGGAGTGAGGGAAGAATAATAGCACATGGCTGCTACCCCCTTGCTCTGGTGGAGGCCGGCCATCCACCCTCATTTCTCTCCACTCATTCCTGTTCTCCAGTGACCTTTTATCCTGAAGCCTGTTAGCAGTTTCTGAGTTGCCTGGTCACATTTCTGTGGGTGGTGTGGAGACCGACAGCAGTCTACAGGGTGGCGGGTGGAGCATGGTGATAGGGCAGCACTTGCGGAGGTCTCAGGTGATGGAGAAAGAAGAGGTACGTTACTATGAGAGAATTTGACAAACCTGTGGGCAGGTACCATTTGAAAATTGATTCTCTAACTTGGAAGAGAAAAGCAAGTCAATGTGTATGAGCATCCATACGGTTTGCCAAGTTCATCAATTAAACAAGTGTTTTGAGTGGAAATGACTTATTTCTTTTTTCAGTGCTGGGGGTTGCACCCGGGGTCTCATGCATGCTAAGCACACACTCCGCCACTGAGCTATACCCCAAACCCAGAATGACGTTTTACTGTCAATCTTTCCCTCATATGTTCATTTAAAACTCAGTCATCAGAAGATCTGATTAATCTGAAATAATAATGGTTTGGAGGAGAATTTTTTTAAAGGGCAAACATATAGTGTGGACTTTTTTTTGTTTATTTACTTTTCTTGTGATATTTAGTCAAAGCCCTTTGGGAAGAGTTTTGACATTAAAAAGAGGAATTTTACTAAGTAACTTTCTTTAATGAAGCTAATATTTCTCTCCCTTCATCTTACCATGTACAGGAAGGAAAGTGAGACTCATGTGGTTCACATTCAGCATCAGGGTGCTATCCAACTTCCCCTCCTGTTTTCTTCAGTCCCCAGACCCAGACTCCAAAACTAAAGAATATCCCACCATTTCTCTTTCCCCAATTTGAGAAGAAATACAAACTTAATCTGCTTCCCCTATAATAAAAGAGTTCAGGACTTGGTAGCCACATCTCCTGAATCACAGGATGACTGCATCTTAGGTTTCTGTTTGCAGCAGCACCACAACTTGCTTAAGTCTTAGAAACCACCCTAGGTTGTGTATCTGTTTGGGTTCTCTGTTGTAATTAGTAGAAACCAACAACTCTTATTTACTTAAGCAGAATGGAATTTATTGGAAGAATATTAGGAACTCATAGAATTGATGTAAGGGGCAGAGCAAAGAACTAGGCCTGGAATAGACGGAAAACAAAGCAACTCTGACTAGGCAAAGAACCATGAACTAACTACGTGAAGGTATTTGTACTGATTGCTGTCTGGGCAAGAATGTGGTGGTGCCCCACTCCAGGGTAGGAGCATCTCATTGACGTAGCTTGGGTCCTGTGACTGACCACAGCTTGATAAAGGGGAGGGTGAGTCCTGGATTACAGACTTACCAGGGCTTATCCAAATAAGGTCATTCTTCAGAGGGGAATCAGAATGAATTTACTGGGGAGAAGTTATGCTCCACAGCCAAAAGTAACCAGTGGTCAGCGCCGGGTGGTAGAATGCATTAAATGACAGAAGAAAGACAGCACTGGTTTTCCTTTGGGAAACGGAGGGTTAGAGAAATGTGCTCACACGCCTTGGCTGTGAGGTTTGTCTGTCAGCATGTCTGCTGCTGTTCTTAGCGTCACCCCTTCCTCCTCTCTCTCTTAGTTGGAGCCTAGCGGGGCCATCCTGTTGGGATGTGGATTTGCACAAGCACAGCGTGCTACATGTGCATGCCAGGAGGTGCTGGTGGCAAAGCAGTTCCTCTTTGATCAGTTTAGGGAGATTAGATGTAGTTAAGGCCCTTTTCCTTTCCTGCTTTGTGTCACCCCATGGCAGTTGTTCTAGAAAATTTCACATTTTAAGCATGTTTATCAGTAGCCCAACTTTGACCTTTTATACTCACCTGGATAAATAATTCAGGCTTCAGTCTGATTTTAGTTGTTTGTTAGATGATTGATATATTTAGCATACATAGTTACTAAATAAATTTTACTTAATGAATAAAGCTATAACTTTAAGAGAATATTAAGGTACCCTAACTAACCTTGTTATTGGAAAATGGCAGTGGAATTCTATACTTCAGTCTGATTTTCACTATTTAAAAGGAGAATGCAGTCTCAAAAAGAAATGAATTTTTAATATATTGGACTGTGGGAGGGCACATACCTTGTGCTTCTCTATGAAAATTTAACAGTTACAATATACCTCCTGGTTGATAGAAAAAAAACATGATTAAATAAAAAGCATGACTAACTTTTTATCTAATTAATTTTAAAAGATTTAGTGTCACTCCTGTTTGGGTCCCTATCAAACCCTAAATTTCTGTAGCTCCCATAATTAGTTGTTGCTAAACAACTTCAAAATTGGAAGTTAGTCTAATGCTAAAGAAAAACACTCTGGGCATTTTGAGTGTCGCTTGGAAGAGATATAAAAAGCTGACCTACTGTGTTTCTCTTTCAGCATCCAGTGCTCGATGAGCCAATAGCTGAAGCTGTGTGTATCATCGCAGACACAGACAAGTGGAGTGTCCAGGTGGCCACAAGTCAGAGGAAAGTGATGGATAACATGAAGCTGGGCCAGGATGTCTTGGTCTCTAGTCAGGTGTCCAGTTTACTTCAGTCTATCTTACAGCTTTACAAGCTTCACCTCCCTGCTGATTTTGTAAGTATGTGATCTCATATCATCAGAGAAAGTTAGCTAAAAATACTTTCAGCCACATTTTGATTATGAAAGCAGAAATCTGGATATTGTTTTTAATAAAATCGGAGGTTAGCATGAATTAAAATGAGACATGCAACATAAAACCAGCAAACAGGATGGATTTCAGTAACCCTAGCCCTTCCATAAAACAACAGAGAGTGGATCGACATCTTTTTAATAAGGTGTATGGCAAAGTAAAGAAGGTATTAGGGAAGGATCCAGCATAAAAGAAATCTGAAATCCTTCTTGGAGAACTCATTGCTAAGCAGCCATCCTCACAGAAGTATTAAGGGTGAAGTAGACCACGGTTTGTGGAAACACTTAAATTTTGAAGTACTGTATACATGTAAGATGGTATCAGTTGTTCCTTTTCAAATGGGACTTGAAGATCACTTTCATAACATTATTTTAAATATGAACAACAAAGCCTAAGAATTCCTCACAAATTGTCAGCAGTTCACCCCTAGTGACTGGAATTAGTATTTACCTTTCAGTGCATGTGTGCACTTGATATATGCAGAGATTAGAAGAGGAAATATATTTAGTAAGGGAGGGAGAAATGTTTCAGAAGGAGGAGAGAAGCTGAAGGGCATCTAAGAAAAGTCTGGATGAGCTGTCCTCGGGAAGACGCTTCACTGGAGCAGTGTGCTTACTCTGCTCTTTCCTTCCTTCTGTGCAGGCTGCTCTCTGCAGCATAGTTCGGAACCAAAACCTCTGTCTCCTTTCTGGCCTTGAGAAATGATTCAGAGCTATGTAACAACAATGTAGGAAAATGAATATTCATTAAATATACTATTTGCCAATGAATTGATCACTTTCCTGGATTTAAAGTCAAACCTGTGGTACCATAGTCCTCAGAAATGGTCAGGATTTTTAATGGCTTTGAAGAGGTCCTCTGAAATAATGATTGACATCAAAACTGGCAGCATGGCATGGCAAAAAGACACAACTCGATTAAGGTCTCAGCTTTGCTATTGATTACACAATTCTGAGTGTCTCTGAATCTCAGCTTTCTCATTTGTAAAATGGAGAGACTACAACTGTGCTGAGAGAATCTTCTGAAAATTAGGGATAGGATAATGCTTTCAAAACACCGGGTTAAAAGCCAGCATGTAGGGGCTGGGGTTGTGGCCTAGTAGCAGAGCACTTGCCTAGCATATGTGAGGCACTGGGCTCAATATCCTCAGCACCACATATAAATAAATAAATAAATAATAAAAGTACATTCAACAACGGAAAAATAAAATTTTTTAAAAGCCAGCATGCATACATTAGTGGCCAGTGGCCAGTGCCCAGGCTAGAGTCAAATTCAAGTTCTACTACTTACTTTGTGACCTCTCAAAGCCTCAGTTTCCTTATCTGCAAATCTAGAGAAATAATAGAACCTATCTCATGTTTATGTAAATCAGACAATTCATGTAAAGCATTTGGAATAGAGTTAAATGTTATAAACATCGATATTATTGGCTTATCAATAATTAGTTTTCTGGAACAGTATTAATTAACTTCATGGAACAGTAAAAACTGACAATACATTTTTACTAAAATCTTTATTTGGGATTTAAATTAAAGCATACTCTTGAGGATGTCTGTCTTAGGGTAATATGAGAAGCATTTATGGGTTATTATGACCTTACTTTCTGTTCTACATTTGTAGGCAGGTTTTCTTCTACAAGCAGGTTGAGTTGTGCTGACTTAGAGGATGATGTCTCCATTTTTATGGGCAAAGAGGACATATTAGAATTCAAGTTTTTACTCTTATAAGTATTTGCCAAACATCTGCAATACATACTTCTTGTTACATACAACATTTTGCTTATTCAAGCAACACATTATTATAGCTGATTTTTTTTACTTTATTTGGATAGAATATTTAAACTTGTAATAATAAGAATGATTTATTTAACCTGATAAACCAATGTCAAAGAAAATTTCATCTGTAGTTTAAAATTCTCTATATATTGTTTCAGTGAAACATAAATGACTAGGCCCTTTAGTACCAACGGATAAAATAGCTATTTAAAATTTTAGAAGTTTGAAATTCAAGAAATACATCTCCAAAGTAAAATTTTTTAAAACCATCATAAGTTAAGTCTTTTTGAAAAACTTTCTAAATGTTTTGATTTCATTTGATTTCATAAAGAGTTCTCTTTATTTCCACATTGCATCATGTACTTTTCATGCAGTCTGTGAAAACATTGTAAATTAGCTGTTTTAAAACAAAGGTTGTTTATCAGACCCAGTGCACCTGCCTAGAATCCCAGCTATATGGGGAGATGGAAGTAGGAGGATCACAAGTTGTACACCAGCCTCAGCAACTTAGACCCTGTCTCAAAAAATAAAAGGGGCTGAGGATGTGGATCAGTGGTAGAGAATCCCTGGGTTCAATCTCCAGCACACACACGACATAGCACACACAAATACACAAAAACCCAAAGATTTAATATAATATGAATGGTCTTTTTTATATTTTGGGACAGTCTTACAGAAACCTTTGTATTTCCACTCCACAAGTTAACTGGAGACCACTTCACTCTGTTCACTGGGGGAAACATTTCCATGAGAACTGATGGAATCTCCCTGCTTTGATATCACTTAGCCACTTAGCAGTGTGTTTCATCTACCATACACAATGCATCTAAGGCTGTGAGCCAATGAGAGGCTGACAAGATCGAATCTCTAACAGATACTTTTTCCATGCCACTGATCAGCCCAGATGGTCAAGATCAACATTTTCAAATGCATCTGTTAATCTTTTTACCTTGAAAATAACAGACCTAATGGTCTAGAAGAAAAGTATGTATGATGGAATTGCCCTTGCCAGAGCCATCAGGTGTCTCACTGAAGGTGCTGGGGTGGCCATGACTGCCAAGTACAAAAGTACTTGCCTCTGGTGAAAGACACAGATGGTTGGTATTCTCTAAAAACTGAAGCTGGACACAGTTCCAAGGGTAAAGATGTCCTGAAAATAATTGCCTTTTCTTATTTGTCATTAAGAAGACCTAGTTAAAGACACTCTCAAAAGCAAAATACAAAGTTTGAAATGACCTTGTTCCAGTTGTTCTACTTCTGGGAATGTATTGGGCCCAAATAATCTGAAACATAGGAAGAAAACATTAGTGAAGATGTTCTTCACAAAAATGCCTTACAAGAAAAATACAAATTGCTGTGTGGTTCAGTAACTAATGGCAAATTCACATTCTAAGGAATTATTTAGCCATAAAAATTACAACAATAAGGAATTCTTAATATTTTATTAGGAAGTTATTTAAACTAAGGAAATTCTAGTACTTATAGAATATTGATTAACTATGTGGAAATGCTTTTTTGAAAAAAAAACACTAGAATAATATATGAAAATCTTGTCATTTAACAAAAACCTGTTTATATACCTATTAGTTATGGGGCTTGTAGTTTTTTTTTTTTTAAGTATATTTGAAAAGGTGTGAGATTACAGCTGTACACTTGAGTTCCAGCCCTCATTGTGAATGCTGTTGACTCCACAGTGCATCATGCATCTTGAGGACAGACTGCAGGAGATGTACCTTAAAAGCAAAATGCTGTCTGAGTATCTTCGGGGACATACCCGAGTCCACGTGAAGGAGTTAGGTGTTGTGCTGGGGTGAGTCCTGTGAAGTACTACTATGTCTTCTCCCTGTGATGGCTGGCCTTTGCCCTCATGTTATATCCTCTGACCTGTTCAACCTGCACCACCCAAAGCCAGGCCCAGATTCCCTCAGACATGTGCCTCTCAGCTCCTGGATGAACAGCATGTTGTTTGTATCTTGATACCCGGTTTCACACCTGGAAACCATCATGGAACTTTGGGCTGGTGGTACTTTTATGTCAGTCTCCTCCCTGGTTATTTTACCCTTGAAAGAGAACATTTAATACCATTCTGACCATTTCTGGTAAGCCAGTCAGTAAGATGCCAAAGTCAAAACTGTCAGATGTGCAGTGGCAGCTCTGGTGTATGTCTCACTTCCTGGAGGAGGAGTTGCAGGCACCTCCCACTGGACAGCAAGGAGAGAGAGCCCTTCTCCTGGGCTTTCAGGTGCTGCCTACATGTCCCCAGAAACTGTCCCTTTCTGCCTTTAATTGTGAGCCCACTGAAAAGGAGACTTGCTTATGTTAGTTACTAATAACACATGTCATCTTCCGAGGGCATTTACCATAATTTCTCTCTGAGTTATTCTGCTTAATGTGTCAACAGAGAACTAAAAGGGCATTGTGTCTTTGGGAAACTGTCTTCTTTATCCGTGGTGATGATTCCCTATAATGGAGTAAGAAAATACTGTGTTTATAATACCACCCTTTAAATTCTCTTTTAAAGAGAATTTAAAGGGTGGTATTATAAAGTATTATTTTAAAACTCTGGCCTTTGCATTCTTGTCAGACTTTTCATCTTTCACACCCAGGATGTGACTGGCTGTTTTATTTGGCATTTTCTGTCACACATTTTTCTTAAATACCTCATTTAAAAATATTTTCCCCTTTTGAGATGGCCACTCTTGCAGCTACTTCACAATCTCTCTCTTTGTTTTCTTTTCCTTAGTTTTGGTTTATGACTCCTTACCAGACTCATATTGTAGTCTGCTTCATAAGATTTCCTATTGCTAGGCGTAGTCCCTAATTTCTAGGACTTTCCCCTGGTTCCTGACGCTGACAGTCATCCATCAACACTGAAGAACTGCAAGAATGTTTTCCTCTCAGCATTCCTCTCTAGGTCTTGTCGTGTTCATCCTCTCTCTTTATATCCCCTTCTTCCATGGCCAGGACACTAGCAGCACCTCCAGTTCTAGAAAACGCATGGTCCACCTGAATGAGATTCGTAGGTAGCTTTACTGGAGAAGGAATAGAAAACTCCACAAAGTAATGTCAGCTCCTGTCTTTGTATTTGTAATTTGTGGAATTCGAGGGAAAGAACTAGGACGGGTTCCACAGGCTGAAACAGGCCAGCTTTTTTTTTTTCTCCTCCACAACTGGTAGCATTTAGCCAGTGACGGTTCTGTGTCCGTCTCTCCTTTGAAAGGCAACCAGAACTGTGTCTGCCTGAAACTCATGCTTTTTACTAGTGTCACTTTGGTCTCAGAGCACTGTGGCTCAGGAGTTCAGAGGGGATCTAGGTTGTATGACTGCTTGAACAGAGATCACCAGGGTTTCTGAAGACATTAACTGCCATCATCATTTTCCTAAGACTAACTTGAACCTAGGTGCCAAATCAGTAGGCCTTGGGAAATGAGGAGACTGTGGGGGAATGGAGTCACATAGGCCACCCAGAACAGGGAGAGACTTGAAGTAAATGGAGTTGGTGACCCTGCTGCAGGAGGATTGGCCTTATGTTCCACATTCAGGCAGCACAGCTCCAGCACCTCCTTCTCATTGTCCCACCTCGCTGTGTGCCCTGGGAGAGCTTACGATCTTTTCATCTGTTTTACTTTTTCATTTGTTTTCAGTGATAATCTAGCAAGCTTGAACCCTAGAAATAAAACTTTAAGTACCCTTCCTTTCTGTTTTTAACACCCAGGATTGAATCTAACGACCTGCCGCTGCTGACCGCTGTTGCCAGTACTCATTCTCCTTACGTGGCTCAAATACTCCTATAAGCTGAAGCTCAGGACAGTTCTTCCTTGGAATAAGAAAAACAAATTCTCAACTGAAGAAGAGAGGAATAAGCTCTCTGGGACATCCAAAGCATGAGAAGAGCAAACAAATAGTCATTCCACCGTTTGTTTTGCATTGTTACTTTTGAGTGGATGCTTCATTGGAAGAGAAGACAGGTTTACTCTAAATACTGGCATTTGTGATTTTCAGGAACACTTTAGGCCTTTGTTACCCATGAATCAATCAGGGGAGAGAGTGGCCTTTCTGGTGGGGGAAAACGTAAGCACTACACTGAACACTCAGCATTTGGTACTGATTGCCTTGTGCTGTCGGGCAGAATAATGATGGGTGACTTTGGAGCAGGGAGGTAACCAGTGTATGTAACATTCCAGTAGGAAATGTTTCAGAGTTGTAAGCACTGCAAGCTGTACACTAGGCTAAAGTCAGAACAAGGACTTTGAATTCCAGGTGAGAGTTTGCTTTTTAGAAAAGAAAGGTGAAATGACGAAAGCCATTTTTGGCTGTAGCAGCTGTATGCCATAAGATGTGAAAGAAAACTGCCTATTGGGAAGAGAGAGAGTGCTTTGGGGACCCTCTGTTCTCATTTCTCCTCAGAGTTTACCTTGTTTCAGATGCAGCCACAGGTAGGTTAGAGATGGATTGCTGGTGCAATACACCCAAGAGTCAATGTAGCATCCTGATCCCATCAAGATGTAGTTTGTAGCAGCAAAGCATAGTCTGACGCCATATGTTTTATCATTATGATTTAGAGTTCTCAGCCTTTTCAAGAGAGGCCATTTACCAAAGTTATTTCTATAAGCTCAAGAGTGTTTCTGTGGGTGAATTCTTCCAGCCAGAGCCACTTTCTTCCTAGAATAGTTTATACAAATGACTATTTATACTTTTAAAGACACTGCTGTCCCCATGAGAAATGAAACCTGCAATAATTCAGGATGGTCAGTGAAAGCAATTAGTTTGAACATTAAGAAAAAGGTTCATACATGGCCTAAATTTTTACATTATCATCTCTGCACCTCTTAATCCCTATGTCTTTTCAAAACATCTTCCCAGAAATTGACTTGACCATTTTATAAAACCTACCAAAGTAAAGAATTAGTAGTCCAATTCACTTAAAAACAACTTCAATTGTCTGTTAATATTAAAGAAACTTAGTTTACTGACCATGAAACAGTCTAAGTCCTGACATCCAGGATACAGTAAAACACTTCAAAAATTTAAAAAATGATGGTCAAAAGACAGGAGCTAATGTAATAAGGCAAAACATTGTTAGCATTTCAGCCTTTTCTGTGAATCTTCTGTTCCTAAGAATATGAGGTTTCCTCTTTTTTATGGGTTGGAATTAGTTCACATTTTATGTTTGATAAAATCCTGACCCTATCCATAAGTTCGTCTCTCATTATTGTCTAATTATTTGAGAGCGTCTACAGCTGTACCAATGGAGGTGAATGGCTGTACTGTTTATTTATTAGGAATAGGTCAGAACTGCTACCTTCCTCTTTCTCCTTTGTGCTGTGAAAGTAGATGGGTGCTTCAAGGTTCTGGAGATCTTTAATTTGCATTTTATGTCTTGGTTTCGCAAAATTGAAGTTTTCCATTTCCTTTTGCCTAACATTGGAGTTTGGTGTTTTCAATTCTCTGGTTCCGTGACATCATTGTTTGCCGTTTCGTTACGGAAGGAAAACGAACCCCACCTGTAGCTCAGCCCACTCGCACTTGCTTTTCCTTGCATGTGAATAAATTGTCAAAGCTGTCATTACAGCTCTTCCGTCTGCACCAGCTTAAAGCATTCCCCTCTGGTTCCCTTCTCCTTGTTTACATGTTGTGGGCACCTTGCCTCAGTCACCACCTTCCAGGGTTTCATAGAAAATAACCTGATTCAAAATCAGTTCAGTTCTGAAGTGGGCATTGTGGCTTGCTGAAAATCAGACCCTCACGGGGAAAATTGAGCTTTAAGTGACTGATTCTCAATCCCATACATAAAAAATTTAACCCAGCTCCTCAATGCCTGCGAAAATTGAATTTGCCTCTTGATCTAATATTCCAAAACTCACTCTTAGGAAAACACCTATTGGGAAGCTACAAGTGGGTCACAGGTCGGGGTCGTCTCAGTGACACTCAGGATTCCTGCCAGAGTCGAATCCTCATATCTATCGCCTACAAAAACACACCAAGAATGTTGCTGCTCTTTTTTTTAAAGCCTCCTTTAATATTTAACATGCAAGTCTTTGTCTTAAATTCAACCTCTTCCTAGAAGCAAAAAAGGAAAAAAAAATCTCATGGGATTGTGTTGAGAGACAACCGCTCGCACATCACAGACCACCCCGTGACTTCATTCTGTCTCAGCTGAACAGTTGGAGGGATCCCACCTGCTCCCATGCCCACCTCAAGAAAAAAAAAAATAAAAATTAAAAAAAATAAAGAAATCTACCTCAGTTGACAGGATTCCAACTTTAGGGTTTCTTCAACTTTTAAGTCTTACCTGTTGAGTGTAACTTTTGTGGCATCTTGCTTTCTCAAGCAAGCTAGTGAGGCATGACAGAGCAGAAGTATGTGAATGTTACTGTGATGGACCTCTTTCTAGCATGTTGCAGTTTTATTTTTAATAAATTGATAAGTGATATGAATGTAAAGGTAATTGTGTATGTTTTAAACATGACAATGAAAATTTGAAATGTAGCTTCCATACTTGTGCATAATTCCAAAGTATTTTATTTTTATCAGTGTTAAATAGCTTTTTGTACAGGCTTCAAATCCATTTTCTGAAGTGTGCTGTTTTTTAATGAAAGTAACTATAATCTTTTCACATCCCATGGAACTGCCGTTTACACATTGCAACTTTTTAAACTGACCATATTTTTCAAAATTAACTTTTTTGGAGGGAGGAAATTTCCCCCTTGCTAAATGATACTAAACTGTTGTTTGGGCTCTTATAATTAGGTCCTCAGATTTTATAAAAATTTAGTCTGTAGCTTTTTAGGTTCTTCACTAGAGTTGGTTGTATATAAAGAATATAAAGTGATCCCAAAATTCTTTTAAATGTCTGGATTTTTCCACTAATATGTACTTTGGGGAGCATTTCATTCTTGCATACTTTCACCATTAAATTGGAAAAAAAGTCTTTAGCTTTTCTTAGTTAATGTGAAAGATTTGTTTTGTTTAATTCTGCTTGGGGGGATATTTTATTATAATTTCTGCCTAAATCAAACATCCCCTCTGAATGTTAACTTTTAAATGTCAGAATTTGGTGAACCATATATCTAGGAAGTGAGATTACAATATGCTTAAATTTGAGGCAGATAAGGAGAAAATTCTGGGAATTCTTATTGAAAGTCCATTAAGAGAAATTGATAGGACTTTATAATTTTGATGAGCTGAATAGATACCAATGTCAATGTGTGGAAATTTTTTCTTAAAACTTGTTCATGTATTATTTTGATCAATTTTTCTGTGGCATTTGGTGCAATAAACCTTTTGAATTTATCTTGAACATTTCCTGGCGCTGCATGTGATTTGTTGAATTTAATTAAATCTAGAGTCTCATTTATAAGAAACAAGTTCATTATATGTATCAATGATTTTCCACAGGTGTGTTTTGGAAATGGGACATTTTTGATTGGCAGACTGACAGGTGAGGGCTACTGTACGGCATGTAGGAGTGGGGGGCAAGATGACCCATGAAATGTCCTGCAACATGTGAGATAGCCCCAGGACCAGCAGACCTTCAAATGCCCTGCTGGATATTCATGTGGGTGAAAACCCTCTTAAAAATTATCTTACCTGAGAATTGAGTTCTGCTTTACATAAAAGCACAATGTGTTTTGTACATGATTTGGGTATATACAGAATTTTCCAGGGATGCAACTGTTATATACATGAAGGGAAGGTTTTACTCTGTAAAGATTTTAACAAGAATTGTTCACTAGGTCTTTACAAAGAATTGAGTACTTGTGGAAAACCACCTTACCAACAGCCACAGCACTCATAGAACTCAAGTCAGCAGTGCAGTACATCTCCACAGTTGTCATTTATAGCTGTGACATCCATAAAGATTCTTTGTACAGATGTAAGCATCTGTCCACCTTATTGTATTTTCTCTGGGTGTATGTGTGTGCACACAAACGTGCAAGTGCTCTACCATTGAGCTACATGCCCAGCCTGCTTCATCATATTGTCTACTCTGATGGTGTTGCTTGCACCCACGACTGTGGAATAAAAGCTAAAAAAGAAAATGCAAAGAAACCACAGGACACAAGAAGTAATTTTAGAAAGCAGGGGTAGAATGGTTCTCTGATCTTAGGAATCGAACTTCCACACTGGAAAGACAGGGAGAGTCCTCACTTGCTTTACTTATAAGGGGGCAACATCAAAGCTTTTCCATGGAATGTCCTTTATCAAATAAGATAGGGGGTGGGCTGTCTATTTCCTGATGGGTTGAGCTAGGAGACCTGTCCCACTAGTAGAGCAAGGGCAGCCATCTCATGCCTTGGGCAGTCTACACACGGGAATGCTGGGATAGTTCCCAAGAGAAGACCCAAGTACCGCATGCTCGGTACCAAGTAAAAGACCACTCAAGCAGCTTTACATGGAAAGCTTTATATATGTTTTATATATAAAACATCCCCATTTTCATCCAGTTCTATAATGGATGAAAACATGGGATACTCTGTAGAGGTTTATGCTTTTAAATTCCCCCCCACCCAGGCCCTCCAAAGACCACAGCGGTGCATCAGAATATACTATAAAATGTTACTTCTTAAACAGTACATCCAGGGGATTACAATCTAGGGGATTGCATTGGTGTGTTATAAATTGTTAACTTACGTTTTCTGAATTTTATTTTGGGATAATAAAGGAGAATTTAAAAATATTTACTAAGAAAAGGGATGAGTTACTTTGCTAATATATTATCTCAAGAAGAAATATGCCATTGAATGTAACTTCTGTACCAAAGAATGGCATACTTTGTTAGGTTATCTTAAAGATTCTAGGGAGAAGTTATATTAGGTATTTCAAAATCCTTTTTGGTTGAAAATTTCAAATGTTTTCCATGTTCCCTGAAGCAGTTTTTTAAAAGTGTGCCATCAATAAAGGTCTTAAATATACATGTACACCTTCAGCACATTTTGGTTCCCTAGTGCCTGGATTCTTTCATTTAATCCTCTCAACTGGGTGAGAATGGCACTGTGATGGTGGATTTTATGTGTCAGCTGGGCTTGACCACAATACTCAGTCTTTGGTCAAAGGCTAGTCTGGATGCTACTAGGAAGATATTTTTTAAGATAAAAATATTTAAATCAGTAAACTTTGAATAAACAGATTACCCTCTATAAAGTGGGTGGGCTTCACCCATTCACTTGAAGGACTTAGGAGATAAAAAAAAATAGATGCTCTAAAAAAGAGGTAATTCTGCCCCAAGACAGCCTTCATCCAAATTGCAATATCACCTCTTCCCTGTGTCTCCAGCCTGCTGGCCTTCCCTGCAAATTTTGGATTTGTTAAATTAAACCAGTTCCTTATAAAACACCTCTCTCCTTCACTCTCCAAACACATACACACATGCATCTCATTGGTTCTCTGGAGATCTCTGACTGATAAAGTTATAGAAGAGATCAGTCCAGTAACACTTAGAATGATCCAATATAGGAGAGTTGGGTAGGATCAGAATAATCATTCCAAGTTACAAGAAGTAGACTTTCAAGCAAAGAGTTTTCACATAGTAAATAGTACTGTTATCCTTTTCACAAGTCACACAATCTGAATATGTGCTGCAGAGAAGAGTTGGAAAACAAAGAAAACAACCCTTTAGTTGAAGTTTTGGCTTGTCTTTTTCATCTTTGTGAACAAAAGACCTGACAAGAACAGCATAGAGGAGGAAAACTTTATTTTGGCTCATGGTTCCAGAGGTTCAGTGCATAGATGGCCAACTCCATAGCTCTGGGCCTGAGGTGAGGCAGAACATCATGGCAGAAGTATGTGGCAGCAGGAAACAGCACATGACATGACAACCAGGAAGCAGGGAAAGCTTTGCTCACCAGGGAGAAAATAGAAACCCCAAATACACCCCCAGTGACGTACTTCCTCCTGCTCACCTATAGTTACCATCCACTCTACCCATGGTTACCACCCGGTTAATCCATATCAGTGGATTAATCCATTGATCAGTTAAAACTATCATAATCCAATCAATGTGCCTCTGAATATTCTTGCATTGTCTCATATGAGCTTTTGCGTGAGACATCTAAACCATAATAGATGGAAAGAAAGGAGGTAACATCGTTAAAAGTGGAAGAAAAAAGTTCCCTTCCTATAAAGATTCATCCCTACAGTTGTGTGTGAATTCCTATAGTTGTGCATCTTCCTCTGTGTTTTGGGAACTTGGAACTCAGTTATCTCATTCTCTCTCATCTTTAGTTCTCATTCTGCTGACTTTTTCTACTAAAAGAGTTTTAAAAAAAAAAAAGTTTCACCTATAATAAACCCTAGTTTCTCTCCTTTGATAACTAGGGATTTTCTAGAGAGGTCTACTTGACCGACCTTCACTTCTTTTCCTCCCATTCATTCTCTGCTCTCTGCCACTCTCACTGAGGGCTGAGGACCCAACATCCACCCCCTTCCTTCCCATGGTAGATGAGTTTTCCAAGGCCCAGTGAGCACAGAGTGCAGTTGAACTGACTTTACATCTCAAATGTACCACCTTTCTGCTTCTCTGTTCCTAGCTCAAAATTCAGTTTGTTGTCAGATTCTCTGGTACCTTGCCACTCAAGATCCCTGGACTAACATCAACTAGCTGCGGAAGCTTCCCCCCCCCCCCCCCCCGCACTAGAGATTGAACCCAGGGACACTTAACCACTGAGCCCAGCCCAGCCTATCTATCTATTTATTTATTTATTTAGACACTGGGTTTCACTAAATTGCTTAGGGCCTTGCTAAATTGCTATGGCTAGTTTTGAATTTAACAATCATCCTGCCTCAGCCTCCCAAACTGCTAGGATTACAGGCATGTGCCATCACGCCCAGTGAGATTACTATTAAGCTCTCACTGAGTGAGTGAGTGGAGGAAGAATGTATCAATCATTGATATCTATGTCCATATTTTGCAATGGAGGTGGAGGGGAGTAAGAATATTTGCAAGCAAGGAAATAAAATAGAAGTGGATGTTTTTAAAAGTATCATATGCCCATAAATCCTGCATTTAGATAGCTGTTACTAATTTGGAGAAAGAAGTTAACAAAAATCAAAAGGGGAAAATAACAAATAGAAGATAGAACTTGAGGGACATTTTGTGATTTTAAAAAGAGATATTGGCAAAAAAAAATAATAGTTTAGAAGTAATTTGTCCAATTGAATTCTAAAAATATCCATAAAAGCATTTGGGGTAAATGTGTACAAGAATGATATATACGGTTAAATATCATCTACTTTTTTAGAAAGATAATTAAGTTCTAAACTCCAGTTTTTAAGTAAAAAATAAAAATGAGCATGAATATAAAACATCCCTGTTTTCATCCATTTCTATAATGGATGAAAACATGGGATAGGGTAGAGGTTTATGCTTTTAAATTCCCCCCCCCCAGGCCCTCCTAGGATAAAGTTTTACTTCTTTCAATGCATGCTTCTCGCTCTTGGAGAGGAAAAGTGGAAAATGTACCAGCATCTAGGGTTAGAGTGTTAATGGCTGCCACTCCCTGGTGGCCCAGGGTGAGGCACCATGTTGGAGGCTTTCCACGTGTGGTATTCATTATTGGCTTTAGAATACATGGGAACACTTGCTTCAAGTTATTTTCCCAGGGGAGGATTTATACTGAGGGGTATTGGTGAGTACTTACTGAATATGCACAACTCTTTGGGATTGTCCAAAAAGTGGACCTGGAAGACAGGTTTTTTATGTATGTCTGGAAATTTAGAAGAAAGCCTAGGTGAAAAAGATGATTTCAAATGACACAGTATTCTGTTTATCTGTAGAAGGGAAGAGGTGGGACCAAGTGATCAACTACCTTCCTGGATGTTGAGTTAAACCCACATCTGGTGCATCTGGATGTGAAGCATTGAGAATGATGCTCCATGGATCCGGGCTTCCTGTCAACCTGAATCCACTCATGAGGAGACATCAGAAAAACCTATGTTGAGAAAGAATCTACAGAACCAGCATGTAATCTTCAAAAATGGGGGTGTGGTAAAAGACCAAGGCAGAGAAACTTCCAAACTGAGCAAGACCAAAGGGGTGAGAACTAAATATAATGCATGACCCTAGCATGAAACCTGGATCAGGGGGAAATATACGATCAATTAATGAAATTTTATTATGCACTTTAATGTATCAATGTTAAATTTCCTGAATATTAAAATTGTAAACTGTGGTTATGTTAGAGAACAGCCTTGTTCTTAGGAAATATAACCTGAAGTATTGAGGAATAAAATAGCCTCATATCTGCAATTAGCTCTCAAGTGTGTGTCGGTGTGGGTGTGGGTAGGGGTGTGTGTAGAGAGAGAGAAAGAGAGGTAGGGGTGGGAGAGGGAGGTAGAACATTAAACCAAATAAAATTAACAACTGTAAGTCTGGGTGAAGGGTATATGAGGAGTTCTTGCAATGTCCTCAGTAAATTTGAAAATTTAAAATAAATCTTTTAAACATTTTTTTTTCTTTCCTTCTTTTTTGGTACTGGACCTCCAAATGGGCAGGCCATGACCTTCAGAACTCATGGGTCTTATGAGGTCCCAGCCGTAATAGCCACCTTCAACTTCCCAGCATTTTTCGTTCTTGGCTCTGAAAGGACAGGAGGGACGATCATGATACATCAAGATTCTTTTTTTGCGGGGTGGATACCAGGAATTGAACTCAAACCACAGAGAAATGTTAGTGACTGGACTGCTCCCCTTTTCCATAAAAGTGTCTCTGGGGTCAGGACCTACCAAGGAGGACTACTATGGCTCCCTAGCAGAATTTTTCAAATAGACGTAGTTAATTGCTGAGGGATCAGATCTCTGGTGACACAGGGTAAGTAATATTCTAGTGAGTTGTTAAGATTCTTCAATGGGGCAAGACAACTCTTTGTGTGTGGACAGGGGGTCTCTGAATGGATCTGATCTATCTCCTTTTCTACCATGGAAATTTGCTGTCAAACAATATTTAAATGACTACAAGGATAGTTGTGCTATTGGATTATGCAGAAAGCTAAAATAGGAAAGTGGTCTCTACATAGGAAATCATGGTTGAATATAGACTTCTGCATTCTTTCTTTTAGACAGTATTTACATGATTCTCATTTTAACTCTACAAAATTTTCAGAACAATACCCAAATATTCCTATCTGACTTGTAAAAAATAATTTAAGAAAATGATGCAACTTGCCCAAGATTTCCTAGATGGCAAAGCAGGGGGAAAACTTCCATTTTGAACTAGTATATTCTTACTACGCTAACCAGTACGTGAGGTTTTTAAAAGGGAATTACAGATTTGCGTTCATTTTATAAACTGTTTCCTCAGTCTTTGGAAACCAAGGGGATGGTCATTCTCTCCAGGTTAAATCAGGCAATTAATATCCATTCTAAGGACTGGCCTACGAAACTGCTTGTTTTCCTTAGCTGTAAAATGGGGAAAATACCTACCTATCCACTGAACAGATGTTACTATGGAAATCCAATAGAGATCACAACATGGTGTGATAAAGCTAAAAGGAGCTATAAAACTGTTAGTATTAATACTAAACAACACTCTTGACTTTGTATGTTAAAACAGGCTGATTTTTTTTTTTTTATGATGCTTAGAAAAACAACAGGTCATACCTCTTCCTTTTCTGGTAGCTTTGGCAACCTGGAAGGCTTGGAAACTCTTGGTAATGGTGATTGACTCTGCCTAACCATAAGAGCCCGATTGGAATTTCTCTGATTGGAGTCTTCGTAATCACTCATATTCCAGGCAATAAAACCACGACCATGTCTTCCTTGCTTATCCAGGATAAACGGCTTGGGTTGCCTGAAATAGGAATAAACTGGTTGGTTCTCCAAGGGAAAAAGGTCTAGAACCAAGGCCATGAGTTTTCAGAGTTGAGATTTGTATTTCTCTGGTGACTTCAGGTGATTTCCAGCCAAGTGACTTGAAAAAGCTAAAGGCCTGACCCATCATCTAGCATTCTGAGAAGTTTCTGGACTCTTCCCTGCTCTAAATCACTGGACAGTCAGTTGCTGGAGATGCAAAGAACCATCAGATGGACACTTAGGAAGCTTGATGAGGGGCTGGGGCTGGGGTTCAGTGGGAGCGCACTTACCTAGTAGGTGTGAGGCACTGGATTAGATTCTTAGCAGCACATATAAATAAATAAAGGTCTATCAACAATTAAAAAAAATTTTTTTTAAAAAAGAACCTTGATGATACCGGGTGCAGTGGCACAAGCCTGTAATCCCAACAGCCCAGGCGACTGAGGCAGAAGGATCCCGAAAGTTCAAGGCCAGCCTCAGCCAATAGTGAGGCACTAAGTAACTCAGTGAGACCCTGTCCTTAAAAAAAGTACAAAATAGGGCTGGGAACGTGGCTCAGTGGTCAAGTGCCCCTGAGTTCAATTCCTGGTACCCACCCCCCAAAAAAGAATCTTGATGTATCAGGATCGCCCCTCCTGACCTTTCAGAGCCAAGCATGAAGAATGCTGGGAAGTTGGAGGTGGCTGTTAAGGCTGGGACCTCATGAGACCCAGAAGTTCCGAAGGTCATGGCCTGCCCATTTTGAGGTCCAGTGGGCATTTAATAAAACACCAACTTTGTGATTCCAAACTCTGGCATTGGGGAATATTTTTGAGGAAAGTTCTATGCTTCATTCTCTTTCTCCAGTGAGATCCTTGGCTAGGTTCCCCAAAACCTTAAATTAGAACATTACCTCAGCCCTGCCTTCCCATATAAAGACCCAGCTCTAGGGAAGAGACAGAAAACGAACGGTATAGGTAAGGATTTGCCATCTCAGAAGGTTTGAGAATGTCTCTTGGAACTTCTTTCCCGTCATTCCTTGACCTGGGAAGCCACAGCCTCTTGGTGACCACAAAATTCTCTTTCTAGAATCTCAGTTTCATGAGTTCCCAAGTGTGTTAGTCAACTTTCTGTTACTGTAACAAATGCCTGAGATAATTCACTTACATAAGAGGGAAAAAAGGTTTATTTTAGTTCATGGTTTCAGAGGTTCCAGTCCATAATCGGCTGGACTGCTGTTTTTAGGCCTATGACAAAGCAGCACATCGTGGTGCAAGTGTGTGGCACCATGTACCTCATGACTGGAAAGTGAAAGAGAGCAAGAGGGAGGGGGTGGGGTCCCAACACTCTCCTTAAGGACACTGCCCCCCAATTACCTAAAGACCTCACCTCTACCTCTGAAAGATTCCATCATGTCCCAAGGGCACCATGCCCTGAGCCTTTGATATGTGGGCCCTTGGGGACATTCAAGATCCAAACTACAGCACCAAGTGGTTTGGACCAAGGTTAGTAGCCCTGCTCCCCACTCTGGAATACGTGAGCACTTCAGAGAGTATACCAGGCACAGCACCACAGCCCTGGGAGGACAAGCTATTAAGACAAAGAAACAAGCAAGTATTTTGTGTGGGAGGTTCTGTGAGGCAAAAGAAAAGCAGAGGAGGAATTGAAAATCCTGGACAGTTCTCTTGCTGTTGGGGCAGGTGGGAGGGGAAGAGGAGGTCACGCCTGAGCTGAGAGCTGAAGGAAGCCAGAGGGCGAGGAATTCCCACAGCTCAAAGCGCAGGCAGACACTCCCTTCCCAGGCCTTAGGATCAGGCTCCCTGGGTGGGAGGGAAGCACTCTCCAGCAAACCCTTCTCTGACATCCCCTGGCCCCAGAATAAAGTCCAGACTCCTTAGTTAGGCTTAGGGTTAGCGTCAGGGTTGTCGCTGTTTGGTTTTTTCTTTTCTTTCTTAAAATGGTCTGACTGATGGGCCTCCTGGCCTGCTCTCCTCAGCCCATCCCTGCTCTCAGACACACACGGCCCTCCCTCCTTCCTTCCTCATTGGATTCTGAGAACACTAAAGAAGCTGCTCTTCAGCCTGTCCCCTCAGCTGTGGTTCATTCCTCTCCCTCCTCCTTTATCAAGACGGAGCTTGAAATGTCACCTTGGGACTGGAATGTAGCTAAGTGGCAGAGCGCTTCCCCAGTAGGTAAGAGGCCCCGGGGTTCCATCCCCAGCCCTGCCAAAACCTGAAAACATAAAATCAAGCCAGACTTTCCTCATTGCTGTGAACCAGTGCCTTTTCTTGCTTCCAATAATTCACGATATTTGACTCGCTTTATTAAAACTATGAGAATATTCTGAAATTTCTAGCTCAGCACATTCTATCCAGCACATGCTCCTCAAAGGGTTCAGAATGTGTCTCATGTTGGAATCCCAAAACCTTTACCTTGCCTGACATGTAGCTGACAACTAATCTCAGAGGATAGAGAATAAAGGTGGGGGGAGGGAGGTTGGGGGGGGTGCAGGGGAGGGAGGGAGCAGACCTAGTGAATTTACAGATCATCTACTTCTCTCTATTCCCATCCCACCCACCTGCTTCTATAACCTCCTTTTTGTCTCCCAAGAACAAAGGAGTAGCTCCCTACAGTCTTTTACTTGTTGGTGAATGTATTGAGTTTTACTATTTACAAATACAGCTATATAGCTGGGAATAATTTTAAGAGAGTTTAAAGGGCAAAATACCTGATGGTTAGAAGGTATGGAACAGGTGTTGCTAATGGTTTAGATTAGCTTGATTAATGATGAATGAGAAAACCATTTCATGCAAATGTGCCACTTTAATGTTTTATAGAAGTAATTCTATAAATAAAGAAAATGTGTTATATATACACGGTAGAGTTTTGCTCAGCCATAAAGAAGAATGAAATTATGGCATTTACTGGTGAACAGATGGAAATGAAGCATATGTGAGATAAGCCAGAGTCAGAAAGTCAAAGGTTGAATGTTTTCTCTCATCTGCAGAAGCTAGAGCAAAATAAGGGTAAAAGGGCGGGGGGATCAGATATCGTAATGATATAGGGAAGATCAGGAAAGTAGGAGAAGGACATAGTGGGGAAGGAGGGAGGGTAGGGAAAGGGGAGGATTAAACCAAATCACACTATGTGCATATAGAAATATACCACAGGGAATTTCACCTCTGTACATAGATAGGTAAAAGCACCAATCAAAAATAAACAAATGAGTAAAAGGAAAATCAATGAAGTAGAGGAAGGATAACTGAAGGAGGAAGGGAAGAAGAGAGAGAGAGAAAGAGAGGGAGGGAGGAGAGAGGGAAAGAGGGAGGAGAGAGGGAGGGAGGGAGGAAGGGAGGGAGGAGGGAGGGAGGGAGGGGAGAGGGAGGGAGGGAGGGAGGGGAGAGGGAGGGAGGGAGGGAGGGGAGAGAGAAAGAGGGAAGAATGGGGCCTGAAATGGAGTCAATTAAATTCCATGCATGTATGATTTTGACAAAATGAACCAAATTACTATGTATAACTATAATGCTCTAATGAAAAAAATCAGAAAAGCAGTAATTAGTTTGCAAAAGAATACATACTTAGTTACATATATTTAGTTCTCACTTCAGTGCTAAAATATTTTATGATCTAAATTCAGAATATCATATGTCCCTGGAATCTCAAATCCCCAGAAGCAATGGAAAGCATCACTTGATGTCTATCCACAATGATTCCCTCCCCTTTTTCCCACAGAACATTGGTCTTATCTAATATATATGGTGGTATCATGTTGACTCACCTTGAGTTAAATCTGTGAGTAAAGGAAAGGAACTGTTTCCTCTTCTTTGCAGTACTGAGGATGGAACCCAGGGCCTTATGCATGCTAGACAGCTACTCTACCACTGAGCTACACCCCAAGCCCATATTTTAGTTTTTTGTTTCCTTAATGTCTACAAAGTTCCTGATATAGAACACATTTTCAATTTTACTTGTATCTATAAAAACACACACAAAAGGCTGGGGTTGTGGCTAAGTGGCAGAGTGCTCACCTAGCATGCTTGAAGCACTGGGTTAGATCCTCAGCACCACATAAATATAAAATAAAGATATTGTGTCTACCTGCAACTAAACAAAAACAAAAAAACAAAACAAAGAAACCCACACACAAAAATATTTTATCCCTAATAAGAGAGACTATGACTACATTCAATAGAGGGATTAGAGCATGGTGGCATTGATTTAAAAAACTATTGGAATTATTTTTATAATACAGCAATATCTACATTTTTCATAAAAAGACATTGGTTATTTGAGAAATGACCAGTATTTTCCTAGCAGCGAGGACAGCAGAGTAATGAACTGAAGATGATGATATTCATTTAGCATTCAGTTCAGAAAAGACTGGCTGGGCCTTGCTTATATAACTGTCTGAAACTGATGGGACAACTTGACTTTCATTTGGACACTTCTGCCAGAGAAAACACTCTGGGTGGCTGAAAAGGGGCCCTGCGAGAGGTGGCACTGTGCTTGATCATCCATGTTTCTGCCTTTGGTGACTCTGCCTAGGCCCACCACCATGGATGTGTGGCAGCCACTTTGATTCATGACCAAACAATTCAATGAACCCTCAGAGTGTTAAAAAACAAACTGGTTTAAATAAGGTGGTTATTCTGGACTATTGACCACCAGCATCAATCATGTCCAGGAACAACAATTTTTCTTCTGACCCACATCGTCTGAGTTCCATCTAAAAATACTTCCAATAAATGGTTAAATTACTGCCTTTTGAATTCCATAGTTTAAAAAAAGTCACTGTTTAAGTTGCAGTAAGTCAGTCTAGTCGCCTAATATAGACACCAGTAACAGTTATTCACTTGAGTTTCAAATAGAAGAATTAGGTGGAAACTTCCCTTGTGGAAACCTGAAGTGATGCACCTCTGTGCATTCATGTGTTTCTGGCTTGCTCTTGTTTCCAGTGCTGTATCTGGATTGTGACCTAAAGGCAGGACTCTCTAGTTTCTCAGCAAGTTTGTTCCTTCCATGCTTGTTTGCTAACAGCATCATTGATTTCTGTTTTGTCCACTTCCGGAAGTATAAAAAGGCCACAAATGGCACATGGAAATTTTTGAGGAATACATTTAGAAGCCATTTGGCAAGGTCTGTGCTTTCTGGACCGACAAGCTTCTTTCCCTGTTATTTTCACCTCAGAACATTTGCAAGAAAACAAGACCTCTGTTTTTGAAGGATCTTTTACATTTATGAAGTAGTCTATACCTCAGTCAGAATCTTCCAGGGAATCTCAACGGGGTCTTCAAAGATGTGTTTCATCATATTTTCCTTTTCTAAATTGGCCTTCCTTAGAGGTGGAGTCGGGGTTGCTGTTGACACAGGCAGCCACATGTGTGGTATGACTTCAGACATGCTGAGAAAAATACTCCCTTCCACTCTCCCTGCAGCTGCCATTCATTCTACAACCAAACCAGGCGGCTGGTGCTCACAGCCCAGAAGAGGTGCTACATGGCACCATTACCTGACCCTTCTCAAGAGAGCATATTCCAAAGGGGGAGGGTCACAAAGAATGGACAGGAAATTAGGGATGCTCCAGGTCAGCCTTAGACATGATTGCATTGAGACCAGCCTGATTTCTTACATGTTGATCCTCCTTTACTCTCTCTGCCTTCATGGAACCGTACGTGATAATGTTGTGTCTTGATCTCTAAACATTTAATCTTAATGCTCTGGGATAACACTTATTTGATCCTGGATCAACAGCTGTCATGGAGATTATTGAAAATACTAGGTTATTTTGATATTTATTTGTATTTGAACAAACCAAAGAAATATGCAATTATCAATAGAGAAATTTTTCAATGTTAATGAAGTTTATCCTTGAATATTCTCAGAAGTGGAAAGAGAAAGAGGCTTATATATATATATATAAAAAGGCTAATTTTTAGTAATCAAAATCCCAAGGAGCTTAGAGAGATTTATCTAACATGTGTTATGCTTACTTGTTTTATGTCCTGTCCTCAGGAAGCTGGAAAAATTGAGATTCTACCTTTGAGTGGTCACTTAAACTGTATAAAATAAAGGTCTCGCTGGGTGTAGCAGCACACACCTTAATCCCAGCTGCTTGAGAAGCTGAGTCAAGAGGATCACAAGTTCAAGGCTCACCTCAGCAATTTAGCAAGACCCTCCCACAAAACAAAAAATAAAAAGTGCTGGGGTTGTAACTTGTTGACAAAGGGTCCTTAGGTTCCATACCCAGCTTTGCAAAATTAATTAATTAATTAATTAAAGGCCCAAAGTAACAGGGGGCTGACTAGTTAGGACAATTTGAGGCAATTAATAGCCTCAAGGATCCAGAAGGGATCTCTATAGATGTTACTCCTGTCTTCAGACAACAAACGTCTTAACCAGATTTTATTGAGCAAGCATGCACCTTACCAGGTCCTCTGGGAGATCCCACATAGCTCTAATAGCCTATGTAATATAGATACATGGCGGGGCTGAGAGGGTAGCTCAGAGGTGCAGTGCTTGTCTAACATGTGTGAGGCACTGGGTTCAATCCTCAGCACCACATAAAAATTAATTAACATAAAGGCATTGTGTTTATCTACAGCTAAATAAACTAAAAATATATAGACACATGGCAAAAAGGCACAAAACTAGGGTGTGAATAAACAATTGCTTGTTCACTATTGTACCTATAAATGGGTGAAATAGATACTAAGAAATTGAGTAAAGTTAAGAGGGTAACTGTTCATGATGAAATATGATAGATTTTGATTTTGCTTTTGCTTTGTTTTGCACTGCTGGGTATTGAACCTAGGACCTTGTGCATGTCTAGGCAAGTGCTCTACCACTGTGCTACATTTCCGGCCTGGAAGATCATTTTCTGCCCCTGCTTTAATCTTTTATCCTTTTTTTGGATTTTCCTCCCTCCCCAAGTAGCAAAAATGTCATCCATCAGTTTTACATCATTAACAGTCTGAAAACATTTTATGAATAGGTCTGCATGTCTATGGGCACAAACGATCTTGAAAAAGTAGATAGGAATTATTTAAATTTACAAACAAAATTGTATAGTCCCACATTAGTATGACACCTATACTGTTTCCAAGGTGAAAATGAAATTGCTTCCCAAAGAAGTGTTCGGGAAAGCACGACAGAAGTCTTTCCAAATTTCCAGGGCATGTATCTCAGACGTTGCTCTAGTGCTCTTTTTAAAGGACAGAGATAAATAACAAAATGTATGGATATTTGTTTCCCTTTAAGAAGGAAACGCCCACTTGTGCTGATTCTCTTCCATAAGGAGAGCATCAAAGGACTGTTGCAGTTCTGTAAATTACACGCACATATGCTTCAGACCTCAGGTTGTGATTATTTGGGTTTGATTTATTGCTTTTATTTCCTAGGAAACACGACCATTTTTATTTGAAAGCCTTGTTAAATATTCTACCACTATAGTGAAGTAAAGAATTAATTGAAACATGAAAGGTCTCACATTACCCTAAGTGAGCACTTCATTAATTTGCCAGATTGTCTTCCCTGTGCTCCAGAATGTGAAAAATGCTATTCTTGCCATGGTGATGTCACCAGCACATTGCTGGTTGCCCTTCTGGGCTCCAGCTGGGCTTCTTCTCATCGCACCGGCTATGCAATCTAACCTGAACGTTGTCTTCTGGTGCAGAATAACATACGGCAAGAGGTTACCGCTGCCAAGAGTCGATCCATGGTGTGGAAATGCACAGAGGTGCTGATTGATTTTCACTCAGTATTTTTAAATGATTTATATGAATGGTTTTGCCATGCCTATGGCCTCAGAGGCAGTTATCCAAAATCTTACCAGAAATGCAGCATGTTAGATTGTCTAGGGTCACCTATTAAAGAGTGTTGAATATAATCCCTGACATTGCCAGAGATTCGGGAGATCTTACAGAAGATATGCAGGAAGTTCTGGCCACCCAGCAGTTTAGGGCTTCTCTGTGCTGTCACTTCCTGGGCGTGGCTTGCTTATTTGTGTGAGCATCAGAGAGCAACAAGGAAAGAAGGACAGCAATTTTTATTGAAGCTGCTTGGTAGCCATGGGATAAAGTTGGTTGAGAAACTGGGCAATATCGACTCAATTTAGTTTCGAACAAGTTTATCATCTAGATGATAAATCTTGAACTTCACTAATTAAGGTTAAAAGTTGATACAATTTACTTTTAGCTACATTTAAAAATTTTAAGATAAAAACGAATGTATATAATAAATTATAAATATAAAATGTGTGTCTAATAAATAATACAAGGATTCCCCAGTACACATCACTCAATTTCAAAAATCATCAATTTCTAGCCAAATGCATTTTATCTTTGTCTTACTAACACACACGCACACACACACACACACACACACACAGGGCTGGTATAAAATTTAAAAGCTCTTTTTCTTACTATAACCACACTGCCATTATTTATCCTTAAACTTTAATATTGTCACCAACTATTCAGCATTCAAAAGTCTACGTTTAATAAATGTTATGATTTTTTAACAGTTTATTAGAAACTATCTAATTAAGTTACATACCTTGCAACTGGTTGATTGATGAGTCCTTGAAGTTTTGTTGTTGTTGTTGTTGCTGTTTTTTAGTTTATAAGTTCTCATCTCTTCTTCTCCTGATTCATTCATTAAAGAAACTGAGCCATCCATCCTATACAATTCCCCACAATGTATTTTTCTGATGACGTTTCGTGAAGCCATGTAACATTTTCCACTGTCATTTGCCATATACTCTTGGTTGGATCTAGAGGCTTGATCTGAGTTGGACAAGACTACTGCATGAGCCTGCTAGGCTCATAACAAAGCACCATAGCTGTGGGACTTCAACAGCAGCATTTGTGTTTTCTCACAATTCTGGCAGCTGGAAGTCCAAGGTCAAGGTTTTGGCAGGGTTGGTTCATTCTGTGATCTCTCTTTGCCTTATAGATGGCTTCTTTTCCCTATGTCTTTATATGGTTGTCCTTCTGTGCCTATGTCCAAAATTTCTCCTTATAAGGATACCTGTCATATTTCTTCTTCATAAAATCCCACCATTAGTGTGGGATTAGGACCCTCTCAAATGACCTCTTTTTAACTTCATCACTCCTTAAAGACCCTGTCTCCATACACAGTCACATCCTGAGGTACTGCGGATGCTATTCAGCCCGTAACACTTCTTATATGGTACATGTGGTGGGATATTCTTGCATCAATCTTTTCTGATTATTTTCCTTGTGGAGCTTTTGACAACCATTGATGATAAGTGCTTACATTCATTGATTTATTAGGGTTTGAAGGTGGTGATGAACTAATTTCTCTTATTCCTTCTTTATTGATTAACTCAATTACTTTGATTTTTTTTTAAAAAGTCGCTTTATTTTTGTTTATATAATGGCATTATTTTTGTTTCAAAGGTAGTACTAATGTTTCATTCTCTCCTCTTATTTACCATTTTCAAAACAATGAGTTGGTTCATTGGAATGATCCAACGTGACTCAGTTATTGTGTCATGTGGGATGTGATACTGGGATTGAACCCAAGCCTTGCACATGCTAGGCAAGCACTCTACCGCTGAGTGCCACCAGCCCACGTTGTATTTTATGAGTGATATTATGAACTTATAAATACTTATGTATATGACATGTGTCTCTGAGACCTATTAATCCATTGTAGTTATACCTTTATAGTTCAAGTTGACCTGTTTGGGGCCGGTGGAAATCTTTTCAAGTTTGGCTCTTATGACCCTTAAGATAGGACTGTTAGTAGTCTTCCTTGCTATCTGGTCTGGCAAGATGTTCCAAGCTCACCTCTTTTAATTTCTTTCTCCAGATCCATAATCAGCCATTTCTCCAAGAAGCACCAATTAGTTTAATGGAAAGGTATTTGAAGAATCTGAGTACTTAGGAAGCTGACAGCTACTGAATTGGTCCCTATATCTAGGCATTTATAGTGAACAGAGTAATGAAAAACTATAAACACACAATCATTCATATATGTAGACGCACGCGCACACACACACACACATACATGGAGATAGGCAGACCTATAAAATATTTTAATCAAATTCAGGGTTTGTTTTCAGCTCTTTTATCTCAACGTCTGTATTTCCTTTCCCCTACTCTAGGAAATCTTGCCCTCAATCAAACCAGGAATGACTAAATAAGAACATCACCTTTGCTTTATTCCATAGTGCACCCATAACAGAACCAGAGAAACAAGACTAAACTTTTACTGAGCTTTTTGCTCTTCTTTTGTTCTCAGGGCATAACCCACAAGACTTAGACTCAAATTACCGTGCTTTAAATCCCTTGGGGGGCTGGAGGTTTAGCTCAATGGTAAAGCACTCGACTAGCATGCGTGAGGCTCTGGGTTTGATTCCTAGCACAGTAAGAAAAACAAAAAACAAAAATCCCACGGAATAATTCTTTTCTCTTGGTTAAACTTTCAACTAGAAACATATTTGGGGTTTTGAAATTTTTTTATGTTTAAAATAATTTATTTTAGAATCAGGTAAAATATGTACATAGTTCCAAAGTCAGGTCATGTTAGAATCAGTCTTGCCTATTCTCTTTCTTGCTGTCATCACTGTAGGGTGCAGTGCAGAGACAGGGAGGGTGGTGTCTTACTGAACAGCTGCAAAGAGTGACTTCGATTCTGGGAGAAATGTCTCGAAGGCCTTAGTTCTGCTCAGTGAAGAAAACATTTGTTCTGCCACCCACTATGTAATCCATCTTTGAATTTTAATGAGCTAGCCTTTAGGCTGCTAGACAGAAAACAAGCAGCATTCTGCATAAACCCTACCATCTTTACACATTGCTGAAGAGACTAGAAATCAAAAGTTTTTATTGTCAAATGTCGATGTGTGTTTCCAACATACCTTCCAAAATACCTTCCACTGTAACAGGCATTGCACTCAGTGGTAAGCTTTATGAAGTTATCTGAACCCAGCAATAAGCAGTGTTTAAGCAGAATCCATAAATATTTGTTAGCACAGTATTTGTTTTCTCTCTCTCTCTCTCTCTCTCTCTCTCTCTCTCTCTCTCTCTCTCTCTCTTTCTTTCTTAGATGGATCTTTTTTATTTATTATTTATTTACATGTGGTGCTGAGGATTGAACCCCAGTGTCTCACACATATTAGGCAAGAATTCTACCACTGAGCTACAACCCCAGCCCCAGTATTTCTATCACTGAATCTTAACATGCTCCAGTATCCTTATCTACTTATATCCCTACCCCAACTAGATGATGAGCTCTTTGAGGTCAGGAACTATGTCTTATGTTCTTGGTACTGTTTCCACACACTTGGATGAAATAAAAAACAGGAGTGATGCTCAGACTTCGTAAACATCCTATGAATGCTCCTGTATACTTTATTCCACATTTTATCATCTCACTTTTAAAGCAATTACTTGTTTAGTCCAACTGAAATTTATTTTGCTGTATGCTATGAGGTGTACTGTGTTTTACTTTTGCTGAAAGTTACCCAGTTGCCCAACTCACTTTTTCTTGGACCCTATATCAAGGTGGCTTAGCTTGTCCATAGAATAAGTAAGTAAGCTTGCTGAGACAAGCACATGGAGTCTGACCCCCAGTGGACCTGCAGCACTCTATAGAACAGAGATCCAATTCTTTTGCTTGTCCTTGATGCACATCATTCCCACTCCCTTTCCCAGCTGTCCCAGACTGTCCTGATTTTTCCAAAATCCCTACTTACTTCCCATTCCCATTAATCTAATTGGTCCTTGGTAGGAAAGTCTTGTACCAGACTTCATGGACCACTGTATTGTATACTGACATATGATTAAAATAGTAAAATTTATGCTGTGTCTATTTTACCACCATTGAAAACAATTACGTACACACACACATACACATACACACCCCTGCATGGAGAACACCAAAGCCATCAGGACGGAACTCCATCAGGTTCCACCATCAACCACACAAACCACTTCTACATACAAGTATCTTCACCTCCGTACATGAGCCAGTCCTGCTTCCCTCCTTTTATTCTCTGGGAATGAGGGCGCTTTCTCCTATCCAAGGCCTCCACATTTACTTGTACCCTTGAAGCTGCACTGCATCGACCCTGCCCCCACCCACTCCATAGCATCAAGTCTGTCTCTAGCTAAAGCTTCTTACATCTAAGCAGCCTTGGTCCTGCAGCTACCTCTAGTTACTGCTCACATTTTCTTCTCTTCCTCATCCAGATTTTTCAAAACCATGGCAGGTACTTGTTTATTTCACTTCACTTCCCATTCACACCACAGTCTACCATATTTGAACCACCACCTCTCTTCGCCTTTCTCTTCCCCATGTTATTCTACTCTTACCTATGTCTCCAGTGACATCCTTGTTAATTTTACCCTTTAATGATTCTAAAATCTCTTTCTTCCTCTCCATCTTGACCCCCACTCTCCCAGGTTATCATCATTACCCTGGGCCACCCTAACAGAGGCCCCCTCACATCCATCCTCTATTCAAAGTGGAAAGCTGAATTTATGACTTTAGGTGCCATATAAAAAGACAGGTGGATAAAATTTAAACTCCTTCCTGAAGTTCTTCATCATCTCAAGAGTTAACTTGCCCCTGACTGCTCTTCTGGCTTCACCTGCCCTGCACCATTCATGACCCTGCCAGATCCAGCAGCACTGAAAGACATTTTTTTTGCATCAGTTCCTGCTGTTTGCCACTTCCGGACTTTTGCCACTGTGTCCGCTCTTCTTGAACCAGTCCTTCCGGGCACCACTAACCTAGCCTCACTTTTCAGACTCCTCCCCAGAGAGCTTCCTGTGCCTGCCCTCCTCTCTTCTGCTCTGGGTCACATTCACAATGCCTAGGGCTCCATCACAGCCACCCTATCATCATGTTTCAGAATTATCTCAGTCGCTTTTTTTCCCCCCCCCCACTACATGATAAGCTTTTTATCATGAAGAATAATGCTGTAAAATAATTTATTGATTTATCCACTGAATAAAAGAATGGTCCCATCAAAGACCAGAAACCTAAGTGGTTAGAAAAGAGCATTTCTTCTTCTTTGAATATCAAAGAGACAAAGAGAGCTCCAAGAAAAATGCAAACACTGGACAAGAACTTTCCTTCTGAGCATTAGTGATTTCAAAACACCCTTCCCTAAGGGAGCAGACTTCTTGGGAAGCTGCAACTGTCATCGGGTGGTTACTGAACTCTCCCATGGTTGTCACAATTACCACACAGGTGATTGATACTGATTTACCCATTCAAGAGAGACCCAAGAGCCAAAACGATGTGCCAGGCACTGTGCTAGCCCTAGGTTTCAGGAGACAGACACAATTCTTGCCTTCTTTACATTCTATCAGGGAAGACAGGACAGAAACAGTCTGATTGATCCACTGCAACCATAGTAGGTGGCATGAGGGAGAAGATGCAGTAAATGTTGAATAAATGGATACTTCTCATGTCAGGATGGAGCACATATATCAAAAGGACAAGATACAACTGATTTTTAAAAGATATTGTTTTATAAGAAAAGTTAGCCAAAGAAGAGACCATACTGCTATTCTTTTTTGGGGGGTGGGCGGGGGAGTACTGGGGATTGAACTCGGGGACACTGGACCACTGAGCCACATCCCCAGCCCTATTTTGTATTTTATTTAAAGACAGGATCTCACTGAATTTCTTATACCTTGCTTTTGCTGAGGCTGGCTTTGAACTCTCGATCCTCCTGCCTCAGGCTCCTGAGCCACAAGGATTACAGGCATGTGTCAGAGTATCCAGCTATATTGCTATTCTTAAGAAGAAATCTTATTAGTCTATCAAGGGATGCCCAGCTGGGGAAAAATTTAGTTTCAGAATGTGAGCTTACTCCTAGGGGGAATTGAACCCAGGGGTGCTTAACCACTGAGTCACATCCCCAGCCTTTTTTTATATTTTATTTTGATACAAGGTCTTACTAAATTGCTGAGGCTGGCTTTGAACTTGCAATCCTTCTTAGTCTCCCGAGCTGGTGGGATTACAGGCGCCCAACTTCAATTGTTACTCTTTGATACAGACATCTAAATATTTAAGAAAGAGGAATTATCCACCACTGCCTATTACCTACAATTTTTCAGGATCTCGGGTCTCAGAAGATCTTAGAGCATGTTTCAGGAGACCAGGGCTCTCCAGGAAACAGCTACTAGATCTCACAAAACGGTTTATGGCAATTAAATCAAAGATGGATTGCAAATTAGAAGTAAACGGTTGAGCTAAAATGTGAGGCTCAGGCAAACAGAGTTTATGTACTGAAAAGAGCACAGGAAAAAAGAAAAAGATGAGGTATGTTATGAGTGTTCAGATTGTTTTCATTTCATTATCATCTATTCAATTTCATAAAGCCAGAAAAATGCCCTTCCAATTATAAAAGCCTGCAACGGTGACCACTTTTAAGAGGAAAATTAAAGGAATGAATGAGAAGCAGAAAATGAGTGTAGCACACAGTAAATGGAAAATATTTTTATTCTGTTGCTTCATCTGGTCATGTAGATATTAGGCTAATGATTACTGACCTTTCATAAACCACTTGTGTAGATATTGGTGAACATAATAAAAATCTCTGAAATTGCCATGATTGGGAGCCTAGGGTGGGAGAAGGAGGCGCAGGAGAAGGATGTGGGAAGAAAGGTTTTAGTTAAAAAAAAAAGCCAAAGCAGGAATGAATGGTGATGATGTCAAACATTGCAGAACTTGGCTATACTTAATGCTTGTGGAAATCCCACCCATGTGCCAGTCACTGGCCGCCTTAAAAATAGAAAAACCTTTAAAAGATTTATGGATGTTTTAAGGAAAATAACTCCAAAAAAACAAGCACACATTTATGTACCAATATATTTTTAAACACTTGCTGTCATTAAGTCTGTGCTAGTTTAACAACTGGTTTTGGCAGTATTTCTCATGGAAGAAAAAACAGGCAATTTTCTACATTCCACCCAACTAATGTCAAATAAAGACACACCTTGCACCCTTCTTAATAAACAAAAAGTCTAGCTTATTTGGATCCATGAATGTTTCTTTAGCACGGAAAGTCCTGGTTTTAGATTGAAAATTACTAATATTTTTTTTAATTTAGGAACTCTAACTACTGAAATTCTAGCTGAATATTGCTATTTCTCCCATAGTCGTTTTTTATGAAAAAAAATTATGCACGTATTTAAAATGGTATTTTTTTCAATTTCAACAGAACAATTTAAGTATATGTAGTAATATGGATAACTAGTACAAAATGCTTATAATAAAAAATATTTCCCTTTCCTCCCTACTTACTATCTGTCCCAACATTCTCTTCACCAAAACCACCTTTAGTCCATTAGGTTCTTTTGGAATGTAACCCACTGTCTATACAATAAGCACTGTCTGCAGCTCTCCTACCTGCCTGTTCCCATTGGAACTGATGGTTCTCTGGGCCCCAGAATTGGCTATATTTTTATGCCTTCCTTGAACATTGTCTTGGAAACTCCCTTTGTCACCTTTGTAGGTACTTTCTTTCCTAGATTAGATATCTCTATTTTTTTTAGACAGGGCCTCACTAAATTGCTGAGGCTGGCTTTGAACTGACATCCTCCTGCCTCGGTCTCCCTAGCCACTGGGATTACAGATGGGCGCTACTGCGCCCAGTTGGATCCCTTTCTTTTTTCTTGTTTTACCTGCTTGTCTTGCTAGAAATATCCTAGCTTCCTGAGAAAAATACTCATTTATTTTTAGTAGTATCTACATGTCTGAAAAATGCCTCTTTTTCTGTCTTCCCACTTGCTCCTTGGCTGAGATTGGAATTCTAGGTTGAAAGTCATTTTCTATCCGTTATGGAAGTCATTGCCCAGTGTCTTGTAAAAGCCAGTCTGGCTGATGATGTGATATGTGATACCATGTGTCCCTCGTGGACATCCTACTTTTCCTCTGGAAGATTTGTCTCTTTATCCCTGTATCATGAAGTTTTTCAATGAAATGCCTCAATATGGTGTTTTGAGTTTTATTGTTTGTTTCTTTGTTTTTTCATTCACATTAGGTAGAAGATTTCAATCTGGAATTCATGTCATTTCCTTCTGAGAAAGTTTCTTGAAAGATTGATCTCCTTATTTCTGTCTTCTCTGATCTCTTTCCAGTTCTTTTATTAGTCAGATATTAGAAATTTTAGTTGATCTCCATTTCCATATTTTTTTCTTTACTTCATTCTCATTTTTGGGGATTTTTTGTTCTTCTGGGGGGACCAACTCAATAGGTGGTGTGAACTTTCTATACCATATTTAGTCTTTATATAACTGATAGTTTTCACCCAACAAATGAATTTTAACAAAGGCACTTACTACATTATTTCAATGTACCTCATTTATTTAACTAAAAGGTAATATTTATTAATCGTGGCCTGCTTTGATCAAGATAGCTTCAGTTTAGTCTGTTGTCCTGGAGACCCATCTGAATTGCTGCTTCTTTCACTTTCACAAGTATCTAATTAGGAGTGGTAAATCATTATACTATTTATTGAGCACATAGTTTGTACCAGGCATTGTACTAAGTATTGTATATATAACACACAATCTATAGAATATCCCTGTGGAGTAGATTCTATTATTATAATTTTGTAGATTAGGAAACCGGGACCTAGTTTAAATAACTTGTCCAAAGTTTCAGCACTAATAAGTGGTGAAGCTAGAATCTGAACTCACGAAATCTGTCTTTATAATCCCCTACTTGGGGGATATTAGGTTATTTCTAACTTTATATTACTATTAACACACAGTTGGACTTCTGTTAGCTAAACTCTGTGCATCTTCTTTATTATTTCCTTGGGAAAGATAAATTCCTAGTGCAATGAGCTTTCTTGATTCTCAATTCAGGGCTCCCTCACTGGGCGACACTGCATGCCTCTTGCTCATGGGTGCTCACTAATGAGTCTTCTGATTAGGAAAGGACACACCACAGAGAGAAGACAGGGAGTCAACACTGAGAACACCACGTCTTGCTGACTCTCAAGTAAATGAAACGTCAGGGGCAGCTGTCCTTGCTTCTCTTCTATTCGTGGCTGCCATGCACGTTGGTGGCCCTTACTTATAACTGCAGCCATCTTGACAAACCCCCACCCCAACCTCCACCTAGTGACAATGACTGTGCACAGGAATTGGAGATGTTTCTTAAGACATTATTCCAAGACAGATCTATAAATTGGCTAATAAGTGGCAAACCTCAGAAATCCTCAGTTTAAGGAGGCAACTTTGTAACAATATGACATCAGAGGCACGTTATCATTCCTTCCTAGAACCACATTTGCTGTGGATAATTCTGTTGATTTTATCATCTCAGCAAGTCTTTCGTTTGCATGTGTAAAAAGAAGGCAGTTAGACATTTTCCTAAAATGTTCCTTTCAAATTGAGATTAAGTTTGACTTGTCTCAGGAAGTCCTCATTCACTTCTCAACTGAACTCTTACCAATTTGTGCTGTTATAAGAGCTGGGATTTGACTTTTATACCCAATTGTGCAAGTAACGCCTTATGTCGAGTGCCTTGTAGATGCCAAGCACTGGATTAAATGAAAGGGAAAGAAAGAAAACAAAATATTTCCATGCCTCACAGTCCCATGGGGAAGATGAACTTGCAACAGAGTTTCGTTGTAGTCTTAAAAATGGAGTTAGAAGGGCAGACCCATAGGAACTCAAAAGATTCACAAAGGAGAGAGTATGGGTTTTGAAGCACAAATATAGACTTTCAGAGAAGTAGAGATGCTTCCTACCGTGAGCTGCTATGGCATACAGCTTCCCATTCAACCTTAACCTATTGGGTTAAACTGCCATTATCATATCCTAATTTATTTTTCCTGTCTATTATGAGTTTCTTGATGACAAGTACCATCTTATTATTTATCTTTATTTCCCAAAGGCTTTGCTTGATATCTGCTACGGAGCATGTGCTTAATAGATAACCACTGATGAAAAACAAGTACTGAATTCCTGATCTTATCAACAAATCAAAGACACATGTGGAGGGGGTTGTTTTGTGAGGAAGTTTAAGCTATTCCAGGTAGGAAAAAAAGCATATGCAAAAAAAAAAAAAATGCCTACAGAGAACAATGCTAGACCTGCAGAGTTTATGTCAGACCCCTGGGACATGGTATGGTGTGGAGCAGGGTGGCAAGTTCCCATGTGGGAGCTCCTCTTGCTTGGAGTGCTTTCCTCAAGTAGGTAACTAACTGAAACACATCAGGAGTGGATGAAAGTCCAGAGTGCCCAGTGATTTCATTACCTTCAATAGTTTTTTTGGTTTTTTTTTTTAATGGATTCTCACTATAGGTGTACAGTGAAGGAAGTAGGATAAGATTTAGCACTGGCTATTTCTAAAAGTACTTTCTGTCTAAGTTCTTCATTCCAACTTGTAAAAATGGCAGGGAAACCCAGAATCTACTTGCTTTGTATGGCAGGAAAACATATTGTCTCTAATATGTGGGCAGTTTGGAATTGTTGGTTTGATATTTTAACTTTAAAGGTTAGGCTTATATCTCCCAGGTAAAGAAAAACAATGCACTATAGAAGAAAAGTAAAATTTACCAAGCAGTCATTTCTACTCATTTTTTTGTTTGAAAAGGACAAAACTTGAAAAGATTTTATGGAATTAATAAGAAGAACTACAGCCACGTTGTCTTTTTCCAAACTTGTCTACTTTTAACTCAGTGTAACTTTAGAGAAACACACTATCTTTGAGATGAAGCTCTTGCTCAGTTATTTAAGAACACAATACTTTTAATCACCAAAATAAAAAGTTATATTCCACAGCTAGCTGAAGAAGTTTTTATCCCTGGAAGTAATAATTTTTCTAGAGTTCAATGACTCAGACCTTGCTATATTTGGATCTTGAAGACCCTTGTATTAAAGACTTGGTCTCTAATTCATGGTGCTATTGGGAGTTGGCAGAACCTAAATTTAAGAGGTACGTACTAGTTGGGAGAAAGATAGATTGTTTGGAGTATGCTCTTGCAGGGAATATTGGACCCCAGACTCTTTCTGTCTCTTTCTTTGCTTTCTAGCTACCAGAAGATGAACAGGCCTCCTCTCCTCCACATTCCAGTCCTGGTGTTCTATACTGCCACAGGCCCAAGCAACAAGGCCAAATTATCATAGACTGAAACTTCTGAAATCTTCCTTCCTTTTAAGTGTATTGTCTCAGGTATTTTGTCACAGTTATAGAAAGCTAACTAACACAACGTCTCCTATGAAAAATTTTTATAAAAATGTTCTCTCTCATATCAGAAAATAAGAGAAAGAAAGGTATTTCTGAAGTCAGCCTTTCCCATTATTTGTTAAAAGCCTACAGGGTAGGGTGGGTCTTTTGATGATGGTGTATAGCTCCCAGAAAATCCCATAACTCTTAAATTCATTGTTTGCCCGTACATTCTCTTGTGATCTCCCTTAATTGGACTGGGAACTGTTCCTGTATTTTCTATTTATGGTTTTTATCCTTCTTGTTGAAATTAGAAATACTGAATGTATATGTTGGAAAATTTCCAATTGCAAACAGAATATGAAAATGAGTAAATCATCTGGTCACATATCTAGAGAAACTTGAGATATTTAAAACACAGTATGTTTACTTTAATTCAGAAGAAAAAAAAAGTTACCCCACACTCAGTTACTATAATCATTCTCCACTGGTGTATACTGTATTAAAATCCTCATCTTGAGTAACTTGAGAGTAAGGATCCTGCTTAAAATTGAAAATTCTGAGCATCTGGCACACACCAGGCCATTGCTTCATATTTGCTGAAGTATATCTTTATTGGTCTTTAAAATGTAATAAATTGTGTAACACACCATTGATTCAATACAGCTTTGTATAAGAGGAGAAAAAAAGAAGTACTATATTTATAAACAACTACTATAAAATTCATCCTGACTTCAATTAAGTTAAAATTTTAAAAGTATGCCTTAGAATGGAGGAAATCCTGTAATTGTCCTCTATTGAATTTCTCATCTTGAAAACAGATTGGACTCTTGCCTCCATTATGTCAATAGATGAACTTTATTTAGCACTGTTGATGTTGACTCAAATTGTCCTAATCTTCCTATATGGTTTTTCTGAGGACAATGATCACATTCAAGTATTTATCTGCTATTGTTTTCCTTGATTTCTCTGTTTTCTCTTAAATGCACCTCTTAAAAACTCTTCAATGGCAGGGCCTGTATGCCTCCCTGTAAGCCCAGCATCTCGGGAGGCTGAGGCAGGAGGATCACGAGTTCAAAGCCAGCCTCAGCAACTTAGCTCGAGACCCTGTCTCTAAATAAAAATACAAAAAAGGGCCTGGTACCAAAAAACAAACAAACAAACAATAAACCCTCACTCTTTACTGGCTCCTATACCCTCTGTTATCTCAAGGGACCTACTTCTAAGCTCCTTTTCCTCTCTCAATGTTTCCGATTTATCTTATGCACAATTGAGCACCACCAAGGCTCAGTTCCCCAACCCCAAGGCTCAGTCCCCTTCTTTTCTCAGTCTTAACTAGCGGTTCTCAGTTCTGGATGCACATCCCATTTGCTTAGAGAGCTCTGCTAAAAATGTCCAAGGCTAGATCCCAACCCAGATCAATGCAATTAATCACCTTCGGCTGAAATATTAGCCAAGCGATCCTTGGTCGTGTGCCACCTCTGAAATTCAAATTCTTTACCTGAAACACCAAAATAATGTTAAATCTGCTTCATTGGATTGCTGTCCACATACAGGCTTACGCCCCATCATTACGATAAACATTGTCTCCCCCTTTCTTCATTTATTTAAGCCTATCTTTCTTTAAAAGCTCAACTCAAGTCTTCTCCCTTCCCCCTTTGAAAGCTCATTGAAAACTCAAGACACACCTGTGTAAATCAAAGAGTTTCTACAATTGCCTCTGTCACCATTCTCCATAAGCACTCCAACAGTCCAGAGTGATCTTAACAAAAACAAACAACAAAAAAAAATGGATCATATTGCTTCCTATTTTAAGCCTTCCAGTGAATTCTTTTTCCTTTCAGAGTAAAACCCAAATTCTCTAAACTGGTCCACAGAGTTCTGCAAAATCTGACTTTATCTCACCACCCACCCTGTTGCTTTCCGTAGACCAACAGCCCAGGGCCTAATCTGATGTCCCATTTTCCCACCTCAGGGCTTGGCTCACATCCTTCCCGCTGCCACAAATGATCTACACACACACACACACACACACACACACACACACACACACACACATACACACACACACACACAGTGTGATTCATTGTTATATCTTCACATCTGCACCTAACATAATTTGGCCATTTTCACTCTCCAATACTTCCCTTTTCTTTCCTCTCTTCCCCCACCACCAATCTTCTTCTACTTTGCTGGTCTCTCTTCTATTTTTATAGATCCCTCGCCCCAGCAGCTTCCACATATGAAATAAAACATATGACCCTTGACTTTCCAAGGCTGGATTGTTTTACTTAGCATGATGTTCTCCCGTCCTATCCACTGTCCTACAAATGACGTAGGCTGAGTAGAACCCCTTTCTTCTTTATAGCTGAGTAGAACCCCATTAAGTATAAATACCACATTTTCTTTATCCACCCGTCTTTTGACACTGAGGCTGGCTCCATAACTTGACTATAGTAGATTGAACTGCTATTTTCATGGGTATGAAAGTTTTGCTATAGTATGCTGACTTCAATTGTTTTGGATAAATATTGAGGAGTGGTATACCTGGGTCATATGGTGGGTCTATACCTAGTCTTCTGAGGTACTCCATACTGATTTCCATAGATAGTGCCACCAACAGTGGGTAAGCATTCTTTTTAAGGAGTGGATCTTACATTCACCTTTTCAATATCACCTTGCTAACAGGCCAAATTCATAATTTACATAAACTAATGTATAAGAGGAGATAAGTCATAACAAGATAGGCATAATGGAAAGTCTGCTTGGGTTAAGTAAAGCACAGCTTAATCCAGAGCAAATACCAGTTCACTTCCTCAGAGAACACTTCTCCAATCCTCAGCCAAGGTTGGTTCACCAGGAAAATCTCTTTACATCCAATAAATACTTTTTGTACTGAACTGTTTTATCCTGAACTGGATGAACTGGGGTAGACTATTACTTTTTTCTTAATCTATCTCTGTACTATTGAATTTGTTGCCACAAGCACAAATTATATTTATAATTTAAAAAATTAAAAAGCACCCTTAGTCCCTGGCTACACACACACACACACACACACACACACACATAAAGTTATTAAGAACGTATAATTTTTTTTAGAAGCTGCAAGTTGATTTAATGTCTCTCCCTTCCCCTAGAATACAAGTTCCAAGAAGGGTGTGTGCTGAACCTGGCCTGTTCAACATTGTGACTATGGATTCTAGCAGTGTTTTCAACAAAGGCGGTGCTCAATTAACTGAGTAAATGCTGCTGGCTGAGAACGGAGCATGAACACTGGCTGGGAGGACAAACACTGTCCTGGCCTCAATCCAACGGAGAGTACACAAGGGGTGGGGCACACCTGAGCCTACAGAGCTAGCGACCTATTCAAAAGTGTCTTGCCAGCCCAGAGTGGCCGGAAAGCCTTCCAAAGGCATGGGTGTTTAGAGTCTCAGGAGAAAAGCAGTGTCTGACTTCTTAGAAATAGGACACCTACCAGAGTCTGGGGTGGGGGTGTTAACATTTTTTTAAATGAAGTTTTTCTAGCTATAGCTTATTGTCCTCATTCATAATTTGGAATTTGCTATAGTTTGGGTAAGTGTCCCCTAAAGGCCCTCAAGTTAAAGCAGCGGTCCTCGGCTGGTGATGCCTTTCAGAGGTGGAGCTCAGGCCTGCGGTGCAGCTCAGGGGTAGAGTGCAGGCTTAGCATGTGCAAGACTCTGGGTTTGATCCCCAAGTACCAAGAACAAAAAAGATGGAGCCTAGTGGGATGTCTCTGGTCATCAGCGGCGTGGACTGAAGAGGGTTTCAGACCCGGTCCCTTCTTCCTTTTTTCACATCCTGGCCATGAGGTACATGACTTTATTCTACCACATACTCCCCGCTGTGATGCACAGGGCCAACTGATCATGTTCTGGAACCTCTAGAACTATGAACCAAGATAAGCTAATAATCTCAGGTATTTGTTATAGTAATAGAAAGCTAACACAGTATTCAACACATACAAATTGATTTTGCTGTTTTTCTTCTTTTACTTAAATCCAATTTCCCAACTTAAATCTATGGTTCCCTGAGTACAAGTACTTTTTCATAAGCATTTTTTATCCTCATGAGCTGGTATAATTCACAGCATAGTCCCAGAAATGAGTATTCACCAATATTCTTTCTTTTTTTAAAGAGAGAGAGAGAGAGAGAGAGAGAGAGAGAGAGAGAGAGAGAGAGAGAGAATTTTTAATATTTATTTTTTAGTTCTCGGCAGACACAACATCTTTGTTTGTATGTGGTGCTGAGGCCGCACGCATGCCAGGCGAGCGAGCTACCGCTTGAGCCACATCCCCAGCCCACACCAATATTCTTTTATCCAGAGAAAATATTCAAAGCTTCAATGTTTCTCAAATACTTCCCAACAAATTTTTTAATATTTAAATAAATGTAGCAAATTTTCACACTTTTATCACCAACACTTGTTATAATTTCCTTGATTTCTAGTGATTTTTAATGCTTTTCTTTGCTTGAAAATATTTGATAGAATATTTTCAGTAGATACCAACAATCTCATTTAAACAAATATTTTAGTGTGAACGTGCTTTTTATACAATAATGTTTAACTATTCTATTTAGCTTTATATGTGGAATATGCTTAACAAGTTACATGAATTGCCCAGTGGAACCTCTTATTATTCTGGAATTAGTACAGGATAGGCTGTTTGTTCATTTTGTTTTTGTGGTACTGGGGGTTGAACTCAGGGTCTATTTACCATTGAGCTACCTCTCCAGTCCTTTTTTTTGGGGGGGGATGCTAGAGATTGAACCCAGGGGCCCTTAACCATTGAGCTACATCTTCAACCATTTATTATATTTTATAGAGATAGGGTCTCACTCAGTTGCTTAGCGCCTCACTAAGTTGCTAAGGCTGGATTTGAACTCGCGATTCTCCTGCCCCAGCCTCCTAAGTCACTGGGATTCCAGCCCTTTTTATTTTTTCTGTTTTGAAACAGAATCTCACTAAATTTCTGAGGTCAGCCTTGAACTCACTATGTTCCTGCCTCAGCCTCCCTAGTGGTTGGTCTTAACAGGAGTATGCTAACCTGCCTGACTTGTAATAGGCTATTGACGTGAACTTTGAAGTCTTGTCTTTATTCTGTGCAGTTTATGTTGTTGGAGTACAGCAGAAAGGGACTAAAATACAATAATTTTGCACATGCTAAATAACTGAACTGTATCCTTCAAAAATTAAAAATGAGGTAAAGTAGACCCCAGAAACCTTTACCTCCTAAAACCTATAATAATAGAGGCAATATTCAATCTTCAGTCTAGTAAGAGCAATGAATGCTGATTGATCCCTCTTAGAATCTGAATTTTATGTTCCATCTAATTGACAAGCCCAGATTTTTGCTCTTTTCCCGTTAATTTACCATGCCTTGAGCTGGACATGTTTTATTTTGGTTTGACATTACCTTAAGACAGCATGAATTCAAGTCTTTATGTGACTCCAATAGGATTATGTTTATTAACCAAGGTTACCTTCTATTATGATTTCTAGGCCAACAGCATGAAATGAATTTTTTAACCAAAAAAGTTAATAGTTTCCCCATTATTTATAGAGCTGAAGCTAACCTGGTCATTGAGTTGCTGTTCTTAAGAGCTGCAGGTTTGCGTATCTTTACTATATTCTGACAGTTTCTTTTTCGAATGCTTGCTTTACTCCTTCCTTCCCTTAATTAAACCTGGTGATAGTGAACGTTTATCCTGTCTAGTAGGAATAAAGTTTATAATCTTAACCCTCTAATCTATGTGAAATAAAAAGAAATAAAGTGGTAGTATATTTTCAGAAGTTGAAAAAAAAACTGCTACTAATTTAGGAAGGAAACTCATTAATTTAAAACAGATTTGGAGGGCTAGAGATGTAGCTCAGTATAAGAGTGCTTACCTAGCATGCATGAGGTCCTGAGTTCAATCCCTAGCACCACCACCCCAAAAATACACACACACACACACACACACACACACACACACACACACATATATATATATATTTAGAGAGAGAGAGAGATACTTACCATGGGTTTTGATATCTATGGTTTACTTTATTAATAGCTTCAAGTGTTAGTTCTCCACGCTGTAAAAGGAAGAAAATAAATGTACCATCAGTCCAAGGTACCAACATAAGAAGTATGAGAATTAAAATAGATACGATCCAATGTGCTTTAATTTCCCTATCTGTGAAAAGAGGGTGTTGCGGACAAGGAGGGTCAAGTTCCTGGCTCTCAAGCTCCTTGATATCTTTAGGACTCCATGAACAAGCAGGCATTCTAAACTACTATTCGTCATTTAGACCATAACAGTCTAGCATTCTTCTCTTTACCTTCTTGCCCTAGAATTTTAAAATGTGGTGGCAATAAAATAAGAAAGTGCTGGATTTGAGACACCTTTGGTCAGGGGTAGATCTGGAAACACCCTTCAGGAAGCATATAATAGAGTACTGACAAAATATTTAGGAGCTTGGTCCCACTTTCCACATTAAAAAATAATTCCCATATTCTCCCATGTGTACTGAAATGATATTTCATTACTGAATGAATGACCTCTGTGGACCAATTCCTCCTCCCCAGGATCCATCCAGTGAGAGGCATATCTTGGAAATAAATATGGGAAATAAGGGTGTCAGATTTATGTTGAAAAGGGTATGAGTCTATACTCATTTCTCAGTTTTCCATAAAGGGGCTGGGAAACTATGATAAAAATTATCAAAGAGTAATTCACTTCAGTTTTAGATTGCATCTTTATTCACATTGATATAAGATGCCAGATTTGTAAGATCCCCAAAAGTAGCAAGTCAGATTATGAAAATGTTATCATCAAAGGAATGACCTACTGCTAGCTTTAGTTTGTTTTTCTCTTCCCTTTTTTTCTTCCTTTTCCCTTAAGCTTTGGTTTAGAAAGATTTTGCTTATTGACTGTAGAGGCACTTAACCACCGAGCCACATCCCCAGTCCTTCTTGCGTTTTATTTAGAGACAGGGTTTCACTGAGTTGCTCAGTGTCTCACTAAATTGCTGAGGCTGGCTTTGAATTCGTGATCCTGCTACCTCAGCCTCCTGAGCTACTGGGATTATAGGTATGCACCAGAGTGCCCAGTTGAATTGTTTCTTTATGTTACCTTCTCCAGGTTAAAGACCTGAAACTTGATCTCTAGAATGTCCACACAGAAAAGGAACAAGATTTGAATGCAGGGTTGCCCCCACTACTCCACAGAAAATGTGAAAGTAATAATCTGCATATAATGGAAAGATCATGGTGTAACTTTGTTTCCTCAATCAATTTTTGACATGATTCCCTGAAAATGGACCATATCCATTAACTTCTACATAATTTAATTATCAGCATCTGCAAAAAATCTCCAGGACTTGGAAAACTTTTGATCATGAACTATTTATGCCCCCCACCATTTTTTTTCCATACTGAGGATTGACCCCAGGGGTGCTTTCCTCCTGAGCTACAGCCCCACCCTTTTTATTTTTTGAGCTGGTCTTGCTAAATTGTAGAGGCTGGTCTTGAATTTGCAATCCTCCTGTCCAGCCTCCCTAGTTGCTGGGATTACAGGCCATACCCACCACACCCAGCATGCTTCCAGTTTTTTCATAACCCAAAACTACATCTTCTTAGGAAAGATCTTTCTTAGAAACAAAATAAAACATCTTTTTTCCCCCATCTTTCCTATAGATATCAGTAGATAATTTCAGAAAAGTTATATGATCTAAAATAACCTGCCCTTTTTCTATCTTGATTTGTTTAGACAGACATGCTCACTGTGATGTGAAACCTAATGAAATTCAGAATCAAATAAATCAATTTATTTTTTTACTGGTTAGGAATTCATAAGAATAGGAAAAGACTGATTTAAAAACTAATTCAGAGAAAAGGTGGGGGGACCCAGGGATCTATGAAAATCAAAGGGAGATCAGTAGAGGAAAGAGATATGGGGATAGAAGAAGAGGGAGGAGAGAAATGCTGGGGAGTGATATTGGCCAAATTATAGTATATTGTGTACATTCATGAATAAGTAACAATAAATCCCATTATTATTATATATAACTATAATGCACTGATTTTAAAAATGTGGAAAAATAAATAAATATTGAGAAAAATAAAAAGGCTAATTCAGTGACTATTATCAAAAACAAAAAATAACAAAGGCTGGTGAAAATATGAGGAAAAGGGACATTTACACTATTGGTGGGAGTGTAAACTAGTATAGCCACTATGGAGAATAGTATGGAGGTTTCTCAATAAATAAAAATAGATCTACCGTAAGATCCAGCAATCCCACTCCTTGATATTTACCCAAAGGAAATGAAGTCTGCAAACAAAAGAGATACCTGTGCCTTCATGGTCATTGCAGCACATTGGTCCCAATGGTCAGGTTATGGAATCAGCCTAGGTGCCCATCAACAGATAAATGGATAAACAAAATGTGGTATACATGCACTGGAGTATTATTAGCAATAAAGAAGGACAAAATCATGTGATTTGCAGGAAAGTGGATGGAACTAGAAGTCATCATGTGACATGAAATAAGCCAGACACAGAAAGAAAAGTATCAAATATTCTCTCTCATACATGGAAACCAGGAAATAATGCCCTGAAAGTAGACAAGGGACTATTAGGGAAGCAGAAGTGGGGAGGGAGATGGGAGCGGAAAAGGAAGAGGGAAGGTGGATGTGATCAAAGGATAATATATGGATGTATGGAAGTATCACTTTGAAATATTAATTTGTACAATGACTATGTATTAGTAATTATAATAAAGAATAAAATAAAAAATGAATTCAGGCTTGGGAATATAGTTCAGTGGTAGAGCACTTGCCTAGCATGTGTGAGGCCCTGAGTTGAATTCCCAACACTAAAAAAACAAATATATAAAAATTCAAAAATAACAATGACTTGGGAGGCTGAGGCAGGAGGATCATGAATTCAAAGCCAGTCTCAGCAATTTAGCAAGGCCCTAAGCAACTTAGTGAGACCCTGTCTCAAAATAAAAAATAAAAGGAACTGGGGTTGTAGCTCAATGGTAAAGCACCCCTGGGTTCATTCCAGTACCAATAAAGTAATTAATTAAAAATAAAATTATAGGGCTGGGGCTGGGGCTCAGTGGTAGCGCGCTTGCCTGGCATGTGTGAGGCACTGGGTTCAATTCTCAGCACCATATATAAATAAATAAATAAATAAATAAATAAATATCTATCAACGATTTTAAAAAAATTTTAAATAAAATAAAATTACAACTAATTCATCTGGGGATGTAGCTCAGTGTTTGTCTAGCATGCTCAATCCCTAGCACCACAAAAATATAATATAAATTAATAAAAATTTAACATATTCATAGAAACAGTTAACTAATTTGCAGTATTTTAAGGAAATTAATGTAAACCTTTCATACCTATTTTGAATATTTTCAACTAACAAAAATAATTATAGCTCCAAATTGGATACTTTCTACAAAGCAATATTTAAATTAGTGTAGGCATTACTAAAAGGAAAACACTACATTCAAATACTGTGAGTTAGACACAACTTCTGAAATGAGAAAGATCTGTTAAATTTGAGTTAATTAACTGCAGACATTTGAGGTGCATTTTAGTTAAATATCAAAATTGTTGCTTAAGATGTTCACTGTTAATCTCAAACCACTTGTCTAGTCCTGACATGCTTAGGAAATCTTTTTAGAATTGATCCCTGTGGAATCCTCTTGCGTTATTATCATACACCAGGATGCTTTTCTTAGTATATCCAATTTTAGCTCTCTTTACTAGAAAGAACCCTTTTTCCATCTCTATAACCCTGGGTCTTTCTCACCAGTAGAATGAATACAGTGGCTGTGCATTTGGAGAATTTGTAGACACTAGGGTTTTCTTCTCTAGCCTCCTCCTTGGTAACATAGAACTCTCAGTACCAAACATTTGAGTGGAAAAATCCCCCTAAGGCTACCTTTTCTTATGCTAATGTATTTTTCTCCACTTGCCTCAATTTGCAAAATATTACAGTTAACCCCTTAGGTGTCCTTCTTCCCACAGCCTGTGAGAAGTGTTTCCTGTTGAAGCTGCATCAGCAAATTGCATAATATTACCTCTTCAAGACTGGAGCTGTCAGGAGGGAGAAAGGGGCATAAAGGCCTTTATATGAATGGAGCATTTGAAGTATTTGTTTTATATTCAGAGCATGGGTAGAATCAAAAGAATTCTTTTTGGAAAATCAGTATTTAAGGTATAACTACTGTGATGCATTTTTCTTATTAAAAAGTTTTTAAAAAAGAAAAGGGAAAAAAAGAACAATATAGAGACCATATTTCATTTTATACCACATTATAGGCGGGCTTGAATTGCAGCAGGAATGATACCCTGGTCCTCCTCCTCCTCTTCTTTCTTTCTTTCTTTTTTTTTTTTTTAAATATAACTGCAGGGTTTTTAAATAATTTAAAATAATTGATCAATTTCCAGCAAATAAGCTAAAAATTGGGTTTCATGAGTTTGTTGACTATGGTCCTGGTGTTTCTGTTTTCTGTCGGGTGTTCAAATAAGGAGCAACATATTTCATCATGTTTCTAGGGTCCTTATAATGCTGTAGTTCAAAATTCTGTGCAGGTAAGAAAACCTCAAACCACAGGTATCACTCTGATTTCCACTTTGAGAGACTTCAGCAGACATGCCAGCTCTGAACTGCTGACCTAAATTAAGAACTCTGAGAAAACAGGTGTTGCTTTAAATTGCTTAATTTGTAATACAGCAATTGAAAACCAATATAATCTCCATTTTATAGATGGGAAAACTGAGGAGTTCTCAAAAAAAAAAAAAAAGAATAACAACCAATAGTCAGACTAGCATGTGAAAGAGGTAAATAAAAAGTTTTGCAACTGGCCACTTTAGCTTCTAAGCCACATACAGCAATAGATTTGCCTGGAAAATTAATGCTAATTATCTAATTGATTCTTGAAGAAAACGCAAATTTCTGTTATGTTCTCCCAGTACTCTTTCAGGGAGACATACATTTTCCTCAGTGTTTCTATGATTCGTGATACACTGAGATTTTCTTTCAGTGAAAGACCAGAATTTATTCTGTTGAATGTATTTTGTTGGGAACTGCTATGATTTGTGATGGGTAATGAATCTTTCTGATAGTTCTTGAGCCATATTGGCTCATTATTTCTACCAGGGTCTGAAATTTGAGCAAATTCCACTATTCAAGCTACAGGAAAGCAACACTAGAGCTTCCCAAATCTCTGAGCACTCTTTGCACAGTTTCTGAAATACAATCAAGCGCCTATTTTGCATTTGTACTCTCCCTTGGAGTTTTCTAATGCATTTACCACTGTTGTTAATTGTAAGGTTAAAAAGTGAGCTTCCCCCAAGTTAATTGCCCAATTAGCTCTACCACTAGGGGTGGTAGTTCAGGCATTTAAATGCTAACAGAATGTATAAATTTCAGTGAAAAAAAAGAGGTAAATAATTTTTGAATGATTTTATTGAATAACCTTGGAGTAGAATAATTGCTAATCTAATGCACACTTAAAATGTCATTTCTATCTACAATTTGATCTCTCAACAAAGTCACTGCATGAGAATAATGGCAATTCTGAGTCTACATCTCTCAACATTTCTGGATAATCACCTAACTCATGTGATGCACGAGGAGGTGGTAGACAGGCGTAAGTAGTGCTAATATTATCAGTATAAAGTCAAATACAACAAATTTCAGAGCCAAGTTGCTCAAAGCTGGTTGGAACATGGCTTGGGACCGAATAGCATAATTGCTGACAATAGTCACACTAAAAACTTCTGCAACAACACAAAGAAACTTTCCCAGTAGACTCCTATAGCACATAATTTCAGAGTAATTTTTTTTTGTGCCCAAACACAGAGGGGGGACCACATAGCAGGGGTCCCCATATTAAATGAATTATTTCTAATTTTCTCAATTAAGATTCCTTGATTTCCTAGATTCATTCCTGGGCAAAGAATAGATAGCTCCAGATTTCTGGTCTCATTTGCTCTGCATTCTATGCATTTTTGTCAGCATAGTGGAGTTACCCTGGGGATGTTGGGTGTGAATAGTGGAAAACCATCATTGTCAGTTTATGATGATTTAAGAATTTCCCCCGTGACCTTAAAAAGACAGGATCAATGGTTGATTTAGAAAACAGATGTCCTTTTTTTGTTTTTTTTTTTTGAATACACCTGTGCTTAGATCATGCACAAATTTCAGAATTCTTTGACAACACACCTGAAAGAGCAGTGAAGTCATATCACGATTTTACTAGAATCCATTTTAAGTGAATCCTTTTTTAATTTTCTGTGTCTCCATCATTACTGAATAATATTTATTGAAAATATACAACATATGCTTAATTATTAACTTTGAGAAATTAACATTAAGAAGTTTTTTTTTTTTAAGAAAAAGGTGATTACATTTAGATATATACTCAAGACATTTAGATATATACTTGAGACATGTCAGGCTCTAGAAAAGTTGGTAACCACCAGGAGGTATTTTTAGCTTTCCTTAATTAAAGGATAAAACCACCAGGAGGCTTCAAATAGCATTTGGTACCTTTTTCTTGTTTCTGCTCACATATCCACATCTTAACAAAAGATGGGAAAATCAGAATGTGTTTCTCTTCCAATTTACCAATAATTGCCTATTAGTCATCTCAATAGAGAAAGTATTATGTTTAATTGAGAGGCCAGGTCATTTAGGGTTGAAATGCCCAGTAGAAAATGCCTGGCTCATTCAAATTCACTATTCCTCATGGAATTGTCCCAAACACAGTGCAGAGAGTGCAGATCAGTGGCTATGTTGTGAGCTACTGAAGGCACTATTCTTTTAAAACTATTAATCATATTTTATTTTTACTTTTTAAAAATTTGTTTTTGATGGTCTGGGGTTGTGGCTCAAGCAGTAGCACGCTCGCCTGGCATACGCGGAGCGCTGGGTTCGATCCTTAGCACCACATAAAAATAATAAAGATGTTGTATCCACTGAAAACTAAAAACTAAAAAATATATATATTAAAAAATTGTCTCTCTTTCTCTCTCTCTTAAAATTTTTTTTTTTGAATTTGTACATAAAATATTGCACATATTAGAGGCTGGGGTTGTGGCTCGACGGTAGAGTGCTTGCCTCACAGGTAAAAGGCCCTGGGTTCAATCCTTAGCACCACATAAAAATAAATAAATAAAATAAAGGTATAAAAAATATTGCACATATTAATGGGGTACCTGAAATGTTCAATACCCAATTATGTAATGTTAAACTCAGATTAAACATATTTATCTCCTCAAGCATCTATCTTCTTGTTCTTTCCTCCCCCCCCCCGCCCCTTTTTTTGTTGTTGTTTTGTTTTGTGCTGGGGATTGAACTCAGGGTTGCATTACCACTGAGATACATCTGAACCCTAATTAAGACAGGGTCTTGCTAAGTTGCTGAGGCTGGCCTCCAACTTGTGACCTTTTTGCCTCTGTCTCCCAAGTCGGAGGGATTTCAGATATGCACCATAGTGCCCAGCTTATACTTCTTTAAGAAAACTTTCCAGCTCCTTTCTTCTAGATTTTTTGAAATGTGTAGCATATTATCATTATTGATAAATACCTTATTGTGCAACAGCACACCAGAACTCCTTGCTCCTATCTGGCTGTAGCTTAGTACCCATTGATCAGCCTTGGGTCATCTCTCCCTTTCCCCATTTTCCTTGCTGCAGGTCACCACCAGTCTACTCTCTACTTCTATGAGGTCAAAGTTTTGAGATTCCACATAAGAGTGGGAGCTTGTCTTTCTGTGCCTGGCTCATCTGAATTCACTATTCCTCATGGAGTCGCCCCAAACACAGTGGAGAGAGTGCAGCTCAGCGAGACCTGGCCACCTTGCTATTTCCACGGCCTGTTAGAGACAGGAAACATCAAACCTAAAATTTATTTTCAGGAGGTTCAGTTCCAAGTAAGATTTCATAAGGATAAGACTTCCTTCGATTTATTTGAAGAATTCCATAGAGCCACGCTTTATAAAATAGGCTAAAACATAACCCTGTGTAGAAGGAGGTTAATGGTATTAATATACTATTTTCAGAGAAGCAAAGGGTTTCTCCTCCTTCACAGATGGGCAGCATGTGGCACTCCCTAAGAGCTTCCTGGGGGATCTTGAAATGTATTATTTTATCCAGCACTTAAGGATGAAAGGTGATAATGCAATTATTTTTATATTAAACCACAACTGTTAGGATGCAAATAACTACAAGAAGAAAAGAGTGAGAACTAAACACATGCCTGTCTGGAAAAGAACATGTCTAATTTTAGAAAAGCTATTTTCTATTTTGCTTAGATAACTTGGTTAGAATGGGGAAGCATTATTATCTTTTCAAATCTTCTATATTGATAACAACATCTTGGAAATTAGGATTTTTAATGAGATTCAACAATGTAGCTGTTTTTATAATTATTCTAAATGAGCCAAAGGTAAATGAAAATTTGGGGGGGGGGGGTAGAAAAGAAACCCAGAAATTCTGAAATGTGTTTTTGGGTATTCTATATACTTAGCAACTCCACACTGTTAATGCTTCCCCCACCCCCACCAGGTGAACTTAAAAAAGGGAAGGACATTTTGGTACTGCATAAGTGGGACAAGGAAAAAAGGTTTTGGCTTGGTGAGACTTTACTATCATCTCTCTTGTCCCACTCCCACCTCCCTGTAAAATACTAATGGTTATATTTGATATTTTTTAAAGGGTTATAAAATACTTATTAAGTAAAAAATTCAAAAATAGCTATTACCAAGCTATTTGACCATCAAATATATGAGTGGTACAATTTGTTTTAATATTATAAATGAAGTATACTGTGTGCAAACAAGGGAGAGTGGGAAACTGGGAGAAAACTAAGAGCACCATGAAGTGCTGGTAAGACATTCCTTACCAGAGAAGACAACTAGAATTGACCTAGTCAGATACCACCTCACTTTATGGAAAATTGACAACAGACATGAGCATGCTACCCAGCAGTTCCAATCTAATGTTTGGACCTTTGTCTGTTGTTTCATTTATTACATCATGTACTTCCTTGAATTCCATGTCCTGGGCTGAAATCTGGGCTATATCATTAACTAGCTGTGTGGCCTCAGGCAAAAATTTTACCTGTCCATATCTCAGTTTCCTACCTGTAAAGATAATTCCTTATTAAATACCCAGTTACTTGTAGCTGTTTTCATATATGTATCCTCTAAGTAAATCTATCATGAGGAAAAAGTCTAATAAACCGACAAATATTGAATGAGCTTATCCTACTGGCCTTCAAGAAATTCAATAGCTCATCAGAAATCTGTTCAAATGTCCATAAAACTGTCCCAAAGAAGCCCTCCTGGCTCATGATAGTGGAATTTGGTGCAGTTAAAAATGAAGCAGAGGGCTGGGGTTGTGGCTCAGAGGTAGAAGGCTCACCTAGATGTGTGAGGCACTGGGTTTGAACTTCAGCACCACATAAAAGGAAAATAAAGGTATTGTGTCCACCTACAACTAAAAAATAAATATTAAAAAAAAATGAAGCAGAAATAACAAAACCTCAAATTTTTTAGTTACTATGTCACATATGAATATGTTGATGGATTTTCCTGGTTCTCTTGGGATTTTTTAAAAGTTACCATAATGTGCAATGAATTGGTTGTGATATATGTTAAGATTAATTGATTTAATGTTGTCTTTGGGATCACATCAATGAAGAGTTAGTACTTGAGAGCAGTGTGACATCATTTCTGTGGGAAACGCAAATTACTTAAATCATTTTGTCATGAGGCCAGAGTGCAGGAGCAGAAAACAGCCATCAAGGAAGCTGCTGACTCTTTTGAGGTTTGGGTTGAAGAAAAGCCAGGGGAGCAGAAGCACACCAGCCAGGAGGAGGCAGGTTGAACTCCTAGATTCTTGTGGAGACAACGTGTATAGTTTGGCAGAAACCAGATCCATTTAAACAAAAGGAATCTGCTGCTCTTAAATCTGAAATAATAACAAAAATAATGGTTCCTCAGTAATACACACATGCATTATTATGGCATCATAACCACATAAAGTGAGAAAGAAATAGCTAAACACACACACACACACACAAAAAAAAAAAAAAAAAAAAAAAAACCCAGAAGAGAAATCCAATCTTGTGGTTTTTTACTGACCTCTAAAATGTGGGAGGAATTTTCCAGGTGTCACTCAGCATGGAAGTTATTATCTTCCTGCCAAAAGCCAGATGATCTATAGAAACCCTCCTCCTGCCCCAAATAGGAGAGACAGTTCCCAGGTAGGGGGCAGCTGCCCAAGACATTTTAACCTGGAGTTTATTGAAGGTGGGGCTGAGCTTCCTTTGCTGCCTATCTTAGACCTGCAGCAATAAATTAAGAAAAGCAGCTGTTAGAGCTATAAAATCCAGTAGATGAAGGTCTGAGCACAAAATGAGAGACACTGAGAAGTGTCTGTAGTCAGATCAAAACAAGAATTGACCATTTTTAATTTGCATTATGATGGGACCAGGAAGAGTGAGGGATGTAGAGATTACAGAAAGGTGAGGTACTGGAGAAAGAACTAGAAGTGGACTGGGACATTTCCTAAGTGGCACCACACTGGAGAACTGATTGGCTCCGCAGTGAGGCTAACCTAGGTTAAGACCACTACTCTGACAGCTTGTGTGTATGTGGGAGTGCATTTGCCATGTGTGGTGTGTATATGTATGTGTCAGTTCACGTGTCAATCATGCACCAGGTCTGATTGGTTGGAAGTAGCTGCCTGAAGCTGTGGGTTGATAAGGAATCGAAATCTGAGTCTAGACTCAAAGAATGGTATTGTGATTTTCCTTGGATAGCAACAGAGGGAAGGAAGCTCACCTTAGATATGCAGAAGATTAGCATTCTCAGGGACAAAACCAGTTTTAACCGGTAGTTAAATCGCAGATGGTTCTTTGCTAATATGAATAGTCATTCTAAGTGACTATATTCATGGTCATTCTTAGAATAATTTTGTTCTCATTACAAAGCTCTATATCCAAGGAATTTTTTTTTTTGAGAGAGAGAGAAAGAGAATTTTTCAATATTTATTTTTCAGTTCTTGGCGGACACAACATCTTTGTTTGTATGTGGTGCTGAGGATCAAACCTGGGCCGCACACATGCCAGGCGAGCTCGCAACCGCTTGAGCCACATCCCCAGCCCTCCAAGGAATTCTTCAAGCTTGTTATCTGAGACAGATAGATCCTTGGAAATAATTAATGTTAAAGTGCCAGGACTGAGAAAGTGTGTAGATGCTCAGCACACTTGGGATCATCTTATACTACATGCCAAACAAGTCCAGTTTCTGAGTGTGTGAAAAGTTGGGAAAGAAAATCCCTGCATGGCTCACACTAACAGCCACAGAGATCAAGAGGATACTGTTACCAAGCCCCATTAAATGCAGTCTGAAACACTAACAAGAGAAACTGAATAAATACCTTCTTGGAAAGCTAACTTCCAGTGACCATCTCTTTTAGATTCTCAACTTGCTTTAAAAACTAAGGAATATTTGGTTGCACTTCATTTGAGCAGAAAAATGGGTCCTTAAGTTAAAGATTAAGAAGGAGGAGAGGTCATACATGCTCAGATGGCCAGACAGGTTGCAGACTGTGTGTAAGCAGGACATCCCCAACCAAAGGGAAGCAACCAGGCAACCAGAGTTTGGGATCTCTTAGAACTGACTGCTTTGCTTTGGGGTTGTACTTTCCTCGCTGGTGGCCAGTTTGATATTTAATCAAATTTCAGAACTTCATTTTTGCCTAAGTGGAATAGCATAAAGTTTAACATTACGTTTCAGGGCATTCATTCTGTTTCAATGATACTGAGTAACATTAAACACAATTCTGGCACAGTGGCTCAGACCAGTCCTTCTAACTACTCAGGAGGATCACCTGAGTGCAGGACCAGCCTAGGCAACATAAAACAGAAACAAAACAAAACAAACTAAAAATGAAAAGAAACACAAGAATTAATACAAATAGCTAAAATTTAGATAGCAACCATTGGTCGGACATCAGGCTTAGTGCATTTCTGTGTTCTCATATTTCATCTTTGCAACATAATAATATTAAATACATATAGAGCTTCTTACATGCCAGGCACTATTCCTGGCACCTCACAAGATCAACCTGTTTAGTGCCAATGACAGCCCATTAAGGTAGATATTAAGATTTCATAATGGGAGGCCGGGGTTGTAGCTCAGTAGTAGAGCACTTGCCTAGCACGTGTGAGGCACCGGGTTCAAGCCTTAGCATCAAATAAACAAATAAATAAACAAGCAAAGGTTAAAAAGATTTCCTAATGAAGAAACAGAACCACAGCAGAACTTAACCAAGGCCATACACAGCCAGGAATTGGTAGAACCAGGATAGGAATTCAGGTGATTCTGTGACGTGGGCCTCCCGCTGCCAGTACTGCCAGGTGCAGAGCAGGGAACAGGAATGCAGAAAGGTGAAGTCATTTGCCCAAAGTCACAGAGATAGACCCAAATCTGAGTTTCCAATTTCCAAGACTGAGTTCCAAACTATTCTCCTGCATAGACAAACTTGGGCTATTCAAAGGTCCATCTTTCTTTCTTTTCACCATGTGGGACTGCACTACATTGCCTTAAGAATTTTAAGAACTCTGGTTATTGCATAACTGGCACATTCAGTTTTCAGACAATGCAACAGGCCTACCTAGAAATAGATACCTGAATTCTCAGATTCTGGTTCCAAAATCATTTACATTCCCTTCCATTCCCAGAGGAGACGGTGGGCACATGTCTGTGTCCACATCACCTAAAGGAAATCAGACAAGGTTTCTAAATCTCATTTGACTGCATACCCCGAATTACTGACACACAGGCGTGTGCAATTCAGTGGCTTCCAAAGATCTGAGACTCCTGTTTGGGCTCTGTGGATTATGTCCAACACGTTTTCCTTCCTTGACACCACCCACTCACAGAACAGTGCTGGGATGGGGGAAGAGTGTGCGAATGCCTCCGCATCCATGTGACTCAGAATGCATCCCCAAACCAGGTCCAAATGCTTTGGGATCATCCATCACTTCATTTTCTTCACACCTCCCCTCTCTTGCATTAAAAGGGCTAAGGGGGCGTTGCGGTAGCAAGAACATTTATTCAAACAATTTATGTTTCTGCAAAACTAGAATCCCATTATTTTTTCCATAAGAGATCAAGTACCTGAAATAGCCTGTGGAAGCAAACCCAGAAAGAACTGAAGTCACAAAACAATACGCTAGGAAGAGCATAAATCTAAGGGCAGTACCTTGATATGAAAGCCGCTCTCTCGTCTGGATTTGTTGATGAAATCAAAGTCTTGTATTCCCCAACCAACTCCACCGACATACTCATGTTTATATTTTGCTGGCCAGCTTCTGTTTGAGGCAGGCCTCCATAAATACTTAAGATCTCCCGTTTTTTCTAACACTGGACGCTTTTCTCCTATATAGGAAGTGTGCTGATGAACTTTAGGTAAATGATCCTTTACATAATGTGGACCTTAAAGAGACAAGAAAAAAAAAATAAAAACAAAACTTCAACAACATTCCTCCCACTTTATGCTAAGATGCTTTTATTGTAATGGTGGAAATAATAATAGCCACTGCTTACCATGTTTGTAAGTGCTATTATAAGCCTTTTAGATGTGTTAATTCAATTAATCCTTTATTAATAGCCAAATGGGAGAGGTAGAATTATTTTCCTCAGATGGGAAAATAAGGCACATAAAGACGTAGCTTGTCATAGCTAACAAGATCTTCGTGCCCAGAGAGGCTGCCTTGAAAGTTGGGCCCTTGATAACCCCACTCACTAACTGCTCTGTTTAATATAGACATATTTGATATACAAAAATTCCTCACACATGCCACGTATTCAGAGTGTAGGTCTTCACATGTTGGGGTGTTTTTCTGGATAAAATCTGAAATGAGACGCTATTCCCCACATGTATTAAAATCAATTGGAAATGGAGAAAATTACTAGATGATGATGAGCAAAGTCAGGGGTGTTTAATAAATATTGGCATTTAAAGTGTCAGACAATGAATGATGAAAGTGAAAGTGAATGAAACAGGGAAAAATCAGACGTCTGGGAAAACATCACTTAAAGGTGGTTCTTGATTTAAAAGTGATGAAGGGGAGCTTAGTCCTTCTGGAAGGATGGTACGGATGACAGAGAGACAGTGGAGTCACTTGTCCAGGAACAATTTTGAAAATTCCAGTACCCAAATGGATTGTCTAGGTAGGGCTGGAGGGGTGGCTCAGAGGTAGAGGGCTCACCTAGCACGTGTGAGGCACTGGGTTCGATCCGCAGCACCACATAAAAATAAAGATATTGTATCCACCTACAATTTAAAAATAAATGTAATTTTTTAAAAGATTGTCTAGGTAAATCAGGGGCACAAAGAAGGAATTTCTGCTTTCAATCCAAAAGTTCACCCAAGACCTTGGAGGAGAATACTGCGTGGAGGTCACTGCCCAGGCTCCTGGAGGTCACATGGCTCCTTTCATTCTGCTCTCAGATCAGGGAGCTGGGCATCTGCAGGGAGCACAAGAGGAGCAGGGACTTGGATTCACTGCCCCTGCCACGTGGCCCAGGTGTCCCTGTGGGGTGGTCAATGTGCTATTGAGTCTGTGATTAGAAGAGACATCTCTGCTTTCCAGGCAGGTTGCAAACGTGAGAATTGTTCACACACATGATTTGGGCAGGTGTTTTCACAGCTTCCTAATCACCATCGCTCCCCGGGATGCACTGAGTATTCACCAAGTAGCTAATTTCCCCTGATGAACACTTTGTAGCTTCAATTTTATTTGCTTCAGGTTTTCACTTAGACCTAATGGCTCGGGTGCAGAATTGTCAGAGTACAAAAAAACTGTTCTCTTCATCTGTATGACTCCCATCATAGAGACATGAATGCAATCTCTTCTAAACAGGGTGAAATATGAAAGAACTGTGTTAGTCTTGCTGGAATTTAGGTCAGAGCATTCCCACGTTTCGCAAATACTGATCCCATGAATGTACCATGTAGGTATATGGGAAGGGAAGAGGCTCCGTAGTCAAGTACATTTGGGAACACTGCCTTTTGGATACTCCCAGCCTGCAAAAGCATATTCAGAGTTCTGAGAGTCCTGGGGTAAGCAAACCTGTTTATAATTATGCAATCTAGAGTCTCCAAATTTGATTTTAAACATTGATTTTTTTTTCTCCATCAGGTTACTTATATGCATTCTACAGACACGGAAAGATTTGGGGCAATAATGACCTTCTATATAATATTTCGGTTGTTAAAATTTTGTCACCATACACTGTTATAAAAGTGAGGGTAGGGCTGGGGTTGTGGCTCAGTGGTAGAGAATTTATTTGCCTAGCACTGGGTTTGATCCTAAGCAACACATTAAAAAAAAACCCTAAATAAACAAAATAAAAGTATTATGTCCATTTACAACTAAATAAAAAAAAAGTGAGGGTAATACCAGTGGCTCAGGAGGCTGAGGCAGGAGGATCACCTCAGCAATGGCAAGGCACTAAGCAACTCAGTGAGACCCTGTCTCTAAATAAAATACAAAATAGGGCTGGGGATGTGGCTCAGTGGTTGAGTGCCCCTGGTTCAATCCCTGGTACCCCAAAAGAAAAAAAAGTGAGGGTAAGTGTGTATCTGTCATTAATTCCTCATTCTGTGGACTGCCATAAATTTTTTTAAGTCATTATTTGCCATCTGTTTGGATTCATTTGTGCTGCTATAACAAAGTGTTTGAGATTGGGTAACTTATTAAGAACATGAATTTATTTGCTCACAGTTCTGGAAGCTATTGAGTCCAAGTCAACGCAGGGCAGGTTTGGTCTCTGGTGGGGGCCACTTTCTGATTACAAGATGGCACCTGGTTGCTGTGTCCTCACCTAGCAAGAGGCAGGAGGGCAAGCAAGCTGCACACTTCTAGGTGATGCCTCTTTCACAAGGGTCTTAATCCCATTCATGAAGGAGGACCCCTCAGGACCTGATGGCTCATCTCTTAATACTATCACATTGGCCATTATGTTTGAATACCTGAATTTGTACTGAATACCTGAATTTGTAAGGGACACATTTCAACCATAGTACCAGAAACCCAAAGCACTTTAGAAAGTGCTCATGTTCTGAAATGTGTGTGTGTGTGTGTGTGTGTGTGTGTGTGTGTCTAGACAGGGTGCTCTGTGGCTGACTTAGTGAAGTCATTAAACTTCACAAAGCCTCTGCCTCCTCAGGTATGCTGTAGAGATGCACAATGCAATGTGCAGAGACAGCACAGTGCTGGTTACAGTCTTCCTGGCTCACAGTCTTCCTGGGAAGACCCTGCTCTAGCCTTGTAAGCTATGTAGCTGACTCAGGTGCCTGCCTATGAAGCAGAGACATGAGTAGGCTATGGTAGGAGGTAGACCCCCACAATCACAGCCGGTCTCCTACAGCCATACCTGGGTTTCCCTAACCAAAACATCCCCTTATCACTACCCATAGCAACACCCCAAAACAGTGTATGGTTTGAATATAGATAGTGTTCTCCAAAAGTCCTTGTGTTAAAGGTTTTGTCCCCAGGTGGCGCTATTGGGAAGTAATGTGGACCTTTTGGAGGTGGGACCAAGTGAGAAGACCCTATCTAGAGATCTTGAAGTTGTACCTTCAAAGGGAATTTGGGGATTCTGGTTCCTTTGCTTCCTGACTCATGACATGAGCAGTTTTCTCTGACATGTGCTCCCAACCATTGCCACCCATCCCTCTTCAAGGGTCCAAATCAATCGGGCCACCTGGTATTGGACTGGAACTTTCAGAACTGTGTGTTAAATAAACCTTTTCTATTTTTAAGTAATTTGCCTCCAGTATTTTTGTTATAGTAATATAAAGCTTACTAATGCACATGGTTTCTCAAATAAGACAGTTCTGAAGGCATTTGGCTTTAAGTAACCCACGTTTTCATTTCTAAACTTCATTCTTCAGAGCCTAGACTTTGCTGGATTGGATTCCCTGATTAAAAGTAAATCCTCCAATTCATGCCAACTTTTGGTCTCTTTATTTTTCTCTTAACAAGTATCATCTTTGTTTAATTGACAACTGTTGCTATATCCCTCAGAATGTCTCTAGTGTTTCTTCATCCTGCAGCAAGTTTTCTTGGACATTTCATCCTCTTTTCACAAACTCAAGCCCTCATTTGCCAAGAATGAAGTTGGCTGCTCTTAGGTTAATAAAAATTAATAAATAAATCCATCCCATTTTCTATCTTCTTTGAAGTTTTCCTTCATGTCTGGGCACCAACTCTAGCAGGATGACTTTTAGCTATAATATTTAAAAGGAGCTCTTGTTACCTAATGTTGGTCATAATCCCTAACTCTTGCTCTGGTGTAGTAGCTACATTGTCATGGGGAAGGAAATGTACCATGAAATTCTGTATCATGATTTATGATTCCACATTTCTCTATTTTTGTGCCCTGGAAAAACTATGATTTTAAGGACAGTAGGCAGATCCAACTTCTACTCTCATCTCTCTGTGTCCTCAACATTACTTGCTCACTTATCTCTGAAATGCCATTTACAGTTAGAAATGTGGCTGTGGGGTTTTCGTTTTTGTTGTTTGTTTGTCGTGTGTGTGTGTGTGTGTGTGTGTGTGTGTGTGTGTGTGTGAAGATCCACACAAGAAATACATGTTGAATGGATATAGCAAATTGTTAACTGAGCAAATGAATTAGAGAATTCCATCATAAGACTGAAGATATATAAACTCATGTTGGAAAGATGTAAGTGCTGTTTTAAATATCTAATGAGCCATTGAATTTTCAGAACTGTCTTAAATTCTTCTATTCTGGACTTGAAGGTAAGACCCCAAAGGGTAAAAGCAGAACTGCTTTTCACTATGTTCAATCGTTCATTCATTCACTCATTCATTTATAACATTAACTTTACTGAGCTATAATTCACATATCATCCATTTTTGTCCACAAAAATCATAAAGACTTTAATATTGCAATTGTGTTCTAAAATGTTGAAGACAAACCGAGAATGACTTAACAATGAACATCATTTGATATTTCTGAAATAATAATACAAGCACTATCTGATTATATACAATCTGAAAATACTACTTCACCAGAAAACAACTAAAATGTTAATGCCAGCTACCAGCCAAAATGGCTTATGAAGTAGTCAAAAGAACTTAACCACTGTGTTAGTCAGCTTTCCATCCCTGTGACCAAAATACCTCACACAATCTGGAGGAGGAAAGATTGGTTTTGGCTCATGGTTTCAGAGGTTTCAGTTGGTGGTTGGGGCTGGTTCCATTGCTTTGGGCCTGAGGATGAGACACAACATCCTGGTGGAAGACATAGTGGAGGAAAAGGGCTCAGCTCATGGCTGCTAGTAGGCACAGCAGGGGGTGGGAGGGAATCAGGAAGGTGGGAGGGGGCCTGGCACAAGATACAGTCCTCTAGGGCACACTGCCCATGACCTCCTGCATTTTCCACCACCTCCCAGTAGTCTATTCATCTATGGATTAATCTACAGATGAGGTGAAAGTCCTCATGATTCAGTGACTTCCCAAAAGCCCGACTCTGTATTAGGGACCAAACCTTCAACACAGAAGATTTTGGGGGACACTTCATATCCAAACTATAATAACAACCCTCCAGAGAGTCTGGTCCATATCCACCTAACCTTGATTTACCAAGTAACCATCAATTAAAAGTCACAAATTTAGGTGGTGCATGCCTGTAATCCCTTGGGAGGCTGAGACAGCAGGATCACAAGTTCAAAGCCAACCTCAGCAACAGTGAGGTCCTAAGCAACTCAGTGAGACCCCATCTCTAAATAAAATATAAAATAGGGCTGGAGATGTGCTCAGTGGTTGAGTGCCCCTGGGTTCAATCCCCAGTACCAAAAATACATAAATAAATAAATAAATAATCACAAATTTATTTTAAAATTATTAAGACTTTTAAACCTTCTAGATGTGCTGTATATTTTTAAATTTGCAAAACAACATATTTCCGTAGTTCTAGGCCTGTGATTATCAACTAGGGGTGATTTTATCATTCAGGGGTCCCTAACAACAACCAAAGACATTTTGGGTTATTACAACTGGGGATGTTTGCTCTTGTGGTTCAAGGATGGTACAAAATACTCTACTACACACAGCAAAGTTTTCCTCCCTCTAACACAGAATTACCTGGCCCCAAATGCAATAGTCACAAGGTTAGGAAACTGTTTTAAATAGTGTAGAACATGATACAACACGAAATACCATCTATCCAACTGACTGACTGCTACATGTTGGTGTCATCATATTTACCCAATGATAGCAAGAAGGCAGTACAGCTGCAACATTATATAGGCATTGAGAGAACATAGAACTAAAATAGAATCCCAACTAATTCTAACAGATCCAAACTTAAGTTGTTAACTATAAATAATATTGGCTGGGGCTGAGCGTGTAGCTCAGTGGTAAAGTGCTTGCCTAGCATACACTAGGCCCTGGGTTCAGTCTCTAGCATTGCAAAGGAAACAGAAAACAAAGATGCATGTTTATAATACTGGTAACTTCTCAGAGTTTTTGTGGGATATTAAATTTTAAAAAAGTTTGTAAGAGCTTAGAACAGAGGCTGGAACTCAGTGGAATCACTGGCATAGTACACATTAGTGAGGAATGTGTCTTTCAATATGGAACCGAATATTAACAGAAACTAGTTTTCTTACAAAGCTAGCAATTTACTTTTGCCAGCTCCATCTTCTGGACATAAAACATTCCTTTTTTTTTTTTTTTTTTTTTTTTTAGAATTTTAACATTTATTTATTTTTTCTTAGTTCTCAGCGGACACAACATCTTTGTTGGTATGTGGTGCTGCTGAGGATCGAACCCGGGCCGCACGAATGCTAGGCGAGCGCGCTACCGCTTGAGCCACATCCCCAGCCTCCATAAAACATTCCTGTTGCAAAACCTGCCTCTTCTAGAGCCATGCCATTTGCTTGTTGTGATTTAGAAAGTGTCTTATCTTCATCTGACAGAAGCTCCACATTCTATCTGTAAGCCCACTTGTGCTCTCAGATGAGGTAATTCTTTCTAGAGTCGAGGGGAATGATTCAAGATGCTTTTCTACAAGTCCTCTTTTCAGGTGTTAATGAGAAAAGTGATTCCTGAAATCCTTCACGTGAGCCATGCTTCAGAGAGGAACTGTCCCCACTATCCTGAGACCTGCTCTTTTGACCTATAGTGGCCTCTGTCCCAAAAAAGATGGGTACTTTATATCCCAATTCCTTTTTCTCTAGAGGGAACCGAAATTCAAATGACAGGGTTTTCTCATCTGAAACCAGAGGCCAGAGGAAGTAGAGCAATTACTTTCAGTTCCTAAAAACAAAAGACCTGTCAACCCAGAATTCTATATCTAGTATTTTTTCAGGAAATTAGGGGGAAATAAAAGTCATTTTCAGACAAAAAAAAATTCAAATCATTTGTCACTTAGTAAACTAAATGTTACAGAAGTTCTCAGAGGTAAAATGTTAAAAGAAAAAAAATCTTGGGGCAGCAAGACAGCAAGAAGCAGAGAGAAGGACAAGAGAAGGACAAAGCTCATAGTAATGTTACTTCATTCTATAATATGGCCTCATGAGGCCAATCCTACATCTCAGTGACCAAAATGAAATATACCAAGGAAATAAATCAAAAGGAATCACATGGAATGTGAAAATGGGTATTTTAGTAAATACATTTTGATAATCTGTTGACAAACAACGGCATCATTTGGCCATTGCAGATATGCAGTGCAGAACAGCTTGTCAGGGGAATCAAGCCCAGGCACGGGTCAGAGGACAGTGCTGGGAATGTGGAACTATGAAATGAACTCTCATGGGCATATCTGACACATGTAGGTAGGGAGCAAGAGAGGACAATGTTAGAGACGAAATGCCTCAAGTCCTCATGTGAATAAACCTCTCCAGCTCTAACAGTGACCACAGGATGGACTCGTGGACTGGAAAATTTTTAAATGCTACACTTAATCCAGTCAGTGCAATTACGAAATGGGTCCAACTGTTGACAAAACTGAATGACGTGGCTTGTCAAGTTTCTGAATGAGCCAAATAAACGTTAGGCAGAAACTTCCTTTATGTACATGCATTAGGTTTTTTTTCTCAAATGATAAACCTGTTTGTGGGTTACCTGAGTCACAGTTTCTAGTCAGAATGCTTCCGATACTATAAAGGGATTAATCTAACAATAAGATAAGTGATATGATAATTATGCATTGAATTAGAGATTGGGACTTGGAGTTATAAAGTATTAGAGAATCCAAGTGATGGCCTATGCCTGTAATCCCAGCAATTTGGGAGGCTGAGGCTGGAGGATCGCAAGTTTCAGGTCAGTCTCAGCAACTTAGCAAGACTCTAAGCAACTTAGTGAGACTCTAGTCTCAAAATTAAAAGTAAAAAGGATTGAAGGTGTAGCTCAGTGGTGGACAGCCCCTGAATTCAATCCCCAGTACCATAAATAAATAAATAAATAAGGAAGAATACACATAATGCTTATGCACATTTCAACCAATAGTTCAAATAATATTAGCACCTTATTAAGTGCCTAATGCTAATTCAGTATGAACAAAGATCAATATGACATGGCCCCTGTCTTTCTGGTTTTCCGTACAATCTAAAAAGGACCATGTTTATCTTCTTTAGGACACATTTTCTCCTCTTTATAACAAACATTTATTTATTGTTTGATCTGTTCCATGCACATGCTGAGATTTCCTAGATGTTTCAGGAGCGTATGTTTTGTCTGCTTGTCAAGCCAACCCCTTTAGGAATTTGCACTATCCCAAGCTTAAGCTTGGTGTTATAGTTTGGATATGAGTATGAGGTGGCCCACAAAAGCTCCTGTGTTCAAGCAGAATATGAACTGATCAGATTATGAGAGCTCTTTGAACTTGAATGAACTGTACACAGGTGGGGTGTGGCTGCAGGAAGTTAGATCACTGGGGATGCGACTTTGGGGTTTATATTTTATCTTTGGCTCCTTAGTGTTCTTTCTCTGCTTCCTGAATGTCATGCGCTGAGCACCTTCCGTCTGTCGTACCCTTCTGCCATGATGCTCTGCCTCATCTTGGGCCCAGAGTGGTGAAGCCAGTCAACTATGGAATAAAACTTCTGAGACTGTGAGCCAAAATAATCTTTTCCTCCTCTAAATTGTTCTTGTCAGGTATTTTGGTCACAGTGATGGAAATATGACTAATATGTTTGTTAATATTTGTTTTTAAAAAAGGACTACTTTATACCACTAATGTTGCTTATGCAATCCAAAAATATAAAATTCCATGTTTTTCTAGGTGAGTAAAGAAAGAAGGCAGGATTAAAAACTTTCTACAAATTCCAGGACTACTTCTACTCAGAAAATAAAACTGATTCATTATCCTGATAAAACTTTACAACCAGGTGGCTCTTGACATATCTATCTCACCAGAAGAGGAGATCCAAGTAGAAAATAAATCATGTTCTAATATTGTTTTTGACTGAGAATCTTTCTAGTATAAATATGCATAATAGAGTCTTTTTTGTTTGCTTGTTTTTGCAAGACTGGGGACTGACTGCAGAGGCTCACAGTCTAGCCAAGTACTCTACCATTGAACTGCATCCTCAGCCCATTTGATTTTTTTACTTTTTATGTTGAGACAGGGTTTTGCTAAGCTCCTCAGGCTGGCTTCCAACTTTTAATCCTCCTGCCCAGCCTCTCAAGTAGCTGGAATTACAAGTGTGTGCCACCACATTGGGAGTAATCAATTTTACTCTAAGATACTCTGACCATTACCATTAAAAAACAAAACAAAACAACAACAACAAAAAGAAAAACACTAAGATTCAACATCGCCATAAAAAAAAGATACACACACAAAGACGTGTGTGTAAGACTAATAAGAGTATGTGTAAAACTAATAAAAGCATACTCTAAGTAAAAGGAAATTTATTGCAAAATGTATTAAATAATAAAGGAAAATTGTGTTATATAATAAGATACTCTGGCATAGGAGGAATCCAGTGTTGCTTAATTCAGGAGCTCGATGATGGTTTCAGAATCATGAGTTCTTTCCACCCAAGTGTGCAGCATCCTCTGAACATGAGGTTGTCTTCAGATGAGCTCCCTTTGAGGTCCAAAGCAGGCTATCACAGTGCCAGCAACCATATGCAGATACAGAAACTTCCAACAGGGTGTGTGTGTGTGTCTGTTTTGTGGTGCTAGGGATCAAACCAGGACCTTGCACATGCTAGGCAAGTGCTCTACCACTGAGCTATGTCCCCAGTCCTGTGCATCTGTTTTTAATCAGCAGAGAAACACTTCCTAGAAAGCCCCAGATACATTCCTCTCTCATTTCTGCCAGAATTGAGTCATTCATCACTTCCTAAAACCAAACACTGGCAAGGAGATTGGGATTTCAGTGACTAGCTTGCATGAATCAGGATTTTAATCCTGAGTCATGTGAGGTCAATGTAGATACCCACATAAAATGGAGGCTCTCTAAAAGGAGAAAGGTACACCAGCTTCTGGATTACAGCTTCAAATCATAAAAGAAAACACTTCATGGGAAACACACTCACATGGAATGAGTTTGATTCTACTTTTCAGCCCATTTTTAAGACCACATGAAGCTCCATGTAGTGGTGCACACCTGTAACCCCAGCTGCTTGGGAGGCTGAGGCAGGAGGATTTCAAAGTTCAAGGCCAGCCTCAGCAACTTAGGGTGACCCTGTCTCAAAATAAAAAGAGCTGGAGATGTGGCTTAGTGGTAGAGCAACTCCTGGGTTCAATCACCAGTACCACAAAAACAATAAAATATGAAATTATTTGAAGTCACTAATTTTTTCTCCTTTGGTTCTTAATTGTTTTGCTAAAATATAGTTTGTTTGCCATTTGTACTATTATGCTTGAGGACATGAATTTCTATTGTAATAATACAGAGACATCATCTTTTCCAAATGCAAGGGAGAGAGCAATTTAAAGATGTTCCTCAATAGTTGAACTCTATGATCTACAGGAAAAGCCACTAGACTTTTCTGTAAAACAGGACCAGAAAAATGCATATTTCAAGCTTACGGGCTAGACCATTTCTGTTACAACTACTCAACCTGCCACTGTAGAACTAGAGTAATCAAACACAGTATTTAACTCATGTTCCAATAAAACCTAACTTATGGACACTGAAATTAGAATATTTTTTGAGGTGCTTGGGATGGAACCCAGGGCCTTAAACATACTAAGCAAACATTCTACCACTGAACTACATTCCCAGCCCTAAAATTAGAAATCTGTATTCTTTACACAGGTGACAAATATTATTCTCTTAATCTTCTCCATAAATTAGAAAGTGAAAAACTATTTTTAACCTTTCAAAAACAGGTGGCAAGCCAGATTTGGCCTAGGAGGCAGAGTTTTCCTAATCTCTGATCTAAAGTGTTTGTCATATTTACAATTTATCTTATACTCTTATACCTCTCTCATGCCTATTGAAATATTTTTTTAAGTTGTAGATGGACACAGTACCTTTATTTTATTTATTTTTATGTAGTTCTGAGGATTGAACCCAGTGCCTCATAAGTGCTAGGCAAGTGCTCTACCTCTAAGCCACAACCCCTCATGCATATTTTAGATACGAAGCTTCTCTGTGTTCAATAGTTGACAACCTCACTGCAAAAATAAATATTTTATTTAATGCACAATTTTGCAGACTCATGAAAGAGTCTACTTTTTATAAACTTTATTTTTACCTTTTTAATATTTTGTTGAACCACATGTAGAATGCATGCATGTACTCTACACTGAGCTACATTTCCAATCCAGAGTATACTATTTTTTTAAGAGTACATTTTAAATTGCTTAATAATGTCCTAATGAGGACATTATTATTTTATTCTACTTTTCTGGTGTCAGTTTGACCTCATCTAATTTCTGACTTTGTGATAATTCGTTTTCTTTCCAGAGTTGTCTTAAGTGACCAGTGAGAAGATGCAAATATAAAATGGATTTGTCAATGCAATAAAAAATTAAAAAGTGGAGGGATACTAAATTACACAAAGAGATTGGAAATAATAACATGGTAAGAATTGAATTGGTTTCATCCACACTGGAAAGAGCTGAGAAGGTGTCTGCATTGCTCCTTTGCTACCCTGAATAATGATAGTAATTACCACCTAATCCAAAGAGAAAAACATAACTCACAGAGGACTGAGTGGAAATCGTTCTCTAAATTCTCCACTCTGTGGTGATAAGGGTTTAAATGTACCATTGACTTAATACTAGCTTTGCTTCAAAAAAGAGAAAAGCAAAGAAATTTACCACTTTAAACACAGGCTTCAATAGTAAAGAGTATCGCAATTACCCACAAGTTAAAATGTAATTTATTAAAATGATACTTTTTAGCCTAAATGAAATATGGCAGGCAATTCCCTTCTCTACTCCCTGGGTAAATAGTACATAAGAAAAGACTTATCTGTTTCTAAATGGCAGTAAGTGATTTCAGTTTATGCCAGGGTAATTTACACGAGCTAAGTGGCATTTTTTAACCTTGTATATTATGTAATTAACAAATAAAATGACTAAAACTATGCGATAAGAAAAACATAGGTAAACCTGCTACTTGGTTACATTTAATTGTAAAAAGCAAATAAGCACAAGTATTCTTTAAATTTTTTGGTATCCTTTTTTCCTAGCACTTTCACCCTTCTTTTCTCAGCCAGGGGACTGGGTGTGCTTCCAGGTCATCAGGAAGATTGAAATGAAATGGCCTTATTCATTCCAAGAATGGATTTCACTATGCTGCAGCACTTTAGATTTTAATATGGATTTGTGAACAGATGAAGTATCAGGTGGATAAAACCACATGACATCAGAGATTTATCAAATAATTTAAATTGCCTTGTCAGTCCATATCTGAATATCCTTACTTTGAAGATCGAATTTTCCATCCATGTGAACAAAACCTTTAGAATCAACTTACTAGTGATAGAAGTGAAAGTAAGGCCTGGTGGTGCACACCTATCGTCCCAGCTACTTGGGAGGCTGAGGCAGGAGGATCACAAGTTCAAGGCCAGCGTGGGCAACTTAGTGAGAGCCTGTCTCAAAATAAAAAGTACAAAGGGCTATAGATGTAGCTCAGTGGTAAAGCCCTCCTGAACTCAATCCCCAGTACCCAAAAAAGAAAAAAAGAACACTTGGACAGGGAATACAGCACTTGGATTTTGGTCTTAGCCTTCCTGCCTTTGATAGACAGGACGTAGCAAAGTTATGTCATCTTCCTTGGCTAAACTCAGCTTCTTTCTTTCTTTCATTTTTAATTTTTTAAATCTTTTTTTAGTTGTTGATAGATCTTTATTTATATTTGTATGCACTGCTGAGAATCGAACCCAGTGCCTCACACATGCCAAGCAAGTGTGCTACCACGGAGCCACAGCCCCAGCATCTCAGTTTCTTTTTTAATGGTCTCATTGACACACAAAAAACTGCATATATATAAAGTGTATAATCTGTACATTTTTACATATATGTACACACATGAACAGAGTTGCTAGATAAGATACAGGATGCCCAGTTAAATTAGGATTTCAGATAAACAATGAATCATATTTTTAGGTTAAGTTTATCCCAAACATTACATGGTTTATACATATACTAATATTTTTATCTGCTATTCAAATTTAACTGGGTATCCTCTATGTTTATTTCCTAAATCTAGTGATCCTGTCCTTGGAACATCACTACGATCAAGATCAAGAATGTCACTCCCAAAAGTCTCTTTATGACCATGTGTAAATCTTCTCTGATTCTTTGTCCTTTTTTCTATGTCTATGCATGGGAACTTTTCTACTCTTTGTTAGTATAGTTTGTATTTTCTAGAATTTGACATAATAGCATTGTACGGCATCACTCTTTTTTGTTCAGCTTGTTACATTAATTTTGAGATCATCCATATTATAACATGTACTAATAGTTTATTACTTTTAGTTCCTGAGTAATATTTCATTGTATGAATACTCAACAGTATGTTTACCCATTTGCCTCTTGATGGATTTTTGGGTTATTTACCGCTTGGGGTTGTCACAAATAAAACTGTTATGAATATTGAGTACAACTCTTTGCCTGGGGGCTGGGGTTGTGGCTCAGTGGTAGAGGGCTCACTTAACATGTGCAAGGACCTGAATTCGATCCTCAGCACCACATAAAGATAAATAAATAAAATAAAGGTATTGTGTCCAACTACGACTGGAAAATAGATATTAAAAAAAACTTATAAAAAATCTTTGCATGGACATATACTTTATAAATACCTAGGAGTAGAATGGCTGAATCATATGGTAGGTATATTAATTTTTTTAAGAAACTTCTCAATTGAACCAATTGTTCTCAAAAGTGATTGTGTCAATTTACATATGAGAGTTCTACTTCCTCCACACTTTTGCCAACACTTGGTAGAGTTGGTCTTCTTAACTTTTTCATTCTAATAGGTGTAAAAAAGACCCAACAAGAACAATTTTAGAGGAGGAAAAGTTTATTTGGGGCTCAAAGTTGCAGAGGTCTCAGTCCATAGACAGACAACTACATTGCTCTGTGCCCAAAGTCAGGCTGAATATCATGGAGGAAGGGTGTAGAGGAGGAAAGCAGCTCAGGGCATGGCAACATGGAAGCATAGAGAGATCCGTTCACCAGAGAAAAAATCTAAACCTCAAAGCCATGCCCCCAATGACCCACCTCCTCGAGTCACACCTTAGCTGTTTACAATCACCACTCAAATTAAGTTATGGCTTTTATAACCCAATCATTTCACCTCTGAACTTTCTTGCATTGCCTCACACATGAACTTTGCAGGGACACAACTGGTGGTATTTCCTTGCAGTTTTAATTGCATTTCTCTAGTGACCAATCATGTTAAGCACCTCATGCTTACTTGTCACTCGTGTATCTTCTTTAGTGAAGCTTCCAAATTTGTGTCCATACATACACACACACACACACACACACACACACACACACACACACTCTCACAGTGTTTGTTAACTGGTCCCTGTGTAAAAATATATTTCTTACTGTGGGCTGCAGTCAGAAAAGTTTGAAAGCCACACTGTAATAATGACCTAAATTATTTTTTCCCATCTTGGGTCCCTTGGTTGTACTCATCGATCACATCTATGCATTCAGTATTTCCCACTTCTTCAATTTCCATTTTCCTCTAAAGCTTCATTCTCCATGGAAGCACATTTTTGATCACCCCAGGAAATCATTGTTTTCTCTTTCTTCAATTTTCCCTTCTTCTGTCTACGATAGAGGGAAATAATGAAACATTTTATTTCTCCCCACCAAATTTCTATCACTCTCCATGTATAATTCACACTCTGGCCTTTTCCTCAACATTTTTGGGGTTTGCACTGGTTTATAGCAAACCAATTCCTGATTCATTTGTTTTGTTTTATTGAGAGGCATCATGATGTGGAAAAAAAAAAAGAATGGACCATAGTTCATCTGAACTCTGTATCACAATAGGCTTGTAACTTTCATCAAAATACTTTTGGTCTGAGATTCCTTTTCTTTACCTGAAAAGTGAAACTGTAGCTAACAACCTCATACACTTATTACAAGAATGAAGCAACAGTCTGGCTCAGTAGTGCACCCCTGTAATCTCAGCGACTTGGGAGCCTGAGGTAGGAGGATCAAAAGTTTGAGGCCAACCTGGGCAACTTACTGAAAAAATAAATAAATAAAATTAAATAAAATAATAAAAAGGCTCAAAATAAAAAAATCAAAAGGGGTTGGGAGTGTAGTTCAGTGGTAAAGCACCCTAGCTGGGCTGGGGAGGGAGATAATTAAGCAAGATATCATTTTTTAATATGTGTACTTCATGTCTGGTTCTATACCTGGCACATATTATCATAGCTATTATCATATTACGTACCTTCTAATCATTCCTTTTTAGGAATTCTAGGAGTGGCCGTACCAGATTATACATAAGGATATTTGGGCATCAAACTTGGTGGTTCTATTTTTCCATGGTATCACAAATTTCATAAATTCACTCCTTTTGTTTATACACAGTAAGTTTCTAGTTGTTCTTCAGTATAATTAATCCATTATTATTCATCTTAATATTAATTATGCAACCCCATTTTGAAGCTACCAAGTCAAGAATGTTTGATTAATACTTCCTTTCAGAAACTTAGCTAAAAAAAACCCATCAGTTGGGGTGTTGAATATTTGGATGTTTCAAGATGATGTTAACCTGAGCTTTATTTACTTTTTGTGTTGTTGGGGATCAAACGCAGGGCCTTATGCATCTAGGCAAGCTCTCTAGCACTGAGCCCCAGGCTAGCCTGGGCTTTATTTAAGGTCTACAACTGTAATTTCCAGTAGCCATTAGCCACATGTGACTCTTAAGTACTTGATATGTGGATAGCCAAATTGAGATGTGCTCTAGTAAGTAAAATACACCCAATTTCAAAGACTTCATATAAAAGAAATAATGCAAATTGTTCTGTTAATATTTTCAATATTGATATTATGAAATAATAATTTAAATATGTTGAATTAAACAACATACATTATTAAAGTTATTTTTCACTTGTTACAAAATTATCTCATCTGTTTAACTTTTTTTTTTCTTTTAATGTGACTCCTAGGAAATTTTGTACTATGTATGTAGTTCAAATTCTGTTTCTCTTTAACAGTGCTGGTCTAGAGTTTAGAAACTGAAATTCTATGATACATGAAGCTGGTGGATAATTATAACTGTGGCTCAGTAAGATTTGAAAAACTTGTTACAATGGTAGCAAGGGCTAGGTGTTTAGCATAAAATTGGCTAAAGAGTCAGACAGAGGTAATATAGAAGAGATCATTCCGAAGACCAAAATGAAACTAATTTGAGCAACCACATTTATGCCGCGGGAAAGCCAGTGGCTTTAACTTATAGATGAATGTCCCACGCCTTACCAGTGCAATGTAATTTTCAACTTGTTACTCATCCATGAAACAGGCCCCCCAGGTTCTGTAGCTAATTGCTCACAGTAGGATGTCTTCTAAAGTGAGATTGCACTCCCTCCAGTACATTTTGCACATGCCGTCATCCTGAGAATTTCTAGTTTTTTTTTTATTATTATTCAACCTAATATTCATTTTTGGTCATATTAAGGCTTTGAACAAAACAACTGAGTGTGAAAGATGAACTGTGTGAAATACTAAGTGACAGAAACCCCCAGGATTTGTTTTGGTTGTGATCAAATAGTTACAAAATAATCTTTAAGTTTTTAAGTCAGAGCAATCATAGGCTGATAATAACATAATAATGATACATATATTCAAATATGTCTTACATAGCTATCAACCTCAGGGAATCACAGATGTTAGGAAATCAGACAAACATTGATAATGTCCACCTGTGGTGAAAGAGGGCTGAGGTTCTCTGTTTGAGAAACATAGCTCAAAAGAAGAATCTTCTCATCTGCAAACAAGGATAATTTAACTTCCTCCTTTCCTATTTATATCCCTTTATTTCTCTCTCTTGCCCGATTGTGCTGGTTAAAATTTCAAGTACTATACTGAATAAGAATGGTGAGAGGGTTACCCTCTGCCATGCATTTTCCTATTTTTTTCTTTTTTTGCCTCTTGGCTTCGCCCTTCTTTTGATTTCCCTGTGCTCCCTTTTCTGGACCCCAGTCCAACCACCCTAGCATGAACAGCACGTGCACCACCAATGAATGATTTATGATGGGGAGTTTCTGTGGGGGAAAAAAAAAAATAGGAAATCACCATCATCTTAAAACCTGAAGGCAGAAGTAGGATGCTGGGTTCAGCAAAACCAAGCTCTTCTAAACTAGTTTGGACACCATCTTGACCTGAGTTTGCCTTCCACTCTCATTTTTAATTCATTTCCATAGTAAAACTCGTGCCTACGCCATGACAGTTTACAAGTTCCATGGCAACCTCCAGAAAAAAATAAAATTAACGTGGTCAAACAAGACTGGGAGACAAGACTCTTGGAGATACAGCAGTGACTTCCTGAAGAATTCATATGTGTGTCCCCCCACCCTTTTAGTGGGAAAGGGGTCCAGGGATTGAATTCAGGGGCACTCAGCCACTGAGCCACATCCCCAGCCCTTAGAGACAAGGTCTCACTGAGATGCTTAGCACATCACCATTGCTGAGGCTGGCTTTGAACTCTTGATGCCCCTGTCTCAGCCTTCTAAGTCGCTAGTATTACAGGTGTGAGCCACCTTGCCCACCTGTTCTTCCCACTTATTAATCAACCTGACCCTTCCCATTTTATGAAAGTACATCACTCCCGGTTCCTCCCTTCACTGCCCCAAGGACCTCTCGTGGGATTATTGATCTGCTCTGGAGGGTTAAAGAACCGAGATTTTGTTCCATGGAAAATGAGTAACAAATAGACACCCACCCTTGCCTTGTTCCTGATTTTAAAGAAAATGCTTTTAATTTTCCCCATTCAAACCCCCAGTATAATACTGTCTATGGGTTTGTCATATATAACCTTTAAGTTGAGGTTGGTTTCTTCTATTCCTAGTTTATTGTAAGCTTTTATTTGAAGGGGTGTTGAATTTTATCAAAGGCCTTTTCTGCATGTATTGAGATGATCATGTGATTTTTATCTTTGATCCTATTTATGTGCTTGTATGATGCTTATTGATTTGCATATGTTGAACCATACTTGCATCCACGAAATGAAATCAACTTGATCATGGTATATGATGGCTGCACCCTTTTTATTTTTTATTTTGAGACAGAGTCTCACTAAGTTGCTTAGAGACTTGCTAAGTTGCTGAGGCTGGCTTTTTTTTTTTTTTTTTTGCATTTAGAGGTACAGAATTTACTTCAACTATTAAGGAGTTAGGTAGACGTTACAAACTGAAGCTTGTACAAGTGCCAATCTTACTAACATCACTTGAGCACAGATGCATGTAGATACATATTGACGTCCAGTGCCTCAGGGTGGTGGCGTATCTTCTTTGAGTGTCTTAACACTTATGAGCTTGTATTTGACGTGAGGGGCATTTCAGCAAAGCTTTACACCAGGGGTGGTTCACACTGTAATCCCAATGGCTAGGGAGGCTGAGGCAGGAGGATCCCGAGTTCAAAGCAATTTCACGATGCCCTAAACAATTCAGCAAGATCTTTAAGAAGAAGTGAACAAAACTCAGGAAGCTATAAAATCACTATATGTCAATGTGGTACATCATTTTTGTAGCTCACAATATTACTTGGACAAGTAATATTTTCATGGTATAAAAACACCTCAGAGCACTTCGCACCATATTTATTTGTTTATGGCTCCTTTGGAACTTAAATTCTAGGACAAGGCCTTTAATTTTTTCAATGTTCTAGCCCAGTGACTATGGTGGGCTGCCGGAAGACACCAGCACTTGACAATCCCTGAGGCTTGTTTTGAACTTGAAGATTTCTTACTTTCTTTCTTTTTTTCTTTTTTCTTTTTTAGTTGTAGATGGACAGAATATCTTTATTTATTTATTTTATGTGGTGCTGAGGATCAAACCCAGAGCCTCACACATGTGAGGCAGATGCTCTACCACTGAGCTACCACCCCAGTCCTTGCACTTGAAGATCTCTTGAGTCACTGGGATTACAGGCAGGCCCTTCCATGCCTGGCTATCTATATATGATCTTTTCAATGTGCTATTGAATTTGATTTGTTAGGGTTTTATTAAGGATTTTTTTCATCCATGTTCATATTAAGGCTATTGGTCCATAATTTTCTTTTTTTGTTGTTGTTATATTATTATCAGGTTTGGGTATAGAGTAGTACCGATTCTGTAGAATGAATTTGAAAGCATTCTTTCTCTTCCTATTTTATGGGCTAGTTGGAGGAGCATTGGCATTAATTCTTTAAAACTCTGGTAAAATTTAGTAGTGAATTAGTTTGTTTCTGGGCTTGTCTTTTTTTGGAGACATTTTACTGCTACTTCAAATCATTGCTTGTTATTGATCTATTTAGTTTTATTATGAACTCTTGATTCATTTCCATAGGTCTTATATTTCCAGAAATTTGTCCATTTCTTCTAGATTTTCCAATTTATTGGTATATAGTTTTTAAATATTTTTAGTTGTAAATGGACACAATACCTTTATTTATTTATTTATTTATTTTTATGTGATGCTGAAGATTGAACCCAGTGTCTTACACATGTCTCTACCAGTCAGCTATGATCCCAGCCCTCAGTGGTATCTTTTGTAATAAACCCTTTTTTTTTTTATCTCTAATTGTATTTATTTGGATCTTTTCTCTCTTTATTTTGGTTGGTTTAGCTAAATGTTCATAAACTTTGTTTATCTTTTAAAGAACCAAAGCTTTGTTTCATTGATCCTTTGTACTGTATTGTTCTTTTAGTCTCGATTGCATTTATTTCTGCCTAAAATAAATAAAGATGACCTAAAGTGAAAGAGGGAAGAGGAAGTGGAGCTGGAAGGAGGGGGCAAGGGAATAGAAGGGAGGGTGGACGTGATCAAAATATTTTATGTGGATGCAGGGAAACACCACAGTGAAACAGTTAACTGGTATAATTACTTTATATAAATAATTATAATAAAAGAGCAGAATTAGGGTTTGTAAGCTATTATGTTTAATTTTATTAAGTCAATACTTATCATTACTTTCTCTAGAATGCCAGAGTTGTTCTATGAAAGTATCGATGCTGGCGGTGTGTTCTTTTTTTAAAAGAACATATTTAAAAAGAATATATTTAAAATATAGTGATTATAACATAATAATAATCATGTGCCCAGTGCAGTTGTGCAGGCCTAAAATTCCAGCAGCTCAGGAGGCTGAGGCAGGAGGATCAAGAGTTCAAAGCCAGTCTCAGCAAAAGCAAGTCACTAAGCAACTCAGTGAGACCTTGTCTCTAAATAAAATACAAAATAAGGCTGGGGATGTGACTCAGTGGTAGTGTGCCCCTGAGTTCAATTGCCAGTGATGATGATGATGATGATGTAATTGTTTCCAGTAAATTATTTTAAAGAAATGCTATGTTGGCAATAATTAAGAATGCAAGAAACAATAAATGTTGGTGAGGATGTGGGGGTAAAGGAACCCTCACATTCCTGGTGGGACTACAAATTGGTGCAACCAATCTGGAAAGCAGTATGGATATTCCTCAGAAAACTTGAAATGGAACCACCATTTGATCCAGCTATCCCACTTCTTGTTCTATACCCAAAGGACTTAAAAACAGCATACTTCAGTGATGCAGCCACATCAAGGTTTATAGTAGCTCTATTCACAATAGCCAAACTGTGGAACCAACCTAGATGCCCTTCAATACATGAATGGATAAAGAAACTGTGGTATATATACACAATGGAATATTATTCAGCACTCAAAGAGAATAAAATTATAGCATTTGCTGGTAAATGGACGGAGTTAGAGAATATCATGCTAAGCAAAGTAAGCCAATCCCCAAACACCAAAGGCCAAATGTTTTCTCTGATAAGTGGGTGCTGATCCATAATTGAGGGGGGGCATGGAATGAGTGGAGGAACTTTGGATTGGCTAAAGGGGAGGGTAAGGAGGGGAGGGGGCATGGGGTGGAATTAGATGGATATCATTACCCTAGGTACACGTATGTTTGCACGGATGGTGTGATTCTACTTTGCGTACAACCAGAGAAGTTAAAAATTGTGCTCCATTTGTGTACAATGAATTGAAGAGCATTCTGCTGTCATGTATAACTGATTAGAACAAATTAATTAATTAATTAATTTTTAAAAAGAAAGAAAATAAATGCTATTTTTGAAGTTTCCAGGATATTATATAGAGATTATCTGATATATGACTGCTTCATATTCCACAGACACATTGATAATAGGTATCAAATACCTACAACTGTGACCATTTTTTAAAAATGGTCACAGTTGTAGGTGACAAAAGTGGAGACAATAATATTTACACCACAGAGTTTCATAAGATTAAATTAAATAATTTATGTAAAGAATTTAAGGGCTGGGGTTGTGGCTCAGTGGTAGAGCACTCGCTTAGCACGGGAGAGGCCCTGGGTTCGATCCCCAACACCACATAAAAATAAATACGTAAAGATATTGTGTCCAACTACAACTAAAAAATATTTTTTAAAAAAAAGAATTTATAATAGTGCCTATTTTAAGCAAGTCAGTAAATGTTACATAATGAGAAGGAGGATGAACTGGTATATACATTCAACATGAACTGGTACATACATTACTGGTCTATGGTCATGTTCTTGTTTTAATTTTAAGACACATTTATAAAATGAATCAAATGTTGGCTATTTATTTGAGCAATTGGCATATGAAACCACAGTTCATTGTCTGCTTTAATCCAAGAATGCATTTTATTTCCTGAATTCCATTCTTTCAACACATTAAAATTGAAAAAATATTGCTGTGGTTATGTTGCCAGGACTCAAGAAATATTCATTAAAACCATGAATGAAGTAAATCTGAGAAATATTGCATTAGACATTAGATCATCCAACATTTCCTTTCTGCCCTGCGTCTACAGCATTAGTTTACTGGCAAATGTCCAACAACTGGCTCTCCAGGGGAAAAGGAAGTTTTAGCATTTACTAGTTTTTCTGGTATAAATATTCCCACCATGGCCAATTTCAAACTACCAATGTAATGTCACTGAATATAAAGTTGGAAAGAGATGCTGTTAATAATCGACTCTGTCAAGCAGGTGTAAGCCGACTCCCACACGTTACTCTTACAAACACTTTCCTGATTACAGCATGGTTCATTCATTCATTATATCACTGGTTCTCAACATGTGCTCTACTGACTTATTACATAAGCTCACCCAGGAATTTATTAAAAGTACAAAAATCTTAGGCTTTACCCACCTTATGTCTTGAAAACAGAAACTCTGATTGTGGGACCTAGCAATCTGAGACTTAACAATTCCTCTAAGTGCTTTTAATGTGATTTTAATTAAACCATGGCATCATACTATTGCAGTTGGTTCTGAAAGGGTGGACATGCCAATCTAGCAGCTTACATCATTAATTAGTGTACCAAGACTAACAATGCTGGTGTTCTGATTCTTTTTTATTAATATTTTTTTAAATTGGGTTATTTTATTCATTTATTTATATGTAGTGCTGAGAATTGAACCTAGTGCCTCACACATATGATGCAAGTGCTCTACCTCTGAGCCACAACCTCAGTCCATGGTGTTCTGATTCTTTTTTTTTTTTTAAAGAGAGAGTGAGAGAGGAGAGAGAGAGAGAGAGAGAGAGAGAGAGAGAGAGAGAGAGAGAGAATTTTTAATGTTTTATTGTTTAGTTCTCGGCAGACACAACATCTTTGTTGGTATGTGGTGCTGAGGATCCAACCCGGGCCGCACGCATGTCAGGCAAACACGCTACCGCTTGAGCCACATCCCCAGCCCCAGTGTTCTGATTCTTAAAAGCATTGAATTGTGCACTGTAAAATTGCGAGTCATATATTTCTGGAATCACACATTGCTTGCCATGTTCATTGCAGCACTAGTCACAATAGCCAAGAAATAGAAACAACCTGTGTCCATCAACTGATGAATAAATAAAGAAAATGCAGCATATACATGCAATGGAATACTATTCAACCACGCACACACACACAAAAAGAATGAAAGCCTTTCATTTGCAACAACGTGGATGGAACCAGAGATTATTATGCTAAGTGAAATAAGCCAGGCAAAGAAAGACAAGTACCGCGTGATCTCACTCATATGTGAAAGCTAAGAAAGTTAATCTCACAGAAGTTGAGAGTAGAATGGTGGTTACCAAAGGCTGGGGAGAACAGCAGGAGATGGGGAAAATCTAGGGAAATAGGTACTAAGTTAGATAGAAACAAGAAGCCCTCTGTGCTAATGCACAGTTGGGTGAATATAGATGATATTAATGTACTGCATATTTCAAAAGCTGGAAGAATTCTGAAGGTTTTTGCAATAAAGAAATGATAAACGTTTGAAGAGGTAGATAAGCTTAACCTGACTTAAACATTCAATGCACACATGTATTGAAACATAGTATTGCCCGGTTAACGTGTGAACTTTCATGTTTTATATATCAGTTAAAAAATGAATTTAATTAAAAGGAAAAAGGATATCAAGATACTGCTCTTGGGGGTAGGAAGGTAATTTTATGTTCAAATGTTCTCATGTTTTGGTTGCTGTTGAGAAGCTCTGAGAAGGGGCAGTTAGGAGCTACTGGCTGTGATCTCTGGTGACTTCTGCAGTGGAGACCCTGGGCAAACTTCCTGGGCTAACATTGACACATGTCCTGCTAACCCACTTGTCTTACTAGTTGATTGTTTGGAAGTCACATTAATGCAACCCCAAATTCATTTATACCCTCCACTGTATTGGCAGAGAAGCACATAGTTTCCGGCATGTTCTGGAACTTTGGACTGGTGCATCCTATAAAGGTCAATCTGGTACCCTAGGTAGGGTTCTACCCCAGCACAAGTTCATCCAACTGCCAAAATATCTTCAGTAACAGCAGCACATTTTATTTTTGGACATGTCTAACTTCTCTTCCATGCTTTGAACTGTAATCTGGCTTCCTGTACAATTCATATATGGGTCTGAATTCTAAATTCTAGTTAAAAATCTCTCATTGGATGCCATTTCAGATCCTAGGAAAACTCACACTAGGCTCTTTTGCAAATCAGGCTTCTCCACCGTTTTCAGGTGTTCTTTATGTAATATGTTTCTAGGGCTCCACCATCCTTCCTCCTGATGCTCTTCAATTTATAAGTATTTCCCTTTAAAATGTGGCATGCACAACTCGAGTCAATGCTACGATATGGTCCAATCAAGGTAGAATCTGTTTGTTGAACACAGAGCTCTGTGATTATGTTAGTTCTGTCAACAACTGTGCTAAACTCTGGATACATCTTGAGTTTATGATCAGCTACAAACTCCACACCAAACAATTACATAAGGCCTACTCCAATTGTTGATTATTAGCCATAAGGGTAAAGTTCATATTTATTCCTATTAAATTACAACCTTGTTTGGGGTATCTTTACTTCTAAAAGAGCAAAATCCATTATAATTCAAATTGTCGTCTAATTTTTCACTCTTTCTTCCTCCTTGGTTTTCACTTTTAGCACCTCTCTCTCTCTCTCTCTCTCTCTCTCTCTCTCTCTCTCTCTCTCTTTAAAACCACTGGCAAAAGTATTGAATAGGACAAAGTAACTCCTGCTCCTCTCTTTCAATCAATTAATAACATTAAAGGTTAAAACTTGAATGAAATGTGTAAGTGAAGTACAGTTAAATATAGACTTTTAGTTGCCAATTTTACTTTCCTCTGACTTTCAGCTGACATAGACTGAGAAATGAAAATCTGCAACCCCTGTAAATAATTCCTAGGAAATATTTAGAATGCCTAACAAGTATTTGATATTTGAAGTATAGATCCCCATTCTCTGCTGTGTGCAGAAGAAGATAGTTTGAGAATAGCACAGGATAATTTAAAGGCTGTTATGATTTGGAATTAATTGAAGAATTTTGAGAGTTATACTATAATGATAACCAGTATAAAAAAATTTAGATATTTTTGCACTTTGAGGAATTTTGTGTTTATAAAATAGTTTTTCACATGGCTTCTTAATTCTATTAAAATAATTACAAAGAAAAAAATATTAAAAGATCTTTTACTTAACACAGAAGAAATCTATTAGTAGCTAATTATGTGAAATGTGAAGCTAAAAGCCAAAAACATTATGATCACAAATACCGCAGTTCAATTCAGGCGTGGTCTCTGAGATGACATCTCATCTGATACTTTCAGAGCATCCAGAGAAAAAAGATTAGAAAATGTGCTTTCAGCAGACAGAGTGGAGGCACTGTGGGAGGGAGGGGAGTGACTTTTTTGCTTTTATACATGAATAATCCTTGCTAACCTAGCACCACTGCATGTCGATTGGTTCACTTTGGGTTTTTTTTTTTTTTTTTTTTTTTTTTGGCACTGCTGGGGATTAAATCAACAGTTTCACATTCACACATGCTAGGCAAGTGCTCCACTTACTGAGAAATACCCTGAGCTCCCTTGAAATAAATTTTGATAAATTTATTCTGATATAAAATGGTACCAATGATCCTACTTATTTAAACTTCCCCTTCAAAAACAGTCTTGTGTATTATTGTATTACTGCTTATAGGAAAGCAAATTAACTTTACAAATTTAAACATGCAGTCAATAGGCCCCCTTCTATAATTATTACTCAGTAACCACAGATTCCTCACAATAACCAAAATATCATATTTAAATGTCCTTAAAATGAGAGATTCTAAGAAATTGGAGCTCTGGTGCATTGCTGGTAGCAACATTAAGTGGTACAACTGCTATGGAAATTGGTATGCATTCCTCGAACAATTAAACATAGAGATGACTTAAGACCTAGCAATTCCATTTCTCGGTGAATATCTGGAAGAAGTAAAAGAGAGGACTTGAACAGATATTTGCTCACCCAAGATCCTAGCAGCATTATTCACAATGGCCAAAAGGTATGGAAGCAACTTGAGAGTCCATTGACGGATGAATGAATAAACAAAATATGGTACCGGAATATCTATTAGTTTGCAAACTAATAGATATTATATTAGCAAATATGCTACAGACAGGGTGGCTTAAACAACAGAAATTTATTTTCTCATTTTGTGGAGGCTGAAAGTCCAAGATCAAGGTGTTTTCAGAAGTGATGTCTGTTAAGTCCTCTCTGCTGGCTTGTAGAAGGCTACCTTCTTGCCGGGTTCTCACATAGCCTTTCCTCTGTGCATGTACAGATAGAGTGTCCATCTTTTTATGGACACCAGTTCTAACAGATTAAGGTCCCATCCTTGTTACCTCATTTAACATCAATTACTCATAAAAGTCCAAGTACAGTCACATTGGAGGCTGGAGTTTCAACCTAAGAATTTTGGGTCAGGGAAGAGGCGGGGAATTCAGTCCATAACAATAGGCAATGGAATTAAAAAGGAAGAAAATTCTGAAAAACTTAAAAAAAAAAACTTAAAAAGGAAGAAAATTCTGACACATGCTATGATGTGGATGAACCTTCAGCACATAATACTAAGTAAAATAAGCCAGTCCCCAAAGGATTCTATTGATGTGAAGTTCTTAGAGTTCTCAAATTCACTGAGAAAGAAAGTAGAATGGTGATTGCCAGAAGTTGGCAGGAGGGAAAAGTGGAGAATTAGTGTTTAATGGGTGCAGAGCTTCAGTCCTGCAAGACAAAAAGTTCTGGAGATGGATGATGGCTACACAACAATGAGAATGTCCTTAATGCCATATCTGTACCCTTGAGAAGGGTGAATTGTGTGTTAGGTTTGCTTTACCCCAATTTTCAACAAACGTTGAGAGTAAAGCACTCTCAGAGTAAAGCACTCTCAGATTATACCATCCATGCTTTAGAGTGTGACCCCAGAGAGCACTCATTCTCAATGGATCTATTTCTCTTAAAGCAAAAGGGAACACCCACACTAACCATGTTGCCATGTTGTGCCTTCAGGTTAAAACCACCAGCCTGAGCCCCTGGTTCATGCTTTTATCGTGTTGTCTTTTCAAAGGCATTTGATGGGTATTTCATCATTTGCCTTTCCATACAATCTTAAATTTTTAGTGTGAATTGCAGCTTCTTTTTTTTTTTTCCCATGTATCATCACAGTGATGATAACTAAATTATAAATTTACTGAATTACGGAAAATCAGTTTGGGGACTTCCAAGTCCTGAAAGAATGTAAATGATTTAACCATATTGTCAGATGTTAATTGACTCTAAAAAAGCAGAAGTGGAAAGTCCCAGGCTGATTATGTCTTCTGTTTCTTTCCCTTCCTTGACTAATGTTCAAAAGCAGGGAATGCCTGGGTCCTAACACACAATAAATATTTGTGAATAAATGAATACATGTGTGTAGGCAAACTATAAAAAGAATTCCCCACAAACCAGTCATGTGCAGACCGCGAAGCATCACATTTTGGGATAGGATTACATTATGGCAAGAATAATTTCCCTTCTAAAATACAGTTGATAATTTTCCATGTAGACAGAATTATTTTTCAGACACAGCAAAACATTTAGAAGCGAAATTTGATTCCACATCACTTAGTCCCTTCTGTAAATCAAAAACAAGAAAAACTGGGGCAACTTCTGCATATCTGTCTTTTATGCCTTTACAACAGATTTTAATGCAAATGTTTCAAAATTTGCTAGACCAAGAGAAGAGAAAGAAGAGAACTGGGACAAACAAATTTAGATTTTGCAATGTTTTGCATTGGAATTTATACATAAATATGAATAAAGTATATTTAACACTGACATTAAAAAACCTAGAATTTTTTTGCAATTAGAATGAATGGTTATAACTGTTTAAAAATTGTATTAAGTGATTACTCCATGTATACCATTATTACATTGATGGATCAGGAGAAGGCAAAAGGATATGGGTCCATCGCTCAAGGTGTATATAATCTATTAAAAAAAAATAGTCCTTTCTTTTTTCCTTCCTTCTTTCCTTTCTTTTGTGTTAGGGATTGAGCCCAGGAACACTACCACTGAACTTCATCCCCAGCTGTTTTTAATGCCCGTTTTTTGTCTGCCCCTCCCTCCCCCAAACACAAAAACACCAGACTCCTCCTCAAACCTGAAATCCTCCTACCTCAGCCACCTGAGTAGCTTGGATTACAGGAGAGAACCACAGCCCCTGTGGATAGTTTTACCTGCTACCTGTAATCCCAGCTATACTGGAGGCTAATGCAGGAGTTTTGTAAGCTTGAGGATAGCCTGGACAACTTAATAAGACCCTGTCTCAAAATAAAATAAAAAGGCTGGGGATGTGGCTCAGTGGTAGAGGGCCCCTGGTTTAATTCCAAGGGCTGGGGGGGGGGTGAAATCTCACAGTCAAATACATGTGAAATGTGGGGTTGACAGTTTGTTAATTTTTTTTATATGAGAAATAGAATATAAAGCAGATTTCCAAAATCACAGCCAATCCATTAACTAGACCATTATGACATGCTATATTCTTATAAGAAAATCTCACAGTTCTCTACGTGCTTCAAAAGCTGATCATTGCTGGGCTGGGGTGTAGCTAAGTGGTAGGGTTCTTGCCTAGCATGTGATAAAGCCTTGTAAAAAGAAACAAAGAACTCTCAAAGGTAGTCCTTGCACAGATGAACAAATTAAAGTGATGACCCTGGACCAATTAGCTGAACTCTCTATAGCCCACTTATCATTCTGTTCACAAATTATCTATCTATCTATCTATCTATCTATCTATCTATCTATAGATATAGATATGTAGATAGATAGATATGTAGATAGATAGGTAGATAGATAATTATATTTGCTTCATTGGGATGTTACTTTTCTGTATTAATTATTGTTGAGAAAAATGCAACCATTTTTCTAGTATATACACACACACAGGGGATTCTGGGTCTTTTGTTCTCTTGGGGAGGCTCTCTAGATTGGCATCTCTTCTGTTATTTCTCCACCGTTTCTTTGGGGTTTCCTTGTGGCTGTAGCCTGGCTCCCTCAGGTTTGTTTGCCAGCTAAAAAGGCTAAAGTGGGGAGTCTTACTGTGCTTTCAATTTTGCCTTTTTTCTGAAGTCTATCCCCCCCACAAAGAGGCTGGGTGGGCAACAGCTGAGCCCCTGGAGGAAGGGATGGGTGAGATGCCTTCCCTTTGAACTTTCAGGGATTTGCTCCCATTGGGACTCACAATGCACCTGCAATACTTAACGCTTTTCCATTTCTACTAGAAAGCAAATCTGCCTCTTCCAAAGGAGCATAAGTAATCAACTCCCTGGTCAGCTCTGTGGGGAATGACGGGAGAGGAGGGGCCTGGGTGAATAAAACATGGATTGGATGGGAGGCAGCAGGTGGAAGCTCTTTATCTGAATTCTGTTTCTGTATGTTAGTCTCAGCAGTCCTTTAAAGTGTTTTTTTTTTTTTAATAAATCATTGAGAAAATAGTGTTAGAAAAATTTGGGATAGAAAGGAAGGTACTACAGAGGACTCCTTTCCATCAACATAGCCTATTCCACACAAAAAAGAAATAAGCAAAATTAGTGGACAATTATGTGTTCCTTCTACATTGTCCTTTTATGCTAGGATAATTATTGACCCAGTTTAGGAATAAAAAGTTATCTAGAATGACTCTCTGGATAGGAGAACAATCAGTCAAACATGTTAGTTAGTGCCTATGCGTAGTAAGATAAAGAAAAACGCCTGAGACTGCGAACTTCTCAAGGACTTGAGGACTTGTCAATCAGTTTAGTCCTTTATACTTGCTTTTTAGTGTCCTTTGTGTTAGGCTGGTCTTGGTGCTGAGACTGTATATGTCTTCTCTCCCTATCCTCCAAAGCAGGTACCAGCAAAAAAAAAAAAAAAAAAAAAAAAGAGAGAGAGAGAGAGAGAGAGAGTCCCAACAGTTTTGGTCTCCCAGCTAGAGCTGCCCCCAAATAGGCAGCTTCACAGAACTCTGCCTGTGATGTACCCACTGTGGACAGTCTACCAACACCAACAGTCCAGGAAAATGATTGAGATGCTGGGAAACAGGCCATAGGCTAGAACCAACATGGACTTGAAAATGGTTAGAGAGAGAGCCTTGGTCCCTGAAGATAAACAGGGAGGTAAGACAGAGCAAGCAGTGGCACTAAAATAAGAATCACACAAATCACAAATCATACTATATCTGTTTCAGCTGTGGCTTGGGGTGTTCAGGACAGAATCAAAGTGGGCTTTAAAGTTGTATGACTAACTGGAACACAGTTAGCTACACCCATATAGCTCTCTTAACTCCTCCAAACTCCCAAATTGGATAAATTCCAGTGGCTTCTAGTAAAAGCTGGTGCCTTTCAACATGGGGTTTACCACCACCTGGTCTGACATCAGGGAAGCTGGAGAAGGAGGTGGAGGTTGCTGTGGGCATGACTGTAGTCCCCAACCACAGGGTGAGCCCTGCACACCAGAGACAGTGTGCTTGCCGGCAACAGCACCTGTGGCCCGCACCAGCCTTCTGAGCACAGAAATAATACATCTGCTGCTTCACTTCTGCCTTCCAAATCTCACAGAAAATGTTTCCTGTGGCCCAGACTATTCCAAAACTATATGGGGAATGGGATTCTGGGAATTGTAGTTCCAACTTAGCTCACATGACAACACAAAACTACCCTGTTCATGTCATGGCAGAGAGTTCAGTTTAGCAATATTACTATGTTCTTCTTCTTACTTGTCCTTTATATGGATTTGACTCTAGTGTTAGGCAATATATATCGATCAATAATAGGAACTGAACAGATAGCTTATCATTGAACAAGGCAAAGAATATATTAAAAAATGAAAGATTTTATTTTAATTTTTGCCCCTAAGCAAGTAAAACAGTTCAGAATGTCCCCTTGCAAAACTTAAGGACATCCCTGAATTACTGAGAACAATCTAGGATAACTTCAGAGCCTCCTTGGGTTTATAATGAACTCAACACATGGGCTTTATCTTTAGTCAAGAGAAAAGAAAGAAAATAACATGGACCAACGGCCATGAACCTTAAACCCCAAATCATAGGGCAGAGATTCTCAGTCTCCCACATTGACTTGAAATTGAAGTTTCTTCACACTGGAGTTCACCTTTCATAATGTTCCATGAGCAGCAGGGAATTGTTTATCAAGGAATGATTAACGAGGTCCTTGATAACATGTAGATGCACATAAATAGCTTCTTACATTATAGTCTTCACATAAAACAAATCCACGCAGACACACCATGTTTCCACAGCATGCCTCCTCCCCACAGAAGCAGATATAGAGTTCACACAGCATTTGTGCAATTTACTGCGGATTTCTCATTTCAATCTTTATCTTCTGAATGGTTATATGTTTAGGTCAATGATAGCTTCTTTCACTTATTTTCGACTCAACCCAAGGGAGTCTAAGATACTCCCTTTTTTTTTTTTTTTTTTTTGAGAAAAGGGAAAAAGCAATCTCTGAGATACGAAATTTTGTTTGTTTTGTATCCATGCAGACAAGGCGTCCCTCAGGGCATTTCTGCATCTCAAAGGGTCTGTGTGTGCTCGGTGCCTGCCTGCACACCCTGGGGGAGGGTGGCTGTAGGGAAGGTGAGCATAGTTCAACGGTGGATCTTGTGTTCTAAGCAGCTACAGAATCCTCAGAGAAGGAAATTAATGTGATCTGCCACATCAATTCCTAATATTGTGAGATTACAGGTTTGGGAGGTGGTTTGTTTTTTTTTTAAACATCTTTATTTAGCTCACATGACTAGCATATCAACTTTGTTCTGTTGCCATTTTGTGGAAAGAAGGCAGTGATAGCTACTTAACTTATAAATTGAGCTTTGAAAGACTCTAGAAATCTTTAAAGGAAAGAGATGTGGGAGGCATTTTTCCTTGCTCATAGCAGAGAATTTATCTAACTGAATGCTATCAGCATTTATTCACTAATCTTCCCTTAACTTCACATGGCTTTGTTTGCATAAGTTTTGACAACTCAGATTGCTAATTATCCTGTCATCAGTGCTATCATTCATTGGGGCTGAAAAACAGATTTCCTTTTTATATAATCATTTTAAAAAATAGTACAATGCACACTAATTTGAATTATACAAACATTCCCATCCTTTTCTTTTTTAAAAAAATATGGGCTTTTAAATTACTTTTTTTTTTTTAAATAAATGGTTAAAAACCAGGCACAGTGGCACACACCTGTAATCTCAGCTGGGGAGGCTGAGACAGAAGGATCACTTGAGCCCAAGAGTTTGGAGCCAGACTGGGCAACATAGCAAGACTCCCACTTCAAGGGGGAAAAAAAAAGAAAGAATGAATGAAAGAAAGAAAAAGCCTCTGATCTTAGAGGTAAATTGGATCTTGAAGAGCAATATTAGGTTTGGGGACTGCAGCTTAGGGATAGATCATTTGCCTAGTGTGCGCATTGCCCTGGGTTTAATTCCCAGCACTGAAGCAAAAAAAATGAAGAAATATAATTGGAGCATGTAGGAGCTTCCAGGAGCAGAACATATAGAGTTCCTATTGCTCTCAGATCTGCTGACTTTCCCACAATGTGACACATGTAAGTTATTTTCCTGGTAGGTTTTTTTTGTTTTGTTTTGTTTTTGTTTTTGTTTTTGTTGTTGTTGTTGTTGTTTTTGGTGGTGGTGGTTGGGTACCAGGGATTGAACTCAGAGGCACTTGACCACTGAGCCACATCCCCAGCCCTATTTGTGTATTTTATTTAAACACAGGGTCTCACTGAGTTGCTTAGCGCCTCGCTAAATTGCTAAGGGTGGCTTTGAACTCTCCATCCTCCTGCCTCAGCCTCCCAAGTTGCTGGGATTACAGCAACTGTGCCTGTGCTACCATGCCTGGCTTGGTGTGCTTCTTTACCATACAGGTTTCACAGTTCCAGAAGAATTAGCTCAGAATTTGGAGTACAGGGCCAGACTTGGCATTCATCAAAGTCTCCTGTAAGTGGTTGTTAGAAAAATTACATTTGGAGGATAAGTGCCCTAGATTTGGAATTGTGGTAAGTTCTAAGTTGCCTTCAGGGAAATTCTGATGGTTAATTTTGTGTTAAGTTGACTGGGCTAGAGGATGTTCAGATAGCTGGTAAAATATTGTTTCTGAGTATATCTGAGAGGGTGTTTCCAGAAAAGATCAAGATTTGCGTAGGTAGACTGAGGAAAGAGGTGATTTCACCAATGTGAGTGGGCATGATCCAAGCTGTTAATGCCCCAGAGGGGGGCAGGGAAACTGATGGTGGAAGGGTAAACTTGTGGAACTACATCCCTGATTTCTGTTTCTCCAGCTTACAGACACAGATCACGGGATTTCTCAGCCTCCCTAATCACTTGAGCCAATCTCTCACAATAAACCTCTTTTTGTATATCTACATTTATCCTCTGTTTTTCTAGGAGATCATGACTAGTACAGAGAGTTTAGTGTTACCCATGATAGAAAGTCACAAAGGACCCAGAAACTGGATGTGGCTCACATTTCATAGCACACTGTCGTTTTTTTCCCTGGGTTGCTACCTCCTTTCCCAGCCATGCACTGGTGAGTTCTGATCACTGTTCAGTGAACCTGGAAGCTTCTACATTTGTTCCAGCCATGTAGGCTTGCTGGCTCTGCCCTCAGGTCCCCTCTTCTCTGTTTCTGGGGTGGTTCACTTGACTGCCAAGACAGAAATAGAGCAGATCTCCTCCCCCTCCCCCAGAAGGAGGTTTCCTAAGGTTGTGGTAGGTACTTTTCAGAGCCAGGGTCAGGCATCTTCCTGATTAGGGACTCCATCCTGCTCAGGCTCTGCTTGTAAATGGAGTAGTTGGACTCCTTGGGGCATTAGGTTCAACCTTGCGACCAAGCAGAAGTCCCCAGTCTGCTCATTTCTTCCCCTCAAGTCATTACGTCTTCTGCATTCTTGCAGTTTCCCCAGAATTATCTCTATTTTAGAAGGTGCTGCCCCAAACACATGATCTGTCCAACGTGATGATTTGATATATGCTTTCATGCCATTTTTTCTTGAGGAAGCGGATAATCATCTATCCACCTCAGCCTTTTTCTTGGGGTATATTTTTTCCACAAGGTGATATTGGTGGTCAAAAGGGCCTTTTAATAGGCACTGTGAAAGGGTTTACCTTTTCTGAGATAATTGCTGGCAATTGGCATTAGCAAGAGAGTGAGGCACTTTATCCTTTATCACTTGCTGTGAATGAAATTGACTAGGATCCTACGCAGCAGGTGTCAAGGGTAAAATGCTTCCTTGCCAGAGTTCAGCCTGTGCTTTTCTCTTCTTGCAGGAGAGGGAGGAAAGGAAAGGGAAATGGACTGAAGGTAAACAAAGAGACACCCATAGTAAAAGATTTTCCACTAGAACACCCTAATGAGATCTTTCTATTCTTCCTGACTATAGAATGACACTTTTCAACCAGGATTATATAAACTAGTGAGTAAAGTTTATAGGTAGAATTCTAAAATCTGCCATCTTTCCAGAAATTTTTTTTTTGTGGGGGGGCGGGCGTTACCAGGGATTGAACTCAGATGCACTTGTCCATTGAGCCACATGCTCAGCCCTCTTTGTGTATTTTATTTAGAGACAGAGTCTCACTGAGTTGCTTAGCATCTGGCTAAATTACTGAGAGTAGCTTTGAACTTGTGATCCTCCTGCCTCAGCCTACCTAAGCTGCTGGAATTATAGGCATGCACCATTGGGCCCAACTAGAAAATATTTTTAATGGAACTTGTTTTTCTTTAATTTTATTGAGAGCAGGTTTACAGGAAAACCCAAAAGGCAGGTTAAGAAATTATTTTGTAGACTCAGGAGACTGAGTTTCCAAAGGATCCATGTTTTCAAAGCCAGCCTCAGCAACTTAGTGAGGTCCTAAGCAATTTAGCAAGATCTTGTCTCAAAATAAAACATAAAAAGGGCTGGGGATATGGTTCTGTGGCTAATTGCCCCTGGATTCAATCCCCAGTATTCCCTTAAAAATATATATGTATATGTGTGTGTGTGTGTGTGTGTGTGTGTGTGTGTGTGGTATTTCATTACCAGCATGGCAAATAATTTCATCTTCAAGGCCCTGTAGCCAGCAGTTTACTTGCATTGCTAGTGATATCTATCAGATGACAATAGTTAACACATATTGGAGCTTACCACTTCCCAAAGTGGCAAATACTCTGCATGCATTAACTCACATAAACTCCCAGCCACACTATGGAGTAGATATTTTCCTGTTTAACGGATAGTAAAACTGAGGCACAGACGTGCAGTTAGATTTTCCAAGGTCACAACTGTAAGTAAATGGTAGAGCCAGGATTGTTTAGATCCTTGCTACAATGTGTGGTTCCTGAACCAAAAGCAGTCTCACCTGGGTGCTTGATAGATGTGTAGATTCTCAGGCTCACATCAGACCTTTGTAATCAGAATCTGCATTTTAATGAGACTGCCCAGGTGAATCATATTCACATTAAGGTTTTAAAACCACTTACATAATCTTAGATTATTTCTTCCTCTACCCTTTAAAAACCTACTTATGACTTCAGACATAGGGAAACAAAGTACACTTTGTTGGTTTTTTAAGAAAAAAAGAATGGGCAGGGCACGGTAGTGCACGTCTGTAATCCCAGTGTTTTTGGAGATTGAGGCAGGAGGATTACAAATTGGAGGCTAGCCTGGACAATTAGCATGACCCTGTCTCAAAATTAAAAATCTTTAAAAAGGGCTGGGGATGTAGCACAGTGATAGAGGGCTTACCTAGCATGTGCAGGGTCCTGGGTTGGGGTCTCCAGCATCATGAAAGAGAGGTGGGCGGGGGGAGAATGGGATTTTAACATTATTTTTCTGTCCTGTCCTTTTCCCAGCACCTCCCTCTCCCAGATCATCATCTTCAAGGGAAAAAATTTTTTTGAAAACAGTTGAATTTATATGAAGTAGGTACTATTGTACCCAAATTATAGTTAAGAAAATTAAATTCAGAAAGGTTAAGGGAGAAAGCCAAAATTGATGTCTAATTTTCAGTTTTTCATCTTAAAGCAGGAACATCATTTTCATCTCTATTTCTTATTAGGTAACACAGTGCTTAGCACACAGAAAACAGGCAATTAATCTTTGGGGTTTTTTTCCACTCTAATTATGAGCACTTCACCTTGATTTTAAAAAGCAATAATAACAAAACCTACAAAGCATCAAGTTTGGAAAATTAAATCAAGACAAGAAGACAAATTCTCGTCCCTTCATCTTAGCTTACATAATAATAAAGGTGCTTGTTGTTCTCAAGAAAAAGAAATAATAATAATAATTTAAAACAAAAAGAGAAGTACTTGAGATTGAGACAAAGCTTTTTGTTGGGAACCCTCTTCTAAGAGGTTGTTTAAATGCTTTTCAAAGTAATGGCAACAAATCATATTGGTAATCATTTGGGTGGTCAACAATTTAAGGTAGGATTGATTTGAAATTGCAGGTACCCTGGATAAGCCCTTCATCCCAGCCTTATCTTACATGACACACACTTTCATCAAAATTATAATGTATCATGTAAGAAGAACAATGCACGGTGGAAAATGAATAAGGACTGCATTAGGCCTGCCACTCTTGGTATTCTAGTAGGATTACCTGACATCTAATAGGCCTTTAGAAAGTAAATAAGTCAATGCAGCTGGATGCGGTTAAGCAAACTATGCTCCATTATCTTATTTTACATAAATGCTCATGTATTCCATCACAAGAACTCTTCCAACTAAGCTTTATTTCTTTCTTTCTTTTTCTTTTTCTTTTTGTGGTTCTAGGGATTGAACCCAGGGCCTGGCTCAGGCTAGGCAAGAACTTTGCCAATGAATACAATCCCAGCCTCTTGATTTTTTAATTTTTATTTTATACTATTGTTCTTGGTGCTGAGGACTAAACCCAGCACATGCTAAGCAGGAACACTGAGCTACACTTTCAGCTCCTACATGTTTTTTTGGTAGTGGGGATTGAACCCAGGGGCACTCGACCACTGAGCTGCATCCCCAGCCCTATTTGTATTTTATTTAGAGACAGTCTCACTGAGTTGCTTAGTGCCTTGCTTTTGCTGAGGCTGGCTTTCAACTCGCAATTTTGCTGTCTCAACCTACTGAGCTGCTGGGATTACAGGCATACGCCACCACGCCCACCTCCTACATTTTTATCCTATCTAAATAGACCAACAATTTATGGTAAGGATAGATGGAAATCACAGAACAAATTATGAGTTGGCAAATGGCATGTTATGACAACATAATAAAATGCAGTTTAAAATAAATTAAAAAATATATAAGTAAAATGCAATTTGGCCAACCCAATGTTTCAGTATCATTAAAATGTATAAGCTTTTGTCATGAATTAGTATTTAAAAGTATATAGTAGTTCTGAGACTGGAGCCGAATTTGCAGCAGCATGGCTGTTTTATTCTTTCTTCAAACAGGAAACCACTGGCAATTCAGTGTGAAGTCATTTTCTATTTTTAAAATAATTGAATTTGAGACATGACTATTAGTGTGACAGTTTCACAGGACAAAAAAAATGAGATGAATAAATGGATCTGAAACCCAGACTAATGGAGCAATACTTTTCAAAATTATGTATGCATTTATGTACTTGTCCTGCTGCTTACAGTTTCATTTATCACATTGGTTTTTGCCATTTTCAATTGTAATATCCTCCTAACAAAAATCCTGTGCTATGACCACTCCATTATAAGGTGAGGTTCTGCAATATTCCTGGTTTTCATAATAACTACTTTTAGCAGATATATTATGGCTGACTATGTACATTAATATTTTTATTTAGATACTAACCTGGATAAAATGCACATAAATACACCGCATAAACAAGGGACAGACAGAGGCTCCCATTCTTTCTGATTCAGGCTTTATGAATCACTTAACTTCTATGAACCCATCTGGAAAATGTTAGGTTGAATTAGATTATCTGTTATTATGGCTTTTTATTTTTGTACTTTTTAGGTGGAGTCTTGATGTGTTGCCCGGACAAGTCTTGACCTCTTTGGCTTAGGTGATCCTTCTGCCTAAGCCTTCAGAGTTAGGTATTGGCACTATAGGTGTGGGCTAACAGACTTGCCTATGTACTCTTAAAATGTCCTATATTTATTATTCCACAAGTATCCTGGACCAAGTGGAAATTCATGAAAGATTTTGATTGATGTATTTTTTAGGGCCTGGGGTACAGCTCAGTGGTAGAACACATGCTTAGCATGTGCAAGGCCCTGGGTTCAATCCCCACCACCACACATACACACAAAATGTAAATTTTAATAAATATAATTTTTTTTTAACTTTAAAACTATGTAGGACCTGGAAATGGGTTCACAAATTATATCACTTATATGTATATATATGTTTCAAAAACATATAAACATACTGTAAAATATTTTTTAAATCTCTTTATAATTTTGTGTATAATATTAGATTTTCATAGTAAAATGGTAGATGTGGCAAAATTTCAATAATTGTTAAACATGGCTGACAGGTAAGTGGGAGTTTTTTGACATGTTATAAAAATATTCATAATGAAATGTTCAAAAGCTGAAGGGAGGGGCTGGGAATGTGGCTCAGGCAGTAGCGCGCTCCTCTGGCATGCCTGCGGCCCGGGTTCGATCCTCAGCACCGCATACCAACAAAGATGCTGTGTCTGCCAAGAACTAAGAAATAAATATTAAAAAAAAATTCTCTCTCTCTCTCTCCTCTCTCACTCTCTCTAAAAGAAAAAAAAAAGCTGAAGGGAAAAATAATTTATACATACTTCTTCAAAAGAAATAAAAGTGATTTTTTAACATATAGGGGGCTTTAAATACATACATATTGTTCATAGTATTTTATATAATCCTTCAAAGCTTTTGTCATTAATAAAAGTTAAACATCTATTTGTTCTTTTCATCTGTTAATTCTGTTCTTTGCAAATATACCACAAGAAAATAACAGAAAAAGGAAAAAAAAAGTATGCTAAAATATTCATGTGGCTTTATTAATGACAGTGAAATTTGGAAATTAAAATAAAATGTAGGGGAATATGAAGCTGACTATTATACAATGAAAGACCATAAATCTATCAAAGGGACAAGAATCTGAACCATGTAAATACATAACAAATAAACACTGACAAAAATTAAATTTTAAGTGTCAATTAAGATTGTTTTATAGCTGCAAATGAGAGAAAACCCAACCTAAATTGACTGAAGGATAAAAGAAATTTTAAAAAATGGACAGAATGCCTTTATTTTATTTGTTTATTTTTATGTGATGCTGAGGATCCAACCCAGTGCCTCACACATGCTTGGCAAGCACTCTGCTGCTGAGCTACAGCCCTAGCCCAGGAAAAGAGGAAATTTATTGGCTGATGGAAATGACAAATGTAAGAGGCACAAAAATTGTTTCAAAATGTATCACAGACTTAAATGAAAACACAGACTTCTAGAAGAGAACACAGAAGAAACAATATGAAAAGCATAATCTATGAGAGAAAAACTTGATGTTGCATTTTATTAAAATTAAGAACTTTGGTCTTTGAAGGACTACAGTAAGAGGATGAAAAGACAAGTAGCTGACTGGGAGAAAATTTTTGCAAAACAAGGACTTGTGTATGCAAAATCTACACAAAATTTGTAAAACTTGGCAATAAGACAGTAAAAAAAAAAAAGCCCATTATATAAAGGACAAACATGAATAGATACCTAACCAATGAAAATATACAAACGGCAAACATACTCAACATTGGTAATTAGGGGACTGTGAATTGAAACAATGTGATTCAACTACACATGGATTAGAATGATTGAAAGTAAAAAAGAGAGAGAGAGAGAGAGAGAGAGAGAGAGATACCACATGTGGATAAAAATGCAAAGCAACAAGGACTCTCCTTTGTTGCTAGCGGAAGTGTAAAATGGTATATCTAGTTTGGAAAGCAGTTGGGCAGTTTATTATGAAGCTAAACATATAATCTACCAATCACACCCCTAGATATTTACCAAATTGATTTGAAAACATGTGTAGACAAAAGCGTGCACATGAAAGTTTATAGAATTTGTTTTTCACAATTGTCCAAAACTGGAAGCAACCAAGATGTCCTTCAATAGGTGAATGGATAAGAAAACTGTGGCATATCTAGACAATTAAATATTAATTAATAAAAACAAATGAGCCATCAAGCCATGAAAGATATGAAGGATCATTGAGTTCTTACTGATGAGGGAAAGAACAATCTAATAAGACTCCATATCTGATTCTGGGTCTATAATATTGCTATGGTTTGGATACCAGGTGTTCACTGAAAGCTCCTGTTAATGCAAGAATATTCAGAGATGAAGTGATTGGATTAATAGAACTATAACCTAATCAGTCCTTCCTAGTTTGGATTAACTGGATGTTAAGTATGGGCTGGTGGGGTGGGCAGGAGGGCATGGGTCACTGGGGTATGCCCTGCAAGGGTTCATCTTCTGTATGGCTGCCTCCCTTTTCTTCCTGGATGCCATGAATGGAGTAGTGCTCATCTGCCACATCCTTCCACCATGAGGTTCTGTCTCACTTTGGGCCCAGAATGATGGGGTAGGCCAACCATGGACTGACCCTCTGAAACTGAGAGAAAAAATAAGCTTTCCCTCTTCTACGTTGTTCTTGTTAGGTATTTTGTTCACAACATCAAAAAGCTGATTAATGCAGACATTCAGGAAAAGTGAAAAAAGTCAGGCAATCAGGGGAGAAAAGAATGGAAAGAAATAAGTGAGGCACAGGATATTTTTAGAGGAATGAAACTATTCTGTATGATTGTACAGTGGTGGGTACATGTCCTTATGAATTTTCAAAAACTCCTTTACTTTATAGCACAAATAGTAAGCTTAAATGCATGTAAATTTTAAAATTATTTAGGAGGTTGGGGGACTCCAGGAAGTACTTCAGACTAAGACAAGAATATACAGTCACAGACTGTGACTGTGACTATATTACAAATGTACTAAACAATTTCGTTAAAGGAGCAGGGGGGAAAGTTGTTGACTTAAATAACTTAGGAAACGAGGGCAGTATGTAAGACTAAAAGCCAAAGGAATTGCAAGTAAGTACTGTACTCAAGCTGGTAAAGATTTTTCCCCAAGTGTATATGAATTACTAACTCTGATGGTACTGTACATGAAGACTTTAAATAAATAAGTAAATGGATGGTATATAGGTAGGAGTCATATTTCTTAATACTGGAGTGGGGCTTTACATATAAGCAAGGGGAAGAGGCCAGAATGATTCATATAGATATGGATTAGAGTTGGAGACATGATCAAAAATTCACCTTGAACTTAATATAGACACAGATGGTTACACTTTGGAAATTTTATAGATTTGCATATACACATATATTTCCTTGCTCTGTCAGTTGAGAAGGCCTAAAGGAAACAAGAGTCCGGTAGCAATTAGCACATCTTGTGTACAGACATGGATTTCTAATCCATTCTCCAATAAAGGAACTAGGGCTCTGGGAGAAATGGCCACTTCTAGCACTGGGGCAAGAAATACACAAATGATCTTGGAGAAACTTCTAGTACCAGAAAGTAAGGAAGTGCTACCCCAAGCAAAGCAGATAAGCCAACCCACATTGATGGGAATACATTAAAGGGACATAGGAGAAAGCTGACAACTCTCAATGCACAAAGCTGGAACAATTTCCAACAAAATTGGTCAATCAGCATTGATTATAGCTCTAACAGAACATGAATATCCAGGAGTTTTTAAATAAATTAATAGGATAGAAAGGACAATTCTCTCATGCAGATTATTTCCAGATATCCTGTATATATATCTGCTCTATCCTTAAGGAAAAGAAGCAAAACTCCCTCTCCTTAAGTATAGGCTGCCCATGGCAACTTCCTAAGAGCACAGTAGAGAAAGGGGAGAAAAAAATGACCTTACAATGGAGAGACCCAACAAATACCATGTCAGCTAGGTGATCAAGGTCAAAATCAATAGTCACAGATCATGTTGACAGTACGTTTCTATGACATGATGAAAATGGCACTTTACCTCTATGATCTTTCTCCCAAAAAGTCAAAACCCCAGTTTAATCATAAGAAAAACAGCAGACAGATCCAAATTGAGAAGCATCCTACAATATACCTGATTAGTATTCCTTCAAAACCGTCAAGGTCATCAAAAACAAGAAAAGTCTGAGAAACTGTCAAAACCAAGAGGAACCTAAGGAAATATGACAACCAAATGTTATGCAGCATCCTGGATAGAATTTTGGAACAGAAAAAGGACATTAGCTAACACTAATATGAATAAGTATGCATTTTAGCTGATTTTATCAATATTTGTTCATGAATTGTAACAAATGTGCCATAGATGTAGCAATTAAGGAATGTTGGGGGGTTAGCTCAGTGGCACAGTATGTGTTTAGCATGCACTAGGCTCTAGTTTCAATCCCCAACACCAAGTAAAATTAATAATAGTAATGATAACTGAGGAAACTGTGTGTGTGGGGGGGGATATATTAGAATGCTCTGTACTAACTTTGTAATTTTTCTGTAAATACACTTTTCTACAAAATAAAGTCTATTCAAAACAAGTCTCAGAGGTAGGAGAGGTCTCAGATGTAGTTTATTTCAGGACTCAACACCCAGATCCTCTCCTTGACTCTACTTCTTTCAGACTGGCTCTTACGTAGACTCCATTTGTTCCCAACCTCTACATGGTTTTTCAGCAACTTCAGACTCAAATTATCACTGCCCTTTAGCAGTGGGAGCAATTTTTTTTTTGGTATACTTCTCATCTTTGAGTCCAGTTGGGCCTGCTTGGCATGACAAGGGTCCTATGCCCATTAGAAGCCCTTCTGTCCAGGGAAATGAAGTGTAATTGGTTTAGTCAGGGTCATGTGCTCCATCTGTTCCAACACAACCCAAGAGTTGAAATAACCTTCTTTTAAGCAGACTCTCTGTGGGAAATGGGTGGTTTTTCCAAAGTTGAGAATATTACAAGAGCAAAGTAGATGAGATAGTTAATGATCAACATAAATCACAAATACCTACCATAAATATACATTTTATTATCTTTCTGTAATATTATAAAATATGCTTATATTTTGGAAAATAAAGAAGATGAAACTTAGTTTATGCCTTATGAACTTATCACAATTAGTCATATTCTAGTTTTTATTTAATCATAATTTCACACACATATATGGCCCAAATTATTTAAATTGAAAGATAAAGTACATAGGGCTGTGGCTCAATGGTGGAGTGCTCACCTAGCATGCACAAGGTGCTGGGTTCAATCCTCAGCACCACATAATGTAAAATAGAGATATTCTGTCCACCTAAAGCTTAAAAATAAATATTTTTTTAAAAAGGAAAGATAAAGCACAGCCCAACAACTTTACTAGGTTTAATGCACATCATGCTCAAATTTTTTAAATACCTTTATTTTGTTTATTTGTTTTTATGTGGTGCTGAGGATTGAACCCAGGGCCTCGCACATGCAGACGAGCACTCTATCACTGAGCCACAACCCCAGCCCCCATGCTCAAATTTTTAATCAAGCAAATATATCAAGTTTGTATGATACAAGAGGCTTAAAGCACTAATGAAAATTTGATTAAAAGTAAACGTTTTACTAACATCAAGGAGTTCTCCTTACACAAACCAAAAATGTCATGCTAATAAAAATGCAAAAATTGGCTCAGATATTTTGGCAACTTTGATAAAGATGTATTTATGGCAACAAGATAGCAACACCAAACCAAATGAGCATAACCAGATAGACCCATGTAAATAAACACATGTAATTATTTCATTATTACCTCCCTTATATGAAAATCATAGAAGTGAGAGAGAGAGAAAGTTCAGTTCCCTCTGTGAGTATGTATACCAAGACTCTGTTTACCTGAAAAAATCATCCGTCTTCCCACAGTTGTAGATATTGGCTCCCGGTATGTTACAGACGCCATGGCTATGATCTTAACTGTGCCAATGGAATTTCTTTCTCAATTTCTTCAGACTAATTAACCAGCACCAGTTAGAACCAAAGACTGTAGTTCTTGCTCTCCCTGTCCATGACATAGGCTGGGTGGTTGCTAAGGACTCTATGAAAACTTCTAACAGAGTTCTAGTATTCCAGTCTCCAAGAACAGTCAGATACAGACAGCAGTGACATTTCAGAAACTGCATTCAATGACTTTTCTTTGTCAATGTTGAGTTAGAAAAGACCTGTCCACAGCTCAATTCACAATAGCTAAGCTATGGAACCAACTTAGGTGCCCTTCAACAGATGAATGGATAAAGAAAATGTGGTACATTTACACAATGGAATGTCACTCAGCCATAAAGAAGAATGAACTTATGGCATTTGCCAGTAAATGGATGGAACTGGAGACTATCATGCTAAGTGAAATAAGCCAATCTCAACAAACCAAAGACCAAATGTCCTCTCTAATATGCGGATGTTGACTCACAATAGGTAAGAGGGAAGGGTTGGTGGGGAGAGGGGGAGTTTCATGGGATTGGACAGGGCAGAGTTGGGGGATGGGAATGGGAAGACAGTAGAAAGAAATGGCCATAACTTTCCTATGTTCATATATGAATATACCACAAGAGTAACTCCACATTATGTATAACCACAAAAGTGGGAAGTCATACTCCATGCATGTATGATATGTCAAAATACATTCTACTGTCATGTACAACTAAAAAGAACAAATCAAAAAAAGGAATGTATACTAAAATACTGAAAAATACCTACTATTTTGGACTTCACAATTACCCTATTTTATATTTTTATATGTTCTCTCTAAATATCCTATTAATCATGTTATTAAAAATAATGTTTAAACACCCCATTCCCATGACTTGTTTTTACAAGTCAATTACTTTGTTTTCTCTAAAATAAACACCTTTTTAAAAATTACATTCTTATTTAAAGCACTTATAATTTTCCTAATTGCTGAGATTAGCACATTGAGTATTGAGAAATTTCTTACCTTTAATACTCTTTTCCCCCTGTGTATAATAGGACAAATTCTCCCTTATTATATTAAATAAGTAGAAGTTATTCATGTTGATTCACAGATGAGCAAAATATAATCCACTAACTTTTGAAACCATTACATTATTTGGACCTATGGGGAACTATTCAATCCATGGGAAAGGTAATCAGCTAACTAGAACCCTTGGGTCTCCAGATGTTTAAAACATGAGTGATTGACCTTCTCACTACTGTTTAGGTCAGAGTTTTCAGGCCTTCCCAAAAGCTCATTTTGTGGAAATTCTTTTCTCTTCAATTAATATACTAAAACTAAATTGGAAGGAAGATAAAAATCAACAAATTATGCTCAACTTACCATAATTTTTCCCCTTTATTATCTGTAGGATTCTAGCTGATTATCTATTTTGTTTTCTACATTGGAATCTGAACAAAGTATTGTTAAATTGATGTTTATATCCATGGAATGTCGATCCACAGCACATCTGCATAATGGAAGAGGTGGATACCCATTAATTCCTACAAGGGCATCTTCCAAGCTCAGAATGGAGACCTTGACATAGGAAGGAACCTTTTGTTGCCTGGCCAGGACCCTATGAGCAATTTAGTTTGGATTTTCTAGAAACCTCTAATGGAAACATCCTGGTGTGTTTTATTTATTCTGCTGAAGCTTAATTACCTCTAGAGTATATTTCTTAATTTCTCTTGGTATCTCCCTTCTTTATGAATGTGCCCACTGTCTTAAAACATTTGTTAACCTGTTCTTACAGAAGATCTCATGTATAATACATTGGCAGAGTGTTAAGAATAAAAGTCAGTGTTGGACTGGGAATATAGCTCAGTTGGTAGAGTGTTTGCTTTACATGCACAAAGCCCTGGGTTCAATCTCCAACACCACACACATACACATACACAAAAAGCCAGTGTTATCATCGAAAGAAAGAAAGAAAGAAAGGAAGGAAAGAAGGAAAGAAGGAAGGAAGGAAGGAAGGAAGGAAGGAAGGAAGAAAGAAAGAAAGAAAGAAAGAAAGAAAGAAAGAAAGAAAGAAAGAAAGAAAGAAAGAAAGAAAGAAGAAAGAAAGACAGACAGACCTGTGCAGGTATTAGTCTTAGATCAAGCTTCTATCCCAGATAACCTGGCAGGTTCAATCACCAGTGTTTTTCGACATTCCATAAAGAATGTTCTGCAGGGATTCATGTAGGCAAAAACAAAACAAAACAAAACAAATATATATATGTATATGTACACATATACATATATATTATATATATATATTATATATATATATATATGCACATAAAATAACAAAAAACAAAATCTGTAAACCATGGTTAAATACATTTGAAAATCACCATTCAGATAAAATGCAAAAAAATTACATTAATAAAAATGACAATTTTATATATATTTCTTTCTAGCCTCACATTCTAATACTTCCTCAAACACACTCTACTTTGGTCATATCAGTTTATTTGTGGCTCTCTCTATCCCTGCAGTGATTTCATTCTTCTGAGCCTTTACACATACAATTTGCTCTTCTTGTAACTTACCTATACAAATAATTCTTGTCCTCCGAAAGCCAATGCCCACATCTCTTCTTCCAGGAGGATGTCTGCAGATCTATGTAAGTATTTTCTTCTTCATTTGTCTTTAACCTCCATTGCATTGTGTTTAGATCTTTCTTTTGAACTTACCACTTAGTTTTAATTGTTTATTTATTCATTTATTGTTTTCGTTTTGTTTTGCAATGCTGGAGATCAAACCCAGGGCCTTGCACATGCTAACCTGAGCTGTATTCCCAGTCCTCTATTTGTTTTCTCTACTTCCAGAAGGTCATGATATAAAAACATCTTCATTTATATTTAAATTTCCAAAGTCTTGTATGCAACAGATGGCTAATAAACGTTTAGGGAATGAATAAATCAATTGAATGGGTAATTCCAGCCTGCTTAGAAACAATATCAACTACCTGATAATCCATTGAATATCTGAAAAATAATTTTGAGCTCACTAAATATGTTTTTTTCTTTCTTTTTTTTTTTTTTACTGAAACGTGTAATACCTCTGGTCTGTTGAGAACTACAATAAGAACAAAAATACTATATTAACCACAGAGAGCTTTACTAGTATGGTAGGCAGAGAGATGCCTACCGACGTCCCCCTTCAAGGAAGAGCTTGTATCCCTGCTGCAGGGAGGGCTGTCTCCGGTTATCAGCTCCCTCACAAGGGCTGCAGCTGCAGAGAGCTGCCTCCTCTGTCTGAGGTCAAGCCCTAATGGCACAGTCTGTTTCCAGTGACTAAGTGAAATGGGGGGCGGAGGCAATCATTCCAGGTAGCTATGGGAAACTTTTTCACCTCCGGGACAGTTTTTGTTGGGTCCCCCAACCCAACTTCTTCCTCAGCTCAATACTGCTTCCTCCCCTTTTCCTTCACATGTGTATAACTGAAATAACCATCTTGCCTCCCTCACACTTCCAGAGAACCTGACCTGAGACAGACAGCGTAGACACATACGCAAAAATGTACACAAATAGCACTTCTCTCCACCTTTCCCCCTCTTTTCTCCACCCTTTTGACCACTCCACCCTTCTAACGGGAAGCAGATTCTGTTTCTCCCATGTGGGCAACAAGGTCAGTCAGTCCTTGTGGCGTTCTTGATCATCTTTGGTCCTGATCCTCATCACACTCTTCTTTATGTGCAGAAGCTTCTGTAGCTTTTTTATAATTAGGTGAGCTGATTATAATTACTATAGTCAAGGGCTCTGTATAGCTAATTGAAAGCATCCCTCTCTGAAAATTCCCTATTTTTGTGCTGGAACTCCCATCTTCCAAGGCATCTAGGTGGCAAAGTTCTTAGTAGAGGAGAGGAATCTGTTCATTTGATTATGTCAGTTGTTGCAGTTTTGTTGTTGTTGTTCATCAGAGACACGGGTCTTGCCATATTACCAGGCTGCCTCCAACTCCTGGGCTCAAGTGATCCTCCTGCCTCAGCCTCCTGAATCACTGGGATCACAGATGCACACCAATGTGCCCTGTTGGCTGGTGGTTTTAATGATGCTGGAAAGAGAAAGGAAGGAGGAACCTAAATGAAGAATAGTAATTTTTTCATAGCTTAAGCAGAAAAGGAGCTCTTGACTTTTGAGAGGGGACCTCTCATTAACCCATAATGGGAAGTGTAGTCTTCGGCTTCACAGGCTTAGGGTTAGCAATTCTGAGAGCCAAAAGAGAAAAAAAGCTAAAAGAAATAGAAGAGAGAAACCAGAATTAGTTTTTCTGTACAAGAATAATCTAAATATGTACCAAATGAATCTAAATATGCACCAACTCGGTACATATTTAGATTCATTTGGGTTTCTTCTGTTTCATTGTTTTAGAAACTTAAAAAGTAATTTTATAATTAAGGAAATATTTACGTTGTTTATAAGTAAAATCCTCAAATAAAAGATATTTAGAGAAATCTAGTGTTTATCCTTGTTAACTCCATTTGCTCTCCTTTTTCTTATAATATTTCAAAAAATATAGCCACATATGCATTTATGATCATATCCTCGCTTTTCTTAAAGAAATGGTGGAACAAACTTTTTCTACCTTGTTTTTTTTTTCTTTTAATACATTGGAGATCACTCTGTAGCATTATGTAAAGAATTCTCTCTCATCTGTACAAAATGCTTAATTCTATGCATTTACTATAATTTATTTAACCAGTCCACTACTAATTATCATTTGAGGTATTTCCAATTTTTCGTTATTTTAAATAGTGCTACAAAATATAGCTTTCTGCAGTCTCATGTTTTTTGCAGACATCTTTGGAATAGACTTCTAAGAGGGATATTGCATATATAAATTGGAAAGGCATATATAATTTTACTCAGTATTGCTAACTCCCCACTAATGGCTGTACCACTTTGTAGTTCTATTCACAATACCTAAGAATGGCAATTTGCCTATTTTCACTGGTAGAATATATTGTCAAACTTTCTGACTTTGCCAATGTGATCGGTAAGAAATGGAAGCAAAGTAACCTACATTTCTCTCATCAACATCGTTGAAAATCTCATATGTTTAAGGGCTATTAGTATTATTTTTATGACTTTATGATCTGTGTAGCTTTATCGCTTGTGTGTGTGTGTGTGTGTGTTTGAGTGTGTGTGTGTGTGTGCGTGCGATTTAAGGTACTTGAAACTGAACCCAAGGCCTCATGCATGCTAGGCAGGCTCTCTACCACTGAGCCTTTAATCCTAGCTACTCAGGACGCTAAGGCAAGAGAATTGCAAATTCAAGGCCAGCCTGGATAACTTAGACCTTGTCTCCAAATAAAAAACAAAAAGAACTGGGGATGTAGCTCAATGACAGAGCACCCCTGGGCAAATCCAAGTATTGAAAAAAAAAAAGTGAATGAGCTAACATTCTAAAGAAGGACAGCAAACACATTGCAAATTACAGTAAAATGTAATAAGAGTAATAATGGTTATAGTAATATATTTAATAAATGCCTATTTTGTTCACAGAGTGGTGAGGCCTGAGATGGAAGGGGAGAGGCTCCCAGTGTGGGAAGGCTAGATTTCTTTGAGGTGATATCTGAACAGTGTTTTCAAGAGTGAGTAGAAAATAGGCAAAGGGAGAGAGAGCCAGAGGGTGGGGTGGGCGGAGAAGGCATTTTAGGCAAAGGGAACAGCTTGAGCAAAAGGCTAGAGGGGAGGAATCACCAACAGCACAGTACATGGCAAAAACACAAGCTGAGCACTGCTGCCGTCGTGACCAGGACTTTCCATCAATGTGACAAAACCTGAGACAGACCAACTTATAAGGAGGAAAGTATTATTTTGGCTCACGATTTCAGAAGTTTCAGTCCATGGTCCGTTTTGCCTCATGTTTTTTGAGCCTGTGGCAAAGCAGAACATCATGGTGAGGAGTGTGCAGCAGAACAAAGCGGCTTACCTCATGGTGTCTGGGAAGCAAAGAGAGACAGGAAGGGGCAGGATCCCAGTGGCTCCCTCAAGGGCACCCCCAATGACCTAACTTCCTTCCATTGAGTGGAGAGTGGAGTGGGCTTGAGGAGCTGCCTGGTGTCAGGGTAGTTTTGAAGTCGTCTGGGAAAGCCAAGATGAGGATGTGCACCTGAACCAAGTCCTGGGTGACAGGAAGGGAGAGACTCTTTGGGATCACGCACATGCTGAATAGAGGCTGTAAAGAGTAAGGATGACCTCAGCTTCTCAGCTTGGTTCACTGGCAAAATAAGACAGAGAAAGCAAAAGAGAAATAAAACTGAGGCCAATAAATAAAGTGATAGTATTAACTTTAAGTAAAGCAATGAAATTAACAGGGTGTCGATTTGTATATGCTGCACAACAGGCTAATAGAGTAGTTAAAATTAAAGTCCAAATGGTTATAAAATATTGTGACAGTTACTGAACTCATTTTTAGGGATCAAATATGGTCTCCTCCCTTGGCCACCAAATGCTTTTTTTTGTTTTATTTTTCTCCCCAGTACTGGAGAGTGAACTCAGAGACATTCTACCACTGAGCTCCATTTTTTTTTTTTTTTTGAGAGCATCTCATTAAGTTACTGCAACAGACATTGAACTTGCAATCCTCCTTGACCCAGCCTTCTGAGTTTCTGGGATTATATGGCTGCACCAGATGCATTTCTGTTTGAGAAGATCACTGTTGTTAATGAATCCATAGTCTCTTCTAATGAAACTCAGGGTTTGACACAAATAAAATTGTGCTGTTATCTTGCTCTAATAAGTCAATAGCTATTTCAGAGTGAAAAATTACACTGAAGGTTGATGCAATCGTCCTTTAAAAATACCATTTAACACCAAAAACATTCACTGGAGTAAAGATAGCCTATTCAACAGATGGTGCTGGAAAAACTGGAACTCCACATGTAACAAAATGAAATTAAACCCCTATTTCTTACCCTGCACAAAACTCAAAGTGGATCAAAGACTTAAGGTACTAGAACAGAGACCCTACGCCTAATAGAAGAAAAAGTAGTCCTAAATCTTTAACCATGTCAGCCTAGGATCTGATTTCCTTAACAAGACTCCTAAAACACAAGAAGTGAAATCAAGAATCAATAGATGAATGAATTAAAAAAAATGTGGCATTTATACACAATGGAATATTACTTAGCAATAAAATAGAATAAAATCATGGCATTTGCAGGTAAATGGATGAAGCTGGAGAAGATAATGCTAAAGTGAAGTTAGCCAGTCCCAAAAAACCAAATGCCGAATGTTTTCTCTGATATAAGGAGGATGATTCATAGTGGGGTAGGGAGGGGGAGCATGGGAGGAATAGATGAACTCTAGATAGGGCAGAGGAGTGGGAGGGGAAGGGAGGGGGCATGGGGTTAGAAATGATGGTGGAATGTGATGGTCATCATTATCCAAAGTACATGTATGATGACATGAATTGGTGTGAATATACTTTGTATACAACCAGAAATATAACAAATTGTGCTCTATATGTGTAATAAGAATTGTAATTCATTCTGCTGTCATATATAAATTTTAAAAATTAATTAAAAAAGAAAAAATGGAATTTTATGAATTAAAACCAAAAAGCTTCTTCTCAGCAAAGGAAACAATCAATAATGTGAAGAGAGCCTACAGAATGGGAGAAAACCTTTACCTCATGCACCTCTGATACAGCCTCTCCAGGAAATATAAAGAACTCAAAAAACTTAACACCAAAAAAAAAAAAAAAAAAAAACCACCCAAATAACCTAATCAATAAATGAGCTAAGGAACTGAACAGACATGTCACAGAAGAAGCAATACAATCAATCAACAAATATGTGAAAAAATGTTCAACATCTCTAGAAATTAGAGAAATGCAAATCAGAACTACTCTAAAATTTCATCTCACTTCAGTCAGGCAGTTATCAAAAATACAAGAAACAATAAGTGTTGGCAAGGATGTGGGGGAAAATGTACATTCATACATTGCTGGTGGGATTGCAAATTGGTGCAACCACTCTGGAAAGCAGTATAGATATTCCTTGGAAAACTTGGAATAGAACCACCATTTGACCCAGCTCTCCCAATCCTTGGTGTATGCCCAAAGGACTTAAAAATCAACCTACTACAGTGACACAGTCACATCAAAGTTTATAGCAGTTCAATTCACAATAGCTAAACTATGGAACCAGCCTAGGTTTTCTTTAGCAGATGAATGGATAAAGAATGAAATTATGGCATTTGCCAGTAAATGGATAGAGCTGGAGAATATCATGCTAAGCGAAATAAGCCAATCCCAAAAAACAAAGTTCAAATGTTTTCTCTGACATACAGATGCTAATTCACAATAAGGGGGTGAGCAGCTAGGAAAGAACAGAATTGTTTTAGATTAGGTAGAGAGGAGTGAAGGGAGGGAAGGGAGAATGGGGGAAGGAAGTATAGTAGAATGAATCAGGCATTATTATCCTATGTACATATATTATTATATGACTGGTGTGATTCTACATCATGTACAACCAGAACAATGAGAAATTATTCTCCATATATGTATGATGTGTCAAAATGCATTCTACTGTCATGTATAACTAATTAGAACAAAATTTTTAAAAATCTAAAAAAAAATCCAATTTTAACATTTGAGGAAAGAATCAAGTTACGTATTTTAATGACATGAAAATGACACAAACTAGAAACTTTTATGATATAGTGCTGATCTACCTTTCCAGATGAACATAGGTCAGAATTTGCTAAAATTATGTAATATTCAGATATCCTTTTACTTGGGCTAGGGTTGTCACTCCATGGTAGAACACATGCTTAACTTTCAAGAAGGCCCTGGGTTCAGTCTCCAACCTGCCTCCCCACATAATATGGCTCAAATATCCTCTTAGTAAGCACAATTTGCAAATTTGGAAGCTTTGTGAATCATATATGTGTGATTTTGCCTATTACTTTTTCTTTCTTTTCTCTCTTTATCTTTCTCTTTTGTGTATATGTGTGTCTCATACTGGGGACTGAACCCAGAGCCTTGTGTATGCTACACAAGTGCTCTACACTGTGCTACACACCCAGTCCTTCCTTTATAATTTTCAGTCCCAAATATTTTCATGCAATTCCTGTTTTCAGGAAATAATCTGAAAAACATACCAAATAAAGTCACAGACTTGGTCTCAAATCCCAACAGCCCTTCAGGTAACGTTGGCAAGTTGCTTTCTTATACAATGAAAATTACTGTGCTGACTTATAGGCAAATAGGATATAGTATATAAAGTGCTTTTTGATGTCCCTGGCACATAGTATAAAGTCAATAAAATTTATCCATAATATTAGTCTCATCACTGTCTTCTTCATCCTTGACCCTATTCTTTCCTGAGAAGATACATTAGACCAGGACACATTTAAACAATGACTACCATCACTATACTTCTTATATTTGGATATGCAAGACCAGCTTGGGAAAGGATCTGTAGTCTTTCTTCTCCTCCTTTAGCCTTAATTCAAATATTTGCACCCAGAGTAGAGGGTTGCTAATCCCAGCCAGTCCAATCAACTCAATTCTCCACAATCATAGTTAATTAATTGGGGATTAGAAAACAGATAGGTGTTTTCTAAAAAAACACAGTGTTAGAAAATTAAAACTACAAAATACTTCAATCACTATTTAATTACCCTAATTGTTATACTACCCATTAAAAAACAGTAAACAATTTAAAGCAGGTGTTATAGACTCAGTGAACAGTCGTATCTCATAAATGTGTGAATTACTGTTAAACATGACCTTAGCTATGACAGATATTGAGCTGTTCATTTTTCCTATCTGATACAGGAGGTTAGTTGAGGGCTAACCAAAGAATCTGTCATCTCTCTCTCTTTTTTTTTTGGTGCTGGGGATCAAACCCAGGGCCTTGTGTATGCAAGGCAAACACTCTACCAACTTAGCTCTATCCTCATCTCCCCTGTCATCTCTTTTCTCATTCATGGTGCTGTGGCTATCAAAAGCTCTTGGCAAAATGAATGTCTAACAAATGTGGTTTGATGGCCATACTGACAAGAAGAATTAAAAAAAAAAATCTCTTGGCATTTGCTCTAATGGTCTTTCTTTTGACACACAGTTAAATTTTCTGGCGAAGGCTTTTTCACTAATCAATGAGCAAATCTAACTGGGCACTTTCTGTGTGCCAGACACTGTGCTAAACACTTCCCTGGAATTCTTGTTATCTGCACAATAATGGTATGACATAGAGTTATTACTCTGATCTACTGGCAAGGTGAGTTCCACGGGTGAGTTTCAAAGTTTTGTCTTATTGTATGTCCATGACAGAGAATGTTGGTCCCAAAATCTGACTATTTTTGAGTTTTTGTAATTGAAACATAATTTTGATCTTTAACAAACATGTTTTTCAAAATGCTATTTTAACATGATTGAATTTTCCGAATGAAAAAGTGATCTTGGTTAGAAACTTATTCCCTCTGTGAGCTTTTGTAACTTCCCAGCCTGTGAGTGCAAACGAGGTGACAATGACATTCAATCTTAACTTTCCCACCCTTGTAACTACAGGAAATCAACCTCCTTCCAAATTTTGTTGTTTTTTTTTTCCATCTACCAGCACAAATCTCTGTGGGGTCCCAAATGCCCAGATTTCCGTTTCTATTCTCCTATAAGATGTTCTTCAAGTGTTTTGGCTTGTTTGGTTTGGTTTGGTTGGGGGGTGTTTGTTGTTATTGTGCTTTTATTTTGGTGCTGAGGATTGAACCCAGAACCTTGCACATGCTAAGTATGCACTTTACCACTGGGCCACACCCCGAGGCCTGCTCTTCAAGCATTACCTTGGCTAATGTTCAAACATGTTTACTTAAACTGGTGAAGTGCCTCTCCACACTAAACATTGGTCAGATTGAAATTGCTCATCTCTTGTCACAGCTCACTAATTGCCACTGGGTTCTTAGCTACCATTCCATTCCTGATACCACCTTCCTAACTCAAGACTCTGTCTCAACAAGAAGGGAAGCAAGACCCTTCCTCAGTGAGATGCTTCCTTATAGGGTCACCATCACTTTCTTGGGCTCCAAAGGGCAACCCAATTATGAGCTGTAGCTCTTTGAGATATTTAAGAAGCATAGTGCTGGCTGGTGGGGTCAGGTGAGGGAGTTTTGACCTGGAAACTCCTCCACTCCAACCCCCATGTCTTTTGTAGAATCCCCTGAGCCAGGCCATACTTTCTCCTTGCTCCTGTGCAGTTCTTTCTCGTTCTAGGAGAAATCTACCTGTAGAAATTTTCTCTCCTCCTTTATCAGCTCGCTGTTTTCTATCCCAATCTAGTTCATCAGACATTTTTCCAAGAAACTCCCAGTGCTGAAACTTTGAAAGCAAGGAGTGCAATTGGCTGCCCAGAGGGAAGCAGAGAGGGGATGTTTCCTTGAATACACACCCCAAAGCAACCCTTCTGACCTTAAATTGAATGACATCTAGAATGGATGCATATTCTTTCATACGCTCTTCAAAAATCCTACGCTCTTTGAAAATGCTTCCTTAACATCAATGTCTGAAGTTGATGTTCTGTGTTCCTCCACCTTCCTGACACTAAGCATAATTTACAACAGTCTATGATCCAGGATTTGTTTTAGTTTCAGACTACTGATGTTGCCATGAGAAGACATAATTTTCTAATATTTGCCATTCATTGCCATGCCGTAGATGAGCATTTAAATGTATGGAAATTGATCCCTAAAGAGAGTGATAATTACAAAAATAAAATTTACTTGAATTGAATTATAAATTAATTTATTTTTTTTAAAAAGAGAGAGAGAGAGAGAGAGAGAGGTTTTTTTTTAATATTTATTTTTTACTTATCAGTGGATACAACATCTTTGTTGGTATGTGGTGCTGAGGATCGAACCCGGCCGCACGCGTGCCAGGCGAGCGTGCTACCACTTGAGCCACATCCCCAGCCCATAAATTAATTTATAATACGGACATTTGGACTAGTCTTAAGGAAAAAAAACTCTGTTTTGAATATCTTTTTTTTTTTTTTTTTAGCAAATTCAGTAGGATTTCAATGGGAAAATGAATTTTATTCTTGTATATTTAATTAGGATTTTTTAAAAACTTTTTATTTAAACTCTAATATCATATATAACATTTTACAATGTTCTTTTAAGAGGCCAGGAACATTTTGAGCAGAGGAACATGCTGACATCTGGGAAAGAAGGCATGAGTCTGGGACCTTCCTGGTACTGGAAATAAGACCATCGCCTCCCTTCCACCACACAGCCTAGATGGGAGAAGTTCAAACAAAAGCAGGTTAAAATGTCATGTCATAAGGACAAATATGGTTATGGTGAGGAATTAATCTGAGGACTCTGGAACTGGAGGGAAAATAGCAAGATGAAAGAGATGAGCCCAGGTAGAACAAGGCGGTGAGGGAAGGGCAGCAGGGCACTGAAGGAGACTGTCATGAGGATTTCTCTAGGCTGCAGGAACCAGGAAACCTGAAGAAAAGTCTAATTTAGGAAACGCAGAATTTTAAGTTATTTATTCCTCTTTTTATTTCTATTTTTTTCTTGTTGTGGTGCTGAGGATCAAACCTACTACCTCAAGAATGCTAGGCAAGTGCTTTACCACTGAGCCACATCTCAGCCCTACTAGCACATATTTAAAGGTAAAAATGGGGTAATAAATAGCACACAGCATTTCATTTGAAGTTGTAGCAGTGCACATCAGCAGGAAACCTGAAAGTTTCAGATGCAGGCATCTGACATTAACATATAACAATTACCGAAACAAGAGGGTAGGCCAAAATAACCATTTGTTAATTATTTTAAAATAATTTGTTTTATTAATATAAAAAGTTTAATACCCGGGTATTTGATTGTTGAATCATCCAGATTCTTAATGCCAACCTTATCAATCTACCAGAGCTCAGGCATTTTCAAGTTGATGAAATCATAGACACATTATTTATTTTGGAGGACTCACATTCTTAATATAAGTTGGAAAAAAAAGTATTCTTATAACGGCTAATGCTGATGTTCTCTTAGGCTGAAAACTTACTTTATTATTTTTAAGTTATTGAAGGTGAAGAAGGAGAAGCCCTTAGGGCATGGCCTAAAAGGAGCTGGCAAAACAGAGATAGTTTTAAACCATTCCTCCCAAAGAGGTAAAAGGAATGTGGAGATGAGGAATAGCTATCAGAGAGAAAGGGCTGGAAGGATAAGTGAGAAGGCAGGTTGAAGAGGATGGTAGGCAAGGACTGCACAAGAATGGGGTATTCATTATCTATTGCTGCATAATAAATTATGGTAAAACTTAGTAACTTAAAACAACAAACATGGGGCTGGGGTTGTGGCTCAGTGGTGGAGCACTTGCTCACATGTGTGGGGCACTGGGTTCGATCCTTAGCACCACATAAATAAATAAATAAAGGCACTGTGTCCATCTACAACTAAAAAATAAGAAAAAAATGGCATTCATTATTTCTAGCTTGGGATGTTTCATGAGGTAGCAAATAAGAGGCTGAGGCCTTATGTGAAGATGCAATGGGCAAGGACCTGATTCCAGATCACTCATGTGGTTGTTGGCAGGATTCACTGCCTTGTGGGATACTAGACCATGATGTGCCTGTCCATAGGCATCTCAAAGTTGGCAGTGGCTTCCTTAAGATGCAGAAAGTAAAACACAGCATCCAAGAGAGAAGTCACGCCATTTTGTCACCTAATTGAGAGGCAAAATACAACTACCTCTGCCTCACTCTATTTGCTAGAACTGAGTCACAAAACTCAGCTCACACTGGAGGGAAAGATATTATCCAATGCATGTATGAGATTCATTCATGAATGATACAGGACACAAGTATAGGAGGTGGGGATCACTGGGGACCATTTAGATGTAGGCTGCCTGGTGCAGAGAGCCAGTACGAAATCCTCCTGTGTGGCTGGGGGAATTTAATGGTGGGGATGTTGAATAGTAAGTAAACCCTATACAGCTGCTTCATTCTCTTCAGCATCCAAATTGACTTTTGTACCTTCCAAGTGCTGAAAGATGACCTATCCTTAAAAGAGGAATGATGGGGTAGGGCTAGTGGTAGGGATTTGGAAGTTATACAGCCTTTAATATGTGCTTGTCTAATTCCAGTATTCTCTGAGGCCTTTTAGAGCATTCAACTTTTAGTGATAAAGAGTTCTTGGGGCTGGAGTTGTGGCTCAATGGTAGAGCACTTGCCTGGCATAAGTGAGGCACTGGGTTAGATCCTCAGCACCACATAAAAATTGATTAAATAAAATAAAGGTATTGTCCATCTATAATTTAAAAAAAAGAGTTCTGTTAGACCACTCATATTCTGGAAGCTAGCATTTTACAATGTCAAACATATTATTCATGTTTTCCTAAAACAAACACCTACTCTTGTGCATTTTTAAAAGGTTTTAAAAATATTTTTTAGTTGTTAATGTACCTTTTTTTAAAAAAATTTATTTATATGTGGTGCTGAGGATTGAAGCCAGTGCCTCACGCTAGCTGGGCAAGTGCTCTACCACTGAGCCACGACCCCAGGCCTGCATTTTTAAGTTTTTTAAACAGCTATTAAAAGTAGTTTCAGTTATTTGACAAACCGAATAATCAACCAAGGAATAAATTTACTCTAAAAAGTTAGTTAATCCTAAACCAGGCACAGTGGCACACACCTATAATCCCAGTGACTCGGGAGATTGAGGCAAGAGGATTGCAAATTAAAAGCCAGCCTCAGCAATTAAGCAAAATCCTCCACAACTTAGTGAGATTCTGCCTCAAAAAATAAAAAGGACTGGGAATTGAGCTCAGTGGTAAAGCATCCCTCGGTTTAATCCCCAGTACCAAGAAAAATAAAATGAATCCTAACAGAAAAAGAAAAAAAAATCTATACATACACATACCTATATTTATTTATTTGTACAGGCTCATCTATTTTCGCTATATATGTATACATATACACAGAAAATATATATATAATATGAATATGTATATATTATATGTATATATTATATACATATACATATTATATATATATATATTCCCTATATGCATACATATAGAGAAACACATCCTGCCCCTCTACCATAGTACTACCCATGAACCCTGAAGCCTCATGCCTCATGCATGCTAGGCAAGCACTCTGCCATTCAACTACATCCCCAGCCCACCCAAGCACCTAAGGGACACTTTTCTTGCTAATTTTATATTTTTAAAATTTCCTCTGATTCTTTATATTTTATCTGACTTTGTTAAGGGGAAATTTTACACAAGATGTTGAATAAGAAACATTCTTCTCATTCCTGCTGTTTCCCTTACTTGGCTGATTACATTTTATCTACTAATGCTTATCATCCATACTTAGAAAGCTGAGTCTCCATCAGCTCTCTATCTTGATCCCTTTATCTGCTGTGATACAAAGTCACATTACAACAGATTCTCGGTAATCTGAAAAACACCAAGATGCTCTTAGATAACTAAATACCCCAAGTAAAGTAGAATTCCCAGCATAACAAAAACAAGCTCTGGGAAAGAGGAGAGAGGGGCGAGAAGAAGAAAAAGAAAAAAAGTAAGGTTGTCCAGCCCCAGATCTTTGGAAAGGGCTGCTCTATAGAGCCCAAGGGAGGAGAGGTCAAGAAGACGTCTTGCCTGCTGCTTGGCATTCTGAGACTTTGACCTTAAGTCATCTGAGAATCTGTGTGTTCAGAAATTATTAAACCGAGTAAGAAGACAGGGTTTCCAACAGGAGAACCGTGTAGCCACAGGACTTGGTAAGCACGACCTAGAGAAAAGCTCAGAGGCTACTTACCGTGGGGTGTGCTTACCTTCCCTCTGAGATGTTCGTTTATTCTCAGATGCTTTCTGCAGTCTGTGAAAGTACTGTTTTGCCTTTTCCCTGGGCCACCTGAACCAACTTAAACATCGGATAGTCTCAGGGCGCGCCCAAAGCACAGCATTGGAGAACAGACGTGGCCTCTGTTTCAGACGAAGTAATTGACCATTTTGCACAACCACAGAGTGGGGGCGGGGGCGCCAGGGGAGCTTTCCTGAGCCCGTGCCCGTCTCGTGTTGCAGCCGGGCCACTGGCTCCTGCGCTGGGTGCGCTGGAATGTCTGGCCCCGGGAAGTGCAGTGAAATGCCCTCATTGTGCCGCTCGCCCCGCGCATGTGTTCCCACGTAGAACATTCAGAATGCTCAGTTCCCTGGAAAATGTTCTAAAGAGGTTTCACAGTATTAGGCTTTGTCTTCTCATCTTTCACAAAGGCAGTCAGCCCTCCGTTCAGAAAGGGCTTTCCCTTCCATAGGCATTTCTCTTGGCGCAGAGCCACGTGGACGTGAGTTACCGCCATTGAGCTGCAGGGGAGAGGAGCCTAACCAGGAGCAGGGGAGGGGACACCTCATCCAGACCCAGGAGGACCAGGGATTGAAATGACGACTTACAAAAATATTGTCAAAGAAATTTATTCACAACGATAGCTAATGACGCTGTTTTGAAAACCCGAAATCATTAACCAAATGTGCAGAGTTCAAAACATGACTTAAAATCAGAATATAGGGCTAGGCATGTAGCTCAGTGGTAGAGTACTTGCCTAGCATGTGGCAGGCTCTGGGTTGGGTCTTTAGCACCACAAAATGATAATAAAGTCATAAAATAAAAGAGTATGAAAACGGGCTTTTAGTTAACATAATGTGATTTGAATGACTTGAAATACCAAGTGTCAAGCTTGGAGTGTAGTTGAGTAACAGAGCACTTATCTGGCCCTTACTAGAGGCCCTGGGTTCAGCCCCCAGCAGAGCCAAATAGATTTAAAAACACTAATAAATAAATAAATGAATAAATACTGAATGTTGAAGTTATGTCAGATACATTAATGTTTACAAAAATTAACAATCACTGATTTCCACGAAAGAAAAGAATTTTCTGACTATTGTAAGTTTACAAAAAAAAAAATGACAGGGATTTCAGAGAAGTCACTGTCAAGAAAGAGAAAGCAGCATCAATTTGTCCCATTGTAGTGGATTCTATATTCAACACAGATTAGCTTATTTTCTAAAATTTGAATAAACAAGAAAACCCAGCTGAGCCAATTAAGCCCTTTTTAGTTCTCTTCTTTCTCTCCACTCCAGTCTCAAACATTTTTACTGATTTTCTCAAAGCATCAGAACACCTTTAGAAATGGTTGAGAAGAGATAAGAAAGCAGCTTGAAACAGATAGATGAACACAAGATTCACAGAGAGTGACTAAAAGATGGTGTGCAAACCCAGTGCTGTTTTTCTTTTAGTTGAAGAAGGGACATATATATATATATATATATATATATATATATATATATATGTCATGATCTACTTTTCAGTGAGTTAAGAGCCACATGAATTTTATGTTTGTCTGGAAAATAGAGTTGGACTTCCACAGATGTCCTGGAGTCCAAATGCATACTGCATTACATCCCTGATATATACTGTCACAGAAGGGACCAAAAGTAAATTTCATATTAGGTAAGTCTTGGTAAGAAATGAGCATAAAGCTCCACAGTTATAAGGTAATCCTTTGGTAAGACATGAAGTGACTTAGACATTACTATGATGACGATAATGATAATGCATTAATAGAAGATCTTCCTGTGTCCACGTACTCTGGCCTGGTACTGCTCTTTTTGACTCTGCTAGGGAAGCAGTGAAAATAAAGTGACCAATGACATTAATCAAACCTGTTTTATTTTGACAGCATTCGGAACTAATTCTTCTAACTGGGTGGTACTACCACTGTTCCATTTTACTTTTTTGCCTGTTTGTGCTGACTGACAACCTCTGTTAGGCTTGAGAAATGGGGTGTGACTCTCTAACTTTAGTATTTAATGGGGAGAGAATGGAGAGAGAGAAGTGTGATAGCATTTTAACAAATGTGTAGGAAGTTTCTGATGGTAGGAGTATAAAACTTAAAAAAGGGAGGTTGGAAAAGAAGGGGAATGGGGTGAGAGAAAAGATCACTGAAACACAGAAATTGAAATCTCCAGCTTACATTCAGGTAAGATTAAATAAATACAAACACCTTCTTATTGTTTAACATCTGGAAGATGTTCCTAAGAAAGTGCTATTCTTTACATTTTCTCACAGAAACATAAAAACGAAGTGGGGCTGTATATCAGAGTAGCAGAGTTTTAGTAAATGTGGTTTGAATTATGTTCAGATGGATGCAAAGTGATGTTTTCTGGGAGAGGTGTCTAGCACATAGCTGTTTTTATTGCTTGAAACTGTTTAAGATTTGATATGGGCTTTTGAGGGGAGCTTCATCCTTCTTAAAAATCTAATACCAAGCTGCTCAGAAGAAAGGATTATGTCTGCCATTTCCCATAACTCTCCCCACAGTGCTTGGTACTTTGTACACAACAGGAACTAAGAAATATTGTGTCTAAATTACTGAGGTATCCCATCTAAAGCATCTTCATTACCACATGCAGACCAAAAGGAGACCATTTACACAATGGTTATTTCCAAAATCCCTAGTTACTAATTAATGCAATTTTATCTAACATGAGACATAACATCTATTTAGAACAATAACAGTGATATCTTTTATTCTGTCATTTCTCATTCTGCCATTTTTTTTATTCTTTAATAGCAAAATCATTTGCCTTTTATGCATTACTCAAGTTTTTGCTCCCAGCACTGTAAAACTGTCTACAGTGTCAGAAAAAAAATGTGTCAAGCTCTGGTACCCAGCTGGGTGCTGAAATACAGCAAGCCATGGACAGGCTTATCACTTTTTTTTTTTTGTAGCCTATTACCCTCCATTCATTACTATTTAATATTTTCTAAGAGTGCTGTCAGTTCTCATCCTTCCTTTCCTCTTCTTCACAAACAGCTCTGGGGCATGGTATCCCCCCATCCTTGTTTGCTCCTCCCTACCTTGCCCACACTTCCATCTACCTACTATCTGATTCGCCTCAGTTTTGAATGCTTAAAAAAAAAAAAAGCATACTGCAAGTTTTCCTTGCCACCACTTTATTTCCCAGGTCCCCCACCAAAAATTGAAGATGACTCAGAGGGAGATTGACAGAAAAGAGATGACAAATCCAGGGGCAGCCATTCAGATCAGGTGAAGAGTCAGATGCAGAGAAAAGAGGAGGAAGGTAGCATGGACATCAGCAACCTCACTTTTGTACTCTCTCTGGGACAACCCTGGAGAGAGCCAAGCACGCAGATACAAAGCAGAAGGCTCACACTGCTAGGCATGTGCACTAAGTTGGCGCAATGTTTGGATTTCTTTTCCTTTTCAGATAAACTAATAATAAAATATTAATCTATTAATATAAATGTCTGACTTCTCTTAAAAAATTAGAATACCTAGGTCCACATTTCTTCATGACAATAATTGGCATGAGCTGAGTGGATTGATCCCCCCCCCCGAAAAAAAAAATAAATAAAAACAGCACACAGCTCTTGTACACAATAGATGTACAAGATCCCAGATGCCAAAGACTGCAACTAGCCAGTTGTGCAGGGTGAAACAGACTGAAAATGATAAAAAAAAAAAGTTTGAGGCTTAGAAATTATTAATTAAATGAAATATGAGCCTTCATCTTGTCTGAAAACGGTTTAGTGATGCTGCTGTCTGTCATCATGGGGTGATCATGAGGATCAGATTTTTAAAAAAGGTTTGAGTGGAAGTACAAAGTCTACTAAGTTGCACATCTAGTTTTCTTGGTCATTTTTTGCAGTTAGTATTAACTACTGCTTGTGCTCTCTTTCAAAATACAAATTTGCATGACGGGCCTGGTTAATATATTGAGTCACGAGTGTATAATAGTACTTTTGAGGACACAAAGATGGATGTGGACCATAGCCATGGAAACCAGCACCTTAAATCCTTGAGTTCCCTAGCCCACAATTTCCTGTTTTTATTGCTTTCAGGGGTCTTTTGTAGTTCCTGAAAGTTTGATGTGTTTGTGTCTGAGTTCCCTTCCCCCGCCATCCCACCTCATCATTTAATGCCACTCCTGGGATACATGGACCATACTATTCCCTTCTCAGTATCTATTCTTTTTTTTTTTTTTAAGTTGTCAATGGATCTTTATGTATTTATATGCAGTGCTGAGAAATGTTTGCCTTACACGTGCTAGCTATGACCACAACCCCTCAGGATCTATTCTAAACAGACTGAATCATGGGTAGAGCTGGAATAGATCAGCAGGGATTTTCTTTCTTCCTTCCCTCCTTTCTTTTTTTTTTTTAATTTTTCATTCTTTCTTCCAATTGGAAACAAATTTATACTTCAGAAATTCTTATTCCAATCAGCCTATCATTTCAGCTTAAAAATTCCTTTTTTTTTTTTTTTTGACATACTGGGGATTGAACCCAGAGGCAATTTATCAATGAGCTATGTCCCCAGGCCTTTTAAATTTTTTTTTATTTTGAAGATACAGTCTTGCTAAATTGCCCAGGCTGGCCTTGAACTTGAGATTCTCCTGCCTCAGCCTCCTAAGTCACTGGAATTACAGGCACCCACCCCCACACATGGCAACAATTTCTTTAAAATTCATATCACAAATTTCTGTTGTTTCTGAGAAGCCAGGATAATGTCTACATGTTCCTCAAACCCAGTGTAGCTCTCAATCCAGACCACATGGGGAGCCTTTTCCTCAGTGACCTTTGTGCTAGGTATCATTTGTATCCACTCCTTTTCTCTCTGGCAGATACACATTCCCTCTGGGCACATGTTTGTGTGTTTTATATATAAATAAAACACATATATAAAACAAAATATACAAATAAAACATATATATATATATACATATATATACATATAACACCATATTGTTATATGAAATTATATATATATATATTTTTGGGGGGGTGTATACACACACACATACACACACACATTTTTTTTTTTTTTTTGTACTGATGAGATGCTTAACCACTGAGCCTCATTCCAGCCCTTTTTATGTTTTATTTGGGGACAGGGTCTCACTAAGTTGCTTAGGGCCTCACTAAGTTGCTGAGGCTGGCTTTGAACTTTTCAGAGTCCTCCCTCAGCCTCCAAAGTTGCTGCGATTACAGTCATGTGCCACCACCTAGATATGTTTAACATTCTTTACTGAAGAGTGAGCAGTTATCGAGAAGCATTAAACCCATAATAGAAAACAACTTGAAGCATAGATTTTCAAAGGGCTGTTCCTGAAGGATGGCTGCCATCCCCTCTGGCCTGCTTCTGTCCTTCTCCAGTCAGGTTGCTAAATCCCTGTCCCCTTGTTAAGGTCCTCAGTACTTGTTGCCTTTTTTCCTACCCTGCTCCCCTGCCTTCACCACTTCTACAGAAAATGCTTCAAATTGTAATAATCTCTACAGCATATGCTCGGCTCCCACTGGAGTCAGCTTTTTAATCATTAAAGACAATATTGAGCACCCCAGGCAGAAGCAGCTGTATTTAACTGATTCCACTAGTGCAAGGCTTCAGCAGAAAAATTTGCATGAAAAAAAGTCTTATTACCCTCCCCCAATACACACACACACACACACACACACACACACACACACAGAAAAGGAAAGTTTGTCTAAAAATCATCTTTAAAGATTTCAAAAATGTTGTAGACTAATGTCAACATTTGGATATTTTTGGTATTTTCAGAGGGATCCTGAGGCTTTGAGATCTCCTTAATGAAGGGCACACTGTCAGAATTAACCGAAGAATTCAGTTAGAAGTAAAAGCATGCATTGAACCCCTACTATACATGTATCAGTGCACGCACAGATGCATGGGGTGCTCTATAAGTGTTCTGATGACACCAGAAGACCCTTCTTATATTCCCCCTTTTAAGAACTTCCAAATACCACAGAAAGCTGAACCATATGAATTAAACTCAGATTCCAGAAGTTTGCATATTTTCATTCTCTGTTATCACACACACACACACACACACACACACACACACACAAAATGTGAAGGGTGAGGTTTATATGGTGAGCTTTGGTATCAATTATGTTCTGATCAGGTTTTGAATTTCAGGGTGGATACCAGAGACATAGCGGGGGTCTTTCTTCCCTTTCCCCCAGGATTGTGCCAATTTCAAGTAAAGGATAAAGAAGGCTTTTTCTGCAAAGCTTGGCTTCCAGCTCACAATGTAAATTTATGCCACTGATATAGAACAATACGCTATTCACACCTGTGTCAGACAGGGGAGGAGCCCCTTGTCTCAGCCTCAGTCCTTACCAGTTCACAATGATAACCAACGTTCCAGCACCTCCCCCCTCTTCTCCATCCTCATTTCCTTCTTCACTCCCAAAGGTATGTTGTATTTCATTGGAAAGTGCTTAGAGACCTATAGTAATATTCACTATATAAATAATAAATGGAAGGCAATAGAATTGGAATAGTCCTGGACCCGTAACTTTGGCTTACATCCCAAAACAGATTTAGACATGCAAAAGCTGCTGCTTTGACAGGGTGGTTTCCCCCCTTCTTCCTTCTCTAAAACTCATTTCATTTACTTACTGGGATTTTTTTGTGTGCCTGTTTGGAGCTTAATAGAAGTCCACAGCTTTCTGTCTCTATTGTTCTCACTTTCTGCGTTCACTGTGGAATGTAACTGTATATGAAATATGATGAGTGAAGGCAGAGGAAGGGAATAAGCCTGTGGTACTATAGCATAGGATTAAACCAACAAAACTTTGCTTACTTTGTGCCAGGTATTGTGCTAGGGTGACTGACGTAGGAATACAAAGAACTTTGGGGCATAGTTCTGTTTCCAAAGGATGGGGCTTCTGCAAACTGATCTCCTCTGGAAAGGTAGCAGTAGTGGCACACAAGAAGTTCATTTCCATTGGGGAGATCAAATTGGAAAGCTTTCCTACTTAGGTTTCAGATGGGATTTTGGAGCTGTGGAGAACAAAAATTGGATGGGGGCAGGGGAAGAATGATTCAAGATACAGAAACAGGAAAGCAATAGGTAGGTGTGAGGATCCGTGGCTGGTGAGGTAACAAAGATTGGGTCCAGATAAAAGAGAAAAAAGACAAAGGAATTTATATTAAGGAAAGCTTTCATTCTGTGCTGGGCCCTTTCAAATGAATTCTCAGCTAATCTTCTAAACAGCCTTGTAAACCTGATAAGCACAGATAAGCAAGTTGCAAGGTTATGTTTTCTTATTTAGCACATGGGTGTTCTTGAACCCAAGTCCTCTCGTGGGCAGCCTGGGCACTACCTTAGGTAATGTGGTTTCATGTATATTTTCTGTTTCTTCAGATTCAAAACTTGGATTTGGAATTTATCTGTGAACAACTGGAGCCAGGGAAAGATTTTTTTTTTTTTTCCAGTAAGGGAGAAACACATTCAAATCAGAAAGGAAAGAATCATGTTTAAAACATGCAGTTTGTATGGAAACCAAAGAGCCTCTTGCAAGGAGTGCAGATGGGACAAACCAGGAACAGTGATTTTCATTTACTGACTGCCCTTTCAATATATCTGATACCTGAGAACCTGATATAAGGTCTTAGGTCATTCTCTAACAATCTGCTATTAAGATGAGTTTTTTAAAAGTGTATTTTCTGCATTAGTTGACATGATTTCCCCCCCATATCTGGTTCCCAGATGATTAATTACATCAAAGACAACTATTCCATACTTAGTGCAAATTAAAATCACAAGGGCTGGGGGTGTAGCTCAGTGGTTTAGCATGTGTTTAGCATGTACAAGGCCCTGGGTTCAATTCCAAACACACAATAAAATAAAATCACTGAAACACTCAGAATTTGAGCCCTCAGGCACAACTCATAGAGAATCTGAAGAATTGGAAAAGTAAATTGATCAATAATTTCAATAGTTAATTTTTGGAAATTTAGTTTAGGACATTACTTTAATTGGAGAAAACTATGTGCCCCAATATATTCATTATCTCATTATTCGGTAATTCAAAATGCACCAGAATGGTCCATTCATTTATGAAATAGTGTTGATTTATTAAAATGAATATTATCAGCACCATGTCAGAATATGGAAATATTTATGATGTAATGATTTATGAAAAAAGAAGAGTAAACAATTATAATAGTTGAAAGTCAGGGCTGGGGAGGTGGCTCAAGTGGTAGCGCGCTCGTCTGGCATGCGTGCAGCCCGGGTTCGATCCTCAGCACCACATACAAACAACGATGTTGTGTCCACCGATAACTAAAAAAAAATAAATATTAAAAAAATTCTCTCTCTCTCTTCCTCTATCACTCTCTCTTTAAAAAAAAAAAAAAGAAAGTCAGCATATGCATTAGTAACTATAGGAGAGTAAAGTGGAAAATGACAATTGTATTGGTTGGGCTTTTTTTTTTAAATTAAACTTTACCTGACACATAAAAATGTAGAAATTGTACATATTAATGAAATAACAATATTTTGATACATGCATACGTTGCATTTTTAAATCAGGGTAAGCGTTTATCTCCTCAAACACTTGTCATTTCCTTTTTTGGGGAGCTACCAGGAATTGAACTCAGGGGCACTTGCCCACTGAGCTACATTTTTTGTGTGTTTTATTTAGAGATAGGGTTCACTGAGTTGCTTAGCACCTCACTTTTGCTGAGGCTGGCTTTCAATTCGTAATTCTCCCCTCTCAGCCTCCTGAGCTGCTGGGATTACAGGCATGTGCCACTACCCCGGCTCAATATTTGTCATTTCTTTATGACAGAAACTTTAAGATTCCTTTCTTCTAGCTTTTTGATGTGTGCAATTTGTTATTGTTATCTATGTTCTCTCTCCTGTGCAAGAGTACCTGAGAGCTTCTTGCTTTTGTTTTTTGGTAGTGGGGATTGAACCAAGGCTGCTTAACCACTGAGCCACATCCCAGCCATTTTTATATTTTATTTAGAAACAGTGTCTTGCTAAGTTGCTTAGCACCTTGCTAAATTGCTGAAGCTGGCTTTGAACTCACAATCCTCCTACCTCAGCTTCCCAAACCATTGAGATTACAGGAGGATGCCACTGTGCAGCTCTTGTTTCTATATAACTTAATGCTTGTTTTTTTTTTTTCTTTAATTCTTATTAATGTGTTCTGGACATATTCTAGTGGCATTATTTTTTAAATGCCATGGTTGCAGGCAGAAGTAAATAGAGTGAACAGGAACAGAAACCCATTACTAAGAGCAATTCTAGACAACATAACTGACAGTTTTATGCTGAGTTACTAGCAAAACAATACAGTTTTTTCCTTTGCTCTATTTTACCCTTGATCATGGAGTATTCATACTGTTAAACCAGAAGTATTTGATATTGAATAAAGGGAAAGTGTGGAATTTCTTTACTCCTTTTTAAAAATATAAATCCCCACCAGGTGTGGTGGTACATGCCTGTAATCCCAGAGGCTCAGGAGACTGAGACAGGAGGATGGAGTTCAAAGCCAGCTCAGCAAAAGTGAGGTGCTAAGCAACTCAATGAGACCCTGTCTCATTATAAGATACAAAATAGGGCTGGGAATGTGGCTCAGTGGCCGAGTGCTCCTGGGTTTAGTCCCTGGTACACCCCCTCCACCCAAAAAAAAAAAAATATATATATATATACACACACACACACACACACACACACACACACACACACATATATATATTTCATATTTATAATAAAGAAAACATTTGCTTTATGTATTTTTTTGATTATGTATGTCTTCATCTGTCTGAATAGGTTTAAGAGCAGCTCTACCTAAAAGCAAAGAAATGGATAAGAGTGTTAAGGTCTGTTTTGGTTTTACAATCTATGACTATGGTTCTAGAAATGCACAGCTATTACAGTATAAAGAAAATAAACCACTACAAAGAAAATAATGGAAACATGGTAAAGTGGTGTATTTTTGTTAAAAGCATAATTATAATATAGAGAACAATATGCCTTTTTTATTTTAACTGGCACATTTATAAAAATGCAACAATACAGGAATGACTGAAATAATAACTTGAATAATATTTTACAAAGAACTTTCATACCCATTATCTTTACAGTTTTACATAAAGTAAAATACTGATCCACAAATTGCTGATAATACCCTTAATTTGCCTTCCCACTTTAATTGGAGGGTAATCATTACAACAAAAATATAGTAGCAAAAAAAGTCTAAGTGCAAATGCCATTGTGATAGGTACTTTGCAAAATAATATATCTTGAACATAGATACAGTCTGAGTTTATACTCTAAAATGGAAGGTATAAATGTAGACATAAAGCACAGCTTGATAAAATGAAAAAAGAAAAAAAGACAATAGCATGAATTGAAGTTTGTTGCCAGTAGATGTATGTAGATGCAGATACAATACAAGGTGACAGACAGGTCCCTGTGTATTGGAAGCCTATCAAAGCCTATCAAAGTCTACTGTTGGTCACAAATGACAGAAAGCCAAGTTTGCTGAGGTTCCATATCCTAAATATGTGTATGTGAATCTAGGAGTGATAAAACACAGAGTCAAATAACTTTCTACTATAGACAATATAGACTTTGATAGGAGTTGATTTTAAAATGTCAATGAGTTTTGCCAAACCATCCCTGGGGTATTGGAAGGGAGAAAATGTTGAGCAGGGAGGAAAGACCATCACAGGATTAGTTGTTAAGACATGGCAAACTGGCTCCTAAAAGATGGGACAAGGGAATTGGTGTATCACGCACCTCTAATCCCAGTGACTTAGGAGGCTGAGGTTTGAGACTAGCCTTGACAATTTAGCATAATATTCAACAACTTAGCAAGACCCTGTCTCAAGACAAAAATTAAAAAGACTCAGGGCGTCACTCAGTGGTAAAGTGCCCCTGGGTTCAGATTCCTGGTACCAAAAAAATAAATAAAATAAAATAAACAAAAATATTAAAACACAAGTGCACACATACTAGATAGGACAAGGAGCTGCAGTAGTATAGTCTCTCCCGGTGAGAGCCATGTAGAAGCTGAGGGAACTGTGCTCAGCTCTAGGAGCTGATCCTAGAGATTCTTTTGGGTAAGAGAGGCACCGTGGCTAGGCATGAACGTCGTGTGACTAAAGTGAAGCAAGCAATTTCTCCTTTTCAAATGTATTATCCCAGGGTATTTGTTAATGTAATGGAAAACTGACATGGTCAGCCACAGTGGTGGCTTGAACAAGGGATAGTAGGCAAAGATAGTGTAGCCCAGAAAGATAAAGCATCTTTTATGGAAGAGACTGTTAACACTTAAAAATTTTAGGGACTTTGTTGCAGGCAGAAGAAAGATGAAGACCACAGTGTCATCCTGGGATTTGATCCTGTGCAAAGTGAACCAAGAAATTCTCCTTCATAGAATAGGATTAAGCATATGTTACATCTGACTACTGACTATGGTGGACAAGTTAGAGGGAAAGAAATATTGAAAACAACCACAAAAAAGCATGAAGTTGGGCCTCTGCTAGGAGAATCTCAGCACCCTTGCCTCACATGCCCTCAACTGTGAGAGCTGGACCCGTATTTTCCTTCCCTCTCTCCATCAAAACCCTCAGGCCCAGAGCCCAGAGGCCTCAGCCCTTCTTCCAGAGCACACAGACACTTGCCTCCTCTTGAAACCAGGGACGCTGCTGGCCCTTGGTTGCATCCTGGTGTATTGGTCAATTTTTGTCACTGTGATCAAGATATCTGATAAGAAGGGAAATATTTTAGAGGAAGAAAAGGTTATTTTGGTCTCATGGTCTTCAAAGTTCAGTCGATGATTGGCCAATTCCATTGCTCTAGGCCTGAAGTGAGGTAGAACATCGTGGAAGAAGAGCTTGGTAGAGGAAAGCTGCTCAGATCATCCAGGAAACAGAAAGAGAGAAAAAGGGACCAGAGATAGTCCAAGCCAAAACCCACCTTTCTTCAGTTACCACCCACTAGTCTATTTAAATAATTAATCCAGCAAATGGATTAATCCACTGATGAAGTTACAGCTCTCATCATCTAATCTTTCCTCCGCTGACCATTGCTATATTATCTAACAAATGAGCTCTTTGGGTACATTTTTAGGTCCAAATCAAAACACCTGGGACCCAGCTTTATGGTGGGCAGGGAAAGATGTGGTAAAAGGTCCTCCATTTGTCCCTTTAACTAAAGTAATGGTTTACTTTAAAGTAATGTTTTACTGTGACACAGCAGGAACACCATGGAAACTGAGGGCATTGCTCTGGGAAAATTGCAAATGTCTTATCCTTGATGGGACAGCACAACCTGTCAAGTGATGGAGTTGATATCAGCAGCTTCCTATATTGGTGGTAGAGAGGTTGGCAGTGACCATAGAAACCAGAGCAGCCCTTGTCAGCCAGAGCAGCAGGTGGCAAGACTGGTATGTGCAGAGAGATCTGAACTTCAGTGAAATAGAACTGGCTGCCAAGAAGAAATAGGTCTAGCTTGGCATAGTGTCATATGCCTGTAATCCCAGTGATTTGAGAGGCTGAGGCAAGAGGATCACAATTAGAGAGCAGCCTCAACAATTTAGTATCACCCTGTTTCAAAATTTAAAAAATAAAAAGATCTGGGGGTGCCACTCAGTGTCAAAACACCCCTGGGTTGAATCTCCAGCATTCCCTTATATGCACACACAAAGAGAGAGAAAGAAAGACAGGTTTACCTAGAGACCCTGCCAGAGGAGAGAAGGAGGCTGGTGAGTCCACTGTGAGAAGTTAAACCAGAGTTCATTTTCACTATCTTTAAAGCATCTTCATATGATGCTTAACAATGGAGATACATTCTGAGAAATGCATCATTAACTGATTTTGTCATTGTGTGAACATCTTAGAATGTACTTGCTGCAAACCTAGATGACATATCCTGCTAGACATCTAGGCAAAATGGTCTAGTCTTTTTTTATGTATTTATTTATTTTTACGTTTTGTTGTTGTTAAAAACTAAGACACACATATTTGCCTAAGCTTAGCCAGGATCAGAATCCTCAATAATACCATCTTCCACCTCTACATCTTGTCTTCTAGAAGATCTTCAGGGCCAGTCACATGCATGGAGCTGTCCTTTACCACAATAGCAATGCTTTCTTCTGGAAGATCTCCTGAAGGATCTGCCTGAGGCTATTTTACAGCAACTTTTTTTTCTCTAATAAAAGGGACAATAAATACAAAAAACAGAAACAGTCATTTATCATCATCCTCAAGAATCATGTATTATACATAATTGTATGTACTCTAATTTCACATGACTGGTAGCACAGTAGGTTTGTTTATACCAGCATCACCACAAACATGCAAGTAATGCATTATGCTAGGACATTATGACACACCTATGATGTCACTAGGCTATAGGAATTTTTCAGTTCGATTATAATCTTGTGGGATCATTGTATGTACAGTTCACCATTGATGGAAAAAATGTTATGCATCACATGACCAGTTCTGTCTCCCTCATTCTCTCTCTCTCTCATACTCTCTGGAGATTGAACTCAGGGCTTTGTGTATGCTAAGCAAATGTTCTGCCTCTGAGTTATATCCCCCCTCCCCACAGTCCCCTGCCAAACTGCTATAGCCCAGAAATAAAGGTTTGTATGGGTTTCTACCTAAGAAATTTGGCCCTAGATCCCATATTAATTGCTTTAGTATTTGTCCTTTATTATTAATATGAAGATTTATTTTAAAAACCTACCATATGCTAATCATTATGATAGGATAAGGTATTTACATATGTGAACAACAATGTAACTATCCCCCTTTGTTGGCAAAGGAATGGATCTTAGGAAGATTGACTTCGGTCTGTCTGAAACCCAGATCTAGTGCCTAATTTCCAAAGCCCAGCTTCCCCTACGTTCCTTCTCTCTCTCTCTCTTTTTTTTTTTTCTCGATTTACCCTGTAAAGTGTGGCATCTCAACTCCTTGCTGCTTCACTTCTCTTGACTAGTCTTGAAAACTGCTTGTGACCCCTGTCTATGTTATTGCTCCATTTGTCTTTAGTTCATTCAGGCTGGTTGCATTTAAAAATGGTCCATCCCCCAAAAAAACAGTTGATAAAAATGTATCAAGGCATTATTACCACTTGGTTTAAGTTTAGCTCTATCTATGACTCAACCCCACAAATATAATTACAGAATAAGAAGTAAGGGTAGCTTTGCAATGCAAAGCTCCCATGCTTTTGTGTTAGAGACCAACAACAACAACAACAACAACAAAGAGCAAAAATAGGAGGTTTACAAGATGTAATGAAAGCTTCACTGGCTCAGGAGGTTATTTGGCTTCATTGTGTTCTAAAAATAAATAGAGAGGGTGGTATTTTCTGTGTGTGTGTGTGTGTTTAATTGAAGTTTATTCCTCAAGCTTTAGTTGCCAGTGGCTTATTTAGGTACTTACAGGGGTAATGTCAAAAGAGTGTTAACTTTGATAACTATGTATTATTAATGAGTTGATGAATAAGTAATGAATAGCAAGATGAACAATGAATGTTTTTGAATCAACAAAATTGGCTTGAGTAGCGGTTTAGAATCGTGATTGATGCTTGCGGGGGGAGCGGTTCACTGGTTTGCATTCTTCTTATTTTATGGGGGCAAAAGAATCACGTGGAACCAGAAAACTGTATTCGATTATTTAAAAGTGCTTCAAAAGAATCGTCAGTAAAATATTTCTAAAAAGAAACTTATATGGAAACAAAAGCGATTTTTTGGTAGCTTCATTGCAGTTCTCTCCATCTTAGCATTTAAAAGAAATGTCTCCATTCTTCCACCTTATCCAGTTTAGGAAACTAGCAAGCCAAGAAGGGCTAGAAAAATTACTAAGGGAATTCACTTATCCAATATGGGTAATTTTCTTGGAATTCTTCATTGTTTCTTGTTTGAAAGAAATACAGATGCATGTGTTTGTCTTCTTAATCTTACTTAAAAAATAGTGACTGACAAGATTGTATAAAAATTATCAGTCACTTTTCATGTTAATGTTTCCCTAACATATATAATATTTATAGTTTCTCTCACATTTTGAAATTTATGAAAGCTACATTAATTATACATTATATATGTGTGTATATATCTGTATCTATATATCTAAATATATCCTTTTCATTACAATGCCTTAATCTAATTCCATTGAGACTAGTCTGTTTCACCTGTGAAGTTATATAGATTTTTCAAATCAAGTTTCACATATGGAAAGGATACACATGTGTATTGAGGTGATAAAAGTAAGCATTGATTAGCTCTCAAATCACATTAATGTAACACAACCTTGGAATTTCTATTTGGTTCCATACCTTTGCATCAATAATGCATGCAGTTATTTGCAAAGAGAATTTCACATTCCCGGGCAGAGCTTTTACAATGTTTCACATCACACCTATTCGCATGAACTTACATAAATTTTCCCTTTTATTCTGGAAGGCCCCTGAGCAAACATCTTATTAGATTCTCTCTAAGCAGATTTTCTTTTTTCCTTTTTGTGTGGTTCTGAGGACTGAACTCAGGGCCTCATCTCATGCTAGGCAAGCATTCTACCACTGATCTATACTCCCAGCCCTCAGATTTTATTTTAGAATTCATAGCTAATTTTTTTTTAATACTAGGGATTGAAACCAAGGGTACTTTACTACTGAGCTAAGTCCCCAGCCCTTTTTCCATATTTTTATTTTGAGACAGGATCTCATTCAGTTGCTGAAGCTGGGCTCAAACTTGCAATTCTTTGCTGCAGCCTTGTGCTGGGATTACAGGTGTGCACCACCGTGCCCAGCTCACAGCTGATTTTGAGTATTTGACAAGGAATAAGATCTACCAGCAGCACCTGTTTTGGAGAGAAGGGGTGAAATGGAATCTATTCTTTACCTTCTATGTAAGTGTCCTGAATATCTCTAAACAAGTTCTTCAAAACAAACTTTATAACATGAGGAAGAATATCTTTTTATCATTCTTTTTGGTTTTGTTTTGTTTTGAATTTTTTTTCTTGGTATACTGAGGATTGAACTCAACTCCTGAGCCATATCCCCAGCCCTATTTTATTTAAAGATAGGGTCTCACTGATTTGCTTAGCGCTTTGCTTTTCACTGAGGCTGACTTTCAACTTGCAATTCTTCTGCCTCAGTCTCCTGAGCCACTGGGATTATAGGCATTTGCCACCAAGGCCAACTCATTATTGTTTTATAGTAAATAAGACTGAGATTTTTAAAATCATTTATTTACCTAACTGGTTTTTAAAAAAGCTATTTTTCTCCATCCACATAAGCTTTATAACAGTTGAGAGTATTTGTATTTTAAAGGCTAACTACAGTTGCTTTCCTTCTTCTTTTGACCTGGTTGGAAGTAAAATTATGACATATCAATATGTATTTAGAAATAATTTAACTTCAAAAGGAATCTGCATCTTATATTCATTATAATTCAATAGGTTTTCAATGAAAACTTATCAAAGATATTAAAAAATAGAACCATTAGTTTATTAAAACACTGTGAAACATAGAAATCCCACTGGGGAAATTGGTTTGTATTGTCTTCTATGAGTTTCATCAGATGGTGAAAAATCATTTCAGAAAAAGATTGCTTGAAAATACTGGATTTAGGGAGTGTAGCTCCATGGTGGACCACTTGCCCAGTACATGCAGGGTTCAATTCCCAACTCTTCAAAAACAAAATCAACAGCAATAACCAAACACAACCAAAAACAAAAAAAAACAGAATTTAAAAATAAAGTTGATCTCAACATTTGTTGAAGGAATGAATCATTACTTCTTTAGTGGAAAAAAATGCTATGTCTAAATAAACAAGATGCAAACAATGCCTGTACATAGGTTATATATCACTTATGTAATCAGAATACCATTGACTTATGTCACTCATGTAATAGTGAATTGTCCCCAGATCAATCTTTATGTTGCTACTTCTAGATTTCACCACATCCTCTGCTTCCCACAATCAAAACCAACATCCTGCCTGCTTTTCCCAAACCTGAAACTCTCTTATTTTCCTGTCTCCATATTTTCTGGCAAATTTTTCTCAGTTTCTAACTTCTACCTAATGAGTATACTTAGAATAACTCCTAATACCAGTCCGATAGGTTTCTAGGACAATTGTATTGGCATGGTTAAAAAGAGATCAAGGGGTCTGGTGTTGTGATTCAGCAGTAGAGCACACTCACTTAGCATGTGCGGGACCCTGGGTTTGATCCTCAGCACCACATAAAAACAAATAAAGTAAAGGTATTGTGTCCAACTACAACTAATATACTCTCTCTATATATATATATATCAAGGGCTGGGGTTGTGGCTCAGTGGTAGAGCACTCGCCCAGCATATGTGAGGCCTTGGGTTCGAGCCTCAGCACCACATAAAAAAATAAATAAATTAAATAAAGGTATTGTGTCCAACCACAACTAAAAATTTTTTTAAAAAATTTTTTAAATGAGACCAGAAAACCAGACATGGTGGCACATGCCTGAAATCTCAGTGACTCGGAGGCTGAAGCAGGAGAATCACAAGCTCAAAGCCATTCTCAACAATTTAGCAAGGCTCTAAGTATGAGAACTTGTCTTAAAACAAAAATAAATAAATAAAAAGGCAGAGGATGTGGCTCAGTGGTTAAGTGTCCCTAGGTTCAATCCATGGTATGGGGGGTGGGTGGCTTGGACCAGATGGTTGGATGTGGTGGCACACACCCAGAATCCCAGTGACTCAGGAGACTGAGGCAAGAATATCACAAATTCAAAGTAAACCTCAGCAACTTAAGAAGATTCTAAGCAATTTATTGAGACCCTGTCTAAAACTAAAAAAATAAATTAAAAGGGCTATGGACATAGCTCAGTTGTTAAGCACCCCTGGGTTCCATCCCTAGTACTCCCCTGACAAAATGAGACCAGATTATTAAACAATCAATAATTACTAAATAATTTCCCAAACGAACCATTAGATAACACTTTAAGTTTTTATTACTACAGGTTTAGGATAACTCTGCCCCTCATAACTCTGAGAGTTATGCAGGTTATATGCAACAAGTGACTATAAATCTTTTCTTCCACCTCTATATGTTTTGTTCCTCTTCTCAGAACAAGGTAGTTGCCATGGAAACAATGACAATGACTATATTCAGCTAGGAATATTTGCTGTTATATGAGCCACATGTTATGTACGGCTCTTTCCTTCCTTCAAAATAAGACAGACAAGGGCTGGGATTGTAGCTCAATCAAGTAGAGTGCTTGCCTAGTATGTGTTGGGCACTGGGTTTGATCCTCAGAACCACATAAACATAAATAAATAGAACAAAAGTATTGTGTTCATCTACAACTAAATTTTTTTTAAATGAGAGAGATAATCTGAAGACTAACATTCTTAAAATATTATTTTATGCTTGCATTAATTCTCAGGGTCATATATTGAGATTTTGCCATAGATGCCAGATGTTATTATCTCCAATTTACAGATAAAGAAACTGAGGCTATAAGATGTTAAATTACTAAGTATCACTTCTATGATTTTAGTATAGTTTAAGTGTGTCCTCCAAGTGTTCATGTGTTGAAAGTTTTTGTTTGTTTTGAGATAAATGTCTCTCTCTGCTGCCCAGGCCAATCTCATACTACTGGTCTCAAATGATCCTAGCCTCCAGAGTAGTTGGGACTATAGTTGCATGCCATCACACTCATTTGTGTGTTGAAATTTAATTCCCATTGTACAATATTAAGAGGTAGAACCTTAATCTGACTATAGTGGTTCAATGTGAGACATTTGGGAGCTAATTAGGATTAGATAAGTTATGAGAGTAGCACTCCCATGATTGAACACTGGTAGCTTTATAAGGAAAGAAACTGGAAGAGAAAGCTACACAATGGTGCTCTCTGGATCTTGCCATGTGATTGCCTGCAGCAACCCAGGACATTGCCAGCAAGAAGGCTAACACTAGATATGGATCTCCAGAACCTTAAGCCCAAATAAATAAGACTCTTTTCTTTAAAACGTATTCAGTCTGTTGCTTCAGTTATTAGCAACAGAAAAATGAACTAATAAAATCACTAATACTGGTATTCAAATTGACCAAGTCTGACATCACAATCTTCTCTACTCTATAGCCTCCAGTCATTAGTCGCTCTACATATATTTTTTACTTCCTTCATTGTTCATTTCTTTCTCAGTTTTTCTAAATAGCTTCCACTTTATGATCCCAAAGAATTGGTCTGATTCAAAATTCTAAAATTATTTTAGCAAAGTTTAATTTTTGAAGCCCTCCAAAATCCCATTATATTTTACATAAATTTTAATTCCCCAAAATATGATATTTAACTTGAGAAAAATTTTTCATAAAACATCTATAAATGTTAGACAACTGATGTATATTTGATTTATAAGCGAGATCTGCAGAAAACAAAAATACACAAAATACAGAGTAATGAATATAGGAATTGCGGGTACAAAGAGTTGCTGGTACAAGAAGGGAAATGTGCTTTGCTATATTGGGAGGTATCGATTTGAATTTCCCCATGATATGAGGCCTTGGGCCTTGTGATTCTACAAGACAAATAACTAAAATTAATACCTCTACATGAATACAGGACCACCAAAAGGCAGTGTCCTTAGTAGAAGTATGGACTTAATTTTTAAACAAAGAGATCCAAAAGTTTTGTAAGGATAATTGTAAGTTAGATTTTTTCCCCCCAACACTTTCTCCAAGTGTTATTCCCACTAACACTTGGAATCAATAAATAAATTTTTCAGCTTGGACCCTGAGTGAAAGCAAATAGTCTCCCCTGAGAATTTATAACCTTATGCCAGCTCTTATCCTGGTTTAGGATTTGACTGTATACCAGAGGTGGCAACATTTTCTCTAATGAGCCAGAGAGTAAATCCTGTCAGCTTTGTGGGCCAGTCTCTGTTGCAACTGCTCAGTGCTGTCATTGTAGAGTGACAGATGCCATAGAAAGATGTAAACAAATGGGCATGCTTATGTTTCAATAAAACTTTATTTACAGTGGGGGCTGGGGACATAGCTCAGTTGGCAAAGTGCTTGCCTCACATGCACAAGGAACTGGGTTCAATCCCCAGCACCACCAAAAACAAAAACAAAACAAAACTTTATTTACAAAAAATAGAGGGTAATTTGTCAGTTCACACTAACTACATGAACTGGGGGCCCACAAGGAGAACTATTAATATAAAAACTTGTCCTATTCAATGATAAAAGTAGAGTTCCTGGATGAAGGAAATACAACCCTGTTCTAGAGGAACATTGTTAGTGGTGGATGTGAAGAGTTCCCTTGCTGAAAATGAACACATGTCCTTGATATAAACCATACCAGCTAACATTCTACCATGCACAAGAGCCAGTAGACATGATAGGAAGGTTAGGGTTCCCAAGATCTTCAGATAATAAAACTATTAGAACCTATAGAATAAATATAAATGTGATTAAGGGCATTGAAGAAAGACTCTAAATTATGGGGAAAAGAATGAGTCAATGAAAAACCAATGTAACTTTGGAAGAAATCAAATAGAACTTCTGTGCATGGAAAATAATAATAGCTGAAATTAAATATTGATAGAAGTGTTAAACATTAGAAGAAAGATTTGTTAAATTGGAAGTTAGTTCTGAGGAAACTACCCATAATATAAGAAAGATGAAGAGATAAAAACCATAAATGATTGAGGCTGGGTTGTGGCTCAGTGGCAGAGCATTTGCCTAGCATGTGTGAGGCACTGGGTTAGATCCTCAGCACCACATATAAATAAATAAATAAAATAAAGGTATTGTGTCCATCTACAACTAAAAAATATTTAAAAGGGGGCTGGGGATGTGGCTCAAGCAGTAGCACGCTCGCCTGGCATGGTGCGGCCCAGGTTCAATCCTTAGCACCACATACAAACAAAGATGTTGTGTTCGCCGATAACTAAAAAATAAATATTAAAAAATTCTCTCTCTCTCTCTCTCTCCTCTCTCACTCTATCTTTAAAAAATATATATATATATTTAAAAGAAAAAAATATAAATGGCTAATTGGAAATGGAGAAAAAAGAAAAGATATAACTTACAACTATCCTTATAAAACTTTTGGGTCTCTTTGTTTAAAAACCAAGAAAATGGGAAGAATGCAATATTTTAAAAGATAATAGCTGAAAAGGTTTAGAATTGCTTAAAATCAAAATCCTCAAATTCATGATTCTCAGTGAGCCCTGTGCAGGATAAATAAAAATACATTTTAGTAAGATTTCAGAACTAAGACAAAGAGATGGTTTTAAAGTAATTGGTGAAAAAGATATTACCTACAAAAGAATAATAATTGGAATGACACCAGACTTCTGAATTATAACAATAGAAGCCAAAGACAATGGAATAATAATTTCAAAGTAGTAAGAGAAACTATAAGTCAGAATTCTGTATCATGTTGAAGAACCATTTGAGGTGAGAAAATAATTTTTTTCAGATCATTTCATACTGTGGATCATTTTATCCTTCTTAAAGCTCTCCCTTTTCCTTTCTACATCTCTGAAAATCCACTTCCTCATAATTATAATTCTGTTATTTTCCTCCTAATTGTGAACATTCCAAGGAAACTTATTCTTGGCTCTCTGATATTCTTCATTGTTTTCAATTCTTTGTGACTTGCTGATCTGTGTTTCTTTTGCCTTTATCTCACTAAAAATTCAGTCCTGGATCATGAGGCAACAGGAAATGTCCAGTTGATTGTATGGCTTAAAAGTGTTTAAAGTAACATTCATTAATTTCCCTATGTCTCCTTGCTGCTACACTGGCTGACTTAGGTATTTTTTCCAATGTCTCATGTGTGTTTTTTGCAATATTTTTTGTAGTGCTGGGGATTGAACCCAGGAATCTTGTGTACTATGGGCAAGCTCTGCTACTGAGTCATACCCCCAGCCCTCCAATGCTCCTATGTTCAATTCCATCACTATATATAGTTACCTAAAATTAAAACTTTTGAGTTATTTCCCCCTTTTTCCTCAATTTCCTGTATCTAAACTGTTACTACAGCTTATTAAATTTAGTCATATTTTTAAAATTTACTTTTGTTATAACTTCATTTAATCTAGGTATTTTTTCTCTGTATTCCTGAACAGCTCAACTACCTTCTCATTAATCTCCATTATTCTGTTGTCCTCCTCTGATCCAGTCTTAAGACTGTTGCCAGGTTGCTAACATAACATGCTCTTCTTCGTATTCACTTCCCTTGGCTTTTATTTTTCTTAGGTAAAGTCCAGCTTTATCTCATTGGTGTTGAAAGGCCCCTATATTCTGTGCTTGTAATGTTTGCTCATGAATGAGGCAGTTTATTAACCCAGTTTTATTTGTTCTAATGTTTCTTGTTGGAAGTTATCACCTGTCTGGCAACTTTTGGCTTCTTTCACTTTTTTTCCATCCTTGGGTACTGGGGATTGAATCCAGGGGTGCTTTACTGCTGAGTTATATTCCCAGGCCTTTGTATTTTATTTTGAATCATGGTTTCAGTAAGATGGCCTTGAACTTGGGATCCTTCTGCCTCACACTCCCAAGTTGCTGGGACTACAGGTATGTGCCGCTGTCCTTGGCCAGCTTCTTAAACTTTTTGAGGAAAGCTTCCAGAGCTCTGATAAATTCCTGCTGTCTTCTATCTTTTATTGTAACTCTAGACATGGTGCAGCTTCCATGATGGGAGCCAAGGAACAGGGGTGTGCTTATAGTTTGAACCCACTTTATTAATGTCAGGGCTCTCCAGCATTCCCCTTATCTACCTCCCATATCTTTGTCTAGATCATTCTGCTTGTCTTCCTCACCACATTTTTTTTGTTTCATGTCTTGTCTCTCATTACCACAGAACCTAGTTTTGCATTTAACAAAGGGATTTAAAGAATAAAGGCTTTATAGGAACTCTGTGCATGTGTGTACAACACCTTTAGCTAAGTGCAAAATCTGAACTTTCAGGATGCTTTAGTATAAAGGATTTCTGAAAAGTTGGCTGCCTAAAAGAAGGGAAAGTGGAGACTTTGTGGCCTCTCAAAGCACAATAGAGTTTATCTTTATTCCTCTATTGTCCTGAGTTTAGTGTCTCAAGTTCCTAACTAGATTAAATGTCCTTGAAGATTTTTTTTTAAATGTCTTTCATCATTTTTACATCTTTTCCCCCTTTCTCTGTATGGAATTTCAAATACATAGAAGGTATCAATAAATTCTTTTTTTTTTTTTTTGAGAGAGAGAGAGAGAGAGAGAGAGAGGGAATTTTTAATATTTATTATTTTTTAGTTATTGGCAGACACAACATCTTTGTTTGTATATGGTGCTGAGGATCAAACCCAGGCCGCACGCATGCCAGGCAAGCACGCTACCGCTTGAGCCACATCCCCAGCCCGGTATTCAATAATTCTGGTTAGTTCATAAATAACTGGGCAGCGTATTCTCGTATTCTAGCATACCTCAGTGGATCTTCCACTTGAGCTGAGATGCATCCTTTAGAAAGCTGCCTTTTTAGAGCTAATAATGGTACATCTCTAAGCAGACCTCTCATCTCCTGCATCACCTCCAACCTTGCTCCCTCCTAAAATGCATTTCCTGCTAATAAAAAATTAAATCCTAGCTCTGGCTTCTTTCACTTTCTCTAGAAATGCTTTTGAAATTAAGCAAAAGTGGGGGTCTTTAGGAAGTGTGGATTTATGTTTTTATTTTCTATTAAACATTAATGCACTTGATGAAATATCAGCATTTTTCTCATATCTTTTGGAAACTTTTTTTATCAGTATAAAGATAATATATATGTGTATATTTACTTTTTCAGTAGTGTTTTCCCCCCCAATTCCTTAAGATGAAGATATCTGAGATATTTACTGCAAAGCAGAGTTGTTTTGTTTGTATTAGTTCTGGAGATTGAACCCAGGGACACTCTACCGCTCAGCTACATTTCCAGCACTTTAAAAATAAAATTATTTTGGGATAGGATCTGGCTAACTTGCTGAGGCTAGCCTTGAACTTGCAATCTTCCTGCATGAGCCTCTGAGTACCTGGAATTACAGACATGTGCCACCACACCTGGCTCAAAGTAAAGCATTCTTGACTAGCCATTTATATGTTGTCTCCATCCTGTTGTTAGACTTAGTTATGACAAGAATGGTACCTGTCTTTTAAAGTCTACTGAAAAATGTGGAACTTTAAAATCAGGGATTGTATATTTACAGAGAATTCAGTATGTAATTCTAAGCACGTTATTCTAAAAGAAAGCAGTAACTGGTAACCCCTCATGAAGCACCAGCCAGGAGGTAGAACAGTGTGTGTGTGTGTGTGTGTGTGTGTGTGTGTGTGTGTGTGTGTGTGACAACAACTAATCATGACAGAAAGACTCAGATGGGGAAAAGGACAGATGGTTCTTATTACACTCTGCCCCTAAGTAGAAGTATCATTTCCTACCAGAAATAGAATGTGATAAAAAAAATGTGTGAGAGAGAAAAACATCATGAGATAAAAATCTACAGTATTTTGTGCCATTAAATTGTTCAAACCTACCTGTAATGATAAGTACATTTAGAATACAGTGAATACCGTAGAGTAAAATTAAAAACTTTGAGCATAATAAATATCAATAGTCATCATACCACACTGGCAAAGATTGAATGTAAATATGCTTAAGTTATTTTTAAGAGACATGCCACTATCACTGTTATATTGTCTCGTGTAATCTTGATTATTCCATTCCAAGCTTTAGTTACTTTAATCGTTCACTGAACTTTCCTGAGTGATGATTAAGTTTTATTGCCAGATGACCCCCTAGGTATTTTCAAATGTAAAGATGTCTGTACGGTTTGTGTATGGTTTGGCTCTGGAATGTTCCCCAGAGTCACTTGTGTGGAAGGCTTGGTCCCCAATGCTGCCATGTTCAGAGGTGGAGCTTTTGAGAAGTGATTGGATCATGAGGGTTCTGACCTTGTCAGTGGATTAATTCATTGATAGCTGAATGGTCTGCTGGGAGATGGCAGAAACTGTAGGAGGTGGGGCACTGTTGGAGCAAGTTATTAAGACTGTGTCCTTGGGGACTGTATCTTGTCCCAGGTCTTTTCCTCTCTCTCTCTTTCTCTTTCTGCTTCCCAACCGCATTGAGCTGACAGCTTTGCTCTGCCATGCCCTACTGCCATGATGCTCTGTGTCACCTCGGGCCCAAAGCAATAGAGCCAGCTGACTATGAACTGAAACCTCTGAAACTGGGGGTCAAAATAAATCTTTCCTCTTCTAAGTTGTTTTTTCAGGCATTTGTCAAAGTGACAGTTTGAAAAAGCTTTAAATTGTTAATATCGGGCTGGGGATGTGGCTCCAGCAGTAGCGTGCTCGCCTGCCGAGCGTGCAGCCCGGGTTTGATCCTCAGCACCACATACAAACAAAGATGTGTGTCCACCAAAAACTAAAAAATAAATAAATATTAAAATTCTCTCTCTCTCTCTCTCTCTCTCTCTCTCTCTCTCTCTCTCTTAAAAAATTTGTTAATATCAACCAGGTAATAGAAATGGTGAGTACTTTGCAAACTTTGCCGATATCTCTTACCTTCTTCACATATAAGTTTCTTTTTGAATTAAATCCATTTTTTAACTGGTACTTAAAAGCATAAAAGTTATGCATTGTAATGAGGTATATATGAGGATTCAATAAAAGTATTTATTGTACAATTTAAACATATCTATGTCCTCAAACATTTACCATTTCTTTATGGTTAAAAAGCTTCCAGAATCCCTTTTTTGAGTCTTCTGAAATATACAATGTATTATTACTACCTACAGTCACCCTACTGTGCAATAGCACACTGGAACTTCTTCCTCCTAACTCTAAATGCATAATATGGCAATATGTAATATAATACAGTACATGGAGAACAATAGTACTACATAAAATGGAATATATATGTGAATATAAATTGCACAATAAATATACATATACTCAGAATTTCTGAATTTCCAGTGTGCTGAGAAATAAGAGTGATAACTTTGTGTCAGAGAATATACATTTATAGGGTGATTATTTGTTTTCATGAATGTTCTAGAAGGAAAAGTTGCCAAGAAAAGACTCATCTTCTAAGAATGCTTGATGGCATGCTGCAACCATTCTTTCTGGGTCCACGCCAAGCCTTCGTGGTCAGCCATGATGATGAGCTCCACTGGCAGCACAGTTTTCAGAAAGAACAATATAAACAGATTCCATTTGTTGCCTATGGATTGGTTCCAAGGAACATTTTTTGTTTTTGGATGATCAAAGCATGGTCTGATAGGCTAAGAATGCAATAATTGGTATAATTAGCCAATAATTTTGCAGCAAAAAGTTATTAGTGACTGCTAGCTTCTTTGCATGCTAATGGGCTTTTTTGGGGGGGTGCTTTTGAAATTTAACATTTGAACAATATATCTCAGAGTTATTCTGGCTTTAGTTGTTAGAATAATATAAAGGAGTTTGTGTTTAGGTTATGTCATCAGAGATTCCTTTGAGGTCACTGGGAGAACCTGTGTGTGGTTTCTGGAATCTCAGTTAATGTTGCCCAGAGTGAGTTTGTCCTTGAGGACAAAGGGCAAGAAGAGCAGAAGCAGCCTTAGATCTGCAGATTCTATTATTTTCACATTAAAAAAAATTTTTTTAAACACCTGCTACCTCTGACAGTAGAAAAGCAACACAGCTATTTCTTTTAAATGAAACCAAACATAGGGTACTAATGACAAACTCATTGTGAAAGAAAATGAAGCAATTATGTGGACTTGGGCCCTCCCCTAAATCCTGAAAATTAACTTATGAACATCCCTTTTATGTGAGTCATGGCCTCCTTCCTGTTAACATTTTCTACCTTTTAATTCTTTTCCCTTTTGTTGTGGTGAGGGAAGGAATTCTTTTCTCCTGTTGGCTCAGAAAAGAATGGAGGATTGCACTCCACTTCCCACTGGAGGTGGGGTGGAGGGTAATGTTAAAAAGTAGGGAGCTATTCCAGCACTCTGGGTTGCAGTGAGAATATCCCCATTCTCCCACAGGACTTACAGGGAACTAGAGTTCTGTATCTGTTCTGAGAGTAAAAACAGAAATTTGTAGATTGAGAACAACTTGGATTTAGATGTCTTCCTTATCAAGACTCCCTTGAACAGTATTTTTTAATATTCCCAAGCCTCCTTTTGAGGTTATTTTTCCATCTTGTCTTTCCTGTTATAGTGTTCCAATGAAGATCACTGTTTGCCTTACGAATTGTTTTTTCAGTGTCCCAAGATCTTCAGAGAAACCACTTTACCAGTAATGATACAAGTGCTCTGAAACTGAACTTAGAACTTTAGGGAAGAGATGTGTTTTGATTAATAAGTACAACAAAAAGGGATAAGTTGTGCTATTTCTAAATGTAGAAAGGAAAATGACTATTAATACTTGTGGACCATTTCCTATTGCTTCAAAGGTCTTGTTAACCTCACAATGGTGCTGCCAGGGAAGTGGGCAATGAGTACTGTCAATACATATTCAAATTGTTGTCATGGGGGATGCCCTGTTGGTGACCCATGGTACCTTTGTCCTTTTTGAAATCCACACAATGTCACACTAAGAGTGAGGCTATTTTGTTTAGGAAGAATAATTTTTTCTTCTATTATTCTACCTTGCATTTATTCAGGATCTCTTGAACTAAAAATAAATAAGTAAAATTCCACAATGAGTAAGAAAGCCAAAATACTACTATTAATCATTGACATTTAACCAGATTTTTTTACTTCAAAAATGAGAAGAGCCAGGATGACTATAGTTCCAACTCTCAGGAGGTTGAGGCCAGGAGTTCAAGAACAGCCTGGGCAACATAGGAAGACTCCATTTCAAAAAAGAAAGACAGAGAGAGAGAGAGAGAGAGAGAGAGAGAGAGAGAGAGAGAGAGAAACAGAAGATCTCTGCTCTCTGCATATCCCACTTTCCCAATCTAGTCATTTTCTACTGCAGGAAATACTTCGGACTAGGAATGTGTCCAAAATGTGTCCTGAAACAAATTGTATTTCAGTGAAGGATTTGTAAAAACTCCTGGTAATAAAAGTCTCATTGATTCTGATGCACATATGGGTCAGGACTTTTCTGCCTTTCTTCCTAGCATCACAGAATTCTTTAAAACAATTGGGATTCAGACATTACAAACATATCCATTTTCAGTTTTGCTATTATTTTAACCAGTACTTTAGTCAATTTATAGAAACTCCAACTAGTTTGAGCAAAAAGGGACAATATTTCGCTGCTGCTACAACAGGATACCATGTACTAGGTAATTTATAAAGAAAAGAAATTTGTTTCTCACAATTCTGGAAGCTGGGAAGTCCAAGATCTAAGGGCTGTATCTGGGGTGGGCCTCTTGCTACCCTTGTGCAGGGTATCACACAGAAAGGAAAAGCATGTGAGCTAGAGAGAAAATTTGACCCAAAATATCCTTTTTATCAGAAACCCATTCCTGAGATAACTAACCTATTCCCACAATAATGACATGAATCTGCCAATCATTTCATAAAGGCTCCACCTCTTCATTGTGTTACAAAGGCAATTAAATTTCAACTTGGGTTATGGAGGAGACCTTCAAACCCCAGCAACACTATGTACATACTATATGTTTGCTCAGATAGTGGTGAACACGGCTACAGAAGAAGCTTCAAGGACCAGGGGCTCAGGTGAGCACTGGTCACCATGACTTCAGGACCTTCTTTCTCCTCAGTGCCATTTTTCTGTCTTTCTTACCTGTCTGAGCTCCAGACTTATTTGATGAGGGGAAGTATGGCTACTAAGAGTACCAAGATTACATTTATCTGCTCTTTGTTCAAGAAAATGAGAACCCCTTTACTTCTAAATGGGGAATTTCTGGATGGAGAAATCCTGGTGAGTCTAGTTGTGATTGCAACTTCACCCTGTGAGCTAATTACTACTCTACTAGTAGTACAATTGTCCCACCATGGTCCTGGGGTGGTTGCCCCAGCAAGGCACACTGGAATGGGGTATGTTTTGCAATTCCAACAGAAACAGGAGGTTGACAGAGGAAAAAAAGATATTGAAGCACAGAGGCAGATGATATTATCTATACAGTCCATTTTATCATTTCTGTTAAAAATCTGTACCAACCAGAGGGTCATGGGATCCTCATAATGTGAGCTAACACAAAACACTCATATTGGGTAACTGGAGGAGAACTTAATAAAGAGACTATTTACAAGGGTACAAGGAAAATGAAGGGAAACCACAGTGATGCAATTCCCTGGGGCTAGGACCTTCCCAGGCCTATATCTGATCAAGAATGCAGCCCAGTTTCTCTCACAATAACACCTTAGGGAAGGATGTGGAGAATGAGCTATCCCCTCTCCCCCATTTCCAGCTTTGGTGCCCTATTGTCTGGACCTGTCCAGATACAAGTGAGTCTGCTGATGTAGTTCTTACAGGTCAGCCTACCACTGCAAAACCAGACTGAAAATGTCCAGCATGACCTTATGTACCTACAGACACACACTGTTACAGAAACAACTGTGTGAGCTGAGGATGTAACTTAGTGGTAGAGCATTTGCCTAGGTGCGTGTAAGGCCCTGTGACTGATCCCCAGCGCATATGCATAGGCTCACACAAAACCTGTGCAATTGAATATCAATAGAATCCTGTAAATATGATCATCTATGTAACTATGTCAATGAAATTATTTTGTTATTAACAGGTTAACTTAAGTCATCAAGCATTGATTAAACAAAATAAAAAGGCTATTACTTCCCTCTAATGTTTTTTGTAACCACACTTTATTTTTTGTTTGTTTTTGGTACGGGAGATTAAACCCAGAGGCATTTACCACCCAGCTACTTCCTCAACCCTTTTTATTTTGAGACAGCCTCGATAAATTGCTAAGACTGGTGTTGAACTTGTGATTCTCCTGTCTCAGCCTCCCAAGTGACTGAAATTACAGGTATATGCCCCACTTTCAGTATTAAAAACAAATATTATTGCATTACATTGAATCATTTTGTAATTATGTTTCCATATTGATGAGACATTTCAAAAGTTCTTCAAGATGGCCTAGAAAAAAATTTTAAAAGACAGGGTGACATAGAGAGAGGTTAACTTGGACTTCAATTCTGTGAGAACCTTGATCACTTTAACTTCACATGTGCCCACAGTGGGTAAGACAAATCAATCATATGTGTGGATGAGGTATGTCATAAACCAATATTCTGTAAATTCCACCATGCATAAATCACTGACATTCAAATTATTTGATCTAATTAAAAGAGTAGTAACTATTAAGCAGAGTATAAGATGACTTCCTTTTTTAAGTTCTGAAAGCTGTTTGGTATTTTATAATAAGAGCTTCATGTTTGCAGTTATGAATATGCACCACCACTGGCTAATTCTAAAAATTTTGCTTCATTGTTGATAGTAGAAAAAAACCTGGTATGTTAGTCAGCTTTTTGTCACCATGACAAAATACCTGAGGAAATACATTTAAAGAAGGAAAGATTTTTATTTTGGTTCAAAGTTGCAAAGCTTTCAGTCCATGATCAGATGGCTCCATTGCTACAGGCCTGTGGTGAAGCAGAGGATCATGGTCGACAGTTTGGTGGAGCAGAGGTGTTCACCTCATGGAGACCAAGAAACAGACAGAAAAGGACTAGGGAAATTCCCCAAGAGCATGCCCCCTAGAACAGTTTCCTTCAACTAATTCCCACCTCCAACCGTTTCCTCCCAATAGTTCACTCAGCTACAAATCTAATGGATTTAATCTATTGATCAGATTAGATTCCACATGATCCAATCATTTCCCAAATGCCCTACCTCTAAACATTGCTACATCAAGAACCAAGCCTTCAACACACAAGCCACTGGGTAACATTCCAGTTTTAAACCATAATACCTGTCTAGAGAAACTACTATAATCAAGAGGTTAAGCTGGGGATATTGTTCAGTGGTAGACAAGCTAGCATGTGTGAGGCCTTGAGTTCAATTCCCAGCACTGGGTTAAAAAAAAAAAAAAAAAAAAAGTTTTTGCCACTAGCTAACTTTTAAACTTTCAAACCAATAGATGCCTTCTAGTTACTTTAATGGAAAGATGATGGTATGATGATAATGCTAACATTTACAGGGTTCTATGTACTACGTGCTTTACATGTGTAAATTATTTCAATGATTATTGCCCCCATTTTACAACTCAAGAGAGGGTTATTAAAATCACACTTCTAATAAGTGCTAGAGCCCATTTTCAAATTTTGGTCTGTGTCATTCCAAACCTTGTCCAAATGGAAAAGGAATATAGACTCTCAATAGGTTGTGCTCCTGACCCATGATTTTGATACTGGGAGATATGTTTATGCTGATATGATATAGTACAGAGTAAATTATAATTAATTTCATTGCTTTGAAAATTTTTATTATTTTCATTATAATTAGTTCTCATTATTTTTGTAGTTGTTCTAATTTCTATTAGTTGAATTATATGTTATGTTTGTATGTAATGTATTATTAGAATATCCATGGAACAACCAGAATACTAAGAAAAAAAGCCTTTAAAATAGTGTTCTTATTTAAGTCCCTGAACCTAATACATGGTTACCATTTAAAATTGAGAAATGCAGGAGTTAAATCCAATTGTCTATTTTTTTTTTAAGGGACATCTGGGCATATAACTCACTGATAAAAGTATGTCTTTCATGTATGAGGCCCTGGATTTGATCCCAGTATTGAAAGAAAAGAAGGGCATATAAATAGTGACAAATAATTTAAATAGGTTCTTTTTAAAAAATATTATTATTGGTTTTTGATGAAATTTTTTATTTTATTTATTTATTTGTATGTGGTGCTAAGAATCAAATCCAGTGCCTTACTTATGATAGGCAAGCTCTCTACCACTGAGCCACAATCCCAGCCCCTTAAATAGCTTCTTAAAATACGTTTTTCTCAGGAAGCATTTTCTATAGTGGAGGCAGGGTGTTCGCTTCTCTGGTTTTTAATCCAAAGTTAAAGTTTGGGAAGAGTTTTTTTTTTTTTAAATATAAATTATTCTCATTATTTAGTAAGTTGAAATGCTATTGAAACAGCTGTATTAAGAATGCATAATCTTGGGGCTAGGATTGTGGCTCAGAGGTAGAGCGTTTGCCTAGCGCGAGTGAGGGAGGCACTGAGTTTAAAAATAAAATTAAAATGTGTCCATCTATAACTAAAAAATAAATATTAAAAAAAGAATGCATAATCAAAATTTTCTTTCATAGTCACTAAATTATTAAAACAATTCTCACATTAAATAGACTTATATTGCTACAGAAGACCAAAGTCTTCTTTGCTTAATCCACTTAAGACTTCATATTTGGGCCTGGAATTGTAGCTCAGTGGTAGAGCGCTTGCCTAGCATGCATGAGGCACTGGGTTCTATCCTTAGCATACATACAAATAAAAGTATTGTGTCCATCCACAACTAAAAAAATATTAAAAAATAAAAAGACTTCATATACAAACATGAGATAAAGAAATCTTAAATTACCTAAAAAGAATCTCTCAAGTGACAGAGGGCTGACTAATACAATGGAACACAGCAAAACAAACCAACAAAGGGAGACCTCCAATCTAACCAAGTAATATCCTGTCAATTAAGCCACTTAGAAATGCAAACTAGTGCTATTGTGGTAGCAAGCAGGTGAAACTTTCGTTTTCTTTTTCATTTATGGAAGAAGGGATGTCATCAGGAGTATTGTTATTCAAGTAGTAACTAAGAAAAAAAAATCAAGCTTACCTTTAAAAATTATATTGGAAATGTGGAAGTAAGTACAGGCCTCGTGAGACAGATATTTGGTAATTAAATTTTAACTTTGATTTTTACTTCAGGTTTTTTGTTTTGATTTGTTTTTCTGCTGTACTGGAAATTGAACTCAGGGCCTTCATATATTGTAAGCAAGCTCTCTACCACTGCACTATATCCCAAGATGTTTTTATTTTATTTGAGACAGGTCTTGCTTGGTTCATGTGGCTGCACTTGAATTTGGTATCTCTGCTTCAGCCTCCCAAGTAGCTGAGATTATAAGTATGCACTGCCATTACCTAGCTTTTCTTTCTTTCTTTCTTTTTTTTTTTTTTGTTTTGTTTTTGCTTTAAAAATTAAGTAGAAAGTAGGGAGAAAAACTAGAAGGAACAGAATATGAATTGTTTTTGTTAAATGAAGTTTCCAGTTATTATAAATTTTATTTCATGATTCCTGTCACCCATGAGCATGAAGTTTGCTTTAAATTCCAGACTGGTTGCTGGTCTGATAGTAAGTTTTCCATAAATATCTGTTAAATAAATGAATTCCTGAACAGCCAGCAGGAAGCCAGAATAAAACAGGATGGCACTGGGTGTATTGGCACAAGCCTGTAATCCCAGTGGCTCAGGAGCCTGAGGCAGGAGGATTGTAAGTTCAAAGCCAGCCTCAGCAACAGTGAGGCACTAAGCAACTCAGTAAGACCCTGTCTCTAAATAAAATACAAAATAGGGCTGGGGATGGGGCTCAGTGGTCGAGTGCCCCTAAGTTCAATTCCCCTTCCCCAACACACACACACACACACACACACACACACACACACACACACAGGATGGCACTGGTTCTTTATCAATTTTTGAATTTTCAAGTGCCACAGCTGGAAGTTCCTACACGGATCCCACCCTAAATGCAAATAGTGTCCCAGCTAAGAGGCACCAGGGGCTTTAAGCACCTACTAAAATGCAGACTTTTTTTTTCAGATATTTTCTTACAAGTATTTCATTTAAGTTGGTTAGAACTTTTTTTTCTTTTCTTTTTCTTTCTTTTTTTTTTTTTTTTTTAGCTGAATGAATTTGTGAGAACCTTCCAAAGCCCGGGTAAGAAGTGGATAATGGCTGAGGGTGAGAAGGTGAGAAAAGCTCCAGAACAGTCTGGCTTAGAAAAATATATCTAGGCTCAAGGTTTCAGAGGTTTCTGTCCATGATGAGCCAGCTCCATTGCTGTGGATCTGAGATGAGGCAGAACATCACGGCAGGAGGGCATGGTAGAGAAAAGTTTCTCAGTTCATGGCAGCCAGAAGCAGAGAGAGAGAGAGAGAGAGAGAGAGAGAGACAGAGAGAGAGAGACAGAGAGAGAAAGGGAGACAAACAGAGAGGAAGCAGCTAGGGACAAGAAGTACCTTCCCACATAACTCAAACATTAGCTATTTCCCTAAACCAATATTTTCAAGTGATGAACTCATTTGTTATTTAAAAACCCACTGGACACATTAAAATTTGTTATGGTCCCTCACCAAATTAGTATGTAGAAATCTCACCCCCTGCCCATGTGATGTTATTAGGAAGCAGGGCTTCAAGGGAGGTGACTGAGTCATGAGAGTGGAGCCCTCTTGAATGGGGTTAGTGCCTTTAGGAAAGGGCTGCCTTGCCCCCTCTATCCCCTGAAGACTTGACCAACAAGGTGTCATTTATTTGTTTATTTAATATTTATTTTTTTAGTTATACGTGGACACGGTATCTTTATTTTTTTATTTTATTGTTTTTTTAATGTGGTGCTGAGTATCAAACTCAGAGCCTCACGCATGCTAAGCGAATACTCCACCGATGAGCCCCAGCCCCAGCCCCAGCCCCCACGGCCCCTTTTTATATTTTATTTAGACACAGGATCTGGCTGAGTTGCTTGGGGCCTCGCTAGTTTCCTGAGACTGGCTTTGAACTCATAATCCTCCTGCCTCAGCCTCTGAGCCACCACCATACCAAGCTATTTGTGTATCTTGATGTGCAAAAAGATTATATAACTTTCCCTCTGGTATCTAGAAGCATACAGTCTGGAAAAGATACCTGTGAATAGGCAGGTATCTGATACATGGGCAACAAAAATTTACTTGAGTCTTGAACTAATTCATAAATGGCAGTAAATTTTTGTGACATAGAGTAAGCATACTAGAAGATTAGGATTGGAAAACCATTGTAGATAAAAAAGCAATGGAGGAAGTTTTACAACTTTCCTGAAATAGCTTTGAGATAGGATTTTATTAATATCTGATTGAAGAGCCATAAACACATGTACACATATTTACATATGTTCATATAAATATGTTTTAAACTTTGACAGAAATAAAGCAGAGATACTCCTTTAGCCCTATTTCTATTTCTACATATGTCTATACATACTTTTCTTTTTCTTTTTTCCAACTAGGAAAAAAGATCCTTGCATATGTTAGGCAAGATCTCTACCACTTAATCACAGCCCTAGACCAATATCTTTTTAAACATACTTTATATACAAACAGAGATATGAAAAACTGTGTTCTATATGTGTAATAAGAATTGTGATGCATTAAAAATAAAATTTTATTTTTTATTAAAAAATAAAAACAATTAAAAAAATTGGGATATCATTATAAAATCAGGTTTGGACACTCTTTTTTTAAAAACAAAATTTTTTTTTAATATTTATTTTTTAGTTCTCGGCGGACACAACATCTTTATTGGTATGTGGTGCTGAGGATCGAACCCGGGCCGCACGCATGCCAGGCGAGTGTGCTACGGCTTGAGCCACATCCCCAGCCCTGGACACTCTTTTTTATTATTATTAAAAAAAAAGTGTCCAAACCTGATTTTTAAATATATTGATAGCATATGTGCTTGTTATTAAATAATCTTGAAAATGTGATTTTTTTAAAAAAAATTTTTAAATATTTTATTTTTTAGTTGTAGATGGATACATATCTTTATTTTATTTTTTTTATGTGGTGCTGAGATCGAACCCAGGGCCTCACGTGTGCTAGGCAAGCGCTCCACCACTGAGCCACAACCCCAGCCTGAAAATGTGATTTTTAATAGTGTAGTGGTGTCATGCCTGTAATCCCAGTGGCTCCAGAGGCTGAGGCAGAAAGGATGATGGGTTCAAAACCAGCCTTAGCAATTTAGCAAGGCCCGAAGCAACTCAGTGAGACCCTGTCTCTAAATAAAATATAAAAAGGAGCTGGGGATGTGGCCAGTGGCTAGGTCCTGGGTTCAATCCCTTGTACAAAAAAAAAAATAAGTAAAGATGTGCGAATAGTTGCGTACAGTGATGCACACCTATGATCCAGTGACCCAGGAGGCTGAGGCAAGAAGATTACAAGTTCTAGGCCAGCCTCAGCAGTTTAGCAAGGCCCTAAGCAACTTAGTGAGACCCTGCCTCAAAATAAAAAGAGGGCAAGGGCTGGGGCTCAGGGGTAGAGCACTTGCCTCATGCTTGTGAGGCACTGGGTTCGATCGTCAGCACCACATAAAAATAAATAAATGAAGATATTAAATATATATTATTAATAAATAAATAAGTAAATAAAAAGTAGAAAGGCTGAGGATGTAGTCAGTGTAGAGTGCCCCTGGGTTTAGTACTCCTTACTACCAAAAAAAAAGTACTACAAAAAAAAAAATTTGTGTGGTATTCTGTTCTATTATTTTCATAGAATTCATTTTATTAAACCCTTTATTATTGAATATTTGGATTGCTACTACTTTTGTATTATTGTAAACAGTGTTGTGGGTAACTCTTCTTTACTTACAATCAATTTCTACAAGTGAATGATAAGTCAAGAAGGGTTCAAAATTCTACATGTCTAAAATGTTGGAGTTTAGGGCTGGGGTTGTGGCCCAGGAGTAGAGCGCTCGCCTAGCATGTGCGAGGCCCTGGGTTCGATCCTCAGCATCACATAAAAATAAATAAATAAAATCAAAGTAGCACGTCCAACTACAACTAAAAAATAAATATTAAAAAAAAATGTTGGAGTCTTGATTTTTCCATCTTCTGCCCTTCAGATCTGGTTGAGACTAACAGTCATTTAATTAACCTGGTTTACAGGAGAGTTCTTTAAGAGTTGTGCTTCCACTGTAATTTTTTTTTTTTTCTTATGGTGTTGGGGATTGGACCCAGGGCCTTATGCATGTAAGGCAAGCACCAACTGAGCTATATCTCCAGCCCTCCACAGTAATTGAGAGATAAAAACAATAAAGAAATAAAGCAGAATAAAAGATTTGTGTGTGTGTGTGTGTGTGTGTGTGTGTGTGTGTGTGTGTATGCACTGTGTGTGTGTATTTTAGATCTGAGGAATAGAAGAGCTGACCAAATATGAGCTTCAAAAAGAGGAAAGGACTCAACACTGGGAATTGGAAGTTAAGAAAAGGATTTGGTGATAATCTGGGAATGCTAAAATATTGTCTTTGAAAAAACAAATTTGGGGCATTTTAGAAAAAAAGATGTTCAAATACATTTTCATAAATGTTATTAGTCTGATAATAATGAGAAATGGAGTTGCAGAGACAATTCTGGCTGTTCATCATTAGGTTGAATAATCGATTCAATTAAACAATTCAACAGCTAAAGTACTTATGCATGAAATTAATTTTTTTTTTTAATGGAACCCACGGCCTTCTACATGCTACGCAAGTGCCCTGGCACTGAGCTACATCCTCAACCCAAAATTTAACTTTTGGATCTCCTCACTGTTTTTTCATTTTCTCTTCTTGCCTGACAGTGTAATTGGAGTCTAATTTCTTGCCTCCTGCTATCTTAAGTTAGATTTCTGTTTAAGTGTAGTTTTTGATGTTTATTAATCATTTGGGAGATAGAATCACAATGGTGTAATTTTCTCCTTTAAATTGTGTGCTTAACTCTTGTCAATGTGAACACATTTTCTGTGTGCACATCAAAGTAAAACTGCATGTCTTGGGAGATAAAATGCTGCAGATTTCTCGCTATCAGAAATTGCCTTATTTCTTTCAGATTTCATTAATGCAGTGAGTCCCTGGTGCTTCCTAAGTGTAAATTATTATGTAATTTTGACATAAAAATCATCCTTTCTGACGATTCATTAGACTTTGCTTAAAACTACAGCAGAGCAGTCATATTTTGAAAATATGTCAATTTTGTCATACTTATCCTGCTCATTTCTAGAGAAACTATGAAAACTAGGACAAGTTGATTTTAATTAATATTCTCATAATTCTCTCCAGAGTGCATTGTAATTTCCATTACTTTTAAAGTGCTTCTGGAATCACGGGGGATAACATTCCCCAATTTAACTACATAGTTATAAGTAAGTACAGTAAATATTAGTATGATATTTTGATTTAAGAATATTGTTAAAGCTACTGAAAGGTGTTTAGATAAAATACTAAGCATTAGGTCCTTTGTAAATACCACATTTTATGAATGTGTTTGCCAGGTTTTCAAGAACAACTTATAGGACAAAAAGTTTATTTCAGCTCATCGTTTTAGAGGTTCAATCCATAGTCAGCTGATCTTTTGCTCTGGTGCCAAGGTGAGGCGGAGCTCATGTAGGAAAGGTGTGATGGAGGAATTCTGTGAGGCCAGAAAGAAGAAAGAGTAAGGGGAAGCGGCCCCAAGGAAAATAAAACCTTGCAAGGGCATTGCCCACAGTGACCTACCTCCTCCTGCCATATCCCACCTACATAGTTACCACCCACTAGATCCATTCAAACTGGGATGGACTCATTAGGCTACGGCTCTCATAATATTGTTTTTGCTCTGAACCATTCCTGCATTGTCTCACACATGAGCTTTTGGGGGGCACCTCAGATCCAGACCACAAAAATGAGTTTGTTAGCTATCTATAAGTTTAAGAATACAAAAGAGAATTGAGTTATTCTTTCGTACAAAATAAGGAAGTACAACATGTTTAGAGGAGAGGTAGAGTTTCAAAAGTTAGTGGTTTGGATAGCGTGTAGAGCAATCATTTAGTTGGATCTATGTAGGGCAAAGCTATCACATGTATTTTGTGTTAAGAAACTTCTTGCAATCATGCAAACTAGAACAATGCTTGATACCTGGGGGTTAAATGAGTGCACTGGGAGATAACCATTATTTATAAATATATAAAAATATATACTATATAAAATATATACTATATAAAAATCATATTTAGTTTTTACTTTTTAAAACCATATGTTTAAACTTAAAAAGACTGTTTTGGCTGATGGCCCCTTCCACTGTGGTCCTTGAAGAATAAAAGATTCATATCACAGTCACAGCAAATAGCCCCATTCAATTTCACAAGTTGCCCCTGGAGTGGCTCATGTGTCCCCAGATCGTGCTGGATTTTCTTCCCATAAACCCTTTTACAGCTAACTAGGACTGGACACAGACTCAAAAACCTTAAACATTGAAAATATTAGGTTGCCCTACTCCCATATTCAGTTCTCAAAGAAAAAGCAAATACTTATTTTAAGGTAGAGTCCAATTTCTAATTTTCCTTTTGATAAGTACTTCGATTATTTATTTTCTCTTTCCCTTTATTCTTTGATCCCTTCTTTCCTTCCTTTCTTTTGATCCCTTTTAAAATATTTAAAAAAGAAGTTCTGCTTCTGCTATGCTAGTGTCCTAAATATTAGTTTAGTCTGTCTGTTTGGATACTCAGCATACTATCCCCTGATGGACACATCACAAATGTTTCCAGTGTATGAAGGCCCTGATGAACCATCTCTAATATGAATCCCAATAAGGTGGTCTGTCTGAATCCCTCTAATGTAATTCAGAAAAATTAGTCTCTTTCCCTCAAATATGAAAAATGAAAAGCTTAAGACCTGATTGGTAATAAAAGGTATCTTATAGACAACTGAGTGACTTTGAATACAGACTGAATTTTACATATTATTTAGTCAAATTTCCTGGAACTTATACTGATACTGTGATTATATAGGAAAGGCTAATGTCATAATGTAACTAGGTAAGAACTTGGGTGTCTTAGACTCTTGCTCCATCTTGCAAAAAAAAAAAAATCTGCATTTGTAGATATATACTGTATACAAAGAGAGACAAATGCAAAGACATTCTAGAGCCACAGGGGACAACGCAATAGTCCTCCATTTAACTACATAATTAACAATTGGTACAGTAAATATTAGCAGAGAAAAGGACAGAGAAACAGAGAATGCAGATGTGAAAAAACATGGATATATATATATATATATATATATATCATGGAGATATATATATAACTTTATTAATAACTATTAAAAACATGCATATATATATATATATACACATAAATAGTTATTTTATTAATCCTCTGTAGAGGATTAATAAAATAACCACATAATCACTGAAACTAGAATATGAAGTATCAAAAGAATCACAGTTGATATTATATAATGTTGACTAATGTTTTTAAGAATCTATATGATATTTGAGTTATGCAGCTTTGGTTTTTAGAAAATTATCAAAGAAAGCTAAAATGATTAAGATCATTAAAGATCATAAATAGTGACTTATTTTAGATAAGATGATTTATGAGTACACAAACACACAAAGACATAAACTAAATAGGTCCCAGAAGTCACTGGCCAAATGCTAGTCACTTCCATTTTTTTGTTTTGTTTTGTTTTCTTTTCTTTTGTGGTGCTGGGGATAGAACCCAGAGCCTCACACATACTAGGCAAGGGCTTTAACACTAAGATACATCCCCAATCCTTGATATTGTTTTTTCCTTCCACCACATAAGCTTTCTAGTAGCTCAGAACTTGTTAAAAATCAATGAAGCAGGGACTGGGGTTGTGGCTCAGTGGTAGAGTTCTTGCCTAGCATGTGTTGAGACACTGGGTTTGATCATCAGCACCACATAAAAATAAATTAATAAAGGCATTGGGTCCATCTACAACTAAAAAATGTATTTAAAAAAATCAGTGAAGCTGGCCTGGGGATATAGCTCAGTTAGTAGAGTGCTTGCCTCATATGCACAAGGCCCCAGGTTCAGTCCCCATAACCACCAAAAAAGAAAAAAAAAAAAAAGAATGAAGCAGGGGGCTGAGGTTGTAGCTCAGTGACAGAGCACTTGCCCAGTATGTGTGAGTCACTGGGTTAGAATCTCAGCACCACCTAAAAATAAATAAAGTAAAGGTATGTGTCCATCTACAACTTAAACAATTTTTTAAAAAATCAATGAAGTAATATTTCTTCTACTCTCCTGACCAATAAAATATATTTTTTCCATTTATTCATCCAGTTACTGAAAATTTAGTCATTGTCTATTCTTTGCCAGGACCCGAATTAGTCTCTGAACATACAAAAATAAAAATGCATGTGTTCTGTCCTTAAGGAGTTCACAGTCAATTGGAGGGCAGACATTTGACACAGGAATAGAGTATAATAAAAAAGTGTAGGCCAGGTGTGGTTGTGCATGTCTGTAAGCCCAGCGGCTTGGGAGGCTGAAGCAGGAAGATGGCAAGTTCAAAGCCAGCCTCAGCAAAAGTGAGATGTTAAGCAACTCAGTGAGACCCTATCTCTAAGTAAAATACAAAATAGGGCTGGGGATGAGGCTCAGTGGTCGAGTGCTCCTGAGTTCAATCTCTGGTATCCCCCCAAAAAAAGGTGTTACAATAGTGGTACATATAATCTACTGTGGGAACACAGAGTAAGAAGCAGTAATTTAGCTGATATAGGAGGAATGAGGTGAAGAATCAGGTAATAATGATTCAATAATAAGTAATACAGTAACAAAAACAGTGATAGTGGTCATATACCAAACAAATCCTAAATGTAATTGTACTTATGGAGGGTTAGGTTGACAGAGGCCAAATTATCAGGCAAGGGAGGGGCCAGGGCATAACAGTGCAAATCTTGGGTGAAAAGATTTATCAAGTCTATCCGCCTAGAACATTTTTGCCATAGTCACAAGTTCCTTTCTCAGGTGCTTCCCATATGTCCTCTAGATAATATTGCTTCCATTTAAAAGAGGCCCTGAGGCTCACAGGAGGTATGTGATTTGCCTCTGGACAGGCAGCTTGTATGTGGCAAAACAGAACCTAGGGAAGAACTTGGGTATCTCTGACTCTTGCTCCATTTAGCATGTAACACTGCCTTCCTGCACACGTTTGATTAGGAGGGTCTTGAAAGACCAGGAATTTCACAGGTGAACCAAGGAGAAAAGTGAATTGTAGGCAGGAGGAGAATATGCAAGGCATTAAGGAATTAGAGAGCTTGGCAAATCCTCATAGGCACAATTATTTGGAATAATTAGAGTAGAAATTATGTGGGTGGAAAGTGCTGGCAGACAAAATCAGATAGGCCTAGCTGAGCTGGAACAAGTAAGGCTCTTGAATATTGCACAGAGGGGCTTATATTTTAGGGGAATAAGTACTGAGAAACTACTAGAGAATTTTCAGCTTCAGAATCACATGATTAGATCTGCCATTTAGAAAGATGACTGTGCAAAGGCCCAGACAAATTCTAACAAGAGTCCAGCCAGGACAAGGACAAGGGCCAAACAGGGGGTGGAGTCTGCACTTTGGCTGGAGGCACTAGGCAGAAGAAAGAAGTTCTAACCTTTTGCATGTATTCCTTACACAATTTATGAGACTTCCTTTGACATGACAAAATGTAAACACCTTTTCATCACCATCTTCAAAACCATCATGTAACATGTTCTTTTAAAGAATGGTTCTCAGGAAAGCAGTGTTCCCTCTTAAACTTTCAGTCATGCTGCTTCTTAGGAGGCATTTGGGTGGATGGGAGACAGGAAATAAGGTTCAAAGGAAAGCTATCTGAACAAGGCCAATGGCAACAGAGTGGTGGTAGGGAGGACTGGTTATGATTCAACGTAACATGATAACTGATTGAACGTAGAGACTGAAAGTGAGTCAGAGGTGACTCCTAGTTTTGCATGAGGAAATGAGTAGATGGTGTCATTCTCCAGGACAGGGGAATATTTGAAGAGGTTTTTGAAAGAAAGATGTGGAGTTAAATTTGAAGTTGTTGATTTTACATTTGGATGTCAAAATTATTCTGGCACCATTTGTTAAAAAATTTGTCTTTTTTCTGTGGTATCTTTGTCAAAAATCAGTTGCCAATATCACACTATTTTGATGAATTTAGTTTTTTAAAATTTTTTTTTTAGTTATACATGGACACAAAATCTTTATTTTGTTTATTATTTTTTATGTGTTGCTGAAGATCGAACCCAGAGTCTCTCACATGCGAGACAAGCGCTCTACCACTGAGCCAGCACTGATGAATCTCATTTTATAGTGAATCTTGAAGTAGGGTATTACATACTTTGAAGAACTTCAACTTTATTTTATTTTATGTTTTTAAATCAGAAGTGTTTAGCCTTTCCAAGTGAATTTTAAATCTTTTTTTCTTTCTTTCTTTCTTTTTTTGTTTTTTGGTGCTGGAAATTGAATTCTGCATTCTAGCTAAGTGCTTTAACTATTGAGCCCCATATGTTTTAGAATTATCTTGTCAGTATCTACAAAAAAAAAAAAAAAAAAAAACTTGCTGGGGGGCTGGAGTTGCGGCTCAGTGGTAGAGTACTTGCTGGGCATGTGTGAGGTCCTTGGCATTTTCTGATAATAATTACTGATTTTCAAAGAGAAAAATTGTGATACATTGACTATAATTTTTCATGTACTAGGTATGCTCAGATTTTGGTGCCCCATTCCAAAGATGACTTGCATATAAGAAAGAAGCTATAACACCTTTGGAAACCATGCCTACTTGGTGATTTTTGATATGGGATTCAAACATCTCCCAAATGAAGTATGAGAGGTAACTGTAGATCACAAGGGATTCATAATTCCTTTCTGGAAGAAAGCAAGAAAAGTGATTAGAACTCATATCCTTCCCCCATCTCTCCTTATTCTCATTGGTTGCCTCTTGCTCACAGAGGTTAACCTGGGAGTTCATTCAATCTGTCTCCAGCTTTGCATGAGCTGACTCAATCCTGGACCCAGAATTCTTCATAAGAATCCCACTTCAGGGAAAGGACAAAAATTGTGCAGTACCAACTGTATTATTTGGACACTGCTTTGTGCTTTGTTTAATGGAGGAAAGGGGAGAATTAGAACTCTTTCAAAAGAGGACCACTCTCTAATATTTGCAGCTATAAGGATAGAGATTCATCAAAAACATTAACATGGACTATAAATGCTCTAATCAGGCAAAGAAGCTAAACTTAAACTCTGCTGAGATGTCTCGTACTGAGCTGGGCATGGCTGTGCATGTCTGCAATCCCAGTGATTCTGGAGGTTGAAGCAAGAGGATTGCAAGTTCAATGCCAACCTCAGTAATTTAGTGAGGCCTTCAGCAATTTAGCAAGACTTTGTCTCAAAATTAAAAAAAAAAAAATTAAAAAGGGTTGGGAATGTATTTCAGTGGTAAAGCGCTTCTGGGTTCAGTCCCAACTACAAAAAAAAAAAAAAAAAAAAAAGAAGAAGAAATCTTTTTGGTCTGGGACCCAAATACCGGTGTAACTGCTGTTATTCCTTCTGGAAATTCTGAAATGTTATGTGTTCACAAGTGTTTGATGAAATTTAGACTGCAGAAATTGTGCCTTGAAAGTGATTTTTATTTTTATTTTTGGTACCAGGGATTGAACTCAGGGGCACTGGGCCACTGAGCCACATTCCCAGCCTATTTTGTATTTTATTTAGAGACAGGGTCTCACTGAGTTGATTAGTGCCTTACCATTGCTGAGACTGGCTTTGAATTCAAGATCCTCCTGTCTTAGCCTCCCAAACCACTGGGAGTATAGACGTATACCATTGTGCCCAGCTTGAAAGTGATTTTTTTTTTTTTTAGTTGTATTTGGACACAATACCTTTATTTTATTGATTGATTTATTTTTATGTGGTGCTGAGTATCAAACCCAGGGCCTTGAACATGCTGGGCAAGTGCTCTACCACTGAGCCACAACCCCAACCCCTTGAAAGTGATTTATAAATCACTATAAAGATACCTGGGCAAAAGAAATGCTACATGTAATTTCTGCACAGATTTTACTTGGTTACTCAGATTTTAAGACTATACTTCACCTTGGGTGGGGTGAATTGAAGCCTCCTGGAGTACCTTTCTTTGGATTATTGTTGGCTGGGGCACAATGCAGTTTGGTTTAGTTTTAAATTTTTCAAAAAATTTGTGAATTGAAAATGTCACAAATATACCACTTTGGATGTTATCTTTGCACATAATTAAAATGGGTCTGTAATTCATTTTTTTTTATTAAACAATTTTCTATATTTAGTCTTTGGGGGGCTATGCATATATTTATGTATATTAATAATTTGATGTTAATAATTCTGACATTTAAAAAGTGGGACAATAACACAAATAGATTTATGTTATGTATATCTTACTTTATGAGATGGATATAAACCTGGTAATAGGTTAAATATTTGTAAGAGTAAATTCTGGTTTTTCACTTATTAAATTGAGACAGAGATATCTTTAGACTCCAGCTCCTATTGTGCTCTGTGGAACATTGGAGGCTTTCTGAAGACTAATAGTTCTGTTTGGTGATGCAAGCATTCTTTACATTATGAACATGCTGATCATCTGCAGCAAGGAACCACTCATCCAGATACATTATTTAAAATTGAGCCTTTAAAAAAGTTTTTTTTTTTTTTTTGGTGTAGATAAGTGGATACAATATCTTTTTTTTAATATTTATTTTTTAGTTGTAGTTGGACACAATACCTTTATTTGTTTTTATGTGGTGCTGAGGATCAAACTTGCACTTCCTAGGCGAGTGTGCTACCACTGAGCCACAACTCCAGACTGAGCCACAACGTCAGGCAAGCACTCTATCACTGAGCTACAGCCACAGCCCCCTATTAAAAAAAAAAAAAAAATTAACTGAAGCTCACTTTGGTTCAAAATGCTGTAAAGTTAGAGGTTGATTTTTTTTTTTTTTTTTTTTGGTACTGAGTAATGAACTCAGAGTCACTCAACCATTAAGCTTCAATTTTAAAAATTTCTTGGGCTGGGATTGTGGCTCCGAGGTAGAGCGCTCGCCTAGCATGTGCGGGACCACATAAAAATAAAAGGCATTGTGTTATGTCCATCTACACCTAAAAATAAATATTTAAAAAATTTTCTTATTTTGAAACAGGGTCTCACCAACTTGTTCAGTTCACCCCCAGACTTGCCTTTCTTCTGTCTCAGCCTCTTGAGTTGCTGGGATTACAGTAGTTTGATTTGTGTGTGTGTGTGTGTGTGTGTGTGTGTGTGTGTGTGTGTGTGTGTGATGCTGGGAAAGGTTGATATATTTTTAACCTAAAATCTTTCCTAGAAAACTGAGGGGCCTCTGTTATTAATGTAATTCCTTTTTGGAAGAAGGGAGAGATGAGAAAGAGTATTTACTCTTATTAATCCTGTTTTGAGTCATTGCCATATTAATCTAGCAAGAATGATATGACTAACCACGTTTAACATAGATAGAAACTTCTGCTCAAAGAGGTTACTTTCTTTACTCAAGGCCACTGAGTTAATGTGTATCATAACAGGTTTTCAAATTCAGTACTGTCTGGCATCAGTTTCCAAGGTTTTTCCACTATACCACTTAAATATTCAGCTATGCATGTTTAAAGCTAAATGTATTGACTGAACTGATAATACAGATTGTGTTTTTCCTCAAGTAGAAGTGGATAAAATTCTGTTACTGCAATCACTTTGATGCTATTTCCTTTGTGTTAATAGACCTGTCTGTGAGGCCTATGGCCAGGCTGAGGTGGAGCACTGTGAGTTTTTATTGGTCTATAACTTGGTCTAATTATCTCTGGATTCTTATAGACAAGCAATGACAGCAAAAACTCATTCCTCTTAGGTGAGATAAGCATAAGGTGAAACTAAACTCTGCTTTTAATGGCTTACCAGAATTTATCTCTGGAAATATTTATTTTATGTGATAAGTAAAATACTATTACATGAAGACTACTGGAGATAGCCAGCGCCAATTGTGATTACATCTCGAGGGCTTGGACAATTCTGTTTTCTTCTGAGCCATGTCCATATAGTATCTTAGTTTTCTAGTATGTGTCTCATCCAAAGTTCAAAGTTCCTCTCTTTTTGTCATTTGCTTGTGTTTTCCTCCCTGAGGTTTCTAACTCATACACTCTGCTTTGTCATATTTAAGGATTCCTCTTTTAACTCCCACAAAGGCAATGTTTTTTTTTTCTTTTTTTGCTTGACTCCTTTAAATTTTTGTCTTGCAACATAATGGACCTTCTGATAGAAAAGTTAAAATAACAATACAAATAAAATAGCTTCCTCCTCTAAGAAAGCCCTCAGTTCTTGTTTCCCACGCCCTTGTTTGCCCTTCACTTCCTTGGCCTAATTTAGATTTGTAAACTCAATGCATAGGCATTTTGTCTTTGTTTATGTACACATCGTGCCTAGCTCTAGTCTTGGATTTAACAGATATTAAATAATCATGACTTTGGAATGGTGATTAGTGTTGACATTAAAAAAAAATTACAGCTGGTCAGGAATACTGTTTTTTGTTGTCCTTGTTGTTGTTTGTTCAAATGACCTCAGTCTGATCTTGTGGTAGACAGCTGCACTAGAGTACACTTGAATTTACCCTTGAAAACCACCTGGAGACCAGAGCTGGCAATAACTGCAGCTGATCTTCTGACGAACACTTACAAATTCTTGTACTGCATACCAGTTTGCTTGTGGAAGTAATTTCAGCGTGTATAATCACCTTCACATAACTGGAGAAACCCAGATATGATCTTATATAATGCCCCATCATGACAGGATTATATCACTGGGTTAACTTTGCCTGCTTGAAATTGAAGTTTTTTTTTTTTTTTAATTAATTAATCTATTTTTTATTACTTGGGCATTCAAGTGATCCAGTGTGGGCCTTAAAAATCTATGCATGGAGTACTCTTATCAACTGTGTATGGCATTAATATTGTGAGGTTTTTAACATGAGGTCTTTAATTTACCTGTTTTCTAGCTTAAAGAGACTTTAGCCTGTATAACCCCTTTACAGGTTCCCTTAAAATTTGTAGACTGAGGCTGGGTTTGTAGCTCAGTGGTAGAATGCTTGCCTAGCACATATGAGGCACTAGGTTCAATCCTGAGCACTACGTAAAATCAAATAAATAAAGGTATTGTGTCCATCTACACTAAAAATATTTTTTTTAAAAAAAGAATCTTGGGGAGCTAGGGCTGAGGCTTAGTGGTAGAGTACTTGCCTAGCACATGTGAGGCACTGGGTTCAATCCTCAGCACCACACAAAAATAAATAAATAAAATAAAGATATATATATATATATAAGAATCTTGGGCTGGGGTTGTGGCTCAGTGGTAGAGTGCTTGTCTAGCATTCATCAGGCACTTTGTTCAATGCTCAGCGCTGCATATAAATAAATAAAGTTCACTGACAACTAAAAAATTTTTAAAAATTAAAAAAAAAGATCTCATAAAAAAATTTGCAGACTGATTTTGGACCACAGTTTTGTGGAACAATTTGTAAAAACAAATGCCAAACACTTGACAACAATAGGAGAAATTGACAGTGGATCTAAAGTTTAACAATGCATTTCCTTTTAGAAATAACAGCACCAGCTTTCTCACAATAAGGAAAATAAAGAAGGAGCTTCCATCTCACCCTAATATTTCAAAAGTAAACAAATCAATGGAGGAAAGTGGTTATGTCATTGTGAGGAATACAATAGTGTATCTCAATAGAATAGTTTTGTTAATGTTTGTGTATCCAAGGTAATAACATTAATAAATCAGGAGAAAATATTTTCTTTTTCTAGAATCAGTTCTCAAAGACCTACATGAAATCTATATTACTGTACTTCTTATCCATGTGGGGACATCCACAACTCTGAATTGATTAGGATACCTGTATAATCAAATTTAAGATTCCAGTTTAAATTGTGTTTTTGATACATTTCATCTAACTTGTTTCAAGAGCTCTGGCCTACTCTCCACTGGGACTCTCTGAAATGCAATTTGCAGGTAAATCCAGTATTACCTAGTGGAGCATGCTTACTGAGAAGAGACTGGGTCTGAACTACAGCCTTCCATTCTCCAGAGATTCTTACTGACTTGACTACAAGGGTAAGAGAAACTGAAAAACAATGCTTAAAAATGTGTCTTGTGGAGAGGAAAGCAAATCGTTTAAGGAATGTCTTTAATAGAGCTCAACCTCTCAGCAGGAAACCTTGCCTTGGGAGGGTTGTACAGCTGGAGAAAGTGGTAACAAGAGGAAGCTCTCCTCTTAGCAGAGCAGAGAAGCCTCCTGGATCCTTTCTATTACCCTCGCCCTCCTTTTAGGAGAGGTGAGTAATACAAACTAGTGTCTGGAACATGGGACATGCTCCCACTTGGCAAGGGAAGGGACTACTTTTGTGTTATTCACTATTGGTATTCTAAGCATTCAGATCAGTTCCTAGACTATAGTAAGCACATAATAAATATTTATTGACTGACGGACCAATAAGCACTCAATGTATTCATCAGTAAAATGATTCTCTACCTATTTACCATCTTTCCCTAATCTTTCTTGTGTTGTAGCTGGGTTCAGATTTTTTTTTTTTTTTAAATAAAAATGACTAAAACCTAACCTACATTATATATTTAGGGATGTGTTAGATTTTGCAGTTGGAAAGATCAAACCTTTTAAAGTCACAAGTAGAATGGCATTAAGGCCAAAACTTGAAATGTATTTCTGGATCTAAAACTCAGTGGTTTATCTCTTTACCTTTCTTGGAATGATTTTCTAGGTAATTGGATGAATAAAGAACAAAAACTCTCTCATTTTTATACTTCCCTTTCTGAGGCAGCATAATAGATGGATTACTTTGATTATGAATTGTTGACAGTTTGGTTTAGAATAGTTGGCGGATTGTCAGATCTGGGTCAAATTCTGTTACTTCCATGTTGTAACTAGTATAGTGTTCATACGCAAATGTTGATAAAACAGCAATGCGTGCCAAGTATCAGGTGTCTTAGATTCTGAGTGCTGATAGCATTGTTGACATAAGTAGATTATAAACAGAGGGGAAATTAGCTTTAATTGAAGTTAATTGATAGATTATAAGTGGACAGTGAGTCATTTTGTTGGTGGATAAGACACATTATTATGCCTTACCTGAGGTCACTGGTGCAATTCTGTATCACAGTAGAGTAGTCAGAGGGAAAAAAAAAAAGGAGTTGGTATGCAACTAGAATTCACAATTTTCTTCCTGAGCTCTAGCTGAAAGGGGTTCCTGCCCAGTGCCCATGCTTTGGAGGGTTCTCCTCTAGCTTCATCCCTCCCAGTGATGCAGGAGGCTCTAAGCTGTCTGAGCACCTACCCTGGACCTTACTACCCTCCCACTTCCAGGCTTCACTTGCCAAGGATGCAACTTGGCCTGAGGAATCACCAAGGGGTGGCTTTTGTGAGGGATGTGGTATAGTTTAGATGTGCAGGATGCATTATCCTGTCTGAGCCTTTTTTGGGGGGATGGAATGGAGCAGAGACAAGGAAGAAAAGGGGATGCAAGTTACAGGCCAGAAGTCGATATGCCCCACAGGGATACCAACCTAGTTAAATTGTAGTGTTTAGTATTTATAATAGAGTATATGAATTTTCATTTGTTAGTTTGCTTCAGACATTCCAAAGTTAAAAAGCAGGCCTGCAAGTAGGGCAAGTCACATAGCCTATTTTATTGTCAGTTTCCTTATCTGTAAACAGGGTGATAATAACTGTCCCACTAACCTCAAAGGGTGGAGATGATGAGAATGATCTTAAAAATAACTATCATCTGTTGAATACATACTATGGTTCAAGCCATATACAAGACACTTTGCATGCTTATATTTGATCCTCACAAATCTTCAGGGTGTACAGTTTTGGTTCACTTTTTGAAGAACAGAAAACAGGCTTAAAGAGGTTACGTTTCCTCTTCCAGCTTCTCCCCCACTGAGACACAAGTGAGATAATGTATGTAACAAGCTTATACAAATAGAAGCTAATATAGTAGTTGCTAACTCATTTATCCATTCAATAAATTTTTGTTGAATGCCTATTAATGTATTGAGGATATACTAGTCAACAAAGGAACAAAAATCATTGACTTTAGAAGCTTACATAGGATGTTAGATGGTGTGTGGAATTAAAGCCAGGGTATGTGGAGTCATGGGGAAGATGAGATTTGAATAAAGATGTGATAGAGGTGAGGAAGGACATTTTATCTTTTGGCTGCTGTTCTGTGTGTATGTTTTTCTTTTGGTGAATATGGGTGGGGTGGGTGAAAGTGAAGAGAGACTCCAGTAGTAGAAGGAACAGCAGATGGAAAGCCTATAAGACAAGAATTTGCTTACTTTTCTAAAGCTCAGACCCTGGTCAGAGCTTTAGCTTTTACAACTGAGTAACAAGGGGAGCTAAGCAAAGAAGTGATTTGAATGAAGTGAAAAGATTCACTTTGGCTGAGGTGTTAAAAATGGTCTGTTGGAAGCAAGGGAAGAAAAAGGAAGACCAGGCAGGTGATTATTGCAAAGTGTAGGCAAACAGTAGTTTGGACCAGGGTCACAGGAGCAGAGATGGTAGACAGAGATCAGAGTCCAGATACAGTAATTAGCGGTTTTTACTGTCCTTTATAGTGCATAGGAGAAAGAAATTCAGGAAGATTCTAAGGGTTTTTTACTTGTGTGATGACAAAGGTGTAGATGGCATTAATTGTGATGGTCAAGGTTGCAGAATGAGTATATTTTGGGCAGGAGAAAATGGAACCTGTTTGTACATGTTAATTCTAAATTGTCTATTAGACACCAGGTGGAGAGGTCAGGTTTATTTTTTTACTTCATTGGGTTTGAATTCTTTTTTTTCTATTTATAGAGTTGTAATGGTCCTTATGTTCCTTTGTTTTCAAGGTGGTGGTCTTGGTTACATAGAATTTGATGTTAGTGCTCAACTGAGAGAAGAAAGAAATATTAAGAAGTAGTTTCAGCAAAAGTAATAAAAAAGGATCTATAGATAATAATTTGTAACTTGGATTCAGTTTCCAAAAGACAGACATGTCTAAGAAGCCATGCAATATCAGTGCCACACACATGACTTAAGGATACCCAAAGGGTAGCTGACAACCTATTCCAAGTGTTTAAAATAAACTAGATATTGAAGAAGCATGTTTGAAAAAATTTTTTAAAAGTAGTGTTCATAAATAACTGTACTAATGGTTCTTAGTCTCCACACAGACATCAAAACATGAACTCATTGGTGCATAGAGCTAAACAAAAATAAAACTCTGAGACCAGACAACAAAATAATTTCTGATGCTTGGCTAATGACATATCTGCATCAGGGCTGACATCACATAGCTCAAGCTCAGCCTGGCTCAAGGAACGAAAAATAAAACTGCAGGAGCATCAACATCTTAAGAGACCTTGTTATGGTCTCTGCACCAAGGGAATCTAGCTTGGAAACTTGGGATCTAGAGAAGAAGCTATGCTCTGCCCAAGGCAAAGCCAGATTATTATTAGTAGCAATAAATGTTTCTGATTATGTCACAGAACTTGCTGTCCTGGTCTCTAACAACGGATCACCATTAAATCTGGCATGTTTGTGTGTCTGGGGGTGGTATTGGTTCTGTTGTTGAAATCGGCACGTTCCCATCTGCCTACTTTTGTGATCATGTAAGTGTTTGAAGGTGCCAGAATGAGCACGGAAGTTGGACAGGAACGTTTTCCCAGAAGAAATTACAAATAAACAAAATCCTAAGAGGATTTATCGCCACGGAAGCAGCCCAGAGTCAACCCCTGGGTTCTAAAAGAATGCTCAGTATGGCCCAAGTTTGCGGACTGGCTTCTGCTCTCGGTCAGCTTTCAGCCAGATTGGTGAGGGCTGGCGCCAGGGCCATCTGGGAGAGGCGACCCCACGCTGCTGGGTCTCCCGGGACTGGATGCCAAGGATGGGTAGGGGCGCAGCGTGATGGGGGGCGGGTGTTGGGAAAGACAAGTCTCGCGCTCTCCTCAGTCACCAAGACTTGGCGGCGCCTCCTCTGGGCCAGTCAGTGCCGGGGTTAGGCCAGATCAGCTCAGGGCGCTGCAATTCCCTCGCGGCCCCAGTGCTGGTGTCACCTGGTCGCAGCCAAGGTGCTGCTCGCGAGCGAGGGCGCGGCCGGCTGGCGGGCGCGGAGAGCGCGAGGGGGCGGGACCGGCGCGACGGGGCCGCCCGCCTCCCCGATGATGCGGCGGCCGCCGACTGGCCTCCGCCTTGTCACTCACTGCTCACCATGGTTGCAGCACAAAGCAACAAGCCCCGGAGGCCGCTTCCTCCCTGAGGAGCGGCTCGGGCGGCCGGAGAAGGCGCAGGAGGAGGAAGAGGCGGAGGAAGAGGAGGGGAATCGCCGCTTCCCAAACACACTCTCCAAGGGGGCTGTGCGCGGCGCTCGACTCGGCCCTCGGACACCCTCCCGCCGCCGGGAGTCCGGACCTGGGCTACCCGCGGTCCCTCTTCCCCTGCTCCACCGCGCGCAGACGAGGAACAAAGTTGCCGAGGGTGACCCGGAGGCTGTAGCCCGGCTGGGGCTCTGGCCGCGGCGGCGCCGGCGCCGGCGCCGAGGCAGCTCCGTTCCGCGCGCGCCGATGGGGGTAGGCGGTGGCGGGGCCCACGACGGCGGCCGGAGCAGCAGAGGCGGCGGCGACGGCGGCGGGGCGGCGCGAGGGGATGCAGCAGCAGTCGGGAGGGACGGCCGAGCCCAGTAGACCGAGCCCAGGAGCGGCGGCGACTGCAGCCGAGGCGAGCGGGCTTCGCTGCGCCCGGACCTGAGCCTGACCCACCCGGTCCGTCCTGCAGAGCAGCGGCGTCCAAGTGCCCAAGGACTGGGGACGCAGGAGACCCGAGTGCTTCGCGGAGACCCCTGGGCGGCGACGCGAGCCCTTGAGAGGAGGGGGCGACCCTCGCGCAGGGGGAGAGGAGGCTCCGCCTGCCTGCAGCCCTCCCCCTCGCTACTGCCACTCGTACCTCCCTAAAAATAACTCGGGCCCGCTGGGGCCAGGAGGAGCCGCCAGTGTCCCCCGAGCGGAGCGTGAGGAGGCGTGTCGAGCCAGGGCCAGGAGGGAGCCGGGCGCGCCTGTAAACCTACGGAGCCGAGCGGCGAGGAGGAGGAAGGGGACTTCCCTGCTGCCTGGAGCGCCTCAGGCTTGACCGCAGGGACCCTCCCGGCCGCGCGTTTTGGGAGCTGAGCGCCGAGGGCGCCCACCGCGCCTGTCCCGCGCGCTCGGCCCGGCCAAGCCGCCCTCGCGCCCCGCGCAGCCGCCGCGGTTTGGCTGATTAGCCCGGGCGGGCCGCGCAGGGCGGCGGCGGCGGCGGCGGCGCTGGGCCGGGAGGAGGCCAGCGAGGGTGCCGAGCGGCCCCGGCCCGGCCCGCGCGGGGAGATGGCGTCCTACGTGGATAACAGCTTCCGCCAAGCGGTGATGAAGAACCCCGCCGAGAGGACCCCCCAGGTGAGACCCGCTGCCTCCGGTCGCCTGCACCGGGCCGGGTTTGTTTCTCTCAGGCTGCACCCTTTCTTCTCCTCCGCCACCCTGTCCTGACACAGTTCTCCCCAAGCACCCCACTTCTCACATCAGGACTTCCAGGCCTTCCCACCTCCGAGGCTTTTCTCAAGGGCGTCCTGGATTTATTTTTCCCTCCCTTTGCTATTCTTTATACTTCTCACTAGTGAGCTCGGATTGCCCGGCGACAGAGGGGTGTGTGTGTGTGTGTGTGTGTGTTCACGCGTGGACCTTCTCCAATTAGCTCCCCTGCTCCGCAGCAGTGCTCGGGACCTCAGTCTCAGCGGGTGGGGTCTTACCTTCCCTGTGCCAAAGATTACTCTTGCCACCCTGATTTCTGGTTCCCTTCCTTCCCTTGCATGTGGCTTTCCTTTAGACTTCAGTGGTGTTTGATTATGTGGGTATAGGAGGAAACTTGTAGGGTTCTGGGAAAAGTCCATGTTGAGCTTCTAAAGTAGAACATTGAGGTTTGTGTATTTATTTACTATTTTACTTTTTGGAAAAAAAAGTTGCTGCTCTTCATTGAAGGGGAATCAGTTGAATAGTCAGTTTCAAGAGTTTTTAGTTTCAATTGCAGATGTAACTGCAGAGCCGGCACATTCAAAAACACCCCCCTGGAAGGGCACCCTGCGGATTCTTCTGGTGTTGCACAACCTTGTCAAAAGTAGACGAGTTTGTTAACCTTTCTATGTGTGTTTACCGCCAGGCTTCTTTTTCCTCTTACTTCAAGTGGAAGAATTGCTCCTGAGGTTGGATTTGGTCATCTCAAGTTGGACTAGAGATTTATATTTTATAAAAATGTGGTGGTTTGATTTTCTTAGCTGTAAGTTTCTGAGATGATAATGACGCATATTCCTAAGCATTGGGATGTTGACTACAGGGTATCCTTCTTGCCAACCTTCTTAAGGCAAATAAGCTCTTCTGATCCTGGGACCATCAGGTACATTAGGATCGAATGCTTGAAAAGAGTTGCTTTGCTTGTTAGGTGTTGGATGACATCTGTCCAAATCCAAATTGCTCTTATTTTCTGACATTGATTATTCTTTAATGTGGGGAGAACAGAATAACATAGAATCTTCCGCTGGTTGCCATTGGACAAGCCCCAAGAACGGCACCTGGTACCATTTTGATTTTTCATTTTCTCTGATGGAGCTGTCACATCTGGGGGATCATGGATTGATATCACATATTTACCAGACCTATGGAAAATGGGCCATAATTTTACAAGGCAATTTATTTTAGTGTCTCCAGAAACTTCCTATTCTCAAACGCTGTTTCTGTGATGATCAAGGAATGTTCTGCTTTGATCTTGTCTCCCCCCCCTTGGTGTTTCAGTGCCTCTCAAGTGCCTTCCTCCACCAGAGTACTGCTTTAAAATTTTCAGTTGCATTAGAGTCTTCTGCACCTGAAAATGCACATTCTAATCCCAATGGGAAGGAAAAGCAAATTTCAGTGAGATATTTCACTTCTTTTCAAGAATAGTGTTTGAAGTGCCATGTTTGAAATCACACATGCTGAGAATATTAGAACCTAGCTAGGCTGGTCAGGAATGATGTCAGAGCCTTGTAGTGGAAATTAGAGATGGGGGAAGTGGTGTCTTCAGTTGATTAGTTAGAAGAATAACAATGCTTGAAACCTACTATCAGGTGGACGGATGGATCGGCAAACAAGACTGGAAGAGACAAAAACCTCCTCTGTGACAGCCTGTGTGGATTGTGCCAAGTAAATGAACTGTTAAACTTTCCTTTTCCCCTGCCAGTTGTATAGAATGGAGTAAAAACTGACCCAGCATAGAACTTGGCCTGAGTCAGAAGTAAGTGGGCCAGTTACTACTAATACCACACCATGAAAGCCCCATTGACAATCTGAAAGCAGCATCCCTACTCCCCCCGCCCCCCCCCAACCTTCATAGAAAAGGTAAACACAGAAAAACTTACCAAACATTTTGAACATTCTTACTCTTCAGCCCCATTAACTTTGATATTCATCATTTGGGTTTTACTTGCGCAGACGACACCCCCCCCATTTGTTTATTGTTTTCAAGAGAAAGTACCTTGAAATGTGAATGTTTTCCATCTTTTCCTGACTAGTCAGAAATAATCCATCTTTTAAAAGTTTGAAATTTAAGTAGAAAAGAAATGCTTCTAGGAGTGGTGTTGCCTGCCTGTAATCCCAGGTACTCTGGAAGCTGAGGCGGCAGAAGGATGGGAAGTTTTTTAATTGTTGTTGATCTTTTTAGTTATACATGACGACGGTAGAATGTATTTTGACAAATTATACATACACGGAGTACAACTTCCCATTTTTCTGGTTGTACATGATGTGGAATTACATTGGAAATTGAACATGGAAAATAATGTCAAACCGTTCTACTGTCTTTCCTATTCCCATTTCCTGTTCCTTTCTTGAATCCCTCTTTGTCAAATTGAGTTTACTTCTATTCTTCTCTGATCTACCCCCCACTGTTATTGTGAGTTAGCATCCACACAGCAGAGAGAACATTCAGCCTTTGGTTTGGGGGCGTTGCCGTAGCATGATAGTCTCCAGTTCCATCCATTGACTGGCAAATGCCATAATTTCATTTCTCTTTATGGCTGAGTAATATTCCATTGTGTGTATATACCACATTTTCTTTAGTCATTCATCTGTTGAAGGGCACCTAGGCTGGTTCCATAGTTTAGCTATTGTGAATTGAATTGCTATGAACATTGATGTGGCAGTGTCACTATAAAATGCTGATTTTAGGGCTGGGATTCTGGCTCAGTGGTAGAGCGCTTGCCTTAGCACGTGCGAGGCCCTGGGTTCGATCCTCAGCACCACATAAAAATAAATAAATAAAATAAAGGTATTGTGTCCAACTACAACTGAAAAAAAATTAAAAAAAAAATGCTGATTTTAAGTCCTTTGGGTATGTATATACTGAGGAGTGGGATAACCGGGTCAAATGATGGTTTTATTCCAAGTTTTCTGAGGCATCTCCATACTGCTTTCCAGAGTAGTTGCACCAATTTTTAGTCCCACCGCAATGTATGAGTGTACCTTTTCCCCAACATGCTCACCAACATTTATTGTTACTTGTATTCTTGATAATTGCCTTTCTGACTGGAGTGAGATGAAATACCAGTGTGCTGTTTTTAGAATTTTTTTTTTTTTGTAGTTGTAGATGGACAGAATGCCTTTATTTTATTTCTTTATTTTTATGTGGTGCTGAGGATTAAACCCAGTGCCTCTACCACTGAGCTACATACAGCCCCAGTCCCTATCAATATGTGTTTAACAAAAAAAAAAATTAATTGATTAATTAATTTTTATGTGGTGCTGAGGATTGAACCTAGGACCTCTCATGTGCTGGCCTCTACCGCTGAGCCACAACCCCAGCCCTATCAATGTGGTTTTCATTTGCATTTCTCTAACTAAGTTTAAGGTCACCTATAACTAAAAAATAAATATTTAAAAAAAGACTTTTTTTTTCATATATTTGCTGACTGATTGTATTTCTTCTGTGAAGTGCTTGCTCAGTTCTTCTGCCCATTGGATGGCAAGTTTGAGTTTAGCCTCATCAACTTAAAATAAAAAATGCAAAGGGCTGGCGTTATGGCTCAGTGGTAAAGCACCCCTAGGTTCAGTCGCTCATACCGCTTAAAACAAACAAACAAAAAACCCTAAACTAACATATTAAAAGACTACTGTGCTTGTTAATGCAAAAGTGGAACTTTACACTTGCCTGTAATCCCAGCGGCTTGAGAGGCTGAGACAGGAGGATCAGGAATTCAAAGCCAGCCTCAGCAAAAGTGAGGCGCTAAGCAACTCAGTGAGACCTTGTCTGTAAATAAAATACAAAATAGGGCTGGGGATGTGGCTCAGTGGTGCGTTCCTCTGAGTTCAAACCCCAGTACAAAAAAAAAAAAAAAAAAAAAAAAAGAGGAGTGAGGTTTTTGTGTAAGTAGTGTCTAGTCTCATGAATACTGGAGAGTTAGAACTCTGTAATATAATCAAAGCAACCATTTTAAAAAAGCTTGAAGGACATGAATTAGGAAAGTTTTGCCATGGTGTTTCCTTCTGTTTCTGAGGATAGATTCCATAAAGGAGTTTATGGGATTCTCACAGGAAAAAGAAAGTGCTTAGAAAGAAAAGAATAAAGAAAAATGCATTTTTTCATTAAATTTAATTCTTTTTTCCCTTCTTTTCTTTCTTTCTTTCTTTCTTTCTTTTTTAATCAGGTCAGCCTAGTTCTTTTTCTATACTCTGTGAAGTCAGTTTTGTATTTAGGTCAATCAATTGCCTAGAAGTAAACTCAATGTCACTTGTGTAACCTAAGAAGTTGGCTATAGGAGAATCTAGGGTGGGGAGATTCTTGGTAACTTTGAATTAAGAGCATTTCATATCCACCTGGAAAACCAGAACCTACTCTATAGGCATTTTACTGGGAAGGGGCAATAAGTAAGGAGAAGTATAGAAAAAATTGTCATCTAAATTTTTAGCCAAATCATGCATATTCAGATTCAAGAAGCTCTCACTGTTTCACCTGATATTCTGAGAGGACGGAAAAAACTGTATTTAATCTAGTGTTTGTCCTATACTGTGAATTCTAGTTAATGGGGCATTCTGTTCTTAGACAACATACTCCCTTGAAAATAATGAGCAGGGGCTGCGGCTGTGGCTTAGTGGTAAAGCGCTTGCCCAGCATGCATGAGGCACTGGGTTCGATCCTCAGCACCACATACAAATAAAATAATAAAGATATCGTTGTCACCTATAACTAAAAAATAATTATTAAAAAAAGAAAATAATGAGCAATAGACATTCTATTGATATTTTAAAATGTACCTCTGCTGAAAAACTGGACTCTTACTTAAGTAATTGCTTTATTCAACTATTTAGGTTTGTGTCTTTAATCACTTAAATGAGATTTGTGGTTACCAAAGCAATTTAATGAACTGAAAGATAAATAAATTACAAACAGCTTTAGATTTCAAGGCTTTATACAATAAAATAATTTTCTAAACTGTTAACTTGTTGAGTTCAGGCCCTTTGAAATGCTTCTTTGGAGTGTTTAAATAGCTTAATATTTTAGTTTTCCAGGTGAAACATATATTACAAAATTGTTTCCTCTACTTTAAAGACCAAATTTGTGTGTGTTTAGCTAATTGTAAAAGTTACTTTTAGATAGGGTATGTATAAAATAACTCACCCTATTTCCTAGTTAATATCTTACTTTGCCTTTCATTATTAAAAATTTTTTGGGCTATTGCACCATTTGATTTAGTTGCTAAGTCATGAATTTGTCAGGTGTGAGTTCCTTGGAGAGTACAGGGTTTAGGTTTTTGCAAAAGTCACTCGGTAGAATTCATCTTGAGTCATAATGAGAAAGCTGAAGGAAAAATACCTTTAGCATAGAGAACTTTAAATTATGAGAATTAGTACAATAGAATATCTCTGACAAATATTTAACTTTCAAATGTAGGGGAAGAATTATGTGTATTACAGTTAAATTTTCCATTTGAATTTCTTTTTACCATTGTTTATGAGTAGACTCATTTTCATTTGATAGCTTGTACTTTGATTATATTTTTACTTGGTTCTGGCCTGTAGTAATAATATTTATTTTTTAAGTAGTTTTTGTTCTTAAAACTACTAAACTATACACAGTTTGAAAAGCATATTTCCCAAAGAAATAATTGGTCACAAACATTTAACTTTCATAGAAGTGATATGTGAATTTGTTGGGTAAAAAACATACATTTATAACTAAAATACTAATTTCAGACTTTATTAGCATGTGGCTTTGAACAAGTGAGGACTTAAGTTTATGGCAAAAAATAGTAACATTCTTTTGCAATATTAGTGAAAGCCTGAAAGTCTTCAAATAGCCTGTTAAACATTTAGTAATTAACAGTTTCATAATTAGCTTTGCATATCTTGGCTGAGGATCAAAATGATCCAGCTGCTGGTTTCATTGTGGTAAATGGGAGTTCACAGAATAGGACTGCCTTGTTTCCAACTTTTTACCTCCCTTTCCAAGAAAGGACATAAAAACAAAACCAGTTATAACCTCTTCTATCATTTTATTAATGATCTTACTGTTTAATAAGCAAGAGAGGATATTATTAAAAATTTTTTGGGCTATTGCACCATTTGATTTAGTTGCCTCCCTTTCCAAGAAAGGACATAAAAACAAAACCAGTTATAACCTCTTCTATCATTTTATTAATGATCTTACTGTTTAATAAGCAAGAGAGGATACACTGTAACTGCCAAGCTCAAGTTCAGCCTCCCCCACCCTCCATTCCCATACTGGGAATTGAACCTAGGGTGCTTCACCAATGAGCTACATCCTCAATACTTTATTTTTATTTTGAGACCGGGTGTCCCTAAGTTACTGAGGCTGGCCTTGAACTTTTGATCCTCCTGCCTCAGCCTCCTGAGTAGCTGGGATTATAGGTATTCACCACTGTACCTGGCTGAAGCTCAATTCTTGAAATAAAACGTTCGTTGCTTCATAAGAAAGCATTGTATTTAATTTTTTTTTATTGTGGATTTGCAAACAACTTTTTTGGGGATAGATTTTGAGGAATTTAAATTGCAATAAGGTCTTTCTTTTGGTGATATTTGAAATTCAGGTCAATCAAGTAATAGTGGGATATGCCTCAGATGTAAGTTGACTATATGAAATAATTACCTGATAACCTTTTAGAAAACACAGAAAGACTGCTTCTGCTTGATGCATATGAAAACTTTAAGAAAGTTTTGTTATTTATTTTGTACATTTTATATCCAAATAACTTTGGAAACTGGCAGTAGTCAGTGGTTCCTTGATATGTGCATATTATAAGATATTTCCTTTCTTCATTCCAGTTTTAATGATTCCTTTATCTGTAAAATGATAATCACTTACTGATGTTGTTTTATGGATCAAGTGTTTAGCTCAGAGCCTAATGATAGTTTGCTCTCCCTCCATCTCTTTTTCCCTCTCTCCCTTTCTCTCTCACTGTACTGGGGATTGAACCCAGGGCCTTGAGCATACTAGGCAAGTACTGTACCACAGAGCTACAACTCCAGTTCTGAGAATTCTCTTTAAGACTGAGGTCCAGGTCTGGGGTTGTGGCTCAGTGGTAGAGCGCTCGCTTAACATGTGTGAGGCACTGGTTTAGATTCTCAGCACTGACTGCATATAAATAAATGAATAAAATAAAGGTCTATCTACATCTAAAAAAAAAAAAATTGAGGTTCATGGAAGGCCCTGGGTTTCAGATCCCCAGTACTATAAAACAAAAAACAACAACAACAAAATGACTGATGTCTATTCTTCTGGCTTGATGGTTGGATACCTCAGTTAACAGTGGAGATGGATTAGAAGTATTGCAGGAGGAGCTGGAGTTGTTGCTCAGCAGCAAAGCGCTCACCTACCGTGTGTGAGGTACTGGGTTCGATTCTCAGTATCATATAAAAATAAATAAATAAAAATAGAAATATTGTGTTCAACTAAAAAAAAAAAAGAAATATTGCAGGAGTATTATCTGCTGAATGGGCTAGCTGAATGTGTGCATGTGGATGCCAACTACTCATTGTACTAAACTGTGTTTGCATTATGCCAGCATGGCCTAATCATGGCCAGTGATAATGATGAACATTTGCTAGTTCACAGGGAAAAAAATACAAGTTGTTGATAATTTTCTTGATTTTTAAATTTTTTTTATTTTTTTATTTTTTTATTTTTTTTGGTGGTACTGAGGATTGAATCCAGGGGCACTCTATCACTGTGCTACAACCCCAGCCCTTTTGTAGGGGATCTTACTAAATTGCTGAGGCTGGTCTTGCACTTGCTGATGTCCTCCCATATCAGCTTCCCAAGTGATTGAGATTATAGATAGGCATGCACCACTCCCTGCATCTGGCTGATTGTTAAAAGATTTTTTACTTACACTATTTTTCCTTAAAGCTTGATATCTTCTACTACATATACATTCCAGGAATCCAATATGACGTATAAGTGCTCCTTGACTTATGGTGTGGTTACATCCTGACAAACTGATTTTAAGTTGAAAATATTGTTAAGTTGAAAATTAATTAAATGCACCTAACCTAACAAGCATCTATAATGAAGCAACACTCCACTGGATAGTATTGGTTGTTTACCTTTGTGATAGCATGCTGGACTGGGAGCTATGAGTTGCTTCCAAGTCTGTAGAGAGTACTGCATATTGCTAGCCCAGGAAAATACTAGAAATCAAATTTTGAAGTGTGGTTTCTACTGAATGCATTTAGCTCTTTCACACCATTGTAAAGTAAAAAACAAAAAATAAAATAAAAAACCCACATCAAACCATTTTAAGTAGGGAACTATCTGTATCTGATTTATCATATAGTTATGCTAATATAATAGTATTTCTTAATGTGTAGTGGTAATGTGAACATTCTGTCCTTGGGAAGAGTTGAAGAATTAGAAATTTAAGCAGGCAAAAATGGATGTATTTATTTAAAGGCTCAAATTGACTTGTGATGACACAATGTAATAATTGTAGTGAGTTTTTGGAAATAGTTCTTTATGTTGCTATAATAAATATCTGAAGTAATTAACTTAGAAATGGCTTATTTTGGCTCACAGTTTTGGAGGTTTTGGTCAATAATTGGGCATACCTATTGCTTTTAGGCCTGATGCTGGCAGGAAGAGAAAGAGAGAGTGTTAGTTGGGTGTCACTGTTCCTTTCAAGGGCATTGCCTGTGACCTGATGACCTCTCATTATTTTCCACCTCTTAAAGGTTGTAGCACTACCCAATAGCACCACTCTGGGGATGATGCCTTTAGCATGTGGGCCTTTGGGGACCATTCTGCCTCTAAAACTAATGCTGTCGCACTCCTCTGTATCATTTTTTTTGTTTAGATGGATTAATTTATGTTGATAAATTAGGAAGAGAAGCAATTTGTAGTGCATATAATTGATGTTTTTGTAGCTTTGTCAGAGCTAGAGAATGTGTGTATGTAGTAAAAATATGTTCAGTGGTTATGTCATTTTGGGAGAAAAATATGCAGATTGTCACATTATTTAAAAAATTTTTTTAGTTGTAGATTGTTACAATACCTTTTATTTTTATTTATTTTTATGTGGTGCTGAGGATTGAACCCAGTGCCTTATATGTGCTAGGCAAGTGCTCTACGCTGAGCCACAACCCCAGCCTTGTCTTATTATTATTGTTTTTTAGGTAGATACACTCAATAACTATTTTTATGTGATGCTGAGGATCCAACCCAGTGCCTTACAAGTGCTAGGCCAAGTGCTCTACCACTGAGCTCAATCCTCAGTACCAAAAAAAGTGCATGAGTGAGATCATACAATATGTGACCTTCAGGTATTGCCCATTTTCCACCCTGCATAAAGGTTCAGCCAGGCCCCTGTCACATTATTTTAATGGTTAGAATTTTTATCTTTTCAGGGGGAAAAAAATCCCCCATGATCTCATGCTAATTAGCCACCACTTACTGAACTGTAGAATGTGTTTTTTGTGATATTTAGGTATTTCCTTTTCTCCTCCAGTCTGTGAAAGGAATTACCTTTGATGTGTTGTGGTGTTGGTAGGGTTAGGTTTTATGGAAGTTTAGTCCTTGTGTTTTAAATTGTCTTGGCTCCACTATTTCTGTGCTTTCACATCCTTTGTGAGTAAAAAGTATTTTGTAGCAGTTGTTGTTGGTGACTTGAAGAAGACCTTTATTTTCTCATTGGAAGTAAACTCTTCCCTCCTGCTGTGGTTTCTCATTGCTTCCTTCCCACAAGTTGTAAATCATAGATTGCAGAGCTTTAGAATTTTTTGAATATTAGTATGTGCTAATGAACAGAAATAAAAATTTGCATTTTGCTCCTTTGGCCAAGCCGACACTCTACTATCAGGCCCTTGGCAGCTTTGTCTTTCTCTACCCATGGAGTTTGTTTCTATTCAGCATAAAAGCTAATAATGAAAGAAGGAATCCTAAATAAGAATTAATCATTAGCTGGTCATTCTGGGGAAAACTGATATAAACTTTCCTAGAAGCTAACAATCAGTGCACCTAAGAGGGTTAGGGGGCACTGTGGTGATTATCTGATTTCTCCTGAGAATTCATTCTAAAGACTCATTTTTGAAAAATATTAAACTTAACTTTGAGGTAATATAGCTTCACATGCAGTTGTGAGAGGTAATATGGCGATCCTGGGTACCCTTTACCTGGGTTTTCCCTCTATTAATATCTTGTAATAGTGCAGAATATTGACATTGATTAGCTGAGATTAGGAAGATTACAGCACTACGAAGGATTCCTCTTGTTGCCCTTTTATAGCCACATACGCTTTATGTGGCTAACTTACCTCTCTGGCAATCACTGATCTGTTCTGCATTTCTGTAATTTTGTCATTTCAAAAATAATATATGGGCAGGTCTGGCATGGGGCTCACACTTGTATCCCAGCCACTCAGGAGGCTCAGGCAAGAGGATCACAAGTTCGAGGCCAGCCTCAGCAACTTAGTGAGACCCGGATTCAAAATAAAAAATGAAAAGGGCTGGGGATGTGGTTCAATAGTTAAGCACCCTTGGGATTCAATCCTCAGTACCAAAAAAAGTACAGGAGTGAGATCATACAATATGTGACCTTCAGGGATTGCCCATTTTCCACCCTGCATAAAGGTTCATTACCTTTTGGCTAAAATATCACTACCGTTATTAGCGAATGGTTTGGCCTTGAGTTCCTAAAATAACAATAATATTGGGGATGAAGGTGGTAGTGCAAGGTGAGATGGATTTCAATAGTGATAGTGAAGACAGAATTCTATAATGATGTTTAAAAAACATAGATCAAAGATCACAAGGTCTAGCATGAGCAAGAGTAGTGATATTTGTAAACCTTTGGGATATTTCAATATATGTATCAACTGTCCACAATTTTTTGTTTTTTATAATAGTGGAAGTAGTAAAACTAGCTTTAGCTGTCATGATCTCTCAAAGAAATTACTTGATCTGTTCCAACTGAAGATTTTTTTTTTTCTTAATCTGAAGGAAGTCTAATGGATGTACAGTACTCTTCCCTTATCTGCAGGAGATGTATTCTGAGGCCCCCAGTGGATGCCTGATCCTGTGGCATCCTCTTTACTGAGCCTATATACTGTTACTTTTTTATGCATACCTATGATAAAGTATAGTTTATAAATTAGGCCCAGTAAACTTGCTGTGATAGCCCACAACTATGATTCCACTACATGGGAGGCTGAGGCAGGAGCATCACAAAGGTCAAGGTCAGCTCAGGCAATTTAGTGAGAGCTTTTTCAAAATATTAGAAGACTGGGGATTGTAGCTCCAGTGGTAATTGCCTCACATGTGGAATCAATCCCTACTATAGCCCCAAGTCAGAAAAACTAAGAGATTAACAAAGATAATAATAGAAAAATTATATTTTGTAATAAAATCGCCAGTACCACTGCTCTTACTCTTTGGGGCCATTATTAAGTAAAATAAGTACTGCAGCTAATCTGATAATTGAGAAGGCAATCAGACAACTAACGGGAGTTACAGCACCAGTAATGAGACTTACATTCTATGTCTCCTGATACTGTGCACTGAGGAGGAAATATCTATGGTATACTTTTTCTTATTTTTTGGCAGTGTTGGGGATCAAACTGAGAGCCTTGTGAATAGTGGGCAAAGTATTCCACCACTGAACTACATACTCAGCCCAACATTCTTACTAAAAAACAAAAAACAAAGAACAACAACAACAAAAAATCAACCCAAGTGGAGAAAACATCAGACAGACTCAAATTAATGCAAAATAACTGGCCAGTTGCTGCAGTCTGGGTGGGCATAAATAACCCAGCTGCCACGAAGCACTTGTAGGTTCAAAACAGCAATTCTTTATTGCTGAACTTCCCCAGCGCTCCACACATGCTCCCTAGGAACACCCTCACCCTCCACCAGGGAACTCCAAAGTATGGGGCGCCCTAGGCAGCAAGAGCCGCCCTATTGCCAGACATTAAAAGTCAAATATACAATTGAATACACAGCTTAACATAACCATCATCATCTCAATGGCTCCCTGGCGGCACCCACTCCCTTCCGGCAATATGCCATGCGTCATCCTGACTCAGCTGTGGCCCTCAACAGCCAGTATTCCTCAAAATTGTTGGAGAAATGCTGAGAACTATCACAGATTGGAAGAGACAAAGGAAATCTGGGATTCTGAAATTGATGTATTTTATTATGCTTTTTAAAATGTTGAACGAAGGGAGGCTCAGTGAAGGGGACAGGAAATTTGTGAACTATTTTTTATCACTTTTTTAAATTTCAAAATTAAAAGGAAGCATAGCTTTTGGAGATTTTTGTTTGTTTTTGTTTGAACCCAAGACCTCATGCCTGCTAAACAAGTAAACAAGAGTTCTACCAGTAGGCTATATCCCCAGCCCTTTTTGGAATTATTTTTGAATCTGGAAAAAGGCTACCAGATTATTATTTTTTAAAACTAAATCTTTCTCCTGATCTGATTTAATCTTAATCTTAATGAAGAGCCAGAACCTTTTAGTTGAATATTTTGTATGCATTGGGCCATTGGTACAATGAATGAGGCTGCATATTAGTTGGAGAGAATTTAAAACACACACACACACACACACACACACACACACACACACACACACAAACACAGGCTAATAAATAAATGGGTAAGGGAAGCTAAATTAACTTTTAAATTATTTATTCACTTTGTCCTTATCTGTATTTTTTAAATATTTAGAAGATGAATGTTTTGTACCAGTTTTCAATGTTTCATGATCCTGAATTTAAGTAACTAGATTATTTGGTATAAGAAAAAAAAAAAGTGTAGGAAGTAGAAAATTCCATGTTTATTAAGCAAAATGGAAAAGAAATTGGTTTTAGCTTAACAAAGTTAATCTCAGTGAAATTTGAATTGTATTGTGCCATCTCCTTTTAATTCCCTGGGAATTTAAAAATTCTTTGTTACTTTTGGTAGGAGGAGGGATGGAGGGAAGAGAAGGGGAATAAGGGAGGGAGTCACAAGGGCGCGTTCAAAAATTCTAGTGTAAGGCTGCATTATAGCCATGGATGATGATAAACTGACCTGCAGATGTTCATTATTTTCACTTAGATTTCTTTAGAACATTATTGGATCCAAAAAAGAAACTTAAAAAAAAAAGCTTAAAAAAAAAAAATCAACTCAAGCAAAAATCTCTACAAATCTTTCCCTTCTCACATATATGTCTTTGCATTTAGAGTAAAGTCTCCATGCCTGCCCTCTGGATTCCTCACACACTTGTCTCCCCAAGTGGAAATACATGCTGTTTTTGTAAATATGTAACTTTTTTCTGTAACTATAAAAATTGGTGTTGGATGATTGGACTTATTAAAAATATGGGATCTAACTATAAAAATATAAGCAAAGTGTTTATTAGTAAGAAAGACATAAATCATGTGTTTTTAATATTTTAAATTAATTTTTTGTTTGATAGTTTTAGTAATAATTGCATTTGAGGGCATAAATGAAAAAGAAGACTCCTGGCCAGGTTTTGGGGTAACTGAAATCTAATAAGAAAATAAGAGGAAAGCTGTTTACACATAAGGTGTGGACTAAATCCCTTTAGCAGTCATTCAGTTGTTCTTTATGTAATTAACTACTGGAATGATGCAAGACAAAACTTTTCTAATTTTTTTCTTCTCTAAGTTACACAACTTTTTCTTTTAGAGACACTCTGTTAGGGAATGCTTGATCAAATTGTGAAAAATATTTGATGATTGATTTTGAGTTATTGAGAAACTGCTTAATCAAGTTTATATATTTCCAATCAAATAGAAATGAGTATCAAAAACTGAGGGGTTAGAAAAATTTGAAATACGTGTCGTAAGTGCCAAGAAGTGAGGTAGTAAGGAAGAATTTATAGCATTTCAGATTGTTTCTAATCATTCATTTCTGATTACCACCACCTTCTTTTCTTGTGGAGCTGGAAAAAATTAAGGAGAGCAAACTTTAAGGGCAAACATTTCCTGTCTGCCTATTCCTTGGATTTAAAGTACCATAAACATTTTTTACACATATACAATGTACTTAGAGACCCCAAAGTTCTTTATTCCTAAATGTGAACTTCCAAACCTAGTCATCATCTAAGACTTATGTTGCACTGGTTGGGAATTCCTATCTTGATTCCATTTTTAAATCTATGTCACCCAGTTACAGAAAACTCTGTGGCATGGTAAAACCATTTCACTTTAAAAGTCCTTGTTCCCACTTTATATATTCTGGAATATATAATTATAAATTAATCCTTAATTTTTTTGGTGTTCATAGAATAAGTTTTTTTTTTTTTAGTTTTTATTTTCACTTTCAGGAACTGGTATTTATTACCAAAGTCATATACAATGTTAACAAGATGTACAACTACAAAAAAAAAAAAATTGTGCACATTGCAGTCTCATTGCAAACAGACAAATGGAAACCTCGGTCCTTTAAAAAGTAATTCAAATTACTCCAAAAAGCAACTACATTTTTTAAACATGTTTATACATCCAGCCAACAAATGAAAATGGTTAACAAGAAAAAATACAAATTCAGAGGTCTGGTATTAATGTTTAAAAAAGGCACCTGCTGGGCTGGTGTGGTGGCTCAGTAGTAGAGCGCTTGCTTAGCATGTGTGAGGCATTGGCTTCGATTCTCAGCACCATATATAAATAAATAAACGTCTATTGACAACTGAAAAAAAAAAAGGCAACTGCTTATTGATTCGAACATCAATCTCTTGGCCACTCAGCTTCATGACATTCATCTGATGGGCTCTCTTAGCCACCTCTAGCGATTCAAACTTAACCACACTGCACACCTTGGACTTCCCATTCTTCATCTTGATGTTGGCGTACAGCACATGGCCACTTTTGTTGAATTTGTCCTTTAGCATCTTCCATGTAAAATCAGCATGGGGGATTTCTCACAAATATCCAGTAGGCCTTTCTGGCCACCCCAGGAGCATGGCTTCCAGCTCTGTGGCTTCCAGCTCTGTGGCTTCCAGCTCTGTCAAAGTTGCCACGTTCCATCTCAGTGGTGCTGTCAAAGTTGCTACCATTGCCACCACCCATGGCTAGGTCCAAGCGCTTAGTGCTAGTGCCCAGGGCTGGGCCCATACCTGGCCCATTCACTCCAGGCTACTGGCACCCATTTGCTCCAGGCCTGTGGCCTTGCGATTCAGGCTGGCCCGCATGCCTACCAGTCCCATGCACTCCATGCTCAGGCCCATGTGCTTACTGGCAGGGCCTGTATGCTCTACACCAGAGCCCATGTGTTCAATTGTGTGGCCCACACGGTCGCTCGACCTCAGAGCCAATGAGCTCCATACTGCAGGCCATGTTGTTGTACACTCGATGCCGGAGCCCATGCGGTCCATGACCAGGCCCCATGCACTTGATCGTGGTGCCCACTTGATCCATGCCTGGCTTAGGCCTGCACCCCTCAATGCAGTGAATCCTAAGGATGTTGTCTCTACTTCCACCTCCTCCCTGCTTTGCAAAGATCTGTCCTCTCCAGTGCATTACTTAGAATTTCATCTTTTAGGCCCATGTTTATTTATCCAAGATCCAAATTGCCACATGTTTTCCCTATCACGACCACCAAAAGGTCCCTTCCATTTTATTTATTACAAATCCTATGCCTTCCATTCCCATTCCTGCAGACCCTATGTTTTTCCATTCCAATGTCTTTGTTTGGTGATTGGCCCTCCTGGCTCTAACCCCATGCTAATACCACCAAGTCCATGGGGAAGTTGCTGTGGATGTTCAGGATGGAAAAAGTCTCCCTTTGGTAAAGACCTCTTATCCATTTGTACTTGCAGTGGTCTGTCAAATAGCGGTTGGCTGTTAAACATAGATATAGCTTGCATAGCTTCCTTGGACTTTTCAAAAGTCACAGTGCCTATTCCACAACTTTTCACATCTTTATCCTCCAGAATGTCTGCTTGAACTACCACTAAAAATTTCCTTCAGTTTCTTCCAGCCAATTTTACATTATAATCCAGATTTGCTACAAATACTGTGCTTCCAAGTCTTCTATCCTGTAATGCAGTGGATAATCTCATTTGGGATGTTAGGATTATTTAGGCTACTGAGTGGGGTATTAATCATTTCTGGGCCACTTGTCCCATACCCATCCCTCCAGTTGTAGCCATCACATTTTGCATTGCTCTCCTAGTGTGTTCACCATCAGGATCTTCTTTAACATTCAGTGGTCTTCTGCTCAGACTGTGCTTGTTTAGAACTTCAGTAGCTTTTTTCATACTCTCTTGCATCTTGAACTCAACAACAGCACATCCCTTTTTCTTTAACCAGGTCTTTAAGTGACTGCCATTTCACATCAAAAGGTATGTTTGTGATGAAGGTTCTGTATCTTTTAGTTGGGTTGGCATATGACTGAAAGCCATTGCCTCCTCTTTCTGTGTTTGTCTCCTTTCTCTTCTCCTTCTGAGTAGGTCGTTCTTCACCTGTCTTGTTGGAGCCCTGATGCCGCTCTCTACTTCCATTTTGGACTCTGTTGCTGTTACCTCTGCCGTCCCTTCGAGCCCTGCAACCCTGTTTTGGGTTTATTTAGTGTATTTCTTTCATATAACTTGGTGGTTATGACTTTGAAGTTCAGTGCACTATCCTTGTGGCTGTGGGCAGGTAACTTAATCTTAGTTTAGGATTCAAGGCTTTTTATTTTTTATTTTTTTTATTTTTTTATTTTTTTAATATTTATTTTTTAGTTCTTGGCGGACACAACATCTTTGTTTGTATGTGGTGCTGAGGATCGAACCCGGGCCGCACGCATGCCAGGCGAGCGCGCTACCGCTTGAGCCACATCCCCAGCCCCAGGATTCAAGGCTTTTTAGACTTCCTAGATTGTAAAAATTTCATAATACAGTGGGGCACTGATGTTGATTTGCCACATGTTTGTTTTCCAAAGGAAGCATGTTAAAATAAGTGTAAACTCAATATTCTTTATTTTATTGTTATAAAAATAAGGAGGTGATAATCTCAAAATAAGTGGTTGACTTTGTTTTACCATATTATTCTGTTTGATCAAAGATTGATGAGAATTTTACCACAGGTGGATATGGTAATGTTTACTAATCTTGTTGTGAAGATTAACTACATTAAGTTATATTAAAGTACTTAGCATAGTCTCTGGCATGGAGTGTTTAATAATATTTGTCCCTTTTCTTAGTATTTTTCAATAATTTCAATATCTTATTACTAAGATAATGTTTCATTATTAGTATATTATGATTAATTCATCACAGTGACTTAACAATATAAGTTGCTTAGATAGACTTGATTTATGGCATAGGTTTTATTCGGGTTGCATTATTATGCAACTTACTAAAATTGCTCTCTAGAGGCTTAACTAGGATCTTATTAAGAATCTAAAGGAAGGCAGTGCAGAGTGGGGTTGGTGCACAGGCTTAAGGATGTCATTGAGAATGGAACTTGTACTTAGTAAGTAAGGTTAGTCTTCAAAGACACAAGATTGTGGTTCCTCCACCAAGCAGGGAACAAAGGGGTGTTGGAAATCTTTTTCATGGTCAGAGGTTTGTCTTATTTTGCAAGAAAGCCCTTGTCTAGGTATTTGTTATTTGCCAGAGGTCCACTCCTGGCAGCGAAAAAGGTTGGAAATTGAGTATTTTGCTTTTAAGCCTCTATAGTGCAGAAATACAGGAAATTAAGAGATTAAGATTAATGTGTAATGTGAGCTGATAGTATTTTGTCCAGTTACTTCGCATAGAATATAGATGATTGCAATAGGTTATGCAGTGATTCTCAGGAGACTTTGAAAGTCTTAGTGGATAGAGCTACGTTGATGTAGCTACATTATGGAATCATGTGTTCAACTTCTTGGTTGACTTAGGTGTATGATTATTAATTTTCTGAACCTCAGTCTCTCTCTTTTTTAAAAATAGGGATACAAATACTAGTGGGTGAGCATTATGTATAAATATTTCTAAAATGTTGATATAACTTAAATATGATTTCTGTGGTAACTATTGTAAATGCCTCACCTGTTGATTTAGAATTTAAAAATACAGGCTTATGGCATTTCCTAAATTATTCCTTTTGTTTCAGATTTACTCTATTTAAAAAATTGTAAACATATTACTTCATTTTTTTCTAGTGTACTGATACTTCTGCCTGTAGTAATGCTTTGTCAGTTTTTCTGAGATACTAGGATCTTAATTTATTGTTCCTTCCCAAAGCTGAATCAATACTTTTTACAGGCAAGTATACATTTGTATATAAAGTACATGTGTAAAAGAAAGCTGTTTAAATAGAGTTCTGTACTTTGTTGAATTCATACTAGCTTTGATACTAAAACTATGTACTTTGCCCTGTCTTAAAGTAATTAATATGTTTTATGTTTTTTCTTTCTGATAATATTCAAAGATTTAATAGATAAACTGCTCCTAATGTTGCATGGTGGGGTCAGTAATTTGCCATCAGAAGCTAATTGCTAGAAATGTTACTTTGAAGAGTAGGGGTTATTTGTTATCTTTAAATTTGCTATTTTCACAAAGTATTTGTTTTGGTGGGAGTATAGCATGCTTGAATTTGAGTCTTAAGTTACTATCTTTGTTTCATTTAAAATGGATTAACTTGAGTTATGTCAGCCTCACTAAACTAAATTTATTGGGCTAGAACTTACTGTTCATCTTTAAACTCAGTGCTTGGCATACCTCTTAGTACAAAATTGGAAATGTTAAATGTTTAATGATTTGATCTTGCTTTTGAAAGTTGATGGGATACAAGGAAAAAAATAATTATATATTTCCATATTAATAGGATATTGAATAAAAGCTGAAAAGGAGCAGTAATTTTTGGTTCAATTTCTGCAACAAGTGCTTCTTTATAGAAATAAGAAATTTTCTGGAACAAAGTTATTCATATTTGATAGGCAGTTTGGCTCCCTATAAGATTAATCGCTTTGGTGCTGGTATTTTGAAACTGTCATTTATGTGATATTTTCACTGGTACTTCACATAGTGTGTGAATTCTTCCTCTGAACTCCTGTGATGTTTATTATTTTATGTGGGGCTTTAAAAATTATTTTTTGAGATTTTGATTATCATGAAGAATAATTTAAATAAATAATATATCTAACTGATGAAATCCAGTTCAATTTTTTTTTTTTTTTAATATTTATTGTTTAGTTCTCGGTGGACACAACATCTTTGTTGGTATGTGGTGCTGAGGATCGAACCTGGGCCGCACGCATGCCAGGCATGGCGCGCTACCGCTTGAGCCACACCCCCAGCCCCAGTTCAATTCTTATATCTAGACCCAGTTTACCAATTAATTGTTCTAAGTAGAGCCTACCTAGTCTTGGTGCGTTTTTAATATATAAGATCAATTTTAATTGTTGAATGATTTATCTGAAAATATATTAAATTAAGGGGTCCTGTCAGAATAGATTAATATGCTCCAATGAAATCTCATTGATGTACACATAAAAGTGTAGAAAAACAAGCTGTAATCAAACTTATTTAGTTTACTTCATTGTCTTCTACATTTTTTTGTTTTTTTGGTACTGGGTATTGAACCTAGGGGATTTTAACCACTGAGTACATCTCCATTCTTGATGCCAAGTAGAATCTCAGAAATCAGTGGGCTGGTAGTTTTCACAGATTTGAAGGACCTGGAGGTGCTTCAGGGTCCTTTGGGAGGCCTAGAAACTTGGAGTCCTAGCCACCACACTTCACTTTTGTTAGAAAAAGGAGACATTTTTACATTAAAAAAATATGTTTGAAAATTCCCAGTCTAGTTTGGGCTCCAGAGTAAAGGAAATAAAAATCCAGGGTAGTCAATTTTTCTGTGTCATAAGGATGGATCCAGCAAACTGAAGATTTAATCCCTAGATCAAGGTGAGCAAACTGTGGCCCTTGGACCAAATCTAGCAGCCTTGTTTTTGTATGTAAAGTTTTATGAGAATATGGCTACACTCAGTCTGTGGCTGCTTTCATACCACAGAGCCTGAGGTGAGGAGCTGACTGAGCTAGCAGGCCCTGCAGAGCCTACACAGTTTTGACAGAAGCATTTGCTCTCTTTGATGCTTCTCTGTTAAAATGCTAATACCTTTGGTAGGGTGTGGGTGTGGGATTGTTTAGTGTTGTGTCCAGTCACACCACAGAGAAGTGTAAAGTTCCTTCCTGATATTTGATAGCATGGGGAGTGGGCCAAACCTCATTATGAAAGTATATTTTATAATTTTGGGGGGCTGATTATGTTACTAAGTATCATGAACAAAAAAATTTGTTTTCATCTTGATGGTTAATTATTTAAGTGTATGTATTTTCTCAGATATGTATTTGATAACCACAGAACTCTTTTGGAGTTATTTATGATGTAGTTTGGAACGATTTGACTAAATAGTTAACTTTCTTGAATGGTGTGCTTTATGAAGTTTAGAAAATGTAAGAGACTGAAGATGGGTCGGAGTCTGGATGTGAAATTGCTCAAAACATGAAAACATCCTGACAATATTTTTCTTTCTCACTCATTAATTAATAATTAATAATTATTAATTATTCTAACTCAGGTTTTATTTGTGCGTAAAAATGATTTTTAGGAAATGGCAGTAAGTTACTTCAACTCTTGAAAAAAAGTTGCTTTTTTTTTTTGTACAGGGGATTGAACCCAAAGGGGTGCTTGGCCACTGAACTACATCCCTAGTCCTTTTTGTTTTGAGACAGAGTTTAGCTAAATTCCAGAGAGTCTCACTAAGGTGCTGAGGCTGGCCTTGAATTTGTGATTCTCCTGCTATAGTTATGCATTGCCAAGCAGTGCCAAGGGATTGCAGTTGGTAGTCTGTTACTCATGAAAATTTTAGGAGCATTTCTTTGTGGTAAAGTCCCCATGTTGTATATTCATTTTTTGATAGCCGTCACATTTCATTCCTTATTTACCTTAAGGCACAATAACTTGAGAAAAAAAAATTTTTTTTTTTTTGGTTTCGCAGAAAACAAATTTGTTGCCTTAAAAATAAACACTGTGGCTGGGTGCTGTGGTGCATGCCTGTAATCCTACTGATTACTGATTACTGAGACTGGAGGATTGCAAGTTCAAAGCCAGCCTCAGCAATAAAGAGGTGCTAAGCAACTCAGTGAGACCCTGTCTCTAAGTAAAATACACAATAGGGCTGGGGATGTGGCTCAGTGGTTGAGTACCCCTGATTTCAATCCCTGGTACCAAAAACAAACACACACACACACACACACACACACACACACACACACACACATACACACACACACTATGGGGGAAAAAGATACATTCACACATTGCTGGTGGGACTGCAAATTGGTACAACCACTATGGAGAGCAGTATGGAGACTTCTCAGAAAACTCAGAATGGAACCACAATTTGACCCAAGTACCCACTTTTCCTTTTATACCCAAAGGACTTAAAATCAGCATATTACAGTGATGCAGCCACAGCAGTGTTTATACAGCTCTGTTCACAATAGGTAAACTATGGAATCAACCTAGGGGTCCTTTAGTAGATGAATGGATAAAGAAGCTTTAAAGAAGAATGAAATTATGACATTTGCATGTAAATGGCTGGAGTTGGAGAATATTATGCTAAATAAAATAAGCCAATCCCCAAAAACCAAAGGTCCAATGTTTTCTGTAATATGCAGATGCTAATTCACAATAAGGCAGGCGAGAAGGTGGGTGTGGGGGGACTAGAGAAGAATAGAGTTACCTTAAATAAGGTAGAGGGCGGTGAAGGAGAGAGGAGGGGATGTGGGGGTGGGAAGTATAGTAAAATGAAACAGACGTTATTACTTTATGTATATATGTATGACTGCATGACCAATGTGATTCTACAACAGGTACTATGAGAAAAATGAGAAATTATACTCCATCTATGTATGACATATCAAAGTGCATAAATGTATTCTGTCATGTATAACTAATTAAAACAAAAAATTATATAAAAATAAAAAAAGATACTCTTAGCTGATTAAGGTGATATATTCAATAGTATAGGAAATAAAAAGACTGATCTTAAATTCTATTTATCCATCATTTTAGTTTCATACTTCTTTGATGCTTCATAAATAAATAATTTTAGTTTTTCATTTTTAGCAGGGATAGTGAAAGCTTCAGAAAACACTTAAACTCAGTATGTAAGAAAGTTGCCTGCTTGGTAGGTGAATTTTCTCCGTCTTAGCAAGATTGCTAATATTTGATAGTGTGATGCAGCAGATAATTAGATATTTCTCTTGTTATTCTGAAAGTCAGTTTCTTCATACTTTGCATGTATTCTATAAAAAGTATCTCGAGGTCAGCTCTGGTGGTTACAGAAATTTGTGTTTCTCTTCCTTCTGGTTGGCTGACAGGCTCAAAAGTTTAATCTTCAAAAGTTTAAGAGTTTCTGGGCTGTCTGGTGTGTAGTGGGGAATCCCTGCAGGAGTTGGAGTCCAGGTAGTGGAAGTCAGGATAGTGCTGGCAGATAACTGAGGTAGTAGTGGTCAGATAGTGGTCAGATGAATGAGAAAGATGGAGAGTTCAGAGGAGGCTTGTAGTTCTTGAGGAGTGCCCTTCTGCTAGACTGGGTGCCTTGGACTACTCATCCACTGTGAGATGGAAACAGGTCCACACCTGTTTAAATTGATACAGACAAATGTGGGAGGAAGAGAGAGGGACCAGCAGTGGCATAGGAATGATGTCATGAAGTTAATGACTTTGTATTTTGTTTCCTTTTTTTTTGTGTGTGTGATTTTGAATGACAGTTGTGATGCAAATGCAGCATGTATTACTATTATTATATTTTACATTACAAGTATGATAAACATCATGTCCTAAAGTAAGTTTATATTGGTTGTAGAAAGCGAGGATAAAGTAAATGAGGAAATTTCCTTTGTCAGAAGTCAAAGGGGAGTTTGAAGCCTGTATGGATTCTTTTTCATTCCCCATCTCTGCATTTTTGGGGGTGGGGTGGGGCTAGTTTATCCCCTCCCCCATTGTCTCTTGAGTTCCAGATGAGAACTTCAGTTGATTTCAGGGCACAAGGATCTAATATTGGCTGTAATTATAAGCCTGTAATCTTGTGCTAAAGAGGTATCTTTACACAAAGCGGAATGAATAGGAGGGGACTTGTCCCAGCTTAGTTTCACTGTTATTTAAAAACAGCAAAAACAAAGCTCTCTTGTCTTAGTTATTTTTTTCTTCCTAAATATAGCTAAGGAAGGACTAGGAATTTTAGTAACTGCACCAAATTTCTCTTGGTGATATTTGCAAATACACTGGGGAGAAAAGAAATTTTACTCTACAAATAGCATTATTAACATAGTTTTATGAAACTTCTTAAATATTCTTGATACAGTATCCTTTCCCATCTGGTATTCCAGGCCCCAGTACCTGGCATATGCTAGGTAGGTGCTCTGCTCAGTAAATCAACATTGTGTTGTACTCAGATCCCCTCATTTCTATTTAGTTTGTAAATAGGCATTTTATCTCTATGTTATCTTTAAAATGATTATAGTCATATTATCTAAACCTTGAAATAACATACAGAGATAAATTGTTTACTTTTTATTATGTTGTTAACAATTCTCTATCTTGTATCCAAACACAAATGTGCATGGGTTTATAATCGGATCTCTTTGTAGTATGCCATGGAGTTGTCTTTAGTAGCTGTTTTCAGTAGTGGTTCCTTCTTGGTGACCACAAAAATAACTTTTAAATAATTAGTTAGCACTATAATTTGTATGTCTATGGCAATTAATTGTATCAGTGGATGTCAAAAATTAATATTCCAGCAGGATTTTTGAGGTTAGATGTCAAATTATTTAGTTGAGAGAATTTGTTTTCATCACTGTTCAGAAGAGACACTGATAGAATTTGGCAGCAGTGTCTTGCCAGCAATGTGAGTTAAGTGTACCTTTATAGAAAATGCTAATGAGGAATTTGCTGCAGTTTATCAAAACCTGGCATTTGCAAGTGGAAATGTTCTTCATGTCTGCTTTTTTTTAAGCTGCTTATCCTTTCAGGAGGATAATCAATTTTTATATTTTCATATATCACTGCAGTTATTTATGAAACCAAAGTTAATTAATGTAGTCTTCTGGAAGGGATTGAAAATAATTTAAACTTTACTTCTCACGTGTAATATAGCATTTTATGTATTTCCATTCGTGATTTTTTTTTTTTAGGAAGGGAGTAAATGTTAAACACTGAACCAATTTTCAGGAGAACAATACCTACCTTCAAATTGGTTGAAACAAAATACAAATAGCATGGGGGTAGAGAAAAAAATGCCTGTCCTATAAATCTTTGAAAATTGATGTAAAGGAATCTATCATTCTCATTAAACTGGGTGAAAGTTTTTAGGAGAAATAAGAAGAAAGAGCTCACTTCCATAACTTAGAGTCTGTCCATTAAATATGTATCTTCATAGTGATATAAAGTGACATCACGTTTAAGTTATAGTATTATCACTTTATAAGTAATAAATAACGACAGTATTCTTTTTTTTTTTTTTTTTTTTTTTTTTTTTTTTTAAGAGAAAGTGAGAGAGGGGGACAGAATTTTAACATTTATTTATTTTTTCTTAGTTCTCGGCGGACACAACATCTTTGTTGGTATGTGGTGCTGCTGAGGATCGAACCCGGGCCGCACGCATGCTAGGCGAGCGCGCTACCGCTTGAGCCACATCCCAGCCCCGACAGTATTCTTTATATATGAAATAGGTCGAAGATTTTGATTATAAAATGTCATTCTATCTTCTGTTGAGAATTAAAAAGGAGAAAAAAAAAGGCTGATCTGTTCCTATCATCTGGTTTAGAAAGTTGTAAGAATTTTTAGTTGTCTTTTCAACTTATTAGGTAAACGTTTCCCCTTCCCTTATTGTGAAAATGAATGTATTAAAAAGTTTACAGGAACCTACACTTATCGTTCTTCCCCTCTGTTTTTAGGCTAGTCCCAATTTTCATTTCCTTTTCTCAGTTGATTATAAGATGAAAGCTGCAAGAAGAAAAGTACTGTTGTGGACCTTTTTAGGATGGTATTTTAAGAGGCAAAATCTTATTTCTCATCGTCAGGCCCAACCCATTCGTGTAGATGATAATTGTCAAGAATCATACTTATAACCACAAAGAATAATAATCTTGCATTATCTTCTGGGTAAATTGCTGCTCTGTTTGAATTGATTCTGTAAAGAGGTAAGTGGAGTTTGGGAGAGAAAAAAAAATCTGTTTATTTTCCTTTGAAGGTCTTTTCTTCATATATAAGTGCTACCACCATTCTTTGGTCTTTATCAGTGCTCCCCAAGCACCTTCGGATGTCCTCTCCTTTACTTATACTAGTAATTCTTCATTTAATGCTGTTGTCCCTCCCAGATACCTATCCTGGTTGTTATTTAAGGACTAGTATAAAGGTTTCTTCCCACCTGAAGCTTCTTCTGGTCACTTGGCTTAGAGGTTGAATTTTCTTATGGGATTCTTACTGATTTAAGATTGCAGGTCTCTTTAAGAATCATTTATCCCTTAGTAATAATTTCATAATTCTTAGTATGTATACACATCTGCCTCCTCTTTTAAACTGCACGTTTTTTCCCAAGGTGAAACTGTGTTATTGACTTTGGGTCTCCAGGACGTCTTTTAATATTTTAGCATTTCATAAATATTTAAGTGTATAAGTTGTGCTTTAGAGATTCTTAATATAGAATAGGCAATATGGGTGGGGTCCAACACAATTTGCTACAGTTTTAAAAATTTAAGATGAAGATGGTGATTATTTGCAGTGCTCGCTTTCAAACCCAGATCCTTGTGCATGCTGGGCTAGTGCTGTATGCCAGAGTTATACCTGCAGCCCTAACCCCTATTTTTATTGTTTGAATGTAACATTATTCAGGCTTATAATTATCTTAAGGTGGAATCAAAATTGATTCTTAGAGTTGTCCAGTTATGTGATAGTGATTTAAATTCTACTTAGTCACCATGACTTTCGTAAGTCACAGAACCTGAATTCTAGCATTATTAATTAATATGTCCTAGACTTGAGTTTGTTGCCTTAGATTCTAATGCATATATTTACTTTAATTAGATTCTGATCTTTTTATTTCATCTGTCTACAGCCTTCCTTAAGTTAGGAGATCAATAAATATAACTAAGTATATTCACTGCTAGGACAATGGGAAGAAAAAAGCAAGATTAATAATGCCTTGGTTTCTCTTTTGCATCAGTTTCACTTTAATATTCATTTTGGGGCTTAATTATAGTGGGAAAGAGTAGCTGGAAGAGAGACTTTTGAACTACCTTGTATTCTCTTTTTGATCTTGGCAGTTTTCATGGGGTTTTAGTTTTTTCATTTGCAAAATGGTACATACTGCTGTTTGCTGTACCTACTTCTCTGGGTAGTTGTGAACTTCAGTGAGCACAATATATAAGAAAGTATTTTTGCAAGCAAAAAAGTCTACATAAGTGGAAAGCCTTACTATCCTGGCATGTTGTATTAGTGCCAGTAGAAATTGTGAATAATTTATAAAGATGATAGGCTAGGATCCTTTTATCATTTGGTTGGTAGCATTTATAGAAGAATGACTGTTTTTGGCATGTGTATAACCATGTTTTTAAATTATTTTATTATTTGATTGTCCAGGTTAATACTTACCTGGAGCATTTTAGAAGCCCAGGCTTCATGTTGAGTTTTGTTAAGAACTTTTCTTTGTGAAGTATTTTCAGACTTCAGAGAATCACTGTTCAACACTGTATCCCAAATAGTTTGTTTTATTTGGTGAAGAAACTGAACCCAAAGTGCTTTACATTCGAAAGTAGCAAAGTCTTTCCATATGTGTAACATGCATATGTGTTCTATTGTAAGTGTGTTTATTAGAAGTCGTGTTTTTAGAATAAAAGATTTGGAATTGCATGATATGACTGGTTACCATTTTGTTTTGACTATTGAAATTTGTCATCATTTTGTATTTAAATTTGAATGCTGATTTGTGAGCTTAGGCGTATAGGTAGAGTGCAGAAAATGTCTGATAGGAGTAAGAAGTTGGGATAGAAATCTCATGATTTTGTTCTGAAGAATCTGAAAAGGTATTTGAATTGTTTCAATATTATAAATTTTCACTACTGAAAGGTATGGCAGGCAGTAAATGAATCTCTATACTTCTGATTTTATTGAAGAGGTACTTTTATGATGTAGTCCTTCTGAAAGTGCCACATTAGCTATTTTAGGTTGCTTTTAGTTAATAATATATAATGCCTTGAGTGTGTTGTCCCTTCTTCATTTTTTTTTTTAATATTTATTTTTTAGTTTTCGGTGGACACATCTTTGTTGGTATGTGGTGCTGAGGATCGAACCCGGGCTGCACGCATGCCAGGCGAGTGCGCTACCGCTTGAGCCACATCCCCAGCCCCCTTCTTCATTTTATATTTAGGGAGAACATGGCTCAGAAAGAATAGCTGAGGAAAGATGTGGAAGAGCAGTTGACTTTTACTAAGTGTCCATTATGTGCTAGAAAGTTGACTACATGTTTTCCTATAATTCATTTTATTTAGTTCTGTCTTAGACCTGATAAATCAGAGTGAGCTATTTGTAAATTACCATTTGCTTAAGTACACATAACTGTCTTTCAGATTTCCTATTCTTTTCACTCTACTTCATTTATAATAAGATTGGTATAAATATCTATAATTATTGTTAATGAGGACTTTTCAAAATAAGTTTTGAGGGGCTGGAGTTGTGGCTCAGTGGCAGAGCGCTTGCCTACCATGTGTGAGGCACTGGGTTCGATCCTCAGCACCACATACAAATAAATAAAAAATAAAGATACATCAACAACTAAAAAATACTTAAAAAAATAAGTTTTGATTTGCTTAGGTCATTTTCCTTTATTGGAAATACTCTGTTAGGTGACTTTTACTTTGGAGATAAGCTTCGGGTACGAAGCCTAATTTTGTTAAAATAAAAAAAATTTAAAACAATGGCGTTAGTATTTTTATTTTTACTTTCCAGTGCAAGGGATTGAATTTGGGGCCCCATTCATACTAGGCAAGTGCTCTACCACTGAGTTGCACCCCCAGTTCCTGGTCTACTATTAGTATTATTTTTTGGTGATACTGGAGATTGAAACCTTGGGAATTCTACCACTGAGTTACATCCCTAATCCTTTATATTTGTTTAAATTTTGAAGCAGGGTCTAACTAAGTCCTCCAGTCTAGCCTCAGACTTGGAATCTTCCTGCCTCAGCCTCCTGAGTCACTGGGATCATAGGTGTGCACCACCGTCCTGGTCTACTTTCAAATTAAATCCCTATTAGCAAATAGATTACTGTCAATAACTGTAAGTTATTATTTTTAACTGTACTTTTTAAATAGCCTTTTTAATGTTTGATACGTTTCGGGTTGTTCTGTACTTGGAAGATTTACAGTTTTTCTCAGCAGAGGCACAGTCAGCACAACCAGACATCTGCTGGTTTGTCAGAAACAGAACTGGCTACCTCTCATTTCCATTCCTTGTGAAGCACAGATCCACTTTGTTAACACCTAAGACTGTGTAGGGACATAACTGGGATCCTTGGTTTTCAGTGCTTACTGAAAAGCCAGGGGAAAAGTTTGGAGTCATATGGGGACTGTATGTAGCAACCAGGATCCTGATTTGCATGGGTGCAGCCTAGCCAGTAGGAGGGTAAAGCATGCCTAGCATTTTCTGACTGTTGCCATGAGGATAATGGCTTCACTTGTAGCAAAGTTTGTCATGTGACCCCACTATTCAGAGGCACTAGTCGGAATAGAATTTGACCAAAATTAAAAAACATACAGTTATACCAAGAACTTTTTATAAACTTGAATCTTCCACAGAAATACTGCTTATCTGCAGTTACGTAGCTCTAACTTCATTTTATGATTATAACTTAAAGTCAACTACAGAGTGAAAGACAAAAACTAACTTCCTACATTTTGGAATCATGAGATCTCAAGGAGTTCTGAGTGATTCTGGAATCCTAAAATAATCCACCCAAAGGTTTTGGATGTGATGGGTGTGTATCAGTGTTTAAATGATGTCTTTGAGTCCTTCTTTGGAGAGGATGTGTGATTCTGTCTGTGGCAAGAAATCCTATTTGTTTCTCTGGCTCTTCTATGACATAGAAAATGCCATTGTTAACTTAGGGCTAGGAAAACACAACACTCCCAAGACAGAAAAGTTTTTTAAAGGTGTATGAGTTCTTGGGCTTTTTTATCTGAGGTTTTTTTTTTTTTAAATTATAACTTTTCCTTCCAAACCATTCTTTGTTCTCTATTTCTTACACTCCTTATTTTCTTCTATTTTTGTGGGGTGCCAGGTCATAAAGAAAGGTTAAGTACATAGTCTCCTACTGAATTACTCATTTTCTTCTGGTAATTGAAAGTTAACTTGCATTGTAAGTGTACATGATTGTGTTTTCTGTTTCTGGAATGTTTTCAGTGTTCAAAAATGATTATAACTTGTACCTAAACTATATGGTTTTTTAAATTAATGTTTTAAATATTATAGTTTTTTTTGAATGGTTTATACACTAAAAAAATATTTTTAAAGTATGTGGTGAAGAGTCTTACTTTTCCTCTGTGCCATACCTGTGTAATTTCTAGTCTCCTAATGATAGTGTGATGTTAGGTGCTTGTTATTCTTACAAGGATTTAAAAAATATTCTTGTACAATGATTCTATACTCAGTAGACCCAAAAAACTCTACCAGAATACTTCTTGAGCTAATGTACAAATTCAGCAAAGAAGCAGGACATATTATTGACATACAAAAATCAATAGCTTTTCTCTATTCCAGTAATCAGTCCACTGAGAAAGAAATCAGGAAAATAATTCTGTTCACAAGAACTTCAAAAGGAAACAAACAAACCACAAAAAAGCAAAAACAAAAAATTCTGGACAAAATATAAGAAGGTGAAAGACGTGTCTACAGGGAAAATTATAGAACACCGAAGAGAGGCGAAGAAGACCTGAAAAGTTGGAATGACCTACTATGTTCTTGGAGAGGCAGAATTAATATTATCAAAATGGCCATATTACCAAAAGGAATCTACATATTTAATATACTGCTCATCAAAATACCAATGACATTCTACATAGAACTAGAAAAAATAGTTCTAAAATTCATATGGAAGAACAAATGACCCAGAATCACCAAAGCAACTCTTGAATAATAAGAGCGATGCTAGAGGCATTGTAATACTTGATCTCAAATTATACTGTAGAGCTCCAAAAACAGTATGGTATTGGCATAAAAACAGACATGAAAACCAATAGAAAACAGAGACATATCTACATAGATGTAATCATTTGATCCTTGACAAGGATGCCAGAAACAAACATTGGGGAAAAGATAGCCTTTTTAACAAATGGTGCTGGGGAAAATGGATATCCATATGTAGAAGAATGAACCTCGATCCCTATACAAAAATCAACTCAAAGTGGATCAAATAACCAGGAATTGGACCAGAAACACACAACTGCTAGAAGGAAAATAGGGTTAATGCTTCACCATATTGGTGCTGGCACTGACTTCCTTAATAAGACTCCCAAAGCTCAAGAAATAAAACCAAGAATCAGTTAAGTGGGATTTCCTCAAGTTAAAAAGGTTCTGCACAGCAGTGGAAACAAGAATGTGAAAAGAGAGCCTACAGAATGGGAGAAAAATTTTGCCAGGTTACTCAGGGAATTATATTAGGTGCATATATGATTGTTGCATAGTGATTCCTACTATTGTATGTAATTATAGTATACCTATAAAAATGAAATTCACAGGGCTGGGGTGGTGACTCAGTGGTAGAGCATTTGCCTGGCATGTGTGAGGCTATGGGCTTCATCCTCAGCACCACAAACAAACAAACAAATAAATTAAAAGGTCCATTGACAACTTAAAAAAAGAAAAAGAAAAAATGAGATTCACATACAGATCCATACAAAATATATTTTAGTACCCTCAAGTTATATCTACGTATATCTACACACCTACTCCTTGATAGTTTAACATAAGATATAATTTGAAGACCTTTTTTAGACCTTATTTTAATGTGGTGCTGAGGATCGAACCCAGTATGTGAAGAGCTCCCTTTTTTAAGAACGTGTGTGTATGTTTAACCATTACTGAGTACTCACAGTACTGCAATGAATACCCTTCCGATGTGACCTGGTAAATTTCTGTTGGGCCAAAGAATGTTTGCGTTTCTTGTTTTGATAGTTATGATGTAGTGTAGAGTAGCAGTTTATAGTAGTACCAGCATTGTATTAAGGCTTTTTTTTTTTTTTTTTGTGCTGGGGATTGAACCCAGGGCCTTATGCATATGAGGCCAGCACTCTGCTAACTGAGCTATATCCCAAGCCCATGTATTTTTTTAAAAAATATTTTGTTAGTAGTAGATGAACACAATGATTTTATTTTATTTATTTATTTTGCGTGGTGCTGAGGATCGCACCCAGTGCCTCACACATGCTAGGTAATCTGCTAGGTAAGCGCTCTACCACTGAGCTAGAACTCTAGCCCCCTGTTAGGCACCCCTGAACCGCTTTTTTCTTTCTTTTTTAATATGGAATGCTTCATGAATTTGCGCGCCATGCCGATCTTCTGTATTGTTTCATTTTTAATATATGTGCTACTGAAGTGAGCATTCTCTTTTTTCTTTATAAAGTTCCAGTGAATTTGAATGTGGTTTTTTGCAGAACTCAGAAATGATTTCTATATGGGGAGATTTAACCTTTTTCTATTAAAAAACATTTTTTGGGCTGCGGTTGTGGCTCAGCGGTAGAGTACTCGCCTAGTGTGTGGGAGGCCCTGGGTTTGATCCTTAGCACCACATAAAAGTAAATAAAAGCAGAGGCATAAAAAAAAAAAAGATTAAAAAAACAAAACAAACAAAAAAAATATTTTTTGTGATGCCCGTTATTGAATCCAGCGCTTTGCACGTCCTAGGTAAGCATTCTACCACTGAGCCAAGTCCCCAGCCCCTTTAACTTTTTTTGAGTATAAAAGGTCTATGAGTTTTAACCTGTGAAGAGTCATGTAAACATCACTACCACCACCACCACCACCACCGTAATCAAAATAATGACATTTTTCATCATATACCTTTTTGTTAATCCTTTCTATCCGGCCTTGCATCTGGCAACCGTTGATCTGATTTCTCTCTATGGTTTGCCTTAAGATGATCACATGGTCTTCTTTGTGTGATTCTTTTTCACTAAGTGTATATCTTTTGAGAGTCAGCCATGCTATTGTATGTATCAGTGTTTTTTTTTTTTATTACTGAGTAGTATTTCATTGTAAGGATGTACTAAAATTTGTTTATTCATTCTCTAGTTGATGGAGATTTGGTTTTTTTTCCTGGTGCTGGCGTTTGAACCCAGGGCCTTGTGCATGTGAGGCAAGCACTCTACCAACTGAGTTGTATCCCCAGCCCTAGTTGATGGAGATTTAAATTGTAACTTCTAGTTTTTGACAATGAATGGAACTTGGAACTTTTAAGCATTCATGTGTAAGCCTTTATAGGACATATGCTTTGATTTTTCTTGATAAAGATGCATGTATAATGTTGCTGGGATAAAGGGTACACGCACATTTAACTTTTAGAGAAACTGGCAAATACTTTCCCAAAGTTTCTGTGTTGTATTTCTACCAATTATGTATGAAAGTTCCAGTTTTTTGTATCCTAGTCAACATTTGAATCTGTCAGTTTTATTTTTTAAACTATCTTATAGATGCATAATGATATCTAACTGTGTACTTTTAAAAAGCAGCTTTACTGTGCTACAGTTCACATAAAAAGTTCACCTATTTAAAAGTATGTAATTAGTGAGTTTTTTTTTTTTTTTTTTTTTAGCATATTCACAGATATTTGCAGCCATTACCATTGTCAATTTTGGGGCAATTCTTGTTCCCTTTCCCTGTCACCCCAAGTCTTCCATATCCTCCTATTATATGTAACCGTCTAACTTTCTGTCTGTGGATTTTCCTTTTGTGGACATTGCTTGTAAATGGAATCATATAATATGTGGTCTTTTGTGACCAACTTCATTTCATTTAGCATGTTTTCAGTAATTATCCATTTTGTAGTATGTATCAGGGGTTCATCCTTTTTGGAACAAATATTCCATTTTGTTCATCTGATCAATAGTTGATGGACATTTGTGTGGTTTCTACCTTTTAACTTTTATGAATAATGCTGTTATAAACACTCATGTCCACGTTTTCATTTCTTCTGTGATTCACAATTAGCAGGATTGGGGTATAGTTCTGTGACAGAGCTGGTGCTTAACATGTGCAAGGCCTTGTATTTAATCCCCCGCCACACAAATATTAGTGAGAAGAATGTTTTTATAGATTTATTTCCCATTTGTATCTCTCTTTTTTTTCTTTTTAACTTTTTTTTTAGTTGTTGACGGACCTTTATTTTATTCATTTATTTATATGTGGTGCTGAGAATTGAACCCAGTGCCTCACACATGCTAGGCAAGCACTCTACCACTGAATCACAACCTCAGTCCACCTTATTTGTTTTTTATGTTTTCCTGCAAATCTCTATAGTCTCTTCAGGATCTAATTCAAGATACTCATCACCTTTAGCATTTAAAAAAATGTTTTTTTTTTTTCCCCTCAAGGTGGTGAGAATTGCTAAATATTTTGTATGTAAGTTTTTTAATAGGTTGAATGACAAATGTGTCAGAGTTCTGCAAAATATTTTTAAAAAAATATTTATTTTTAGTTTTAGGTGGACACAATATCTTTATTTTATTTTTATGTGGTGCTGAGAATCGAACCCAGGCCTCATGCATGCTAGATGAACACGCTACCACTTGAGCCACATCCCCAGCCCTGCAAAATATTTTTTAATTGTAGCAGAACTGTTACTTATTCTAATGGTTGGTGAAATGCAAACCTGTATATTTTAATGCTAGTTTTATTTATATAATACTGAAGGTCTGTGGATTGTGTTCAAAGAAATGTTAAAATTTACATTTTTTTTCAGATCCCGCCATAGTTTTTGTTGATATGTTCCAGAAGGTATTTTTCTTTTTTATTTTTGTTAGTTGTAGATAGACACAATACCTTTATTTTATTTTTATGTGGTGCTGAGGATGGAACTCAGTGCCTTCCACATTTGAGGCGAGCACTCTACCACTGAGCTATAACCCCAGCCCAAAAGGTATTTTCTTATTGTTGAAATATTCCCTGTTGGGGCTGGGGATGTGGCTCAAGCGGTAGCGCGCTCACCTGGCATGCATGCGGCCCGGGTTCGATCCTCAGCACCACATACCAACAAAGATGTTGTGTCCGCCGAGAACTAAAAAATAAATATTAAAAATTCTCTCTCTCTCTCTCCTCTCTCTCTCTCTCTTTAAAAAAAAAATATTCCCTGTGTGATGTAATTTTGCTGAAAATACAGGAAAGATCTAATGCAAACACAAGAACAAGGCTGCATAAAGAGAGCCTCAAAGGGCTGGAGTGTAGCTCAGTGGTATAGTTAGTACTTAGCATGCATGAAGTCCTATAGAAAAAAAAAAGCAGCGGGTTAGGAACCTTTGGTATTGAAGCAGATGTTTTTATTTCTTTATTTTTTCTTTTTGTTACTGGGGATTGAATCTAGGACCTTGCCCATGCCTGGTAAGCACTCTACTACTAAGTGCTTTTTGATTTTAGTTTGAGACAGTGTCTCACTAAAGCAGACAGACTGTTGAACTTGGAATCCTCTTGCCTCAGTGTCCCCTACATAGCTGTTAGTAGCTGGGATTTCAGAGCATGGATTAAACCATGTTCTGCTGTTTTTTTTTTTTTTTTCTTTTACAATCAGTGTCACTGCAGAAATATTTGTGCCTTAGAAGATATGAGTAATTATTCACTACTCCTTTGAATTTTTATAAATTATTTCGACAAGTGTTTATTAAAGGTCTCTTGTGTGCCATGTAGTGTTTTAGGGATTAAGGATATGGATGTGAACAATAACAAAAGCCCTTACTATAGAACATGGAGTTTATAATCTAGTGAGGGGAGCCACACTAAACAAAGAAATATGTAGCACGTCAGATGTTAGGTATTATAGAAACAAATTAAGCTAATACCACATTTGGAAAGGTTCACTTGTAATGAAGTAGTATTTGGAGAAGGACTGAATGAAGCAAGGGGGCCAGCTTTGTGGTTAACAGAAAAGAGAGCATCGAGGATGAGGGTTTCTAGGTGGCATCTTTCCTGGTGAGGAATGGAAGCTTCAGGGCTACTGACAAATGGAAGGCATTGACCTCAGAAAGTCAGCAAGGGAGGCCCAATTTTGTATGTACTTTGGCTTTTACTCTGCCATTGGCAGAATGTGATCATTGAAGTTGGGTTAAGAGCATGTAGTAAAGGGAGGGAGTAACAATGGGGAGATCAGTCAGGGCTGGTACATTCAGCCCCTTGCAGTAAAAGTTGTTAGAAGGGAGAAATGGTTGGCTTTGGATATACTGTGAAGGTAGAGCAGACAAGTATGGTGTGAAAGAAGATAAGTTAAGGACCATTTCAGAGTCCCTGGACAGTTAGGAATGCTAATTATTGGAGAAGACTTCAGGAAGATCAGGTTTGATTAAAGTGTCAGGAAGTATAGATCCTGGAGTTAATTATCAGTTCAGTGTTAGAACTAGAAGAGTTTGGGATGCTTATGTTTAATGCTATTTTGGAATTTGCATGGATTAAGAAGCTTCCTATATTATTTTGTTTGGATTGCTGTTACAAAATGCCATAGACTGAATGGTTTAACTAGAGAAATTTATTTTCTCATAGTTCTGGTGGCTGGACAGTCCAGGGTCAAGGTTCTTCTGGCCACTTGATTTTCTGGTAAGGGCTGGTATCCTGGCTCTACTTCCTTGATGTGAGTGTGCGTAGCTTATCTTCTGCAAGTGAGGGGAATGAGGAAGAACATGAGATCTAGTTCTCCAGAGTCTCTGTGGGACAACAATCCCACCATCATTTCTCCCTCATAACCCCATCTGACTCTAATTGCTATTCCAAGTACCATCGTATTGGGGGTTTAGGACTTCAAAGAAATATGAATTTGGGGGAAACAATATATGGTACTTTCCATGGTATCATTTCTAAATACTGGGATTGCTTTGCATTTCCTATTTAGAACAAAGAACATACCTTTTAGGTGTTATGCAAAAGAGCAAATTTGTGAAAAGTAAATGCAAATAAAACACAGAGATTTGGGCAAGGCAGTTCACATTTCTGAAATTCCTGCATTGTACTGTATTTAAAAAGACTGGCAACTCTTTAGATGTAAGCACAAAGAATAACTGTAATTCCTAAAAACAAAAAACAAAAGAAAAACCTCTTCATCCTGATAGACTGATTTAATGAATTAAGAAATTGTTCATTTGTAGTTAGCATTCAACTAATGTACTACAGTTCTTAAATTTTTTTCTTAAGTAGGGTAAATGTGCCCACATATAGATTTAATCGAATTATTAATTTGCTTAGCATTTTGATGGTGTAATTGACTTTAGAAGAGACTGAATTACTAATTAGGATAATGTTAATGAATATGGTTTAATTTTACACATAATGTGGCCTGATACATCAACCACAGCTTTCTCTTGGGAGGTATTTGAATAAGAGATATATTCTTAGAAATTTTATTGGTATTTGTTTTATTCCACCTCTATACTGCTGAAATGGGCTGTGATCTCCAAAGGATAGAGATATATCTATATATTCACACATACATGCACATATAAAATGGGTATTTATTCACAAAACATCTGAACACATTGATGCAGAATAATTCCCTTTTTGCTAAAAAGTCTAGGTTTCATATTTTACTGTCTTCAAATTATTTAGCTAGAGCTATAAATACTGATACAATTAGTTTGGGTATAGTTTTTATTTTTTTTAAATTTTTTAGTTGTAGTTGGATATAATACCTTTATTTTTATTCGTTTTTATTTTTATTTATTTATTTTATGTGGGGCTGAGGATCGAACCCAGCACCTCGAACGTGCTGGGCGAGTGGTCTACTGCTGAGCCACAAACTCAGCCCCTTGGGTATAGTTTTTAGTGCCCCACTGAATACAGTTTTCTCTCTTTCAGCTTTTGAAATTTAGGCAGGTGTGGAAGAGGTAAGGTAAGAGTAATTCATACCTTAGCATGTAGGTCAAACCTTGTAAAAATTTCACTTTGTTCAAATCTCTTTGGTTTGAGTAAATAAATTCTACTGTATCAATAAGAATGGTCTCCCTTGTAGTGGGTTAATTGATTTAACATTTGGAAAGTGGATTTATATGAAGAAGTAGAATTTCAACTTGGGCAATTTTTTTTAAATTTTAAATTATGAAGAGAAGAGAATTTTGCATTTACATTTTGAGTTTGGATGGTTGAAAGGACTAGGAAATGCACTGTCATCTCACACCGTATCTTTGTTTGCTTGCCTCCCTGGAACATAAAATGGTTCTCTGAGACCGTTTGAACCAAAAAATAGTAAGACCCGAGACAGCAATCATATAGTCTATATTAGAGTTAGATTATATGCATTAAAAGGATACCCAAGAAATTGTTCATTCAACTAATGTACTACAGTTATTAAATTCTTAAATTACCATATTCTGGAAGGAAAATTCCAGAAATAACAAAATAGATAGTACAGAAGAGTACCATAAATTTTCTGTGAAATAAAAGTCTCAAGTAATTTGGTGCATTTGGTTAAGTGACATTTTTAGATAATGAGTGAATCTAGCATCAGTTGTAACTAGAGTTGTAGGATGTGCACATCTGCCACCAGTGTGTATATGGTACTGTTCTGCTAGGAACAGTAGTGCACACAGATGAGTAAGGCATAGTGCAGGAACTCATGGTCCACTGAAGGTGGTACCTCTAGGAGAATTCATACAGTGGGTGGCAGCACTGTGGTACAAAGTGGCATGGAGAAGGGTGAGAACTTTGGAGTGCATTGTAGAATGAGAGACTCCATAACTGTATTTAAAGGATGGTTGCTTTCCTAGAAACCTCTTCTGTTTAATTTCTTCAGTCTCATTTCAGATTATAATTCTATAATACATAGGATTTGTAGCAGAGCATTTTATACATTGGAAAATGCACATTTAAAGCATGGAATGACAAAAGAAGATGCTGTGGAGGGCTTTTAGAGCCCTCTTTTACTGTGAAAATAAATGGGAATACTTCCAATGTTTTTCCTTAAAGGTTGTGTTGATAATTTTAAATCTTGATATAATTATTACAAGGATATTAAGCCCAAAATTATTCTAAAGTTCTTTTGGTAAATAAGATTTGTTAAGTTTTCCTTTGTTCAGTATTAGCAAGTGGATAGGGAACAAAGCAGGCAGATCTTTGTCAAGTATAAACAACTTTGTATCCTGTTGATTAAATAGAAAATACCTCAGTGAATGTTTGTGCTAAAAATAGATTCCTTCAGGTTTTTGGTTTTGTCTGAATAGGGGTGGGGTCATTTCGCAGGAAGAAAGAAATCCAGTAAACAGGAATTGCGTGCTGAGAGATTTTGAAAGGGAAATGGGGGTTCATGTGCTTAGAGTTTCAGTTCAATAATGTTTCCCCATTATCAGTACCTTTATAAGAATGTTGGATTTAACGGGAAGTCCAGTTGGTCGTCTTCTCTATCACCATGATAAAATTATCTTTACTAAGATTGCATGTTGCAGATTAAAGTTTGAAAGTTATTTTGTATTTCACAGATTAGTCAATTGTCATGTTCAGCTTTTAATGTTCTCAGCCTTTTACACTGTAAGGGGATACTTGTTTCATTTTTGGTAGAACTAGCTTTAGCATAGTGTGGTATGATTAGTACAGATTCAGTAGTTTAATATAGCCATGTGTTTTTAACATTTATACATATATATGTGTTCAAGAAATTTGGGAAGGTAACAGGTGTAATATTATAAAAGCACTCCCCCTTCTTGGAAAAATAGCAAACAAGCCTGAATTTATCTTTCTTTCTTTTTAAAAATTTTTTTTTTCAGTTATACATGGACACAATATCTTTATTTTAGTTTATTTATTTTTATGTGGTGCTGAGGATTGAACCCAGAGTCTCTCATGTGTGAGGCGAGCACTCTACCACTGAGCCACAACCCCAGCCCCCCTGAATTTATCTTTCTGTTTAAAGTAATTGTTGTTGGAAAATATATATTAATTCCTGCAATATTATCATTTCTTAAAACAATTTTGGGATATATCTTGTAATTACCAGATGTTAGGTTGTGTGGAGACAGCTTTAATTGTTAAAAATGTCAAAGAGTTTGGGATTTGCTGCAGGCTGGGGAAATGGAGAACTAGATAAATAAGTGTCTTGGAGAAGACTGTTCTAATTACGGGTTGAAACATGTGAAGAAAGTCTCAGTGAAAATTCTTTAGTAGACTATGTAGAAAACAAAATAAAGATCAGCGTGTTATATAGCGGGTAGGGGCTGGAAGGAGAGAGTTTAATATTGATAATGCCAATGTAATATCTAAGGAAAGATCTTGTACACATTGATGTTGAATCTTTGTACCTCAAAAATATCATCTAAATATATATTTTCAAAAATATAAACAACACTCTAGAACCTTCTCTAAAACAATATGTAGTCTCCTTCTTAACTATCCCTCCCTATTTCAAAGTCTCATAACTTTTTATACACATGGGGAAAAATCTTTTTAATGCTAATAGCATATTTAGATATCTCTAATTAATTTAACAAATGGAATCATTCTATCTCCACAGTTCTTATCTTTTTAAAAAAGTTATTTATAAATGTCAGCAGAATGCATTTCAATTCATAGTACCTATGTAGTACACAATTTTTCATATCTCTAGTTGTACACAAAGAAGTGTCATACCATTTGTGTCTTCATACATGTACTTAGGGTAATGATGAGTTCTTGTCTTTTAAATTTTTCTGTGAGATGACTCAGAGGTCAGCCATTCTGACCAGCGGATATGCTCTTTTCCCCTGAGTACATGCATCATCATTTATCTTAGCAATACTGTAAGGGTGGGCATTTAGGATGTTTCCAGATTCCATGCCCCTTGAAAAATAGTGCAGTGGTGAGTATCATACATGTGTGTATATGTGTTTCTGGATGTTTTTTGTGGGTAGATGAATAGATTAGATCGCTAGTAGTAGAATGTTATATACACCCCTAGTGGAATTTTATAGATATTGTTTTTATTATAGATATTATATTTATAGATACTGTTAAATGGTTCATTGAAAAGCCTGTACCACATTACAGTTCTACCAACACTATGTAAGAATCCATCCCAGCAATGGATTTTCATTCACCTTTCTGATTTAACCAACCTGAGAAGTGAAAAATTTTATCAGTGTTTCAATGACATGTCCTTGATTATGAGTGACGTTGAATGTATTTTCATATGTTTATTTGCAGTATTAAAGGTAATTTTAACCAGTTTTACTCTTTTTTGTCTGTTAGAAATGTGTTAGGTAGAGAGGCAGACTCAGTGAACAGCAGGATCCTGATAGACCAGATTAACATAACAGGAGAGAAGAGCTCATCTTGATGCATCACTGTTGCTTGGGCAGGTGTGCAGAGTAGCAGACAAAGGATTCCCCCTGCCTGCTGAGTGTGTGGCTCAGTGTCTTTTGTTTGTTTAATTTTAATTAAAATTTTTTTTTTGGTTTTAAATGGACATAATACCTTTATTTTATTTGTTTATTTTTATGTGGTGGTAAGCATTAAACCCAGTGCCTCAGACATCTAGTTAAACGCTCTACCACTGATATAGTACCCCGGCCCTGACTCTTTTTTTACGTTGCCTCTATAAAAGATGATAGGAATGGCTGTTTTATTCTTTATACAAAGAGTGCTATGTAGAACAATTTTTTAAATGACTTAATTTAGACATGCATTTGTCTTTGACTAGGAAAGTAAAGAAGTGCACTTAGAACATTCAATATCATGGTAATATCTTCCTTTATTCTTTGTGTTATAGTCAGAAGTTAATAAAAATGAGGGATATTTTCTTATATACAGTGAATCTCAGTTGATTCTTGACAAAACCAATAAGCAATTTATTTGGAGTGTTTAAAAATAAGTTATGGGATGGAAAAATCCTACTGGTACATTGGCAAGTAGATGGGACCAGATGATCAAATATTTCAGTTCTATGTCTACATTTCATGAGTCAGTTTCACACAACAGCTGCTGTGGGGGAAGGGTTGATTTACCAGGATACTTTGATTTATTGAAGGAAAAAAAAAAAAGAAATGCATTTGGGTATGAAGAGGTAAAATTTAATGCTAACAAATGAAAAAGACCATTTAAAACAATTCTGTTAACTGTTGTTTTCAGTGTTTTAAATTATAGAAAGTAATGGTTAATTTAAAAATTTTTCTGGTTTATAAATAATAATTAATAGACAGTACTTACTGAATTCTTTCTTTGTGTCAGGCCCATGTTAAATGTTACACATGTGTTATGTAGTGCTGTGTTATGTTCTGCTTTGCTTAAGGAGCTTGGGAAGTGCTGTGAGCTGTCAGAGCTGGTACAGATGGTTGCTGGTGACCAGGACCCTGCTCTTAAGGGCCCGTGAGAATGGCTACAAGTACCCAAGAGGAAAAAAAATGTTAATTTGTAAATTGGACTTATTAAAATAACTGTTTAAGATGTTAAAAAATGTCGGTAGTACTTTTCAAGGATTAAGAAGAAATTGTTGTTTCTACTATAAATACCCATTTTCTGTAGTTTTACTGATGACAAATGTTGGCATTTATTCTACTCTTATATTTGTTGCTGGAAATTGAACCCAGGACCTCTTGCATGCTCTATCACCACGCTACACCTCCGCCCCTTGATTTGGATCTTAATCTTTCCTTGAGTCCCAAAGATTTGAGACTCTCACACTAATGGAAACTCATAAAAAGGAGAAGCACATAAAGAAAAAATAGAAATGCGTGTTTGGAAGGTCTATTTTTTCAATCTTAAGCTATACTCATGAAGAATTTATTTTCTGATATAAAACATTCATCTGGACACATAACTAGTTGATTAATAAAAAGAGGATTTGTAAAAACATATGGTACAGTTTAGTTTATTTTGACTCAGCTTGGATCAAATGCTGTAATTTTTTTTTTTTTTAACAGCTGCAGGGGTATACATATGAGGCTTTGGGTAGGAGCTGGATTACATATTACATGGTTGCTTTAAAGTTATATTTGATGGGGAATGAGTTAGTTGGAGGTGTTTCTGGTGTTCTTTTGGAATGGCAGGGTGCTTTGGGGAAGGTATTTCCACTGACTTTGAACCAATGCCTCCCTTGTTGACAGTCCATGTTGCCATAGTGATCTACATGTTCTGTAACTGGTATTAGACAGGAATGTGGCATTGGGTTGAGGACGTGTGAGAGCAAGAATGCAGCCCACCCATATGTGCACAGTCAGTTTGCTCAAGGAAGTCACTTCACAGCAGCCAGATGCCCAGTGGTCTTTCTATAACCTCCATTTCCCACATTCTTTTTCCTATGTATGTGTGGGTGTCTGAGTCAGGAATAATGTAAGGATGAGGACCCTTTTCCTCAACTGGTCTTGCAGTCCTTCCTCTCATCCAAACCCAAACCCTGTTGAAAATTTGAGGGTATCCTTCCAATCCATGTTTTAAGAATTCTCTTACACTCTGTCTACAGCTCCATAAACCACAGTTTTAGAGTTTAGGAACTCAAATATTTGCTGTATTTTCTTTTGATTTGGCTAAAGCTAGGTCATAAAAGTTATCAAGATAACCTTAATCTCTTCTCTCAGTTCTTAACAGTGGTCTCATTAGAGAATTTCAGTTTATCATTAGAGAATTTTGGAGGTATCCTCCAGTCATGCCTTTTCTTCATGTGAAACTATGATACATATTGCCCAGGAGTTTGTAACCTGGCTAAGTTCCAGAATGTTCTTGATGATCTTTTCAAGATAAAATTTTCAAGAAGATTCTAAGCAATAACTTTACTCTTGCAAGAAGCTGCTTGTAGGTGCTGGGGATATAGCTCAGTTGGTAGAGTGCTTGCCTCACAGGAGGCCCTGGGTTCAATCCCCGGCACCAAAAAAAAAAAATAAAAAAATAAAAAGCTGCTTACATCTTTGATGGATCTAGGATTGTTAGCTTTTTGTTGTTGTGACCAAAATACTCATTTCAGAGCTTCAGTCCATGGTTGACCTACTTAGCTTTTCTGGGTTCTAGGTGAGAGAAAACACCATGGCAGAAGAGCGTGGCAGAGGAAAGCTGCTCATATCCGTCAGCAAGAAGAGGGAGAGGCAGGCAGGGAGGGAGGGGGAGACAGAGAAAGAAAAGTACCAGGGACAAAATAAAAACCTCAAAGGCCATACCCTTCCTTCTTACAGTTAACCATCCAGTTAGTCCATTTAGATTATTAATCCATTAAATGGATTGGTCTACTAATCAGGTTATAATCTCATCATTTCACTTCTGAACATTCCTACATTAACAGCTTTTGTGGGATACCTCATATCTAAACCATAACAAGGATTTTTAATTATTATTTTTAAATACCTTTATTTATTTTTTAATATTTGTTTTTTTGTAGTGTAGTTGGACACAATAACTTTATTTTATTTATTTATATGTGGTACTGAGGATCGAACCCAGGGCCTTGCACGTGCGAGGCAAGTGCTCTACTGCTGAGCCATAACCCCAACCTCAAATACTTTCGTTTTGTTTATTTATTTTTATGTGGTACTGAGGATCAAACCCAGAGTTTCACACACTCTACCGCTGAGCCACAATCCCAGCCCCATAACATGAATTTATAAGAAAGCCACAGAAGCACAACTATCTATCCCCCTTTTTTGGTTTGAACCCAGGGGTGCTTAACTATTGAGCCACATCCTAGCCTGTTTTTTAAAATTATTTTTTTGTTCTTATTATTTATACATGACAGCGGAATGCATTTCGATTTATAGTATAACAGTGGAGCACAAGTTTTCATTTCTCTGGTTGTACATGATGTAGTCACCCATTAGTGTTATCATATATGCACTTAGGGTAATGATGTTCATCTCATTCCACCATTTCTCCTACCCATCTGTCCCCTTCTTTATCTTCCCCAGCCTTTTTTTTTTGTTGTTGTTGTTGTTGTTTTTTGAGACAGGGTCTTGCTAAGTTGCTTAAGACCTCTCACTTTATTGCTGAGGTTGGCTTTGGACTTGGCAATCCCCTTGCCTCAGCCTCCTGAGCTGCTAGGATTACAGGTGTGTGCCACTGTGCCCAGCTAGTTATAACCTTTTAAATACTCTTACCAAGCCGTATTGATGGTTTACTTGTTAAACAATTTGCTTTCTTATATTTCTATTTCTTTAATGTCATAGTATTCAGAAAATAGTGGGAGGATTCAGTGTTTGTCCAATACAGTTGTCAGTGTAGGCCATGCCAGTGCTGACCCATGGAAACAGAATGCAAACCACATATGCAATTCTATTTTAAAAAAATTTTATTTTTTTTGTTATACATGACAGTAGAGCCTATTTTGACATTTTTGTACAAACATGAAGTATATCTTATTCTAATTAAAATGAGCCACACGTAAAAGTGAAATAGGTAAAGTTTATATTTTATTTAACCAGTATACATCCAAATATTGTCATTTCAACATGTTATCAGTGTAAAAGCCTATTGAGACATCTTACATTCTTTTTTTTCATACCAGCTCTGCAAAATCCAGGGTATATTTTACACTTAGAGCATTTCAAGATGGACCAGTCTCATCCCAAGCATCTCATTGTCACATGTGGTTGGTGGCTACTCTGTTGTAAAGTACAAGTATAGAAAGTGCATGTTTTGACAGGTGAGACAATAAGGTTCAGAGTGGGTAGGGTTAAGGGAGGGGTTTAAGATACCTGGAGGAACCAGGGCTAAGTAGGTCTAAGCCATCAGGTGCCATCTGGAATGGTCAGCAGGGACCTTGGATATCTTCTCCGACCAAAGATGTAACAGTGATAGTAGTGGTGTAGGTTCCTTAAAATATTATGGGAGTAGGGCACCGTGGCACAGGTCTGTAATCCTCGCAACTTGGGTAGCTGAGGCAGGAGGATCCCAAGTTCCAGCCACAAATAACTTTGTGAGATCCACAGCAACTTAGACCCTATCTCAAAATATAAAAAGGACTGGGGATATAGCTCAATAGTCAGGTTTCCCTAGGTTTAATCCCCAGTGCTAGGGATAAGTGGGAGATCACAGGGAAGCAATCAGGTTTATGTAACTGTGCCATATCTCATTCCCCAAATAACTGTCTTTCTTCCATATTTCCTGGTTATCTGAGTAAATTATGATTCAAATAATATGAGTGGTTGTTATATAATTCTAAGTTTATCACTATAAAAAATGAATAAGGGATGAGAATTAATCTACAGAATCCACAAAAGGTGGGATGTTAATTGTGTATTTTTTACACTTATGGTCTAATAAAACATACAGTAAAAAGTCTGAGGCTGGGGGGATAGCTCAGTTGGTAGGGTGTTTGCCTTGCATGCACAAGGCCCTGGGTTCAATCCCTAGTATCCTGCCCCAAAGGAAAAAAAAAAGTCTGAAATTTTGACTTTGAATACATTTAGATTAAGATTTTTTTTCTTTTAAGGGGGTACAACCTAGGGGTTAAGGGTAGTTTTTGGTAAGTTGTAAAATTTAAAGGTCCAAGACTTTGAAGAACTCAGTAAATTATGGAGATAGCCACAAAAATCATTTGATGATTACTTACTGTGTGCCATTATTCTGATTATGTGTATGAAGTTATGCAATTTTCAGAAGAATCTAGTGAGGTAGGGACTCTATTGTCATAGTACAGATGAGAAAACTGAGGCATGGAGATAGGATTAACATTCAATTTTGCACATAAAAGAAGAGCAGGAATAATTGGAACCCAGGCTGTTAGGATCCAGAACAGACACTATTAACAAGTGTGGGGCTGACTTTTGTTTCTTTCTTTTTAGATTTTTTTTTTTTTGGTATTTAGCTATGTTTTTTCCCCCATTACATAATTTTTACTGTGAAAATATTGGCATAACCTGAATAGAGGATAGAAAGACTCAAAATGCTGTACTAGTCTTTGCAGCTTTTCTTTAAATTCTGAACTGCATCAGAATACAATTTTAGAAAAAGACTTACCATCAACAACATAGATCTAATTTTTTAAAAATCTTCTCTAACTAGCTTTTTTTTTAAAAAATATTTTTTAGTTGTATATGGACACAATACCTTTATTTTGTTTATGTAGTTTTATGTGGTGCTGGGGATTGAACCCAGGACCTCATATATGCTACGTCAGCGTTCTACCACTGAGCTACAACCCAGCCCCTCTAACCAGCCTTTTATTTTTATCTGGAACTATTTGTGACTAAACATTATTGGGGGAAATTATTAGCAACATAAAGGAGACGGTTGTAAAGAACTCAGAGAACTTTTTTACAGTTCAGTAAGAAAAGCAGGCATCAACAATGAACAAAGGGAAAGGAAAAATAACAAAAACCAAATGATCTACAGTGTATGAAGATATGATTTTCACTAGAAAGTTAGTATGTAATCTGCATGAAATGCCTTTTTTGAAATTGGAAAAATGTTGGAAAAAGAAAGATAGTATTCAGTTTTCCAAGGGGTTTGAGCAAACAGGCCAACTGACTGAGGTCAAATGGCAGAAATGTATTTCAGCATTACTTAAAAGTGAGATGAAAAAAATGGCAAGAATTTAAAATTTTAAAATGATGGAGCAAATAAAGAATTTGGAATACAAAACTGTTGTATAGTTGCTCTTGAAGATTTTTTTTTAAATATTTTTTTTTAAAGAGAGAGTGAGAGAGGGGAGAGAGAGAGAGAATTTTTAATATTTATTTTTTAGTTCTCGGCGGACACAACATCTTTGTTGGTATGTGGTGCTGAGGATCGAACCCGGGCCGCACGCATGCCAGGCCAGCGCGCTACCACTTGAGCCACATCCCCAGCCCTTGAAGATTTTTATATATATGGTGGATGTCACTGTGGAAGCTGATTATAAAATGTGTACTGTAGTTTAATGTTTGTTTAAAAACATATTTATGTGCCCACCTGTAGGGCTCACACCTGTGCTTTGCTGCTCACTGGGTGTGTGACAAGATACCTCATCTCTTATAACTTGAGTTTTTTTTCACAGAGATTTCATTACCAGTTTTCAGGTGTTGAAGTTAGATGAAAAGCAAAGGAAGATTTGTCTGTAGTGCATGGCATACATGCCTACTAAATGGCTTTCAAAATTTTTCAAAAATCTTAAATCTGGGGAGTAGATTGCTGGCAATTAAATTTTTCTTATTTTTTTCTATCCATATTTACACTTTTCTACAAAAAGACATGTTTTGCAAATTTTTAAAAAGAGGTTAGAAAATGCTTAATTTACTTTTAAGTTATAGATGGCAAAGGTGGAATAGGTGAGAATTTGTTTTATTGCTTACTGAGCTGAAAAACTTAGAATCACTCATTCGATGTTGAAAATAGCCCTTCAGGCACATTTATATTTAATAGCATTTTTAAAGAAATAGTAGGTTTTAACAATCCTGCTAATTGTTTATCTTTAAATAAAGTAGGTGAGAAGGCAAGGGTTAAAACAGAAGGAAATAAAAATTAAAAAATGGTAAATGCCAGTTATTTATATTAGTTTTTGGCAAAATTTCAAAATTTCAAAATTTTCTTTTATTTTGAACTGGGAAATATTTTATCCCTTAAGAAAGAGGAAGTCATGACCTGGGGATGTAGCTCAGGGGCAGAGCTAGTGCAAACTGTACAAGGCCCTGGGTTCTATCCCTAGCACTGCAAAGAAAGTCACGCTGTCAGATGATTTATTAGTTGAAGGGGTTGAATATAATAATGATATTTCCAGTTATTTTTCCTCATTTTATTTTCATGTTGTCTCAAAATCCTTGAAGCATCCATAATATATGGTGGTGGTGCATGTTTTTTTTAAAAAAAAATTTATTTTTTAGTTGTAGTTGGACACAATACCTTTTATTTTATTTATTTACATGTGGTGCTGAGGATCGAACCCAGGGCCTCGCACACACTAGGCAAGCACTATACCGCTGAGCCACAACCCTAGCCGTATGGTGCATGTTTAATTACTACCTGTTGAATGATTCCTCTTTACATTTAAAATGGAATTGTTCTATTTTTTTTTTTTTCATGGTTTTCGTGTAAACCAATCTTGGGGTTGTATATACTTAGGCATGGGTATAGGAGGAAATCCAGGTTATATATTCCATTTTCTTAGAACATACATCTTTTTGTCCATTGGTTGCATTCTGGAGTGACTATCAAGAAGAGGTTCAGAAGAAACAGAAGTAAACCTAATTCTTATAAATACATTGATTTATTTTATACAGTTTCTCTCTGTACCTATTTACTACATTTGAGATTTTATAATTGTTTGTTGGTATGTTTTTGAAAGAAGAGTATTGCTTAATATCTTAATATATGTGGCTGATTCATCACTGTTGAATTTGTAACCAGGAGTGCTAGAACCATACCTGGAGGAAGATTATCTCATGCATCCAAATTAAACTTAAACAAGTCCCTCTCCTCATTGCCCATGGCTTTTTTTTTTTTTTTGGTGAATCCTTGATTTTATAATATGCATCATAGATCTAAGGAAGGACAGGGTAGAGTTAAAATTATAGTATTTCTCTTCCTTCTTTCCTCTCTTCTCACCCATTTTTTAAAATAAGAGACTGTTTTATGTGAATGGTGAAAGAGAACCAGGGAATTATTTTGATTGTTTCCTTAAACAAATAATTTGTGCTCTATAAGTGCTTAAATATTGCTTAAGTATTAGACTGGCTGGTATTGAGGGTCCAGTAAACACTTCATAGAGTGAGATAGCTTAGTATTGGGTAGATGTTTGTCCATTGTTTTAGAGCAATAAAAACCACAAGTTCTTAGAAAGTTGCTATTACAAACAGATTTGAATTGAAAATGTAATTTAAAAACTTTATGAAGTGTCATAACACTGACATGCTTTTAAAACAGTTGGGGACAGGTGAAAGTTGGATATAGGAAATTGCTCCTTTAATCTTAGTTTTTTAACTTAAATTTTTTTTTGTCCTTTACTTTGCACACACTAGTGGATGGTTCACTGAGTAGTATTAAGTTATATTGTCGTTATTATTATTAGGAATCATTCTATTAAATTATTTGTAGTAGTTATATTCTATAAAGCCACCCTGACTGTTGAATTAATGAATTCATTAGTCAATTTTCTGTCACTATACCAAAATACCTGCTTTATAATTACATTATAAAGCAAAAGGTTTATTGTGGTTTATAGTCAGTTGAGTGGACTCATTGATTTGGGCCTGAAATGGCAGTGGCAGGAAGCCTATGGGGGAGCACACTCATGGCCAGTAAGAACGGGAGAAGAGGAAGAGGCTGGGGACATGCCCCCAATGATTTGAGGACCACCCATAAGTCCCCACTACTCAGAGGTCTATTCACAGTACCTCCCAGCAGTTCCACTCTGGGGACCAACCCTTTCCTTTAAGGAACATTCAACGTCTAACTATAGCAGCGAATAATGGACCATTTCTCTTAGGGGAAATACAGGATTAGGCTTATGTATTCTCTCTCTTATCCATACATAACCTTGTTTTCTTTTTGGACAGCATGCCTTTATTTTTGTATGCGGTGTTAAGGATTGAACCCAGTGCCTCACACATGCTAGCCAAGTACTCTGCCCGTGAGGCCCAGCCCTGTAACCTTGTTTTATGTGTGTCCATGTCTAAAAATACCTTCACTTAATGTATGTGGCTGATTCATCAATGTTGAATTTGTAACCCGGAGTGCTAGAATCATACCTGGAGGAAGATTATCTCATGCACATGTTTCTGTTCAAGGCATCTCATAGCCTTCTTTCACTACTTCAGCACTGTGCTTGAGGCCATTGTAAACAATGAAATCATCAAAGAAAGCACAGAAAAGGGGAAAATCAGGCACTGAATATACCTCAGAAAGGATTCTTGTTCATAGATGAGAACCAAAACAAGGAGTCCGTGTGGTGCCTTGTTCAGCCCTAGCTGGGAACATGGGTTGGACAACTTGAAGTTTTCTTTTCACATGTTCTTGAATGACCACAAAAGTGCCAGCGGTGTTGAATGTTGGAGTTACAAATCAATTTTAACAAGTAGGTGAATTCCCAAATATGGAATCCTTGAGCACTGATGATGGATTTTGGAATCATGCATTGATCTGGAAGCTCAGTTTTCAGTCACTCAGCTCCTAATGTTTAGTTGATTCTGCCCACCTGCCATTTCTGCTCTGGTGCTGCTGTTCTCCAACAAGCTTCAGTGTAAAGTGTGTGTGTGTGTGTGTGTGTGTGCTCTGCTGTCAATCTAGTAAGCAAGAAAATAGAAAGTGCCCAAGTAATGTAGTCTGGTAGTGAATAAAACTAAAGCTTAGCTATAATTTACTACTGATTGTTCCCAAAATTGTTGGATAAATCAGAGATTTCTGTTGTGTTTACCTTTCCTTGTACTTTGAGTATTAGTGTCATTTATGATGGGGAACATAAATACTGGATTCAGAAGTAGACTGTTCTGTATGCCACACAAATCTGCATGCATACAGACCATACTGCTTCAAGTATTTTAAATTCTGCCACTGAGTTTGGCTTCTCCTTTCCATGTGGTCTAAGAGTTGCTCACAGCTGCAGTTCATGATGATGTGTTTCCTAAGGAGTCTAGTTCAATTTGGTGCTTGTTGTGAGTTAGTGTGAAATTAAAAAGACGATTTGAATGTGGTTAAGGACCAATTTTGAACACAGCTTGTCAATTGATTATTAGGGAGGTTTTTAATTTTTTCTTTTAAAGACTGTCAGATTGATTTTATGTGAAAGCTTACTTTTAAAATTAATAAACATGTATTAATCATGTGCTAAAGTCCTGTGCTAGATAAACAATACATGTTCTTCCCTGTCTTTTAGGAGTTCACAATCTAGTTCAGGACATAAAATATTTAAAAAAAAAAATTTTTTTTAGTTATAGTTGGACACAATATCTTTATTTATTTATTTATTTTTATGCGGTGCTGAGGATCGAACCCAGTGCCTGGCCCATGCTAGGCAAGCGCTCTACCACTGAGCCACAACGCCAGCCCCATAATAAAATATTAAAAAATAAAATAAATAGCAAAAGTGTGGGCTTTTGGAAATAAATTGGACAAGAGGGTGTTTGAGGAGAGTGGAGTAAGAAGTAAATAAGGTCCGCATCGATTATTACTTTGTGGCTTTTAGTCATTGTGTGTTTAAAATAGGATATCATCTAAGTTTTGCATTTCAGGAATACAATAATGTGTGAACTTGATATGAGTGTTAGTAGGAGACAAGTTACTGCTTTCTCTGCAGGGTTGAAGGCTTAATCTTCCATGTTTGACAGAGTGGGGAAAACTGAGGAGGAACAAGAGTCCGTAGGTCTAGATCACTGAATATGGATAAGGAGAATCAGAAAGTAAGCTCTTAGGCCTTTACAGTAATGAATATTTCCTCTCTCTAAGTGTGTAAGTCATTCTCCAACTTTAATCTAAATCCAGAAATTTGGAGGCCAAATGCCCATGCTTAAATCTATGAAAGTCTTTTGCATTGTTCTATTTTTTTACTGTATCATAAAATATGTTTTAGATTAATAGGTCCACATGAGTATATATTTTTTTTTAAAGAAAATAATTTATTCTAGAATAATGTAGATTACAGAATAGTTACAAAGATAGTCTAGGAAGTTCTTCTGTAGCTCTCACCAAGTTTTTCTAATGTCAGTATTTTACATTATTATGATTAATTTGTAAGAACTTAAGAAGTCACATTGGTGTATTTCTGTTGACTATGTTCTGACCCCACTGGCTTTTCCACTAGTGACTGTGTCTTTTCCAGGATAGCATGCAGGATATCACGTTGCATTCTGTCATCATACCTCCTTAAAGCTCTCTTTTGACCTGTGCTTCTCATTCTTAACGTGTTTTCATGACTTTGAGAGGTCAGATATTCTGTGGGATGTCCCTTAACTGGGATTTGCCTTATGCGTTTCTCTAGACTGCAGTTAAGGGTGTTTGGGAGGAAGACCACAGACATTAAGTACTGTTTTCATTACATTATATTAAAGGTGCATTCCTGTCAACATAACTTATCACTGTTAATGTTGATCTTGATTACCTTGCCAGGTTGGGTTTGTCAGATTTCTCCACTGTAAAATTATCTTTCCTGCCACATCTATTCTTTGGAAGCAAGTTATTAAATTCAGCCTGTATGGGCTGGGGATGTGGTTCAAGTGGTAGGGCGCTCGCCTGGCATGCGTGCTTGCCTGGCATGCGTGTGGCCCGGGTTCAATCCTCAGCACCACATACAAAGAAAGATGTTGTGTCTGCCGAAAACTAAAAATAAATAAATAAATATTAAAAAATTCTCTCTCTCACTCTCTCTCTCTCTCTCAAAAAAAAAGAAGTTCCTTAAAAAAAAAAATTCAGCCTGTACTTAAGGGGTGGAGGAATTAAAGTTTACCTTCTGGAGGAGGGCATCTAGATAAATTGTAGTACTATATTTGGAATGCTTCTATAAAGTAGATTTACCTTGTTTCCCACATTTTTCGTTTATTCAATTATTTATACCAGTATGAACTTAGATATATTCATTTTATACTTTGGGTTATAATTTAATAGAATATGATTTACTACTTATGTTTTTTTTTTTTTTTCTAGCTTGTGACATTGGAGCTTCTTCAGGTTTGCTTCTATTTTCATTTGATGTGACTTTCTCCCCACCTACTGCTTCTTTGAGCAGGTTCTTAACTTCTCAGCACTACTAAATGCTCTAGGCTCATCTTGCATTTTCCCTCTCCCAGGCCTAGAGTCAGCCATTTCTGTAGGAACCCCTGGATCCTTTCACTAGAGAAGGGTATTAAATCCAGCATCTGGCTGCTGGGGGTGCTCATTGCCACTGGGGTGTTACCTCTTCTAGGCTTTCACAGGGCAGGGCCAGGAAGTAGATGTGTATATACAGACACACATAAGTAGAGTTTTGTTATGCCAAAGGATTTTCTAAGTAAAAATAGAGAATAAAGCAGTTTTCTAATAACATTAGAGTGGTAGATCTAAAAAAAAAACCAAAAAAACCCCAAAAAAACTAGCTTTAAAGTCTTTATTGTTTGTGTTGTTATCATCTAGTGACAAGGGTAAATCACAAAAAAGTGTAAACTACTGTAAAGTACTTTTTTCAAAATTTTGTTACTATTAGTTTATCATTCTATATGTTGTTTTTGTAATAACAATATGCAAAGAGTCCTATAAACCACTATATTTGTTTCTGGACTTGATTTCCAATGGGTCATAAACTCATGTATTATAATCTGTTTCAGATACTTGTGAACTTAACAGAACTATTTCAGAATTGTGGTATGAAAATTAAAGGCAGAATGCAGTACAAAGGCTGCAACATTTTAGGCAACAGTTTATGTTATGTTGCTTCCCTTTGGATTTTTTTTCCTCATGGTGACCTTTTGAGTAAAATTGCTTAAGACTTTTTTTTCCTTCCCTTTTCCTTATGGGGGATTAAACCAGGGCACATACGAGGCAAGTGCTCTACTATTAAGCTACAACCCTAGCCTGGTTTGATTTTTTTTAATGTATTCTGTACATTGTTTAATTTTTATGTGTTAAAAGGAAGCTAAAAGTTATATTATCCTATCTTCTTTCATTTTTTATATAAAAATTGTATTAAGCTCAATATAAGTTAAGTGTCGTTCATAGTGCTCCCAAAAGCTGATATTACAATCAGTACTAAAATGCAGATATCCTGTTATTGTTCCCCCTCCACCTTATTATTACAGTGCAGTCATCTGATTTATTTTAAGCTTCATTAAATATTTTATTAGAATCTGATAGCCCCTTTTCATTTATTGTTCAATTAAAAGCTTAACCTTGTATTGAACAGTTTTAGGGACTGCTTGATACATGATAGGCACTGTGCTATGAAGTCTTATGTAAAATCTGCCCCTGAAGACTTACATCAGAATATTGTAAAGAATTGGTTGTGAAGCAGAGTTTAAAAGCATTTTAGTTTTGTTGCAGAATCATAGTCCATATGGACTATTAGACTTTAGTTATTTATGAACTTGTATTGTTTGTATTTATGGAGTGATCTAGGATTCACATAGCACTGTGAAAAATGTGTATTTGCTGAAATGGTCATAAAAACTTTGTCCATATAAATGCGTTACGCTGCATGTTTATCTTACTAATTCTGTTAGAATTAATATTAAATACATTTATGTTTTCTGAGAGCGATAGTTAGAAGAAAATGGCTTTTATGTACTTGGTGGTTGACAGGTTATAGGGTGTTGTTATTCTGAGATAATTTAGTTACTGAATTTAATGTCTCATTTGGTAGTAAAAGGTAATGCTTATGATTGGTTCAGAATAAATTTACATATTTTTTAGACCTAGGTGTAAGAATCAGCCAGAATAATTCATATCAACTATACATCATGGTCTTAATTTTTTGTTACTATTGTTTTCATTATTATTTTTGGATGAGACAGGAAACTACAGAGTAACATGAATTAACAATAATTAATTCATGGTATTGGATTTCACACCAGGGTGTGTTCATGTAGCCTATTTTTTAAAAAGGAATTTCATTTTTATGGCCTTCATTTCCATTCTGGTTAGGAGGCACTAGGGCAAGATTCTTTGACATATTGTTTAAAAAGCACAATAATTTATGAAAGTACCGACAAGAGAAAGTTATAGAAACTTAGAATAGAAACCTAGAAATTACCAAAGGGATTCATGTATTTATGATTCATTTTGTAAGTATTATGCATCTCAAGTGTGTTCTTGGCTCAGTTTTCTATTTTTTTTTTTAATTTCTGGTGTTATATTTCATTGTCTTACCTCTGATTAGTCAGTGTATATTGGAATGTTTGCTAGGTGTCATTCACTTTAATTGTTTACACTTTTATATTGGTCAAATACTATATTCTTTTCTTTTTCAAAACTAGGGATTTAACCCAGGGGTGTTCTACCACTGAGCTACATCCCTAGTTATTTTATTTTGAGATGGGGTCTTACTAAGTTGCTCAAGCTTAGCTTGAACTTGCAATCTTCCTGCCTCAGTCTCCTGAGTCCTGGGATTATAGGCGTGTGCTGGGCTCTGATACTATATGCTTTCAATAATCTCTTTTATTTGTCTTTAACAGACTTCCTAATTATATCACTAGCTTCATTAGCAGTCTAATTACCTAGTATAGTGTACATGAGTTTATTTTGATGTAGAATTTTGGAACAAGGTTGGGATCATCTAGTTCATTGGTTCCCTGACACTGAGACATCTGGAGAGCTTTAAAAAATTACTCATCCTGGGTTACTATCACATTCCCCGTAGATTCTGATTTAATTGATTTGGAGTATTTTTTTTTTTTTTTTTGATGCTGGGCATGGAACCTTACACACGTTAGGCAAGCACTCCACCACTGAGCTACAACCCCAACCCTGGCACGAGACTTTTGAAACCCTTCCCCAGGTCATTCTAATGTGCCTGCAAATTGGAGAACCATAGTTTCTTACACTGTGGACAAGAAAAGTAAGATCCAGTCTTGTTAATCAAGTAATTTCTATTTGAGGATACAAAATTTTTATTAAAATTGGTAAATTTAGCATGACTCAAAATAGATGTTCATATTGGTGATTTTAATAATTTAGAAATGTAGTTAATGAATGGAGAGGTCTTTATCCGAATCCTTCCTTTTTTCAGCTGTCAATGACTTTGTAAGGTGAGGAGTTTGAATAACAGGATAGGAATGGCTAGATTTTTCCTGGGGTAAATAGTGGCTTTCCTTGCCTCGCTTCTCACAATTTCCTGGAACTGGATCATTGCTCACTCTTGGAGAAAATGTCTAGAATGACTTATAGTTTATTCAAGGAAGGATACTGTGCAAATTTTCAAGTAAGGGATGTTCTAACTGAAACAGTTAACCTATATTGAGATGTATACAGTGCTTGGCATTATATGCAGTAACTCTTCAATTAATATTTGAGTGAGTCTTTAAATACTATACCAGCAAGGATCTTCAGTTTAACTGATTGTTGAGGTAAGGAATCTGCCCTTTTATGAGTTGATTAGTTTCTTTAGTTTTTTTAAAAAAATTGGGGTTGGGGCCAGGTGCTGTTGTGCTCACCTGTAATCCCAGTGGCCTAGGAGGCTGAGGCAGGAGGATTGCAAGTGCAAAGCCAGCCTCAGCAATGGTGAGGCGCTAAGCAACTCAGTGAGACCCTGTCTCTAAATAAAATACACAATAGGGCTGGGGATGTGGCTTAGTGGTTGAGTGCTCCTGAGTTCAATCCCTGGTACCACCCTCCCCCCTAAATGGGGGCTGGGGGCTGGGGAGGTAGCTCAGTGATAGAGTGCTTGCTTAGCATGTATGAGGTCCTGGGTTTGATCCCAAGCACCACGAAAACCAAAACCAAAACAAAACAATAAAAAAATTGGAATTGGGTTGATGTTTTCTAAGGATTTTCTGACTCAAGCATCTTATTTATGATTCTATAACCATTGACTTATGGAAGTGTAATTTTAAATAAATGACATGGTATCTCCTAGCAGTTCAGAGAAGTCAGTGTTCTCAGCCAGATAATTAGGAGATTGTCAGCCTAGAGTTGGAACTGGAGAAGCAGGATTCAGGCCGTTAGTGAAATGGCAAGAATCTTACTAGGTAGCTAGAAATGGGAAAGGACAATGACAGTGGTTCATTCCCTTCACAATGATTGAGTTCTCCTAAGAGGTAAAAGAGATCAACCCTTACTGACTTAGGTTCCATCTTTTGGAGTCCTTTCACTCATAAAGTTGACTTTGCTTTTGGAGAATTCATACTCTTTCTGTCACTGAACTCAAATTTTAATCACTCCTTTCACCCACACTGCCTTGGTTTTTTTTTTTTTTTTTTTTTTAATTTAGATTGTCTCAGAAATGGGTTACTCCACTAAGCACTTAAGAAAAGAACTAGTGGTTAGTGATGGATATTTTGGGGTGTCAAATTTACTTGATGAATTTTACAATAAACAGTTTCTGGAAATAGGTAGTAGACTGGGTTAATGAGTGACTAAAAAGATTTTGGAATTCAGAGTCTCTTACTTATCAGAGGAAATTGGTGACTTGCTTAGGTTCTCCGACAGTATTTAATTCCAGATCTCAGATTCCTGTCCATGCTTTTTAAGAATTTTACATAAGATCAAGTGGGTGTAGGTAAACATTCTGTTTATAGAAATTGATATAAGAATAATATGTGTACCTTAAGATTCTGTTTGCCGAGAAAGCCAATCAGTTGTATAACCTGTTATAAATATGTATAGTGTGAACCATTGAAAAGTGGGAGCTTATATATTTATTTAAAGCAATAATTTTTGGGTGTGAAAAAAACATAGTATTTCTATATATTTGAAATTTAATATGAACCATAGAGATTTACATGAAGAAAATTTTAATTTGTATGGATGGTTATCATGATTCTTGAATTGGCAATAGGGACAATCTTAAACTATAGTAGGAGACTGTGAGATTTTTAAATTTATCAAAAGTGCACATAGATGAGAAAAACTTGAGAAACTTAGCACTTAAAGCCAATATGGAATTCCGGTTAGCAGTTTTAACTTTCCATTTTGATTGACGGTCAGCTTCTTTCCCATTTCTTTTTACTTCTTTTTCCTTGTTTTGACAAGATCCAAGAGGATTAGAAAATTGAATGTTTTGGCATTTTTTTCTTCCCTGTGGCCTTGAACAAAGATGGGAATATTCATTAATATAATTCTGTCTTGAAAAGAAATGCAGCTAATGGAAAGCAGATAATGTGCTCTTTGTAAGAAGTTTCCAGGTAGGGGGAACATAATCGATGTTATCCCTTTCTCTAGTAGAGCTATTACTGGGCATTATTATGTTGTTATCCACCTGAATCAATTCTCTATTTAGGTCAGGAGAAATTCCTGGAATTAGTTTGGGCAGTATTGTAGATGTTGACATTTCTGTGTGTCTCTTTTGATTCTTTCTCAAGGAATAAAACAGCACTGCTTTGTCTGTTGGCTGGCCTGTGTTACATTAAGTTAGTAAATGCATCCTTATGCTTCATGGTAGTAGACTGGGTTAATGACTCATTTGTAAAGTAAAAGCATTGTATTAATGGTGGACTCATTTAAAAAGAAAGTGTGATCTTGAAAAACAATATATTTAATTTATCATGTGTATTGTTACAAAGTGTAGAAAAACTGTAGAATTCCTTTGAAAATAAGCCCCTTCTACCTTCTTTGCTCTGAAACCTTTGAGAAAAGTATACTTAATTCAAATACAAGGATTTACATTTCTCTGGCAATCAACAGTTTGCCAAGATGAATTATTATTATTATTATTTTTTTTGAGAGAGAGAGAGAGAGAGAGAGAGAGAGAGAGAGAGAGAGAGGAGAGAGAGAGAGAATTTTTTTTATATTTATTTTTTTAGTTTTCGGCCGACACAACATCTTTGTATGTGGTGCATGCATGCCAGGTGAGCACGCTACCGCTTGAGCCACATCCCCAGCCCATGAATTATTTTTTGTTTGAGTTCTCTTTCCTAGTTCTATCCAACTCTTTTCAACATTCTAATTTAAAATGCAGCCATCATCATCCAAATTCAGTAGTGTCAAACTCATAAAAGCCACTCATTGTGAATTGCTGTCTTTTATAGCACTATCAAGATGCAAAATTAGGCAGACTAATCGTGACTGTTTGTAGGTTATCAGTCTTCTCTTTGGATAAAGTTAGTGGAGTACTAAGTCCAGCTTAAGTACTAAGTACTAAGGAAGTCCAAATGGTGATTATATGTATTAAAAATCATAATTAACAATCAAGGGTAGGTAATACAGCAAGAATATATTCCAAGCTTGACAAGCAGGCTTACATAGAATTTTTAAAAAATGTACTTTGGCAAGACATACCAGCATATCCTTGAATGACCAGATAGGTAAGATAATTTTAAAGAGACCATTTTCATTTGTGTGCTGGAAAAGAAGTATGCATAAGACCTAATTGGAAGCACAAGATCTGTCCTTACTATGTAGGATACTGAATTAGAAGTTGGGAGGAAAGGACTAAAATTCTGTATATTTAATGCTGGAGAGAGAGAGAGTTTATCTGGATGGTTAAGAATGCTAGATTATCTCCTTCATTTATAAGCTATGTGATCTTAAGCAAGTTACTTAAATTGTCAATGCCTCATCTATCTGCAAAAGACAGGGACAATGAAAAAACTACCTCGTAAGATTCCTCCTAGGATTGAAAAGGATCCTTTTCAAACAGGTAGCTTTTATGGGTTTGCCACTACTGAATCCATTAATTAAAATAATTGGCTGCATTTTAGGTTAGAATCTTGAAGAGTTGGGTAGGAATAGAAGGGCAAGTTATATACAAAAATTCCAGCTTGCTGATATAAAATTTTGATGAAAATAATAGTTATAATAGGCATGAATAGTGCCTATACAAGGTCAGTACTGAAATGTGTTAGTTTTATTAATATTATACCCTTTTCTCTTTTAACTGTGATGGTAAAACTATGAAGTCATTAACACCCTTTTTATAAGTAAGGCTCAGAGAAGTGTTTTTGTAGGAAAGCTGAGATTAAAATCCAGGCTTTCAAATTCTCAAGCCAGACCACTATCACAATGTGTCAATGTACCATTTGTTTTCATAAAAGGAATAACAAATATTTATATACATTTATTCTAAAATTCATTGAGCCAGGAGCTTGTTGCAATATTTAAGGTCCCATGTGTTCATGTTTTCTCCTTACCTGGCTGATAGCATTGCTGGATAGTTGTGGTACTTTATGAGAGTTATAAAACTAACTTATTGTTGTAACAACAGTCATGAATTTTATACCTTATCTGAAAAATATAAATTCTCATATTAGAGGGCCATTTAATAGCACATTATCAAGTTTGGTGGAAATGAGATACTTTTGACAAGGAACCGAATTGTTCATGGTACAAATTCAGTGATTTCTTCCAATATTCCCTATTTTTGTTTCCCAGACTCACCTGGTTACAAAAATTACTTGAGAGTGGCAAGTGGATTTCTTCTTATGATCTAGATTCCTAGGTATCTAGAATTAATGATTTAGTTTGGCTAGAGAGGGAGCTCAGCAGTATGTGTTATCTAAGAAACGGAGTGACTTAAGTATAGTTGAGGGACTGTTTTCCCCTACTTGGCATGTAGCTTGGTTCATTGGTTACTTTATTTGGCTATTCAAGAATCTTACATTGTCCATCCAAAGTGAAGAAAAGATGTTGCTCAGCTGTACTTTATTCACAAAAGGCCCTCCATTTGATCTATAAGTATCAACACACTTATGCAGATGCCATTGACTATGAGGTCAGGACTACAACTTTGCCTTTTGTGGTAAGGATCTCACCTGGTGGAACTGCGTGATGGTGAATGAAACTTAAGCATGATAATAATAAAATGCTGTTCACTGGCGAACAACAACAACAACAAAAAAGAGCCACTGTTTTCATTCACTCTTATAGATATCCTAAAATTATGTATTATATTTGTTATTTTGTAGATTGGGAATCATAAGCTTATGACCTTTCAAAGTGATTTCAAAGGTTTCAGAGTCATGCCTTTGATTTGATTATTGTGCTTGGTCCCTGTAACCTATTTGTGAAAAGAAGTTCTTCACCTGGTTTGTTCTTCAGGAAGGAGAGAAACTTTTATGAGATGACAACTTCAATTTTCCTATTGCTATGATTTTCCTTGTCTTTCAAAATATGAGGTTTCTGATTTGGGCTTTAAAAAAGAACCCCAGTGTATGTCTGCTGCTGGAGTTTCATTGGTGACAGTTACTTGAGAAATTTAGAGATTCCACCCCTTTTTCTTTCCTCTGTGTCAGTGGCAGTAACAAGCAGATTGGGTGGGGAACGGGGTGGGGGGTTAGAAGGAGTCCAGGTGGGGAAAGAGACAGGTGCAGTGGCAGTGACACATGAGTGCCTGTAGAAGCAGATGATGCCTGTGGTTCCACATTGAAGAGTAAATTTCTCCCAGTTAGGTTGTTTAAAAGATTTGTTTTCTTTGGCATTTCCTGAGTAATATTAAAGTTTTTAATACTCCCTGTTTTTAATTGGTTCTTTTTCGTTATACATGACAATAGAAATCCATTTTGATATCATTATAAAATCATGGAATATATCTTGTTCTGATTCACACTCCAGTACCTCTCCTTCTCCTTCCCTTTCCCCACCCCTCCTCTCATCCCTCTATTGATCTTTTTGCCATTTACCCATAGTTTATAAAACTCTCTTTTTAAAGGAGATAAATATTAACTAGAAAAATTTAATCTCAAGAGTGTTTGAGCATACTTTATATACAGAGATGAAAAATTGTGCTCTATATATGTAATAAGAATTGTAATGCATTCCACTGCTGTCGTGTATTTAAAAAAATAAAATCAATAAACAATAAAAAGAATAAAAAAAAGTTTGCATTGCATTTTGTCAAAAGTGAGAAGAGAGAATTTCTGCCTATTCTCTTCCAGTCTCCCCCTACCCCATATGTCCAGGAACTGCAATTCAGTTGTCCTTCATCTTCCATTGTTTTTCTGGGGATAGCATTATTGCTTAGTTATAATAATAGCTATAGGCTGTACTGGAACAAAAAGCAAAGGCAAGCATGTTCCTTTCCTTTGGTTCTCCTTTATATGTCCTGGGCTGGAAGGATTTCAGGATCAGCTAGTTAACCTCCCATCTTCTGTGGTCAGTACCTGAACTATCTTTGTTGAGAGCACTTAAAAGGTTATCAAAGGTCATTCAATAATTACCTGCCCAAATCTCTCTGCTTTTAAGCAGCTGACACCTGACATTTACAGAGTTCCTTATTGAATATTTTGCAAACGTTCTCTTCTTTGGGGAGAGAGAGCAGTAATCACCAATAACAGCCCTTGGTGATTGTAACAGCAACAACAAAATGCCCCAAATCCTGAGTTAACTATAGCCACATACTCAGGAGAACAACCAAAAGTATCTTAAAAAGCAGGGCTGGTGGTGCAGCTCAATGATAGAGCACTTGCCCTGCCTGTGGGAGGCCCCAAGTTTGACCCCAGTACCGAAAAACATAATCAAAGACAAAAAGCAAAACTACAGTTTGTTTATAGTGCTAGGGATTGAACCCAGAGCTTCATGATTTTTAAATTTATTCCATTTGTGCAATATTAATTGAATCTTATTGAGAAGGATGAAATTTTACTAGTGTTTGCTAAATTGTACCCTGGAACTTGAAGGAACCAAAAATTGTCATTGGCTATCTGCTAGTAGCCCTTATTCACATTTATTGTATTTGGCCATTTTAGAGTCTGGCTAAATTCCCTTTTTTCTTAGTTTGAACAGCAGCAATAGCTGTGTAATTGCCAGTGTTTAAGTGCTGTATATTCCTTATTTTATTGGATTTCCACAGCAACACTCTAAAGTGTAGGAACTACCCTCAATCTACAGATGTTGAAATTTAAGCTTAGAGATGTTAAGTAACTCTACCAGTGTCTCACAGCAAAATGGCAAAGTCAGGATTTCTGTGAGGGTGCACTGCCAAAGTCAGTCCTCCCAGTTGTTACTTTCTGCCATCACTGTCATGTGTAGTGCCTGTGTGCAGTATCTCCTACAATTCTTTCCTGGATCATGAAATTGTTTATATTTTCCACAGCATTTCTTCATTTTACAGATAAAAGAATTCATAAACTCAGTTCCACTGTATGGTAAATGCCAGGCATCATCATTCTCTTGGGGAAATGTGTTGCTTGAATCAAAATGGGGAAAATTCTTTTTCTTTTAGTACCCATAACGTAGATATTTCCATAGAGTGATGTTTTTGCTGTCCAAGAGATTCTTTAATTAAAAAGGACATTTCTGAATCAAGTTTGACCACTGAAAAATTACTCACGCAGAATGGCAAATTAAATTTCAGTGACATTTGTGTTTTCTGATCTTCAAAATCACATCGATTTGTTATTTCAAAAGGACACGTTCATTGGCTATATCATGAAGGAACTTACCATTTATTTACCATTTATTCACCATTTATTCGTTACTTTCTGTGGTTTATTTTGCCCTTTTGTTGACTACTTTCTCATGGCTTACCTTTTTTTTTTCCCCAATTAGAATATAAGAATTCTACAACTTGACCTCTTCATTAGAAGTGAGGAAATAATTTTGATTGACAGGGTGAGCAAACAATAGTCTTCTAAACCAGTGTAGCAGCATCCTATTTATAGATAGAAGCAGCTGCATCCTCTTTCTTTACCTAGAAGAACACTGTTGTTCTGAGATCATCTGGTGAGTGATCCTGTGGGACAGTGTAAGACAGTTATGACACAGGTATTACTGACCTGTCCAATCAGGCTTTTACCCATTTGTAACAAAGGAGAATCTGTTTTAAATCTAATATCTAAGTATGAAATGTGATATTGATTTCATTAGTTACATTGTTTTTAATGGGATTATTTCATTGAATTTTGTTTGACATTACATTAGTATTTTAGTTGTATAAAGGCTTTAAAAGATTATATCAAGTATAAACACATGTATCTTCTCATCTTTTTCTGTACTGGGAATTGAACTCAAAGGCACTTGACCACTGAGCCACATCCCCAGCCCTATTTTGTATTTTATTTAGAGACAGGGTCTCACTGAGTTGCTTAGTGCCTCTCCATTGCTGGGGCTGGCTTTGAACTGGTGATCCTCCTGCCTCAGCCTCCTGAACCACTGAGATTACAGGCCACTTGCCGGGCACAATGAAACTTTTTTGAGTTCAAGGCAGGAAGTCATATTAAAGTGGACTTTACGCCCCCATGTTAGGGTTCAAAAAGTAAAAAGCATTGTAATAATTCTTCTGTATATTGTTATAGGTTACATTTTCAGGCCTTTGTTAATTCCCAGTGGTAAAATATTTGGAATTAATTGAACATTAAAGTTCTTTAAAGTTTTACATTGTGAATACATAGGTTTTTGACTGCTTTTGATTGCCAGGGATATGTTAACTTTACATGGGAGAGAAGGGAAAAAAGAAAGCATCTTAAATGAGGGCATTCTTCATGTGTATGTTTAAAGAAATTGGCTATGATCATAAATGGGTTTCTGTAAAGCATTCTACAGATTTTAAGATGAAATTGTTTTGGATAATTGATTATTCATGTGGATTAAAAGCTGTTAGTAGAGGGCTGAGGTTGTGGCTAAGAGAGCGCCCACCTAGCATGCGTGAGGCACTGGATTTGATCCTCAGCACCACATTAAAAAATGTAATAAAGATGTTGTGTTCACCTATAACTAAAAAAATGAATATTATAAAAAACTGTTAGTAGAATTTAACTTTGTAATGAATTTCTTCTGTGAAATTAATTTCACAAAGCTTGTGATTAGAAGACTTCTCAACTGTATTTGGAGGTAGTTTTAAGAATAGTTAACCGAGGGCTGGGGATATAGCTCAGTTGGTAGAGTGTTTGCCTCATATCTATAAGGCGCTGGGTTCAATCCCAGCACTGCAAAAAAGAAGAGTTAAATGATACTTGTACATGATTTGTTGTTCTGTTGTAGGTTTTTTTTTTTTTTAAACAGTAAACTTTATTTGCCAGGACAGTTTTGTTTTTTTCCCATTTGTATGAATTAGGACCATCCTTCACACAATTTGAAATCCCTAAGCCATGACTAGAGACATATCTGGGATCCCTGAAGACAGGGTCCATTTGATTTGGCCACTTTGTTATTTACTAGGTTCCACAAACATTTACAAAATATACAAATGAACAAAACAATAATGTGAAAGTGTTCCTTAAATTGAAGAAATAATTTAGATTGTAAAGGCAGTTGTGATAATTGGTTAGTCACAGCCATAGTAATTGCTTATCTTCATATATATTAAATTTGACCCCTTGTGTGATCAGCCTGGATAAACAAATCAAGAAACTAATGATTGCTTTTATTAGTGTTTAGACTTTGTTTTTTTATTTGAGCTATGATAATTTAGATTATCTCTCAGATATAGTGTAAGCTTTTAAAGTCTTTTGGAGCATGCCTTATAAAATTCTAGAGAGAAAAGCCCTGAGAAAGCAGCATGGAAAAACTTGTAAGCCTTACGCTCTGCTCATTTGTATGGCATCTCTATCATAACGTTTTAAGTATTTATTAAAAGTCTTGGCATCTTTATTGAAAAAAACTCATCTGTGACAGTGGATGTAATTATTATTAGAAAATAATTTTATCTTCTAGGGACACATACCTTGAATCTTTACACTTAAAATTCAGATTTGTTGTTTATATATCTATATCATCTACATGTGAACTTGGTTGCTAGAACCTACCAAAATCCCATCCATATCTGCATAATATGTCTCCCAACTGTCAAGATAGCACCTAAGGGTTTTGCTGGTATTTTCTCATTTAATCCTTATGACAATCCCAGTTTTATCACTGTTTTTTTTTTTTTTTTTAAATGGAACTGATTCTCAGGTTAAGTAACTTGTCCACAGTTAAAAAGCATGCAAGTGGGCTGGGATTGTGGTTCAGTGGTATATAGTGCTTGCCTAGCCTTGATGGGGCATTGGGTTTGATCCTCAGCACCACATAAAAAGCAAATACACAAAAAATAGAGGTTAAATTCTTTTAAAAAATAAAAAACAAAAGCATGGGAATGACAGTTGTAGACTTTTTAAAAACTCAGCCTGGCTCTCGAGTTTTAGTCTCTTACCCACTGTGCTCACATGCAAAGTATATTAAAATATACTTTTTAATAGTCTCTTTTGTTGTTTCTTATAACATTTCCCTCCAATCCTAAAACCCAGGGATGGAAAGAATTTAGGCATTGGACTATAATCTAGAATCTTCCTTTTGTTCTTTGCTACTCTCTTACTCCCAAACACCTGTTTGTTATGGGAATCATTTCTGATCACACCTGCTCCTCTTGCTGGGCTGTGTAATTTTTTTTTTTTTTAAATATTGCACCGTACTATTCTAAAAAAGACGGTTATTAAGTATTTATCCCTACTAAAAGATGTAATTCCTTGCAGTAAATTGCCCATTTATAGAGTGCGAATGGTTATTCCTATTCCAATAATTTTATGCATTATGACCTATTTTGGAGATTTATAAAATTGTGGCAATTGTGACAGAAGTTTTTACCACAAACCCTCGTTAACATCCCTTTTTTCCTTCACATAATGAGAGATGATCATGGAAACTTTATTTAATTTTTTTTTTGTGAGGCATAATCATTAAGTGTTGAATAACATTTTGTCTTGATAGAGAATTAGATGATGTGGATGCTTATTTTATTTTTAGGGGGGAGGTAAAGTTGATTGTTTATGTTGATACAATAAAGCAAATAAGAAAGACTGTGAAAGCTCAACAGAATTGCAAGACAGCATTTGAAATGTAAGTATTTCTTTCACATAATCTATTACAGAAAATAATTTGTACTTACATGCAAAAATAAAAGATCTATTTAAGAAAATGATATTCACCCTACTAAAAATCCATAAATTAAATCAATTCAGTGTAACTATGGTATGTCAAGAAAATTGGTGTAGGCATAAAAATGAGAATTACCCTTTTTAGTGCATTGGGAGAAGAATTTGAATCGATGTGTTTGATTTGATGGGCTTACTATATATTAGAAGCTGTGCAGTTTTAAAAGATGCCAAGGAGGATATTTTGTAAGGTCAAAGAGGATCTGAAAAACAAGTGGACATATTACAACAGCAGATATTACATGAGTATCTGGATAAGTGTGAGGAAATAGTAGGACAAAGACGATATGCGTGAAGTTGGCATGAGCTCTGATGTTGTCATTTGTTTCTAGTGTAATTAATACTATCTTGGTTTATTTTAAGGTGTTTAGTAGTTTATAAATGATTTAGATTATTTTTTTAAAGTGATATGTTGTGGTTGAATTTTTCGTTCCTAAACTGCTACTACTGAACATGACCTTAATTTTAGTTTTTGCAAAAAGTGATTCTAGAAAAGTTGTATCATAGATGAAACAACATGAGGACTAATTGTAAAGTTTCATAAAGCATGGCTTTAGTTTTAAGGTTGCTGTGTAGTTGGGTGGGGTGGTGCGTGCCTATAATCCCTAATCCCAGCAATTTAGGAGGCTAAGACAGGAGGATTGCAAATTGAAAGCCAGCCTCAGCAAGTTAGTGAGGTCTAAGCAACTTAGCAAGACCATGTCTCAAAAAAAAAAAAAAAAAAAAAAGACTGGGTAGATAACTACAGCATGTATCACCGTAGGTTATTATTATTATTTAAGCCTTTTTCTTAAAGGGGGAGAGGGAGAATATGAATCAAGGAAGGAAGGAAGGAATAGGAGAATGAACACATACAAGAGGTGAATATGAGAATATCTCTATTTGAGATTTGTAAACTGTTCTATAGCAGATAAAAAATGATAACCTTGTTTACTGGAGTTTGTAGAAGTTTAAAAACTGATTATCTTTCCCTTTGGTGAGTAAATTATCTACTGGTGGAGTTGTTATGGAAATTAGGAGATAACAGTTGTAAAACATCCATCATACTATTTGGCATATATCTAATTATTATTGTTTACAAATAAATTGCCTTTCATATACCTTGAATGATATGATACAAGAAAATGCTTTAAATGATGATTTGAAACAATGGTTTGAAACCAGTATTTTGGTTTGATAGATTTCTAAGTTGTTGAGACATGACATCTCTACAAAAATAATAAATTACACCCAATATCAAAACAGTAAACTGAATCCCACAGTTATAAAAATACAAATGTTTAGTGTACTTTGTGGTTTGGTACAGTTTTCTATTTTTGTATTAAACTAAAGAAAAAGAAAAAAGTTCTAAAATGTTGCAAGTGGGCAGAATGGTATGGAAAACAAGGTGTACTTTTACTGAAAATCTTTACCGTATAGACCTCTTGAAAATCTTTAATATTGGCATGTGTTCATCAAACTTAAAATGAAAAACCTCATAAAGAGCCTTCTATGTTTTTTGAAGGAATTTCATTTTTGTATTTTTTGGGGAAGGAAGATAGTTCGTGGAGTAAGCTTATTTAATATGGCATCAGTTGCATAAAGCCAGCTGTGAGTAATTGTCTCTGATATTTGATTTCCAGCTGTTTTGTAGAACTGTTATTGGCTCTCAAAGTATTTGGATATTATTGGATATTAATATCCATCATTGGATATTAATTAAATGATGATCATTATAAAGGTAGCCTGTTTAAAATAGTGCTGCATCAAATAACATTAAAATGAGTGACTTAGGGCTGGGGCTGGGGCTCAGTGGCAGAGTGCTTGTGTAGCATGTGTAAGGCACTGCATACAAAAATAAGGAAATAAAGGCATAAAGGCATGCTGTCCATCTACAATGTGTGTGTGTGTGTGTGTGTGTGTGTGTGTGTGTGTGTGTATATATATACATAAAGAGCGACTCGGTACATAGTTCTAACTTTTTCTGGTGTAACTGTTAAAATCAGCACACATTTTTAACTTAGAGGAAAATATGCAGATAAGATTGGCATTGACTTTCTATATATTTTCTCTTTCCCTTTCTCTCTATGTGTATGTACATAAATAGAATTAAATAAATCCCTTCTTTAAAATTTTAAAAGATTTTATTTGACACATAATAATTGTATATATTTATGGAGTATGGCTAAAGGTTTTTGAAGCCAAGTTATCATTAATGAAAAATTCATATCACATCAGGTATAGAATTAGGTATTTTTATTTTACTATGTTGAATGTTGAACATAGGTCAAATTATGTAAATAGTGGATATTTTAGTAAATAAATAAAAATAACCCTACAGATGATAAAAGAAAGAAGTGAAAAGCAAAGTAATTGAAGAGTGAAATAAGAAATTAGCCCTAGGAGCGTGTCACATGTGGGTTAGTACTCTAGAGATGTAAGGAAAAGGGCAAAAGCATAAATCAAAACTGGACAGACCCTGAAAGGCTTTGGCAATAGACACGGTGGTGGCGGGCTGAGGGCGGGAGAGGCAAGTGCTTCTAGGGGAAAGAGGTATTTATTTTGCACATAATAAATATTGACCAGACATGCAATCCTATTTACCTTTGCCTCAGGACCTCAGTCTCATTACTTTGTTAATCTTTCTGGGCTTCTGAATCAGTCATACTAGAGAAGTTAGTATAGCTATTTTCTGCAGAGCAATTCTGCCACTCAAGTTCTAGGAAAAAAAAAAAAGTTTCTTGACATTTCCTAAAGGATATGGGGAGTAAAGAAAGGTAGAAGGTATGTTTCCTTTCTGGGAGCATATGGTGTTTATTAAAGCGTGGTGTCCATATTGCCTTGTTACCATGGATAATTCATATGTATGTTAAAAATACCAACAAAAATTGAACATATGATAAGTTGCTTATGAATGATGAATGAAGGAATGTGACAGAAATTAGAGGAGGAGAGAGCCTAATAGATTGTATTGAAGAGGCTTATCTGAAGCTGAGGTGAGATGCCCATCAGGACAGATTGCAAGGAAGTGGGCAACAGCTTCCCAGGTTGTTCAGGGAGGTGGGCACGATGAAACAGTGTGGGAGAAGCTGGAATAGACCTGACATGCACGTGGGGAAAGCGCTGAATGCCTGTGTTTCACAGTTGAAATTTGGGGTCAATGGAAATACTTTAACAGGGCAGGGAAACAGCCCCAAACAGTGGGTCCCTTATTAAAATGTCATACATGATGAAAAAAGAGAATGCACTGAAACTGTTGATACCATTGAAAATAGAATGAAAAGTACAACAGGGGATTTAACAGGATTAAAAAATTCCTAAGTGTGTGCAGAAGTAAGGAAGGGAGGTGGGAATTGCTACAAGTAGCACAGAAGTTGAAGATGACTGCTAGGTAGGTTCCATTGGACTAGCTGAGTGACACTTGTGCCTGCAGCAGAAATACAGAAGTCTAAAAAGTGTGGCTAGTGATTTTTGTTTTGTAAATTTACTATGAATTTTAGTTACAATTTGAAGCAGTGCTTAGGTACACCCAAGGGGGAGGATTGGCAGAGGCAGCACTGGCAGCCTTCCCCAGTGTTTCACACTCTCCTTCCTTTTGTTGTGTTTTCCTCTTGTTATCACTGTCTATCATTTTTAGGCTCTATTTAAAAAAAATATTTTGCTTTTAGTTGTAATTGGGCACAACACCTTTATTTTATTTATTTATATTTATGTGGTGCTTAGGATCGAACTCAGTGCCTTGAACATGCTAGGCAAGCACTCTACCACTGAGCCACAACCCCAGCCCCTTTAGGCTCTATATAATCATGTTTGTTCCATTAGATTGTCATATCCACAAGGATGGCAATTTTTATCTGTTTTGTATGCTGGTGTGTCCCTAGCATCTAGAATAGTGCTTATCACTCACTATTGTTGGCAAGGAGAAAAAGAAAACAATATTTCATTTTAAAGAGGCCATTGGTAATCTTGGAGAAGGGAGTAAATTTAGGGAGTGAAGATCAGATTCCCAAAGGTTATGCAATAACTGGATAGTTGAGAAAACGACTGAAAGAAATGTACCTCTTATTCCAGAATGTTGGCGGAAGAACAGAACTGTAGCCATAGAGGATTTAGGGAGGATTGAGTGAAGGGTTTCCAAGGTGGGAAACACACATTTGTAAGCGAAATGGAAAGGACAAAGAGAGCACAGTGTTAATCTTTTAAAAGTGAGGGTGTATATTGTTATTTCATTTGTAATTACGTATGCTTGAATGATTTGTAAATTTCAGAAAAGAGAGAGAAGGGTAATAAAGGAGGAAGAGTACTCCTGGATTTTTTCTGTTCTTTTTTAATTTCTAGAAAGTTATTGACAGTGAAGGCATAATCAGCATGAAATTTTGGTAGTTTGAGAGGAGAACTGAGGAGTTTGCTCTCTGTCAGGAAAAGACACCTCCCCCACCCCCCTTCACATTGCATCTTTTACCCACAAGGTAGTACTTCTTCTTTGGTAATATCTGTCTATTTGGTGGAATTCTCCCTGGCATGATAAAGCAAGGGTTTGTGAAAAAAGAGTTATGTGTGGATCATTTTAATATGTATAATATTTCCTTTCATGAAAATCAAACCCAATGCCCCGCTTCCTGAAGAATAAGAAATATAACAGGTAGTATTTATTCACCTTAGATGAAGCCAATATTGAATTACACATCAACACAAGTAGTTTAATATGGTAGATTTAGTTGTGTAACTATCGATGGTTAGATTTTAATTTACTAACATTTTTCTAAAAATGAGGATCAACTAAAACGCAGAGAAATTTAAAAAATTATATAGGGCACTTTGTGTGTGTCCATGCATACACACTGGGCGTGCTTTCCTTAAAATTTGTCATGTTGCCAGGTAGTTTCATAGAAACCCTAGTGCCATTTTTAGAACTTGTCTTGGGGTTATTATCAGAGTTGCTTATGAATTCCACAAGGAAGTTCCTTCTTTACATAACTGTATGTTGTTTTTTGAGCTTGATTGGGCTTCAACAACCAACTCCTTCACCAAACCCAACTCTGGGTGACAATGGAATGTTTTCAAAAGCCAAATTTCCCTCCAAAGGGTAAAGAATTACCACTAATGATGATATTCAATAGAGTATGTGTGCAAATGTTCTTGAAGCACACATACCGCACATGTTCGACAGCTAGAACGTTACTGTGAGTGACCAGGGGAAACAAATCCGTCAGCCTGCCTTTTCCCTTTTCCTTTTTTATTCAGTTTGTTGCATACTTGGCAGTTGACTTGAGAGGCAGAATGGATGCGGGGCAGGGGAGAGCCAGGTCCCACACGTGTTCAGCACTGCGTGGTTCTGCTAAATTGGAGTTTCCATCCAGGCATGTGCAAATTTATTAGTATATTTTGGCAGAAGCCATCACCATATTATGTTATTGTTGAGCTGTAATAAATTTAAATAACTCAATAAAAATGTACTTTGGAAATGACACCACTTCTCTAAGGAACTGATGTTAAATTTAGGATCTAATCATGTTTTCTTATGTATTTAGGTACTCAATAAGAATTTGGGAAGTGAGACTGAGAGGCTATAGGTGTTTATGGTTTTTCATACAATAATGTACTTGGGAGGTAGCTAGAAGAGAAGAACATATATGATAGAGATTTTGATAATGGCTGGCAGTGATGGTGGAGTGGAAAGAAAGCATTTGTTAATTTTGGGAATGAGGAAATGTGATACCTGGCATCCATGATTCATAATTGTGTTTCTCTTTTGCATTACAGTCACTTGTGAAGATTTTTTTTTAATCCTAATAAAGTTTCTATGAGGGCCAAAAGTGTGTTATACTAACCTCTGTGTCTCCAAGACTTTGCACAGAGTAAACCCTCAATACATTTAATTCATCAGTGGACTTTGAGTGAAAGGAAGGTATAAAAATCTGAACAGATTTTGGATTCCCCCTACCCGAATCTCTATTAACATTTTGTTTTAAATAGAAGTTGTCATTTATATTAGGAAAAATAGATTTTGGGGGGTGATAGTGGTGCTGGGGATGAACCCAAGGCATTGTGCTTGCTGGGCAAGTGTTCTGTCACTGAACTAGATCCCTAGCCTTAAATCTTGTTTAATTAAAAGATTATTAGTTTTCAAATCTGGTTATTTTCTACTTAAAATTTTTTTTTTAATTGACAAGGTTGGGTATAAGGTGTAAAATAGGATGTTTTGAAATATGTAAAAATTGCTGAATTGAAATATGTAAAAATTGCTAAATTGAAATATGTATAAATTGCTAAATTAAAATATGTATAAAAATTGCTAGTTTGAGCTAATTAACACAAGTATTTCCTCACATACTTATTTTCTGTTATGAGAATACTTGACATTTAAAATTTTCCCCCCAGAGGTACTGGGGTTGTACTCGGGTCCTCACACTTGCTATGCAAGTGCTTTATCCCTGAGCTACATCTCCAGCTCTCTTTTCTTCTTTTTTGGTACCTGTGTTTTAACCCTGGAGTGCTTAGCCACTGAGCCACATCTTCAGCCCTTTTTTTATCTTTAATTTTGAGACAGAGCCTCATTAAGTTGCTTGAGGCCTCACTAAGTTGCTGAGGTAGGTGATCCTCCTGCTTTAGCTTCTCCAGTAGCTGGGGTTACAGTGTGTGCCACTGTGCCCGGCCTCAGCCCTTTCTAAAGACTTAATATTTTGAGATAGAGTCTTGCTAAATTGCCCAGGCTGGCTTTCAACTTGTAATCCTCTTGCCTTAGCCTCCTAAGTAGCTGGGATTGCCACCATGCCCCAGCAACATTTAACATTTAATCTCACTGGTTTTCAAGAATATAATACATTGTTACCAACTATTGTCACTTTGTGGTAAAATAATGACAACATAGTGAAATTGGGTATCCTTTGACCAGTATGTTTTCACACAACCTCCTCTCTTAAGTCCCTGGTAACCACCATTTTACCTTTGCATATATTGTTGTTTTGTGGTATTGGGAAATGAACCCAGGGTACTCTCTGCATTTGTGAGTTTAACTTTTTCTAGATCCTGCATATAAGTGAAATCATGCAATATTTGCTTTTCTGTGCCTGGCTTGTTTTACATAATGTCTTCCAGGTTCACCCATGTTGCTGCAAATGACAGGATTTATTTATTTATTTTATTTTTTGTGGTTGAATAATATTCTATGAGGTGTATATATACCAAGTTTTCTCTATCCATTCACCTGCTAATGAACACTTAGTCTGGTTCTGTATCTTGGTTTTTGTGGACAATGCTGTTGTGAACATGGGAGTGCAGGTATCTCTTTGGTATTCTGATTTCAACTCTTTTGGAACATACCCTGCAGTATGATTACTAGATCATATGGTAGTTCTATTTTTAGCTTTTTTAGGAAACTCCATACTGTTTTTCATTTACATAGTAATTTACATTTCTATTATCAATGTAGTGTGTTTCTGTTTTTTATTTCTACATCCTCATGAGCACCTGTTTCCTTCCTCTCCTCTCCTCTCCTCCTTTTCCTTCTCCTTCTCCTTCTTCTTCTTCTCTCCTCCTCCTCCTCCTTCCCTCCCTCTCCTTCCCTCCCTCTCCTTCCTTCCTTCCTTCCTTCCTTCCTTCCTTCCTTCCTTCCTTCCTTCCTTCCTTCCTTCCTTCCTTCCTTCCTTCCCTCCTTCCCTCCTTCCCTCCCTCCCTCAGCCCTATTTTGTATTAGAGACAAGGTCTCACTGAGTTACTTAGCACCTCGCCATTGCTGAGGCTGGCTTTGAACTTGTGATCCTCCTGTTTCAGCCTCCTGAGCCACTGGGATTACAGATGTGTGCCATCCCGCCCAGCTATCTCTCATTTTTTTTATAATAGCTGTTCTAACAGGTATAAGGTCATATCTTATTGTGATTTTAGTTTGCATTTTTCTGATGGCTAGCATTATTGAGCATTTTTTCAACATGTATTAACCATTTGTATGTCTTCTTTTGAGAATCATCTGGTCAGATCATCTGCCTAGTTTTTTTTAATATTCAAAAAAATTTTTTTGTAGTTGTAGATGGACAGAATGCATTCGTATTATTTGTTTATTTTTATGTGGTGCTGAGGATGGAACCCAGTGCCTTACGCATGCTAGTCAAGCACTCTGCTGCTGAGCTACAGCCCCAGCCCCATCTGCCTAGTTTTTAACTAGATTATTTCTTTTCTTGCTATTGAGTTGAGTTTCTTGTATATTTTGGATATTTGGATATCCCTTATCAGATGTATGGTTTACAAATATTTTCTCCTGTAGAGTTCTTCTTCACTCTTTTGATTTTCTTTTTCATGGCAGTGCAGAAGCTTTTTTATTTGATATAATCCATTTATCAATTTTTGTTTTTGTTACCTATGCTTTAGGGGTCATATCCAAAAATTCCTTTTCCAGACCAAATGTCATGGAACTTTCCCTTATGTTTTCTTCTAGTAGTTTTGCAGATTCGTGTTTTTTTAAGTCTTCTATCCATCTTGAATTAGTTTTTATATATGGTGTCTGCTAAGGGCCCAATTTCTTTTTTCTGTATGTGAGTATCCAATTTTCTCAGTACCATTTATTAAAGGGACTGCACTTTCCTTGTGTGTTCTTGGCAGGTTGTCATAAATCAGTCCATAAATGCATAGATTTATTTCTAGCTCTTTTTTTCTATAAATTGTCTGCTTCTTACACTATCTACTATTATAGTGTTTCAGCAGTGAATTTTACTTGAAAACTATAAATTATCAAAGAAACAAAATGAAAACTCAAATCCTATTCCAAGGGTTGCAGGAGGCCTCTGCAGCCTGATGCATTTTATCAGAGAATTATTGCTGCCTTCCTCCCTTACACTGTGACATCCTCTTTCCCTTAGATTTCTTTAAGTACCATTAAGAATTGAGTGATAATAGTAATGATAGCTGATGTTTGCAAAAAGAAAGTGCCTGCTGTGTGCCAAAGCACTGTTGAAGCACTTTGCAAATCCTGTTGTTTACCCCATTTTACACACGAAGAATCTGAGTCACAGAAAGGTTGAGTGACTTGTTCAGGGTCAAGGAGCTAGTAAATGGCAGAGGCTGTTCAGGACCCAATAGCGGGGCTCAAGTGATCCACATACTCATAGCACTGTGGCTGGCAAGCAGAGTAGAGAGAGCAGTTGTCTTTCCTACCTGCCTTAAACATCTTCTCATACTTCTTCAAAATTTCTATTCAGTTTCAAGATTTGATTCCACCAGCTGTTTTACATATTTCTATAATGGAAACAAAAGTCTCAATATTTTTTGGGACAGCCAAAACACCTCAAATGCTTTTCTCTGGGGGCTTCTGATATGAGTATAAGAACTGGAAGTAGATAATTTTGGAACCTTGCATCACCCACCCCCATGTGAGTAGAATTGTCAGTGCCAGAGACACTGGTGTTCAAGTTTTTGGACTTCAGTGACCTGTCCTGCTTTATCTTCCCTGACCACCATTGAAAAAGTAGGATGCCAATCTAAGGTTGGCAATTTATCATGTTTCTTCTGTTAAGGATGTTAGACAAGGGCTCAGGACATAGCTTAATAGTAGAGCACTGGCCTAGCATGTGTGAGGGCCTGGGTTCAGTCCTCAGGACTATAAAAGTAAAAACTACAACAAAAAAGGGGTATTAGACCAATCAGTGAACTACTGCTTAGAATCAACAGTTTCAAATAAGGATATTCTAAGAGCAAAAACAAAAAAGGAAGCTTATAATCTCAAGATAAAGGAGAGCTCTTTAAAGCAAACATTAGCTTATGAGGATCTCGCCACATTGTCCTTATTCCTCATTTTGCCACGCATTCGTGAAAAATTTCCGGAGGACCTACATTTGGAACCCCTGCCTTAGTCTTCTTTGAAATTGATCCTTTACCAGGTAAAAGTTTTTCCTTTTCCTCCTTCCTGTATGGACCCTGTGTTTCTAGCGTCCAGTAGCTGATGACAAACCCAGCCACTCTTTATAACACTGGCTGTGAAGCAGCTTTCATCTTAAGTTTCGCACGAGTTTTAGGAGATGTGGAGTCGGGCACCACTTTCCCATCGTTCCCTCTCCTTTCCCTTTCTGATTGCGCTGGCTTCTTTGCAATGATGGCCTCTCAGGATGACCACTCTCAGTGTCCCGAGGGCTCTTGGTGTCTTTGTGATTTCTGGAGAATCTTGGTGAGGACAACTTTAAGGGTTCCAGATGTGGAGGGTGGAATTTCAGAGAGCAGCTGTTAGGAAGGGCAGAGGGCCATTTGTTTGCAAATGTGAGGGACTCTGTCTTATATATGTACTCATGTATAAGTTTAACCTATGCATCTGCAGGAGGGGGAGGAGAACGGTTATCAGTAGAGCAAGTGAATATATTAAATTTCAGCTTCAAAGGAGAGTTCAAAAGGTAGGATACTTGAGAAACTGTGACTAACCTATTCTTTCTAGTGGAGCATAAATTTCTTAAAAAATGTATATTTTAAAAATCCCTGATTTGTCTCCAGAATTTATTAATGTACTTTGTCTCTAACCATCTCCCTCCCCCTTCCCCAAATGTTTATTTGGTAGTATGGTTGCACCATCCTTCTGTTGTGGATGAGTCTAATTCTGAATAGTACCTACCATTTCTTTAGCATCTTGACTCATTTCTAACCAATTAAGGGGGAAGGTTTTAATTGCATATGTAGGATATTTTCATTTGCTTCTCCTGTCCTCTTGAGGAATAAAAAGTCTGGGAATAAGTAAAGCTATCGGTGGTTGACTCCTTGGTAAAATATTCAAGATAGGAAAAACAGATGTCAAATTATTTTTGTCTTTTGTCCTAGAAAAATGGCAGCAATGAAGTTTCTATATTTAAAACCCGCTTCCATTCAGAGAGGGTGTTACTTCTTGCTAAAAGGCAATAAAGAGCCTGTGTCCTCAGTGACCTGTTCTGCTTTGCCTTTATTAACTGTCTGAATTCTACCATTGTAGGACTGTTGAGTTCAAAATAAGGACTGTTGACTGAACCTTTGGAATTAGGTTGGTTAGTTTCTAATAAACTTGAGGCTTCCTGGGGGTGATTTGTGTAGACTCCATGGATTGTTGTTGGAGAGTTTGGAGTTCTGTGGAGTGATATATGGTAGTCTGCTCCGCTTGCCCCCTTCTCTGCAAGGTTTCTATCAGGCTTAACCAGAACCAGACTGTCCTTAGGAAATGAGTTGAATACCAAGCCAAAGGTTTTCACTGAATTGTTAACAGGAGAATTTATATGGAGGTGTCCAGTTGATTTTTCAAAAAAAAAAAAAAAAATGAAATTACAGAGAGTCCAGGAATCATCTTATTCGAGGTGGAGTGTGTGTGTGTTTGGGGGTCTCCTTGTGTGTACACAGTTGATTTACCTTTTTGGTGGTTGTACATAATTAGATCTTCAAAAATTAAAATGTAGTCACTTATTGCTTGCTAGTATAATGATGGAGAGCAAAAACTAGTGCACACAGTTTTCTAGTGTGTTAATTTACATATGTGAAATTAAAATTCAATTATGAATTTGAAATTTGAGAGATTAAAATAAGATAGTTACTTTAAATTGAAGGTGTCCTTTGTTCAGCCTGTTTTTGCTGCTGCAGAGATGTGAATTCTGGGAAGCTGTAGGGCTTGGTGGTGTAACCATTGTTCTGAAGGGGAAATACTTATACTGACTCTCAAGAACAGGAATTGTATAATTTGGACACTTAGTATTAGATGTGTTTTTGGTGAAATATAAATTGTTGGTTTTTCTAATGAGAAATTTTAATCCTTGCAAATGATGCTTGCCTACGTGATGGTTTTCCCCAAGGACATGTAATATGTGTTCCAGATTGCTATAATATATAACTCTGCTCACTTAATAGTCCTAAAAACTGTCTAGTGACTTCTTTTGCAACTGTATCATTTAACTCTTGGCATTTCTTCAGGAAGTGGTAAACTCTTTGAGAATCACAAGTGACATTTCATCTATCCCTTGGAATTCATGCAATGCTTTCTATCTCCTTCACTTCCTCCCTCTTGGCATGCGACTGCTCCTGGGGCTCTCTGACACCAATTCCAAGCAGAGGAGGACAAAGGTGTGTTTTGTTGTGACTCAGGAGGCCATTTTGTAATTTTCACATTGAAGAGGTAATTACTTTATCATTACTTTCAAATTTAGGGATTGTTCAAAACTACCATTTAACACAGTTGTAAAGAATGCCTTTTTAGTGGAAAACACCAGAGAAAATTTTAGACAAACAGGGAGCAGCTTGAGTCTTTACCTTGACTTCTGGAATTCTTCCTCCATGTACCTCATAAAGATAAAGCGCTTAAGAACCTCAGGCAGAAGAAGTAGTGCATCAGGGCCTTGTCTTGGGTGACTAGTAATGTAATTGCAGGTTTTCTTGGGCTTTTGTTTTTGTTGCTGTGGATTGAACCCAGGGCTTCATAACATCTCTTAGCTACCCCAACCCTTTTTGTGGGCTCTGACAGGTGATTTTGAATGGAATAGCAATTCTAGAGGATTGTTTTTATTTTGGGTGTGAATTAGTAAGCTGGGAAGCAGTATTTAGCCTTTATAAAACTTAAGGTTAAAATAGCTATTTAAGAACATATTTAAGAATTTTATTGAAAGTCATACACTCTACCATGGATTTTTTTCCCCCTTACATTTTTAGAAAGCATATGACGATGTAACTGTTGGGAGTATGAGTGGCAGGATGTCACAAAACACCTCAACTGTCTAGTGATCTGACATTTTTGTTTAATTGCTCTAATGCGTTACAAAGTTGGGGTGGGGCAGCTGGTATAAAATAAAAATATCCTGCTAATAATGGGCTAGAAATGAAAGCCCTAATAGGAATGCTGACTGGACACCCCTCGCCCCGCCCTCTGCTGCCCCTTTTCTGTAGGGTCATGAGGAGGAAGGAATCATCACATTCTGATAGATAATCTTTTATGTTTGTGTCACATGTGCTTGTGAGGCCAGTTTCTGTTTTGGGTTCCAGGAAAGGACTATTGGTTCAGTCTGCCACCTTGTGGCCATTTATAGAATTATCTCAGTTGGTATAGGTAGGTGATTGCTCTGGACACCAAGACTAAAAACGTGTCTCCTCCTTTCCTTCTCTCACCATTATTCGAGAGAGTGCTCACCTTCAGGCCCTGCACATTGCCATCCCACCAGGAATGTTGCCCTTTTCTTTCTTTGCCCCTGGATCATCTAGTCTGTTGCTAGATGCAGAGATTAGAAAGAGGTGGAAGAGAAGACTGTTTGTTTAGGGGTGCTAGTTCTCTGATTAAGGATATAAAACATAACTCCCAGCCAGAAAGTGACCACATAAAGCACATGCGCAGGACCAAGTGTGAATGGTGAAAGCAGTTACAGCTTTAGTGGCCCAGGAAGGAAGTGGTCATTGCCAGTGTAAACGGGCACTTGGAGAAGCTCTTTTCACCAGGCAGAGAAGAAGGAGGACTGAGTGGTAGGGACTTTGTGTTAGTCTGGGACCAAAGATTTGGCCATTGCATGGAAAGGGTGCAGGGGATCATGTGCTTGGGCCACTTGGGAAGTCTGTGTGGGAAGCCTTGAAAGCAGGCAGCTTAAATGTGCTGCCCTGAGGAGCAGCGTGCTCTTTGGGAATAGCTTCCTCTCCCACACAAACAGGGCCAATCCTTAGGGGAGTTTTGGGCAGAAGTCACAAGTCTCTTTCCTTCATGTCCTTTAATGTGGCTTGTGAGCCTCCTGAAAATACATGCTCTACAGTATTGAGTGGGACTCAATTCTTCGAGGCACATTTTGGGAAATACTGCAAAAAGGGGCATTTTAGGAGGATTAACCTGATAATCTGTCACTGAACTATTGTAGTGAATTGCTTCACTGTGAGAAGTTTTCCTCAGATGATACTTTATGTTGTTTTCTGATATTCCCAGATCAAAAAATATCCAAGAATGGTGATAAAATAAATTAGGTCTTCAAAGGCAGTTTCAAGAGTTCTGGTGCGACTTGAAACCAATGAGAAACCTCTTATAATTTTAAAATATTTGAAGATGAAATGTTAATATTTTAAGCAATTTTTAAAAACAGAAAGTCTATGGGTTCAAATGTAAGTTAATAGAATGCATTCAGAAAAAATTTAACCCCCGACCCCTCCTTTTGGTGCTGGGGATGGAACCCTCCTGTGTGCTAAGAAGGCTCACTACCACTGAGGCACACCCAGCCCTAAGACTTCATGTTAAGTATTATAAAATAGTTTTGGGTCTTAGAAGGTAAATTTATATCAGAGAAGAGAATATTCTAGCACAAACTGTCTTAAGTATTTTTCCAACCAGTATTTCTTGGAGGAAAACTTAAGTGGCTGTTCTGACATTGAAAAATTTCCCGATTTCCCTCTTCCTCATTCTTAAGTATATGAGATTTCAAACCAGTGTCATTTAGAAATTGTATTAATAACAGATGTGATAAAAACTATTCATTGGTTACATTTCTCTTTTAACCCGATTAAAAAATCTGGATTTAGGGCTATTGGTAGAGTGTGTTTAGCATATAAGAGGCCCTGGGTTCAATCCTCAGCACCAAAGTAAGTTAGTAAGTAAGTAAAAATCATTTAAAAAAGGTCCAGATTCATAAAGCAGATAACTGAGGGGGCCCTTTACATATGCTATAAATAGTTCATTTGGCTTTTTTTTTTTTTTTTTTGGTAGTGCTGGGAATTGAACCTAGGGCCTTGTGCATGTGAGGCAAGCACTCTACCAATGAGCTATACCCCCAGTCCTCATTTGGCTTTTTTGAAGATAGAGATTTATACTAAAAGAATGTATTGATTTGTGAAAATTCTGATGTATATATCTATTTCAGGAATATTTTAAATTTTATATTCTTAAGATTGCTAGTACTTGCATTCAGATCTTATAAATAAATTCATCTACCATTTTTTGAGGATCGGTAGGTGCCAGGTATGTTATGAAACCATAATTTTAGCCGCACTGTCTAGCCATGATGATCTTATTCACCTTGCTTTGCAAATATGATTCACCTTGCTACGCAATCTCACACCTAGGCCCTTTCTCACACACAGTGAGAGAGTGATGGTGACCAGGGATTTTAACTCTGCTCTGTGTAACTGTGAAGCCTGTGTTCTTTTCATTACATTCTTCTTAAGGTAGCTCTTTTGTGAGTTTTGGTGAAGAAAATTTTGAGATCTCCTAAATTAAATGTTAAAACCTAATCTTCCTGTCAGTAAACACAGAATTTGTAGAATATCCACCTTACCACCCCTTCCCCATTTGACTGTGTACATGTGACATAACCTTGGATAATCTAGGTTTTATGAAACCCCCTTATTAATAACGTTCCAGACATAGCTCTCTAATTCATTGCTGGTGATTGTTTTGCCGAGGAGGATAAATTACATTTTGGTCTTTGTGAGTCCCTCTTTCTCTGATAGATGCTTAAGAGGGAGTACATTGGCATCAGCACAGCTCTTTTCTTGTGACCACTGTCACTTTAAGTGAGGTGCTCTTCTGTCTGTCTCCTTAAGTTTCAATCCATAGACTTTGCCACTTAGGTCTTGCCCTCTTCACAGGTCTGCTTATGTCATAGTCTTGGCTTTAGTCTTGGCTTCAGTTTCCTTGATGATTGAGAGTCTTTAAAGGAATCAACTGTTTCCAAATATAATCCAGTCATATAATTTTGTATATAAAACAACCCCTCCTCCCTTTTGTTACCAGGGATTGAACCTAGGGGCACTTAACCATTAATTCATATTTCCAGGCCTTTTTATTTTTTAGTTTGAAACAGGGTCTCATTAAGTTGCTTAGGGCTTTGCTAAGTCGCTGAGGCTGGCTTTGAACTTGCAATCCTCCTGCCTTGGCCTCCAGAGCTGCTGGGATTACAAAACCTTTTTAAAGGAAAAATAGATTTAAAAAAGGTATTCCTTCGTGGTGTAATGCAAAATAATTCCCCCTGCCATTATTTCTTATTGCCATGAAGAGTCCATAAAGGTAAGGCAGGAGGCCTGGCTTATGTGGGGAAAAGCAGGAAGCTGGGGAGCAGGAGGTAGAGGAATAGCTAACTCTCTTCAAGCAATTCTTCAAAGATCATACCAAAATATACTGTATGTTGTTAGCAACATCTTCATGCTGGCAAACAGATGAAGTTAGAAGCTAGTTCAAAGTGAATTACAAATTTTCTACCATGCTTATTGTGTTCTGAATGAACACTTGGGAGAAATTAGAGAAAGAGTCCAGGATGGCAGTACCATCCCTCTCTCATCTCTTTCCTGTTAGAGGTATAGTATGTTTACAGATGCTGAGCGAGGGGGCTGACTTTGGTTAGTTATGAACAGTCACTCTCCCATCATACTTGGAGGATGCTTTTGGGTTGTGAACCTGGTGTACATTTGGGGCCAAAAAAGGAGGGGGGACTCTAGGGCTTTCCCTGACCCCCCCACCCCATGGGACAACTTCATTCCAATTGGCCTGGCATTCTCTTTGTCTACTGAGCTTACAGCAGTTTTATAATTTTAATCTGCTTTGAAATGGCATCTATTTTTGAAAAAAGGATGTCCTTCCTAGAGTAGAAGGAAAGGCTTATTGTTCTAAAAAAAAATGTTGCTTCCTGGGTAGAGTAACATGTTCCTGTTTATACTGGAAGACTAGAATTTTTTGGGGGGAAATAGCTTACATTTTAAAAGGGTCTTTTAAAATAGTAATAGTTATGTGAAATTATTTTTGTGTGTGCATTGGGAAGTATAATTGGGGAGGTTAGAAATTTCTCATTTTGCATGTTATAGTTTCTTTACAAAAATGAAATTGAAACACTGATGTGATTTAACTCCAGCATTTTGTTTTCTGTAATCAAGTTTGTTAAAACATAACTTTGTTCTGTGAACATCTTTCTTGTTTGTGTAGAGGAAAAAAACACATGTAACTCCTGAAGGCCACACATATCTCTTGTATATGGAAATAAACTCTTGCTCTGTGATGCCACAGATCTGGTTTTTACCACTGGTTGGGAATTCCAGGGGTTTTGAGAACAGGCTTCCTTAGCACCTCACTCTTAATCACTGGCACTGTTTGTTTTCTTGCTGGGTAGAAGCAATTCCATGCTAACAAGTAGATTGTTTTAACAATGGCCGGACACTAAAGGAGAGTCAAGGTCTGAGGCTCCATATGAGAAGTGAAGGAGAAGCAGCCAGTGTTGCACCATGGGCCATGGGAGTCCCTGGGCAGGTAGAGCTGGGTGTCTCTGCCGCCTTTCACACCCTGAAGTCTCTTCCTGACATGCCCATGCATTTCCTTACGGTTTGTGGTCCCACTTGAAATCTCATACACTTAAAGGTTTGCTAGGACTGTGGACATGCAGATGCTGACTGCCAATTCCCTGCAAGGTCTTAGGATCCCCACTGATCACTTAGCACCTGTGTGTGTGCGTGTTCAGATTCTGTTTTCGTTTTTTAGACTTAGGCCTGGTGGGGGGCTTGGTGGGGGGTACTGTGAGGTTGCTGTAGAACTATTGATGGGAAGCTTCAAAAGGCAGCCTTTGCTCATTTCAAAATATTGCTCAGTCCACCTTGTTCCTAGGAACAGAGGGGAAAAAATAATCTCCTTTTTTGCCTTTCAGTGTAGTTGACCTAATCATTGGTAAACCTAATCTTTGGTTTCTGAGCTCTTGATTGAAGAAAAAGTTAAAACACAAATTCCTACTCCTTTAATTTGTGTTCCTTTTCCTCATCTGTAGTCAATTTTATTTAATTCCCTAGGGTCAAGAGCAGAGATTTCCTGAGCCTTTGGCGTAGCTTCTCTGCTTTCCCCCTACTTACCAGGCTTGTGATGGTCATATTCATAAGGCATAGTGAGATATTACTTGTTCGTTGCCTGCCATCTGGATGCTGACTTCTTACCTTTCTGTTAGTTACAGTTAGGAAACAGCAAGTTTAGACATAATCTATCTGCAGAGGTGCTTAGTTCAAGTTAGATAATGTTGCTGCCTGTTCTCCTAGTTTATGAACTCCTTGGAACATCAACCATTTAAACATTTTTATTTGGGATGATTTACTTTAAAAATAATAGAAGAAACTTGGGACACGACTGTTGTTCATTTAAGAAGTTTATAGTGTTGTTTGATATTTAAGATACTCACAGAAGAGTTACACAGGATTTTTTTGTTGTGTATTGCTTGAGCGACAAACTTAAAAGTACTCCTCCCAAAGCATCATGACTATATGTGGTGCGGATGTTTTTTTTTTTTTTTTTTAATACAGCTATGTGCATGCAGAAGGAAAAACTGCTTTTAAAAGTATTCATGCATTAATAGTATAATGTAGTCTTCTTCTCCGTCCTTACCTTCTCAGTTAATGATACATGTGCTGTAACAACTTCCTGGCCCATTCCCTTAAGTCAGTACATTATACTCCATTGTTCCTTACATTTTTATTAACTAAACAATCTTGTTTGATTCACAAGCTAAGAAGTATTGGTAATAATTATTATTGATAGTTATATCTGTACATACAAGTTATACATTCATACTGAAAATTGTTAAATCTACTTATTATACAGACACATCTTGTTATGACATAACTTTTTAGGAATATGACTCTGAAACAACTATGCATCTTCATAATGTTGAAGCATTAACAGATTAATAAAGTGCTGTTTGGTCAGAAACCAGCTTTAAACTTCAGATTTGCTGGGTTTAGTTGAAAGAAAGGAGGCTTTACCTCTCACTTCTATCATATTCCTTCTAGACTTCTCCTTCTTTTCCAGAAAGTGTTTTTAAAAATCCTATTTTTTTCTAATACTTTTCCAGATATAATTTTTTTGGTCAGTGTAAATTTATTTGCTTGATGAATGTTAAGTAAATTGTTTGTTTCTTTTGAGTAAGGCTATATAGCCTTGGACAGGTTATAATAGGTTGAGTGTTAAGACTTATTAGAATTCTTAATAGAATCTCAATATAAGGTCTTCAAAGAATGGGGGCCTTCTCTCTGTACTATTTAAAGACTGAAAGTAACATACAAATTTATAATATTTAAACTAGAATATAAACTTCTAGTTATCTGGAAGCTCTTAGAAGTATTAAAGAAAACTTATTAATTGGGACATTCCTATTAGCTTTGCTTAATGCAAAGAGAACATTATGATTGGATTCTGATTGATTTTTAATAAGAAATTAGTTTTAATAATGGACACTTTGGATAGTGGAAAAGGAATTGTTTCAGTGGAAAAGGAATTGTTTCAGTTTCCTTATTTGCATTGAATTTATAGGTTTGTTTTTACATTTCAATCTTTAAATAACCTTAAAAAACTTGAAAATACCAGACGACAGATAGATAAGATGGAAAGCAATCAGTTTGTTTGAAAGTTGACCACCAGAGGGCGACATTTTAAACTCCTATTATTGATAAATTTTAAATTGGAGTGATTTAAAATTATGGGTTAGGTTTTTTTTCCCCCCTCTTAACACATAAAAAATTTTAGGCTGCAAATTTTAATACCCTCTTTCAAAAATTTTAATTCCTTATCAAGTTAACTCTATGAATTGTTGTCTGTGCCCTTAATATAAAAATTTAAATTGAACCTAGAGTTTCAGTAGTTTTTAGGTGTTTTCCTAAGGCTAAAGGTTTCCTTAACCTAAAGGTTTTCCTAATTAAAAGGATTGAATTTAATTAAAGAAACGACTTCTACACTTAAAAGCACAAAACATTGTTGAAAAAAAGCTTAAAAAGACATTATAAATAATTGGAAAGGCACCCCAGCCTGTGGACCAGGAGGTGTGGTGGTGTTAAGGTGGCAGCACCACCTGAACTGATCTGCTGGTTCCATGCAATCCTTACAAAATCCTACCTGGCTGTCTTGTAGATATTAACAAAAAAATGCCTGATCCAAAAATTTAGATTGGAAATGCAAGGCATCTAAAAGAGGGAAAACTGTCTTGAAAAATTAGAATAATTTTGGGACACTCATATATCCAGATTTCAAAACTTAATTGGAGAGCTGTGGTACTTACTGGTAGAGGGTAGACATATAAACCAATGGAGTACAATTGAGAGTCCAGAAATAAATTCTTAAAAAGAAGTTTTTTTTTTGGTAGTTGTAGATGGACAGAATGACTTTATTTTATTTGTTTATTTTTATGTGGTACTTAGGATCCAACCCAGTGTCTCACACATGCTAGGCAAGCATTGTGCCACTGAGCCCCATTGTGCCCCAGCCCCGGAAATAAATTCTTACATTTATGTCAACTGATTTTTTGTTTTTCCCACTGAGCATATCGGTACAATTTGATGGGAGAAGGAATGGTCTTTTCAACAAATAGTTCTGTGACAACTTGACGTACACATGCAAAAAAGAATAAAGTTGGACTACTACTTCACACAGTGCACGGAAACAACTCAAAATGGATCGTAGATCCATTAGATAGGAGGAGCTAAACTACATAACTCTTAGAGGAAAATATAGTAGCAAATCTTCCTTAGAGGAAAATATAGTAGCTAATCTTCATCTTAGATTTCTAAGATGACTGAAAAGCACATGCAAAAAGGAAAGGGTGGAGAAATTGGACTTCATAAAAGTGAAAAACTTTGTCTTTCTGCGGGATACCATTAAGTAATTGAAAATATAGTTCATGAAATAGGAAAAAATACTTGTGTACGTTATATATTTGATAAGGATTTTGTATCCAGAATATAAAGAACTCTTCAAATTTGATGATAAAGAAATAATTAAAACATGAACAAAGAGTTAGGATGGACATCTGAAGAGGGTAGATAAATGACCATATGCACAAATGCTCTGTATCTCTTGTCATTAGGGAAATGCAAATTGAAACAATAGTGAGATACCACTTCATGTAGGATGGCTAAAAATAACAAAAAACAAAACAAAACAAAAAAATCTAGACAATAATAAGTGTTAGCAAGGATGTAGAGAAATCGGAATCCTCATACACTGGTGATGGGATTATAAAATAGTGCATGTGATTTAGGAAAGTAGTTTATTAGATCCTAAAAAACTTGGGTTGTCATGTGAGCCAGCAATTCGATTTGAATTGAAAATGGTGTTGAAAAACCTTACACATGAGACTTCATAGCAGTATTATTTGTAATAGTCAAAAAGTGGGGGAAAATCCAAGTGTTCATTAATTGATAAATAGGCAAACAAAAGGTAATACATATATCTACAATGGAATGTTATTTGGCAGTATAAAGGAAAGTACCTTGAAACATGCTGAGTGAAAGAAGCTAGTCCCCGAAGTTCTTGTATTCTGTTGTAGGTTCCATTTACATGAAATAGCCAGAGTTGACAAATCATAAAAACAAAGTAGACGGATGATGGCCAGGAGCCTGGGGGAATGGGGAATGACTGTTAATGGGTATGGACTTATATTTTGTGGTGGTGAAAATGTTCTGAAGTGAGTGATAAAATGATTGTACTAAACAAACCAGTGATTTGTTCACTTTATAAAAGGGTAAATTTTGTGGTGTGTAAATTTTCATTCAATGAAGCTGTTACTTTAAAAAGTGGAGGATTATTTTATCTTAAGTACCTTGTTTTAGATTGTGACTGAGTTTTAGGGGAGGAATAAATATCCTTCAAATTCTTCTTGTCACAAACTGTGTAATCCTGTACATTCCCTTGAGTCTTAAATACTGATTCTTTGCTGGTTTTTCATATATGAATGTAACACGACTTTGCTTTTGTACTTGTTATTAGCATCCCTGCCGAATTCTTTTTTGTATTTAATACCATGTGCTCTAGAATAACAAAGCATATTACCTTTTTTATTTTTGTTTTATTCTAAAATTTAATTTATTTTTATTTAATTTATTTTAATTTTTTTTTGTGTGTGATACTGGGGATTGAACCCAGGACCTCACTGAACTACAACCCCAGACAATAACAAGTGAACTATAAAACTCACCAGAGTTCTACAGTTCAAATTTATTTTGAGACAGGGTCCTGATTGACCTTGAACTTGCAGTCTATTTGCTATTCTGATATTAGTGTCATAACATAGGTGATAAAGAATAACTTATGAGCAATTTATTTCAGTAAGTTTAATTTATTTTATATTTAAATAGGTTTTATGTATATCCCAAAGGCATTGTAATAGATGACATTTGTATGCAGCTTTTCCTTTAATATTTACTTCTAATATTCAAGAAAATATATATTTAAAAAAACTACTCATAGTTCAATTTGTAACTTATTTTAGAAAAGTTTTTCTTTGAAAAGCCTAATAATTTCTATTCTTTTCTTTGAAACAGGACCTGGAAATAGTATACTCCTATTTACATGGTATGGAAGCCTTATCAAACTTGAGAGAACATCAACTTAGGTATGTCATTTAATATTAATTTAATAATAATATAATATTAGAATTTTATGTTCATTTATTATCATTAAGAAGTAGGTTTAAAGAAAACTTATGAGAATTCTGCTTCATCTAGCTGCTATATTTGACTTTATAAGTTTTACGAACTTGAATTAAGTTGTGTTCATATAATATTTTGATGTTCTATCATAGTGATATTCTTCCAGCCCCACCCCAGTTTTTGTCTCCCATCCTTAATAGTAATAAATATGACTTGATGAACATGCTAAAGGGACAATATTTGCCATTCTTGGCAAATAAAAATATGCTACTTAGCACTCAGATTCATTAGAGATCAGAAGGTTTTTAATTATTTAAAGAATTCATTATTTTGGTGTGTTCTAGGTCTTTGTTTATGCTTGCAGGCTTCTTGCATTAAGTAGTTTGCCTCTTTCTGTAACACAGTTTATATCATACTTGGAACTATGTGGCTTTTTTATATAAAAATCTTATTACTTTTATTATACAAGGAAACAGCAGTTTTATTTATGATTAACTAAGCTTTATGATAAAGAATAGAAGTGATTCTGCCTTGGCTGAATAGAAAATAAAGAACTTTGGGAAGATGGATTACATATAAATGCCAACTAGGCATAAGGTCTTATCTCTTCCAGCTTTGGCTAGTTGTGATGCCAGCAATTTTTAATCATGAAAGGAATACTTTTTCTATATATTTCCCCTTTACTCTTTAAACACTAATTAGTTTGTGAGCATGTCCATTTCATATTTGGTTGTTAATTGGAAAAAATATCAAGAGAAATGAATGCTTCTAAAATTAAGTTTTTAATGAAAATCACTTAAAGTAGATTGCAGATTAAATGTTTAAAAACTCAGTGAAAGTTTTATTACAAAGGGCAAAACCAGTGGGATTTTAGAAGATGTCTCAAATTAAAGGAAGAGTATTTTTAAAGTATGTAACTTTCATTTGTTATTTTGTGATAACTTTCTTAATTAAAAAATCGCAGTACTAGTTGTTGATTTAAACGAATGCAGTTAATCTTCAAATGCAAATGCAGTGAGTTAATATGGAATACATTCCATTGTTCACATACAAGCACACATGGTTAATATTTAGATATGTTGATTATGTTTTTATATTGTGTGGTATAAAATTATTTAGATAATGGCAATTGTATGCAATAGGTAAAGGATTTTTAATGCTTTTGGAAATTTTCATGTTTATAAAATAGAAATAGCAATACAATGCAGTTCCATATACCTATCAGCCAGCTTTGAAATTATCAACTTTCTGCCATTTCAAAGGTAATTTTTGGTTAGAAATAAGAGATTAATTCAAGGGTATACCCTCATCCATTTATACCTTAGAAAGTGTTTTGGAACTTATACAGATTGTTTGTTGGCATGAATTTATAGGGAGGCACCTTTAAGATATTTATCTTGTTCTGCTTCTATTAAAAAGTCATGCTTTTTAGAAGAAGATGAGTTGCCAACTGAAGTAGAGGTACAGGTAAATCTAATGACTTGGATAACTGTTTTTTGTTTTTATTTTTATTTAATTTTTTTTTGTAGTTATAGATGGAAAGTATGCCTTTACTCTATTTATAATTTTTACGTGGTGCTGAGGATCGAACCCAGTGCCTCACATGTACTAGGCAAGTACTCTGCCACTGAACTACAGCCCTGGCCCTTATTTTTATTTTTTAAAAAAGATTTTAACCTTTATTTTATTTATTTGTTTTTATGAGGTGCTGAGGATTGAACCCTCACCCTTGCTAGGCTAGTGCTCTACCATTGAGTTACAACCTGAGCCTTGATAAATTGTTTCATAATACCAACATTTCTGGAGAAACATGTACATCTCCTTTAGATAAATTATTTTTTAAAAATTATTTTCAAAATTAAGTTTTATCTGGGATTAATAGAGAACAATAGTCAAGACTTCCATATAATATAGTTTTCCAATTTTAGAAAATAAAATGCTCTTAATCAAAACTTTCAGTCCTTTATTCAGTGTTAGGCACCATTAATATTCTACGAGGAGGGAAGAGGCTTCCATTTATGTGAAAGCTTTGGCTTTATGCATTGTTATGACCCATCCATGTGTCAGCAGAAAAACCGATTCTGAGCAGTTCAAAAAGGTGCTGCTGTCTTGCTGTAAGATTACATACTCTGTGCAACATAAAGGTCTTCAAGAACTGTGTGTTTTTTAACACAGTTCACATTTTTCTTTTTTTATGATTTATCTATCTATCTATCTCGGCTTGTTTGTTTATTTATTTATTTAACCAAGGATTGAGCCCAAGGGCACTTAACAACTGTGCCAAATCTCCAAGCTTTTTAATTTTTATTTTGAGACAGGGTCTCACTAGGTTGCTTTTAGCCTCACTATGTTGCTGAGGCAGGCTTTGAACCTGCAATCCTCCTTCCTCATTCTCCTAGCTGTGTACCACCATGCCCAGCTTACTTAATACAGTTTTAACTGTTTTTTTAAATGTTTACCCCTTACTCCATATAGACTAGGAAGAGCATATTTGCCAAAGAGGAAGAATGCTATCCATAGGAGCAGAGATAAAACACTTGTAAAAAGCAGAATAATTCACGAGGCCATTTTAGTGTTTTTTCTTTTTTTTGTGGTGCCGGGCACGGAACCCAGGACCTCATGTGTGCTAGGAGAGCACTCTATTACTGAGCTATGTCTCAGTCCTATTTATTGTTGGGGGAAAAAAAGCCTGCTAAAATAAATAAATAAATAAACAAATATTTTTCTTCAGCGTTATGGATTAGTGTAATTATTATTTTGCCATCACCATTAAATCATTAAGAAATGACCAAATTATAGTTGTTTCTTGTATACTTTTTAGGAATTCAGAAAAGATCAGTATGCTTTTGCTAAAATATTTAATAACAAAAGCATTTGGGTACTATTTCATTTATTTAGGACATTGTCATAAGACATTTTATTGTGACTTTCTGATAGTATTGATTGAATTTATTCTGAAAACAGTTACTGATTGCATGCCTACTCTGTGCTTGATCAAACCTATGCCAAAATGGGACTTATTTTGCTAGTGGGGCAGTCAAGACTAGCATAAATGGATCAGTATTGTTTTATTTGTATGTTAGTGTGTTGGTGAAGAATGGATGCTGGGCTGCTCTGACTTTGGGATCAAAAGAATTGAAGTCAGGGCATTTGTGGAGAAATTTCTGCAGTGTAGAGGTGCCCTGGATGTTTTTTTGTGGGAACAACCCTTGTGCAGGGGAAGGTATGTTTGTGCAGCATTATTCAAGGCACAGTAATTAAGTATACTGTAGTCACCATAGTAAATAAAGTAGGACTTGCTCTCAAGGACAGGAAGTTCAAATCTTTTTTCTAAAGAGTAAAAGGTGAGATGATCTGATGTAATCTGATTTAATTAAAGATGTGAGAAATCTGATTTAATGTTTGGAAAGATCTCTGTGGAAGTTATGTGGAGGATGGGAAACAGGCATGGAAAAGTAGAAGCAGAAGTCTTCACTGGTAGTCTGGGTAAGAGATAATGATGGGATAATGTTGGCGCATTCTAGGTTTTACCAGAGTTGACAGCGTGGTCAGTTCTGGGGGATGGATTTTGGAAACAGGTGTTGATAGAGACATGATGTGAGAAAAACATAGGAGACAAGGATGATGACTTCAAGGTTGTGGCCTAAATATTTGGGTACTAGTTTTGGGAAAGCAGATTTTGGGGAGAAATTCAAGTTCTGTTTCAGACACTTGAACATGAGATAACTATTAAAGAGTCAGTATTCAAGTGGCTACATCAGTAGGCTATTAGATGAATGGATTGTGAATTTGGGTATGAGGCATTGCTTTCGACAGCACCAAAATAGATTAAATATCAGATTTAATTTGGGTGGAGATTACTTGGGTATAGAGTAAAATAGGGCCCTGGACATGGTGACATTTAGACATTTCTCAGGTAGAGGAACGGTGTAGGGAGAATCCCAAGAAGACAGAGGATAAGACTAGTAAGTTAAATGGAAAACTAGGAGACCCAGGACAGGAAGCTTAAAGGAGATGATGCTGTAAAAAGAAAGGAGTCATCTACTGCTGCTGAGAAGTGGAATTAATGTAAGGACAGGTAGGATTTTTAGGTAATAGGAATACTTTAGAGCCTCCTGCTTCCGAATGTCAGGGACCAAATGATGAGGTGTAGTGGGGAGAGAGTAAGAAAATGGAGACAGTATACATAGACATCTCAAAAAGGTGATTTTTTTCTTTAATGGGAAAAACAAAATGTAGATAATATCTGGAGGGGCAGTGGAGTCAAGAACATGAACCTACACAACAGGTGATGCCAAGTTGTGTTTGTATGTTATTGAAAGTGATTGGTAGGGAGAAAGGGGAGGGGGAGGGGGAGGGGGAGAGAGGGAAAGTAATAGGGATAATGCAGGAGAAGGAAACAAACTGATGAGAGGAATGAGATCCAGTGTGGATGTGAAGAGGCTGGGCAAGGATAGGACATAAGGCCAAGCTCACCACTTAGTTTAAGGCCGGATGTTTTTACACCTATCACTTGTCACTATCATCCTTTCCTATCAAAAATTGTGGTTTGACTTTCTGAAGAAATCTGTATGTTCAATTATGTGCATACAGGTTTTGCTTTTGCCTCCTGAAATTAAGTGAGGTTCAGCTGAAATGTTTTGAGGAAGGAATTGAGGATGAGAACCTCTGAAGCATTGTTCTGGAGCAGTACAGGTCCCAGTGTATAAAGACAGGGAGTTCAAATCTTTTTTTCTAAAGATTAAAAGGTGAGATGATCTGATGTAATCTGATTTAATTTAATTAAAGATGTGAGAAATCTTTGCTGTAGGACCAAAGAAGGAGGCACCTTAGACAGATCCAAGGTTGCACAGAGTGCAATTTATTGGGGCCATACTGATAGAAGTATGGTTCCTGGCGATAGCAAGAATAGTGGATTTCCATAATTTGAATCAGAGGTCCTTTCTTATAACGTGGTCAGAGCAAAAGTGACTTTATCAAGCCAGAAAGTCCCTGGTTTATTTGAAACCAATCTCGAGTACATTAGGCTAACATCAAGGAACAGTCATTCTCTGATTTGCATTTCTCTTTGTGTGTGTACTTGTTGTGAAAATTTAATTGGGATTAAGATAATAGAATACTTCTTGAGGATATTGTTCATAATGTAACTTTGAGTATTTAAACATTATTCATATTTTCCCCCTTAGGGATGAATCAGCTGAAATAACAAATCCTTAAAGTTCTAAAGCCTCCATTTAGTCATTGGTCATAAAAATACTTGGTTAAAAAAGTCTACTTTTGTTTGGATGAGTTGTGAATGACGTCATCACTTTTTAATTTAATAGATTTTTCTTTTTTCTTTTAAACTTTTGGGTTCCCTCCATACTCTGTTTATCTTAGGGAACATTCATTTTTCATATGGTGAAGTTGATATTTTATTAGATGTTTTGTTTTCTACCATATGTTTACAAATTTTATTTTATTTGCTTGTGTTAACCCAGGTACTAGTAATACTCATTTTGAGGCTCATAAATGATTGTGGCAGGCCATATAAAATAATCTTAACTTTCAACACTACATGGTTTTTAATGAAAGATATTGAATTCATGTTTTCATTTCTCTTACAGGTTAATGTGTGAAACTGTGAGATATGAAAGACACGAAGCAAATGAAGTTTTATACTAGTAGGTGTTTCTTTTCTGTTTATACAATGTATCATGCGGTGACTAAATTTCCTTACAAAAGAGTATTAATAACACCCGGCTAAGTCAACATTACCTTATTTTTGTACTAACCTATAGTTTAGAAATGTGAGACATTTCAACTGTTTCCTATTGTGAAATGGAAATTTGCAGTTTGTTTCATGATCAGTTCACATTTGTATCTGTCATGTATGTATTAGATACATTATTGCATATTTTGACATTTTCATCATGATATATGACATAGTGCACAGTCTTTCCAACAAAACAGATTACCCCCCCCCCCCAACCAGGTGAGATGCAAAGATAGCACAAATGGCATGTTTTAGTTTGTACTGCTTTCAGAAACAGAAAATAAGCTGCCTACACCTCTTTGGGTATAGTTTCTTTTTTAAGTAGTACTGATACCCCTTTCAAGATGTGTAACGTAAAATGACAGTCAATTTTTATAGAATGTGACAAACATACTGAATAAATATTGGCATATTAAGGATATATGAACTGTGTTTACTAGACATACTGTTGGGCTGATAATGTTTGTGAAAACTGACTGTTATTCTGTTGATTTTTCTTCCTGATTATCAAAGCACTTACAATAATTACTCCTTTCCAACCATATTATAGGGAAGATTTATTGCGATAAATAAAACATAGCTTTTGTCCTTGGAGAGTTCATGATCTGTTGGGGGGTAGAAAAAGAACAACAGGAAAACAACAAAAACTACAAACTGAAATATCTGTGAAAATATAGGTATGTGCTAAGGGTTGGAGAAATGCAAGGCGGGTAGGGGAAGTGAGCAGCCTTAGATAAGTCATGACCTTGTATTAGGCCTTGGAGGTGAGCCCTGCAGTTCAGAGACACTTCTGTCATAAGCAACAGTATAGACGGGCACACAGGTGGAAGGAGCCTTGATTGATATTTTGAAAGCTGTAGCAAGTTTAGTGCCACTGACCTGTGTAGCCAGGGTGATCAGTCAAGAGAAGAGGCAGACCACAGTTGTATTTACCTGTGAATGTATTGATTGAAAAATGGTCTCAATTCTTATTGATTCCTTAAGTAACTTTACAAATGAGTTTTTTCCCCTCTTAAATAACATTTTTTTTTTAAAAAAGGAAAATTATAAAAGCTTACAATATTAGAGACAATGGTCCCCCAAGTACTTATCATCCAACATTTCTACTCATGGCCAATTATGTTTCATCTTTCTTCAATTTTGGAAGCAAATTTTAGATATCAATTTATCAAAATAACTCAATTATTTTGATAGACTTAAAAAAGCTAAGTACAATATTATCAAATCTTTAAGAATAACTTTTAAGTATCTTGAATATTTTCAAATTTGTTTCATAATTTATTTATACTTTATTTATTTTAATTAAGCCCAAATGGGAGCTGGGGTTGTGGCTCAGTGGTAGGTCTCTCAACTAGCATGTGTGAAGCACTAGGTTCAATCCTCAGCACCACATTAAAATAAATGTACTGTGTCCATCTACAACTAAAAAGACATTAAAAAAAAAAAAAAGAAAGATCCAAATGGGATTGTGCTTGTTGGTTATCTTTAAGTGTCTCTCTCTCTCTCTCTCTCTCTCTCTCTCTCTCTCTCTCTCTCTCTCTCTCTCTCTCTCTCGATACACGGGGTTGAACCCAGAAATGCTTTAGCTTGGGGCTCCATTGTCAGTCCTTTTTATTTTTTATTTTGAGATAGGTTCTTGCTAAATTACTGAGGGTCTTTACTGAGTTGTTGAGTCTGGCCTCGAATTTGCAATCCTCCTTCCTCAGCTTTCTAAGATGCTGGGATTATGGCAGTGTAGCAATGCACCACTGTTCCTGGCCTTAAATCTCTTTAAGTTTGGTGGCTGGTTTTCAAACAACAAAGTAATGTGACCAAATGCCTCCCAACCATATCCGTACCCTCCCAGGTATTACCTATGACTACGTGAAATAGATTAGTGGATAGACAGGGGGATCAGTGAGGAGGAATCAAGGTGGTATATGCTTGAACTGAGTGGTTGGGGAGTTGAGTGTGGATTTTAGATGTAGGATCTAGGACATTTTTTAAATTGTAAGTTATGAGACTGTGACATCTAGGAGCTGGTCATCAGGCAGTTGCCATTGAGCACTTAAAACAACATAACACCAAATAAAAAAGAGTAAGAAATAACCGAGAGGTTATTGGTAATGGGAAAACTAGCAAGAGGCAAATGCCTTTAACATGCTTACTCTTGAAGATATTAGGATGTAGATAACTTAAAACCCTTGTTGGTTTTGGGAGCAGTAATGGATACCACTGGAATGGGGGTGTGCAAACATCAATTGTGGAAGTCTCTGATGAAAGTTATTGACATCATTGAAGTAGTACAGAGGCAATGATTGTTAACATTATCATTTTTGTCCTTGCCCTCCGAAACTTGGTTTTGGCAGTGTCGATGATGACGAGCTGGTGGCTTCTGTTTCCTTTGTTTCACATGTTCTTAAAGTGCTTTGTGTGCACTGAGTACTTACTCTTTATGGATATCTTATGAGGTAGCCATTACCATCACCTGGATTTTACACATGGAGGAACTGAGGCTTTGAGAAGATAAGGAACTTGCCTCAGCTCTCACTACCTCAAGTGGGACCTGGATTTGAGCCCCTAGATATTGTGATTCTGTGGCCTCAGCTCTTATCCCAGTCACTAGCATTTTCTGTCCTTTTTCATGCCCTGGCACCATAAAAATTATAAATTATACAAATGCTGGGAGAAATGCACAATCTCTTCCTATCCTCATCCTCCCTAGGATGGTGGAATCCAGAACCCACCAACAGCTCTGTCTACAATTGACATGATTCCTTAACAGTTTCTATTTATTATTAATTTTAATGAAGCTGGCTTATACTGTCTTTAGATATAATCTGTTTTTTTAAGTCAGTTTTGACAGTGCACATGAACTATGTTGATAGATACTCCTATATAGAATGCATTTGACTCTGTAGCTAGACTTGATTGTAGAGGTTGTTCAGATTTATTTGGTTAGAATTAAGTGATCAAGTGTAATATGAAATGAATTGCATTCTGCCGTCATATATAACAAATTAGAATAAGTAAATAGTTTAATAATAATAAAAAAAAGAATTAGGTGACCATGTTAGTGAGCAGTAAAAAGTCTGGATATTCAGTGAATCCTGGTTTTGTAAGACCAGAAATTCTCAGAGACCAGTCATAGATTCATGTAATCTGATTCCTAGTATTTGGCCCATCTTGTGATGAAGGGTAATTGAATTATCTACTTCTATGATTCTTGAACAGACTTGCTTCTGCTCTTACCAGTTTGTGTCAGTGTAGTTTTAAAAATTAAAGAACACCCGGGTTTGTGGTGTATATAAATCTGTGATAACTTAACAGTAGTATCCTGCTTTGGGGACCTATTGGTATTACCTCATGAGGAAATGACTTGTTTCTTCTTGTTCTCCCTTGAAGCACACCATGTAGCCAGAATATCAAAGAGTTTTAGTCTTTGGTTTTATGACCAAGAAATGAGTAGTCATTTTCCTTATTATGTTTCAGTGCTTGTGACTTCTAAGTCTATGGTTTTAATGATTTTGCCAGGTAAATATAATACTCTTTTGATCCTCCTCTGTACCTTATTTTTCTCATCTATAAAATGGAAACAATAATAGCTCCTATGCTGCAGGGTGGGTTGAGGATAAAGTACAATAATATGTACAAGCTACTTAGAGCAGTGTATACATAGTGCCTTAAAATGTCAGCTACTGACATCATGGTCGTCATCATCATTGTGATAGTTTACAGTTTGATCCTCCAGTTTTTTAGCTGCTTTAAACTTTAGTTAAGAAAATTGCAACAGTGGGGCACTAACCTCTGTGGATGTTATTGTAATAACACCATGACAGCACGATGATTAAAAATGCCACTATAAACTGTATCAAGATTTGAGGGGGAGTTATAGCTTTGATAAAATTGTATTTTTCAAGATTTAGAATTGCTCTTTTAGAATTGGATTGTATTTGTTTGCCTTAGAAAGTTAGATTGGAATTAGTTGCACTTCAAACAGTGGAAGACTGTCAGGTATTTTTTGCCTTCATTTCATTTATTATCTAATATAGGTTAGATATTTTACTGTCTTGGGAAGACTAAAGTGGATAACATAAATTCTTAATCTGAGGGATCTTAATTTAGAAGTGTCTTTAAGAATTTAATCTGAAGTTAGGTACACATATATTTAAAAACTGGATAAAAAATAGTAAAAATTACAACCTACTATCAAATAAGCAGACAAGTTGAATATTCTTAGAACCTAGCACTATCTCATAGTACAGCCCAAGACTGAGTTCAGAAAGGTGTCTCTTCTCCTTTAGTCTTTCCTTAATGGCCAGCTGTCTACACTGTTTCATACTATGAATATGTGTAACTCTGCCCCAGTGTCTGTTTTCCACATATGTATCTGACTGAATGTTTTGATTTCCAAAAGACTTTTCATAGAACTTTGTTAAGGGGTTTATTCCTCTTTATTCCAGGAGAGGAAATTGTTCCTCCATAAAAGAGCTGCATTGAGGCCTCTTCATTCTTTTAAAGCATTTTCACTTAGATCTGTAACGGTGCAGTTTTGAGGTTGGGGCCTCAGCTATCATTGCTTTCAGCAGTCTTTTCACCCGTTGACTTGGTTTTCTGTTTCTAAGGCAGCTCCCCAGCTTCCCTCAAGGCTGCTAACATGTTACTGTCCCCTTCGTGCTCTTCCTCAGATGCCCCAGTTTATCTGCATTTGCCTCTTGTCTCACTCATGCGCGGAGGAGAAGAGATGTGTAAAGTAGCTGTGCCTCTTCTCACTGTGTTTCCATCCTCTTCCTCTTGTCCCTTTCCCTACAGACTGTAAGTGGGCCACAGTGTCTTCCACCATTGGCAAGTGTTCCTTTGACTCCCTTGTTCATCCCCACCGATTGTGCTATTCTATTCTTGTTCTTTGGGACATGGCCAAGGTTTTAATTTATGTTATAGTCTTGTTTTTGAATTGTTACGAAAGTCCTTATTCTACTACGTTGTTTGACTTTGTGTCCTTTCTTTTCTTATCCAGAAGGATGAAATGCTGTTTTGATATATCTTTGCTGTCCATGTTTTCATCGTTTTAGTGTGTTTCTATGTGTGTATGAAGAAAATGGTGAAACCAAGATTTTAATTTATTTGAAAAGATAATCTTTAAAGAATTAGCCTTTGCAGAGAATCGAAGGACAGAGTATTAATCATCAAACCTGGCATGTTACAATATACATGATTACTCTATGACAGTGTGAAAATTCAAGCATACCCACGTATACACACTTTGAGAATTGTTTTATATATGTATGGCGCTACCTCAAGGCTTCCTGACAATTGATGATATTATATTTACTATTAGTTTTTATCTGAAAGTGTTTTATTTTTTGTGGTGAACCAAAGGATAGTTTAAATAAAATCATAAAAAATGTGATCAGTTTGTAAATTCTAAGAGGGTAGGGGACTATGTTTGTATCCCAAGTTTACATTTGCCATGCCTGTCACAGACATTTGCATTTAATCTGTTCTTTGCTGTTAATTTTTTGAATTTTTTATTTCAAAGGAAGGTGTTCCTGTGATTGTAGACAAAGACCTTTGCTGTGGTCTGCCTTCCTAATAAAATGGCTAGTTACATGTCATTAGGTTTTAGATTCTTTATCAGTTTTCTGTAAAACTATCTAGTGAATAAAAACCTCTATTAAATTAGTTTATAGTAGATATATGTATCTTACTTTATATGCTTTCTTTTTTTTTTTAGAAAGAGAGAGAGAGAGAATTTTTTATTATTTATTTTTTAGTTTTCGGCGGACACAACATCTTTGTCTGTATGTGGTGCTGAGGATCGAACGCATGCCAGGCGAGCGAGCTACCACTTGAGCTACATCCCCAGCCCCACTTTATATGCTTTCTGATAAACGTGGGCTAGCGGTGCTACAAACTGTTTTGCAGAGACACCTGTTTTCAGTGGAGTTAGGTGGATTGGCTTTGAATTTGACTTTCTGGGTGTGTTAAAAGTTATCTTTAACATTTCAAAGAGCTGGATTACCCCAGGTGTGGAAAGAATGGATTTCTTGTGAGGATGAAATTTTAATGCCTAAGTCTCAAAGACTAATGTGTAAATTATTTTCACCACTTCATTAGTAGTTTCAAAAAAAGTCAACTTTTCAGATTTGATTGCTCCTTAAAATTCGATGTTTTCCTTGAGCTCTTGGATATATCCCTTCACCCTCAGTATAGATGAATTATTGGTTTGCTGTAATGTAATAAATATGTAATTTGCATTGACTATTTTTTTTGTTGTTGTTAAAGAAAACCTGATTGAATAACTTTAGCTCCTCGGGTAACACTCCATTCCATTTTTAAATGAATTCTGTGAAATTTAAGAATCAGTTCATGAGTTCTTCAGTAGTTTATATCGTTCATTCTGCTGGTTAAATTAGTTGTCACCATTTAAAATTAAGTGCATTGTCAGCTGTGTCCCCTATGTTTTCAGTAGAAAGCTGAAATGTCCTTACTATTTTAATCAATCTTCAGAGTTCTTACATATTACTGATTTACCTACCCTGTTTGTTGATTTCAGGTCCCTGTAATTGACTTGCTAGTGATTGCAGAATAAGGATTTTCTGAAAAACTTAAATGTTAAAATGGCACTTCTTTTTCATCCATTTTTTCATTTTAAGGGTGAAGTACATTTCCATACAATTTAGTGCTTTTAAGATGTAGAACAAAATTGTCCTCTACTTCAAAAATGTTGTTTTCATGTTTTTGGCATTTTATATGATTTATATGTATGTAAACTTTATGAATGGTATTATAATAAATATTGCTTTTCTGAAGTTAAAAAATGTGAATAAATGCCAAAGCTTCTAACTCTTGGTCAGTTATTTCTGACCGTAGTAAAAATGTGTGTAACATTTTCTGTTCACTGGTCACTGGTGCTTTGATTTCCCTGCTGTTTTTCTCTACTTAGTTACTGGAACCTTTCTTAATCTTCATTGTGTGTGTGTGTGTGTGTGTGTGTGTGTGTGTGTGTGTGTGTGTGTAACTCAAAACTTGGGGACAGTAGCCCTACAGTGATAACTTTGCCTGCCTTTCTCCCAGATGCCAGTGTCTTGGTAGTTTTGAAGTGGCCCACAGTGGGGTAGTATTCTGGACAGAAGAGCTCGAGCTTTCTGTCTAAAGCAGCGCCTCAGATGGTGTGTGGTTTCACTTGTTCCTGTCTCTGTGGTGCTGAGTCGCCCACCAGCTCTTCCTGCATGGTCTTCCCAGCCACTGTTTCTGGACTTCTCACCAGTGTTCATGTGACATATTCCTCTTCACAAAGTGATTGTGGTCTTTTTGCTCATCTGTGTTTTAATCCCTTGTTCATATTACCTACATGAAGCACTCAGAGGTGCTTTCTCATTCTTCAGCCCCTTCTGGTTGTGCCAAGACTGTTATACTTACCCTGCTTAGGTGGGAGGGTCCCCCTCTTGCTAAAGTGGGAGGAATTCTCTCTTGCAGCCCCAGCACCCTTCTCAGTCCTCACTTTGTCAGGATCATCTTGAAAAATTATTAACTTCTGGTCCCAAATTGCTTGGATTTTGCAGTACATTTATTTCAGCTTGCCCCTCCCTCCCTTCCTCCCTTCCTTCCTTCGATTGAACCCAGAGGCACTTAACCACTGAGTCACATCCTCAGCCCTTTTTTATATTGTATTTGGAGACAGGGTCTTGCTGAATTGCTTAGGGCCTCACTAAATTTCTAATGCTGGCTTTGAACTTGCGACCCACCTGCTTCAGCCTCTGGGGCCACTGGGATTACAGGCATGCACCACTGCACCCAGCATTCAGTTTTTATTTGTCATTTCTCCCTCCAACCCAGAGACTTAGATGAAGGTGTTGGTGGCGGCCAGTTTTGAGTTGAAGGAATGATAGGCTCAGTATCTGGTGCCCATAGCCATCTCTGGCTCCACCTTTGTTCTGTCATAACTCTCTTCTCTTTCTTGTAGTCCCCCTGCCTTCACTGCCATCAGGCTAACCATCTGGCTAGGCTCTGTTTAGGTTCTTGTATTAACAGCAAAGTAACTTTCTAACAAGTTACTTTCTTGTCCTCTAGTATCGTTTCTCTCTTTCTCTTTCTCTCTTTCTCTTTTTTTCTTTTTCTTTTTCTTTTCTTTCTTTTTTTTTGGTACCAGGGATTGAACTCAGAGGTACTTGACCACTGAGCCACATCCCCAGCCCTATTCTGTATTTTATTTAGAGACAGGTTCTCACTGAGTTGCTTAGCACCTCACTTTTGCTGAGGCTGCCTTTGATCCTCCTCCCTCAGCTTCCTGAGCCGCTGAGATTACAGATGTGTGCCATTGTGCCTGGCTCTAATAATCTTTTTGACTGACTTATTTATTAATTTTTTAGTTCTTCAACCTCCTTATCAATTTGAACTTGATCACTGTATTTGCTTCTTGCATGAACATCACACATGTCTTTTATGTGGAGGCATCGCCACCTTGTGGGCATTTAGGATATTGCTAAGGAACTTCATGAAGCCTGGCTTCATCTTTCCCAGTTAATGGTGAGTTGAAACTCACCTCTTTGTCTCTCAGGCACCTAAATATGTTCTTGAAGTTGGTGTTTATTCAGTTCAATAGTTCTTTATTAGGAAAATATCTGAGTGCCAATCAAGAATTGTGTAGTGTATTTTTCATGGGAATAATAAAGAGAAATAATTAAAACACTCTGACAACTGTTCCATGTGAGTATATTTAAAGTGCTTTGGGAAGCTAGGAGGAAAAGACTCACATTACCTGAAAGGTGCTCAATCAGAGAATCATGCTTTATAAGTCATGATCTGATTTACCCAAACAAATGATGACTAGGTTAACCTGGAACTTGAAGGATGAATAATAAGTTCACCAGATAAAAGGTACCATTTTTGAGAAACAGGAACATCAGATTTGTTCAAAGGTCCTAAGGTAAAGTTTGAAACGTAGAAAATGTATGGGTTGGGCCACATAAGTTGTGGGTTGACCCTTTCAGAGCTGGTTATAAGAGCCGAAGGGGGATGAGGAGAACCAGTATGTTTTGTGCAAGATACTTTTTGCAGTAATATGCATTAAAGTCAAAGTAACTTTGAAAAGAAACTGTTGATAATCCCCATTTTACATTGTAGAGACAAAAACCTCAGAATTTGACTTTACTTAGATCACATGAGGGCAAGAAAAAGAGAATATGTGTTCCAAAACCTGTGCTCTTCTGGTACCACATTGCTTCTTTCACGTGCTGTGCCAAGGGATTTGGACTTTCTCTTGCCAGAGAATCGTGCTTTATAAGCACAAGGGTGTCATGATCTGATTTACCCAAACAAATGATAACTAGGTACAACACACAGTTGCTGCCTAAAAGGTAGAAAAAGATACCTCAAGAATAGGAAGTCATTAGAGAAAATACATAGCTGAGTGAAATTAGATGTGATAAGTGTTTTGGAGTTTGGAAAACAGTGAGAGGTTTTTCTTAAATGAGTAGGGTCTGAGCCAGTTCTTGAGGTACAGTGTGATGTAAGAGAGTGGGGAAAGGCAAGATTGGCAGATTGTTAGAGTCTGGAAAGGGCAGATAGGAAGTGGCCAGCCAGGAGCAGTAGGTTACCCTAAGGTGTAGCAGAAAATAGGGTGGGAAAGTGTGGGATCATATTATGTTTGCCTCTTGACCATCATTCCAAGCATAAACTTATTATACCTATGTAGACATGGGATGATGCACCATAGAGACAATATAGTTTTGATTGCTTCAGACGATTTCTATGTGATTATACTGGAAGGTGAATTGATCCTTTTGTGATGGTCTATTTATATTTTGCTTGGCTTTATTATTTTCCTTCCTGTGGATGAGAAACAGAACAGGAACCTTTATTAAGAGGGCCTTGTCATGCACCTGGGCTTTCCTGGCTTTCTTTTTGTCTGTTATAGGATCGGATGTATTGGAACAAGTCAGTTGTCCATTGCAGTTCTTTTTACAAATTGTGGGTCTTCACTCAGTGTGTTTTCGACAGAGCGGAGAGAATTGCAGAGTACTGCTTTGCTACTTTGGTCTCTTTCATCTTAAGATTTTTCTTTTCTACCCATTACCAGTGGTGTCAGATTTAGGTTATTTGGATGCCCAGTGAGGATTCTTAAGGATTTAGCTTTTGCCTTCTTGACAACCCTTGAAGGCGTTGCTTAACTCAACTCAACATTCTGAAACGTAAAACAACTCTTAAAGAAAAATGAAAATAGCACTGATTAATAGGACATATGTAACTAATTGCATGAATATTGATAGTTTTAGTTGTTGTTGTTTTTTTTTTTTCCCTTCCATTATTTCCTGTTGGGGCCTGATAGTAAGACTTTTTCTGGAGGGTTTTCAAAGTTGTTAAGGCTCATGCATAGCAATCCCCTAGGATGTTTGTTTGAAAGTCACTTTAATGGATTGCCCATCTAATAATCAGAAGAGAGAGGTGAGACAGGTAGAGTTAGGGAACATGTCTTTTAAATTAGCATCTCAAGTGATTTGGAACCACTGGATAGAAGAGAATCTCAGTGATAGTTCTGGGTGATAATAATTATTATTGTTATTACTACAACTACTACTGTTGCTACTGCAGTAGTGTCTCATTGCTAACCAGCTTTGTTGCCTGTGCGTCTGCAAGGGGGATCCTAATTTCTTACCCTTAAAGTATAGAAAAGCGTGCTGCTGCTGCTACAGTACTGAGTACTATTCTTATAACTTAAGTTTCATCTTTTTTTTTTTTTTTTTAAAGTTACCATTTTGCACAGTAAAGATGCAGTAAAACCCCTCTGGTAACAGCTGCATTGTGGGCAGAGAGTCTTTAAAAGGAAGTGGGTTGTACCCCACAGTGAAATATTGCCTGCTTCAGGCATTGTTGCAGCACAATGCTTTCTGATCAAGTCAGGAGAATCTCCTGAACTAAGTAAAGCATTTGGATGGTGGCATCGTACAACAAGGAATTTTCAGATAGAAACTAAATGTGAATTCTTTAGGGAATGGGTGGGAACAGAGGGCAGGAAGATTTTTCTTACTTCAGCTATTTCCAGAATACCTTCAAAATAGGATCCACATTTTTTGTATTCTTAGTTTTAATTAACTTACAAGTATAAAACCTGAATCCTTAAGAAAGAGAACACAATAACAAAGAAATTATGATTACTATACATGGCATGAAGCAAATACTCAGCAAACTCAGTAAACATTTATTGATTGAATGATTATGCTCTGCAAATGCTTATCTAAGCAAATATAACTCCTACTAATGACTTTGGAGTCTTGGGAAGAGAAACAGCCCAACTCTGTTAGTCAGCTTTCCAGTGTCCACAAAGGAGATCTCAATTTGATGTCTTTTGAAAAAGTTCCGTTATTGTAAGAAAATACTGAGGTGCACAACTTCAAAAGCAGAAGGGTTTATTTTGGCTCACAGTTTTGGAGTAGTCTTTTTGCTTTTGGGCCTGTAGTGAGGCAGTGCATTCTGGTGGTGAGAACATGGTGGAGGAAGCTTTGTACTTCATAGTGGCAAGGTTGCAAAGAGGGAGAGGGAAAGACTGGAGTCTGACAGTCCTATTCAAGGGCACACCCCCCAGGACCTAACTTCCTTCCCCTGGGCGCAGCCTCTTAAAGGCTCCATCATTTCCCAATAGCACTGCCACCCTGGGGACCAAGTTTCAACATAGGGGCCTCTGGGGATACTTCTCCAAACCATAGCACTGTCTATCAGATAAATAAAGTTATAATCAGTGGTAAGGATTGAGAGGGCCCTTTTCTTACTTTTCGATTATCAAATCTTTTTCATAGCTTTCCTGACCCAAAGAATCAAATCTAATTATAGGGTAGTGAGTGGGTATTCAGCATGCCAGAATATTAGCTATCACAATATTGCATCCGTTTTGAACATTTGCTGCCTGTCACTTGACGTGTGTTTTGTGATTAGTCTCAGGACAGCTCAGTTTATAAACTTTGCACTTATTTTGTTCATTTCAATTTGCCTTTAGAGTTTTATTTTTTTTAAGATGAAACTAAAGTTATAAGAATAGTGCTCAGTACTGTAGCAGCAGCAGCAGCAGCAGCAGCAGCAGCACACTTTTCTATACTTTAAGGGTAAGAAATTAGGATCTCCCTTGCAGACACACAGGCAACAAAGCTGGTTAGCAATGAGACATTACTGCTTTGATATGAACAAAATAAGTTCAAGTAAGTTCCCACCTATTCCCTAAAGAATTCACATTTAGTTTCTGTCTCAAAGTTTATAAACTAATCACAAAACACACATCAAGTGACAGGCAACAAATGTTGGAATAACTGAAAAGCCAGTTGATGTTATATTCTCTACGTCACAGTCAACCTAGACCTTGTTGCCTTTTGTTGTTCTTTTTAATGTGGTAATACTGTGAGGACAATTATTATTTTCATTAAAGGATCATTGTTTGTTTAATCCTTGCAGCAGCTCTCGTAACTTACCCAAGGCCACATACTTAATAAGTGGTAATCTACTTTAGTTTCCTATTTTTAAAGATTTTATTTCCCTGCACCTCACTTTTGGTGATAAAGAGAACATTGTTAGAATAGATTTCAGTATATTTATAGAATATTTTTCAATGTTTTATTATCTAAAATTTTTAAAATGAGTTTTGTGTTTGGCAGTTTTTTGTTTTTTGCATTGGGGATTAAACCCAGTACCACTGAGGTACATTCCCAGCCCTTTTTTATTTTGTGACAGAGTCTCATTAAATTGCCATGGCTGGCTTTGAAGTTGCCATCCTTTCAGGCTTCTGAGTTGTTGGGATTACAGGCATGTGCCACCACTCCCAGACAGATTATACTATTTTTACATGGCATAAATCAGAATTTAATGATAATGCTGCTACCCTCTATTAAGAAAGACAAGTACATTTTCCCCCAACCAGGTACATAAGTGATTGCTGGTTGCAAAAACCATTGATTAAAAACTGTGTGTAAAAGGACATAAATTATTGTGAAGTACTTAGCATTTTCAGTGGAGGAAGCATTTTATTTTTATTGTTCCTCATTGGAACTAAATTCTGTTCGACAATTTTTATTTTCCCTTTTTGCCTTGCTTAGAGGACTAAGTATTTATGAATTTGGTTAAGAATGAACTTGGGGAAATAAGATGATGCAATGCAGATTTTACTCTGGAAGTAGATAGCACAGTAAAAATGATTAGGTGATAGTTGATTGGTCTTATTAATAACTTAATTATTCAGAATTGCAAATAGGATTTAGTGTCCTTTAGAAGCTTTTTGGAATGAATTCATTTACCAAATGGAAAATAAAAAAGAACTTGTCAGAAATTGCCAAGGACACCCTTGTAGCACACATGTGATTCACTGGCTAAAGAGAAAAGCAGAGTCTGCAGCCTTCAAGATATATCTAAAAAGAAATGGGGCCCTTTCTACTTCTTGCACTGGCTAGAATGTAGATACTGAGGTAAGGTTTGGAGCTGCCACTTTAGAATATGAGGTGGGAGTCCTGGGTTGAGGATGACCAAGCCAAAAAACAAAAGAGCTGGCTTCCTGGCGTCATGGAGCCATATCTGTCTTGGACTTCTAGTGCTAACACTTTTAGGTGTGTGTGAGAAATGAGCTTCCTCCTTGGTTCAACCACTGTGTATTCAGATTTCAGTTTTTATAGTTACTAGGCTTGTATCCTAACTAATAAAATTCGACAAACCTGACTTTATAAAATAAAATTAAAAAAAGATAAAATAAAATAATCTATACAGGGCAAAAAGCATCACAGAGTCAAAGGGTAGTTTTTATAAAGTAATCCCAGATAATATAAAAAAATCTCATAATTACTAAAAAACAGGGTAAACATTATAAGCTGATTCATAGAAATAGAAATGTCTTCTGAACATAAGAAGAAAAGATGCTATTTATAATAAAAAGGAAAACAAATAAAAAATAAAATGAAACTAAAGATCATGTAACCCAAGCAGTTTGGCAGAAATCTAAAAGTTGGAAGAAAGTTCCAGTGGTGTGGTGCCTGTGGTCTGCTCCCCCAGGCCTGTTCTTACCACCTGTTTGACAGCTCTGGCTCACTGCTAGGCCACACTCATGACCCTCAGCAGCGGTGGGGGAGGTAAAGGGAGGAGGAGGGGAGGGAACGGGGTAGAGGTAACGAAATTAGACCAAACTGTACTCTCAAATTGTGCACATATATGAATATATAACAACGAATCCCACTATTATGTGTAATCATAATGGACTAATTCAAAAATTTAAAAAGGGCTGGGGGAAGAGTTCAGTGGTAGAGTGTCCCTGGGTTCAATCCCCAGTAATAGCCCTTCCCCAACACAAAAACAAGAATGGAATTAAATATGTGTAGGGAAATGTGGAAACTTCAAACTTGGTGTATTGGGGAAAGGAATGGGAAATCTGAGTTACACCGATATCTCTTTGTATTTTTTGTTAACTGAAGCAAGTGGAAGTATTTCCTGTTTAAAAAATTAAAATAAAACTTGGAATTCTATTCTGTTCTAACAAAGAATATACAATATCTTTTACTTATTTCAGGTATAAAATTAAGGTTTACAAATGATTTTAGTAGTTGAATAAAGTATTTTTATGTACATGTTTTATATTATTCTTTATAAGTCTAGAAGTAACATCGATGCTGCACTTTGTGTTACACATTTTGAAAAAAATTATTTTGTTGATGTTGTAGACAATTGTCTGATTATGTTACCTTTTCTTTTCAGTCCTGATGATATTGGGACCTGCTGGTATATCCTTCTCTCTGGTTCCGTGTTCATTAAGGAATCCATGTTTCTTCCAAGAAGCAGGTATTGTAGACAATCTGTAATGATGCGTGATGCTTGAAATTCTCTTGCAGAGTTGAGTTCTTTTGCCAGATTTCTTCTACTGATACAAAGCAAGGCAGAAATGCTTATATTGTGCCATAAGCAGTCTTTGAATCTAACAAAGGACAAGAAAAGAGAACATGCCGGCAGCATGTAAATTTGTTACATGACCATGTTAGCTGTCTTTTTGAGCACATTTGTTCCTTGGGAATGAAATTGCCTTCAAGATGGCTTAAGTAAAGAAGAGTTAACTTTAAAAGTATAGCAGGCAGTCTCATAAGCATCTGAAGAGAGGCAAAGAAGGTTCATTAAGACCACATGGGACTAGAAATGGAAAGCCAGGAACTGTCTTTGACTTCTCTGCTTTTCAGAACCATATGGTCTCTCATTTTTGCATCTGTCTGTGGATTGGCTTCCCACTCAAAGGCTATTAATTTCTCTCTCCCTGTGACTTTGGCTTGTATGTGCTGACTGTTGATTTATGACCTTGTGTCCCTACTGTTTACACCATTTGACTATAGTGTTTGTGTCCTTTCCTTGGATTCCTTGGGATGCAGTCTGACTGACTCAGTTTGGGGCAAGTATATACCTGTTTTCCAGGCGTCTAAGGCCAGGGACTCACCTATCAGAGCATGGCCACCTGTGTTCAGGTTAGCTACTGATTTTCAGTGGTTGCTTTTTTCCTCCTAATTGTGTGTGATTTCACGAGCAACTATTTTTATTTAGACTAAAGATTAAATTTTTTTTAACCAAGTATTTTTATTTTACATTACTGAATATTTAAATTGATTAAATTTATTAAAAGTATTGTGATCCCCTTTCACCTAATTTCTCTATAAAAAATATTTAAGTGTGTTCTGGATAAGTAATTTATAATGGATTAGGGTTAAGAATTTACAGATGAAAACAATCTTTATAAAAAATTAGAGTCAGTGAGAAAAGGGAGAGGTAGTTTTTCACCGAAGCCAAGGATTGGCCTAGGCGTGGCAGCAGAAGGGAATGGGATGGGCCTTTCGGGGCCAGAATGGTAGTGAAAGAGTGCCAGGGACACATGGCATCTAATTAAAAATCTTCTCTGGTGTAATCCTCCTGCTTTTTTGCCCTTCTACTTCTCCAAGGTCAGGTTGGCAAGTGTTATTCTCCCATGAGGGAGGGAGCTCTGTTGCCTATTTGTTGTTCTTACAATAGCAGTAGTTGTTATAATGAGAATAGTGTGACTGGTAGTAGTAGGGGTAGTAATAGTTGTAAGAGCAATAATAAAATGATGATAGCATGATAGCTAAAGCTTTTATAGTGCTTCTGATTTGCCAGGCCTATTTATTTATTTATTTATTTATTTATTTATTTATTTATTTATTTATTTATTTTAAATGGTCAACAGACCTTTATTTTGTTTATTAATTTATTTGTATATGGTGCTGAGAATCAAACCCAGTGCCTCACACATAGCAGGCAAGTGCTCTGCCACTGAGCCACAACCTCAGCCCCATGCCAGGCATATTTAAAATGCTTTGTATATATTAAGTAATTTAATTTCACTATTCTCCTTTGAGATAGGCAGAATTATTACCTATATCTTATCGATACAGAAACTTGTGTGTACACTCTTAGAAGTCTGCCTAGAAAGTCTGAGTGACCCTGTGAACTAGCTCCTATACCTCTATGAATTCTGCTTCCTAGAGGAATGGAGAAATGAATAGCAATACTCTTCCTGTCCTTCAAACACAGAACCTACTGTTTTGTTCCTTGCAGGTTCTGAATGTGGAAGGTGGAGGCAAATAATATTGAATCATTGGAATATTTTAAGCATTATATATAGTTTTGGTTTATAAAGCAATAATAATTACTATATAAATTTTCAAAGATAAAGGAAAAACATCACTTAAAATCCTCCTGTTCAAGATGATCATTCTCTAATATTCTAGTGCTGCTTTTCTCTAGACTTTGTTATGTGGTCCACATGCTTAAGATCATACTTTTACATGTAAATTAATATCTTGCTTCTGTCAGTTAAGGAATATGTGTGTGTGTGTATATATATATATATATATATATATATATATATATATGCGCATTGCCTCATAAAAATTTACTATAAAGATTTATTCTTTGTGACTTTTAATGTCCAGTTAAAGATTAGGTAAGTATTTGAAGTTTTCACAATTTAGTTAATAATTTCAAAGGGTAAATGTTTTATTCTTTTTATTATAAATAATGCTGTAGTAAATGTGGTTTGGAATCTATGCATCTTAAGGACAACACCAATTAGTGACTTCATCATCATCTTGAGGCAGTGTCTGTTGCACAAATAAAATCCATAGACAGAAGCCCTGGAGCAGGGAAGGAGCCTGCGATGGCTTCCTACCAGCCATCATCAGCTAGTCAAGTAACAGCTTGTTCTAACTTCTGGAAAGGGAACTCAATGTTCAGAAAACTGCTGTTCTAGAAGAAAGAGGACTTGCAGTTCAGCCCTATTTCATGAGCACATTGGACTCTATGTCTAATTATTTTAAAAGATGACATAAGTTACAATGTCTCTGGCTGGATGCCAAATGCTTGAAAGTCAGTACTTTAATGGGATGAAGGAATGGTATTTCAGACTGAATAAGCCAGTACTATATATAGGCTATTCCTTCATGTTGCACCTGGTGACATTTGCTCTGTCCGAGTTGTTTGTTTCCTGTGGGGTTGTTGCCTTAGGAATGATTCTGAGATTGTTTTAATAAGAAAGTGTCAGTCTACTGGTACTCCATTAAAGGTTAACATTCGTATCTATGTATATAGAAAATATAGACGTTCATTATGGACTAGGAGTTGCTATCAGCCCAGTTTTATAAAACAGGTTTACAGATGATTCTGTACATTTACCTTGGTTTTTTTTTTTTTTTCATATAAGTCTGGAAGTTGGTTATTGGTCTATGTAGTAAGTAAACTGAACGTTCTCTTATCAATGTCAATTCATTTTACCTTGAGCAATTAGTCCACCTCAGTTAGTTTTGAAATAAAAGTATCTTCAGCAACATTTTTATATTTTTAATTAATTTCTCTGAAATTATTTTGATGCCCGATTTCATCAGGTGACAAGGATGCTATACATTGCAGAAAATCTGTCATTTGGCTTCCACATCTCATTAGCTCTATTGAAGTGGTTGGTTGATATTTAAATCAACAGTTTGTTTTCTGTCTTTTCATTTTTATTATCTGTCTGGATAGATGAGGGTTATTTTGGTTATGTACCTTTACTTTGATTGTTCATACATAAATATTGTTTCTGATAAGACTTATAAAATTTATAGAGCCTATGAATTCCAGTGTGACTCTCAGTGACCGCTTCCTTTCTACCCTACTTCAAGCAACTTGTAGTGATATGTTGTTTTTATGAGTTTTATTTTAAATCCTCTAGAAATTTGTCAAGTTTCGAATTATAGATGTTTGTACAAGTAGCCATAATGTCATATATTTTATGTCATTGCATATAATCTTGCCTTAACATAGAGCTAAACTCATATTTGAAGTACCATTTGTATTCTTTAAGCAGTGTCCACTACAGTTATGTTTTTCTTAAAGTGTGGTAAAAAATGAGTTCAGTTTCTTTGCATCTATAGAAAGATTACAAACAAAAATAATTTAAAACTGTCGGATGTGGGTTTAGAGGGAATGTTTTTTGTAGATGAATCCAGAAACAGTGTAAACTGTGTAGGTTTTTCCAAGCCTCTAAGCAAAGCAGGTGTAGGCACTATGATATGCCCACTGTGTGCTGCCCAATTTTATGAGTATAGTTTACCTCTATCATCCTTGTAAATTAATGGTTGACAGGCAGAGAATAGTAAGGCAAGGAAGAGTATTTCCTTTCTAACTTTTCCCTCCCTCCCTCCCTCCCTCCTTTTTTCACTGGGAATTGAACCCAAGGACATTTCACCACTGAGCTACATCCCCAGCCATTTTACCTTTTCTTTTGAGACAGGGTCTTCCTAAGTTGCCTGGGCTGCCCTTGAGCTTGTAATCCTCCTGCCACAGCTTCCTGAATGCCTGGCTTCCCCTGATTTGTTTTTTATTTTATTTTTAAATTATTTTTTAAAGCTGTATACAGATATAATGTCTTTTTTATTTATTAATTTTTATGTGGTGCCGAGGATCTAACCCAGTGTCTCACCCATGCTAGGCAAGCGCTGTACCACTGAGCCACAACCTTAGCCCCTGATTTATTTTAAAGGCACCGTTTGCAACTATAGTGGGGCTAGAAAGCAGTAGATGAGAATTATAAAAATTCCAGGTTTAGAAATGATTTTCTTTTTTAATATAGTTTTTTAGTTGTTGATGGACCTTTTTTTAATTAATTTATTTATATGAGGTGCTGAGAGTTGAACCCATGCTTCACACATGGTAGGCAAGTGCTCTACCACTGAGCTACAACTCTAGCCCCTAGAAATGATTTTCTAGTATACTTTTGGCTTATGTTACAAATGTGTAGGATATTAGTAATGTTTATTGTCCCAACATACTCTAAATCAGTACATTTAAAGAACTAAATAGAAATCATTGCATACTTTTACAATAGTTTATTGTATAAAGAATTAAAACGTTTCAGGAGATAGAATTCCTAATTACTCTGAGTTGATCATTATACATTGTATACATATATGGAATTATCACTCTGTGCTTCATAAATATGAAATTATTACATGTTATTAAAAAAGAGAAAGTGTTATATGCTTTAATTTTTTTTAAATTACTCCACTGTTGAGGCATCACAACAGACCTTAAACTATACCATAAAGCTACAGTAACAAAAACAGCATGGTATTGGCATCAAAATAGATATGTAGACCAGTGGTACAGAATAGAGGACACAGAGACAAACCCATATAAATATAGCTATCTCATATAGACAAAGGCACCAAAAACATAGATTGGAGAAAAGATAGCCTCTTCAACAAATGGTGCTGGGAAAAGTGGAAATACACATGTAGCAAAATGAAAGTAACCCTCCATCTCTCACCATGCACAAAACTCAACTCAAGAGTGGATCAAGGACCTGGGAATTAAATCAGAGACTCTGCACCTACTAGTAGAAAAAGTAGGCCCAATTCTTTATCATGTAGGATTAGGCCCCGACTTCCTTAATAAGACTCCTAAAATGCAAGAAATAAAATCAAGAATCAATAAATGGAATGGACTCATACTAAAATGCTTCTTCTCAGCAAAAGAGACAAATCAATGAGGTGAAGAGAGAGCCTACATTTTGTGAGCAAATTTTTGCCACATGATGTCAGACAGAGCACGATATTCTCCAGGATATAAAAAGAACTCAAAAAACTTAACACCAAAAAAAACCAAACAAACCCATCAATAAATGGTTAAGGAGCTGAACAGACACTTCTCAGAAGATGATATACATTTGATCAATAAATATATGAAGTAATGTTCAACATCTCTAGTAATTAGAGAAATACAAATCAAAACTACCCTAAGTTTTCATCTCACTCCATTCAGAATGGCAGCTGTCAGGAATACAGACAACAAAATAAATGTTGGTGAGGATGTGCAGTTAAAGGCACGCTCATACATTGCTGGTAGGACTGCAAATTGGTGCAACAAATCTGGAAAGCAGATGGAGATTCCTTAGAAAACTTGGAATGGAACCACCATTTGACCAGGTATCCCACTCCTCAGTCTATATCCAAAAGACTTAAAATAAGCATACTATAGTGATGCAGCCACATCAATGTTTATAGCAGCTCAATTCACAATAGCTAAACCGTGGAACCAACCTAGATGCCCTTCAATAGATGAATGGATAAAGAAACTGGTATATATGCACAATGGAATATTACTAGCATTGAAAGAGAATAAAATTATGGCATTTGTAGGTAAATGAATGGAGTTGGAGAATATCATGCTAAGTGAAGTAAGCCAATCTCGAAAAACCAAAGGCCAAATGTTCTCTCTGATATGTGGATGCTGATCCATAATTGGGAGGGGTGGAGAATGGAGGAACTTTGATTGGACAAAGGGTAGGGAAGGGAAGGGACAGGGCAGAGGGGTAGGAAAGACGGTAGAATAAGAAGGACATCATTACCCTAAGTACATGTATGAAGACATAAATGGTGTGACTCTACTTTGTGTACAACAAAACATGAAAAATTGTGCTCTATATGTGTACTATGAATTGAAATGCATTCTGCTGTCCTATATAACAATTATAATAAATTTTAAAAAACTGTGAAAGGCACAGGTGTTTCACACACACCCCTAACATCTTCACCCTTTCTCACTCTTTACTGAATGTACTAGTGACGTCCAAACCCCAACCAAACCCACCTCCATGCCTGCGCTACACAGATGAAAGTTGCTATAGAAATTTTAAACAAAACATAAATCTATGACCATAAATAACAAAATGGCTGTTTCACAGCCTGCCCTCTTTCAAGGCTTCTAAGTATCCACCATAGAACTCCCAAATCTACCAATCCACTTATATATCTTACTTTAAGACCATAAAACAAGAAGTGCATTCACTCTTTCAAAAGTTAACAACTCCCAGCGGCTCTGGAGACTGAGGTAGGAGAATTGCAAATTCAAAGCCATCCTCAGCAAAAGCAAGGCACTAAGCAACTCAGTGAGAACCTATCCCTAAATAAAAATATAAAATAGGACTGGGAATGTCACTCAGTGGTTGAGTGTCCCCGAGATCAGTACCCAGTACCAAACACACACACACACCCATTTGTGGATTTCACCCAATTCTCCAAGTACCTTTTCTCTTTCCTATATCATCCATGTATCCTTCTCTACTAGATTTCTTTCAAGACACACTAGTATCCTCTGATTTTTTAAAATACATATTTTTAGTTGTAGTTGGAAAGAATACTTGTATTTTATTTATTTATTTTTATGTGGTGCTGAGGATTGAGCCCAGCGGCTTAAAGAAAATCCTTCTTAATTTCACCACCCCACCACCCCACTTTCCTGCTCCTCTTTACGAAGGACTTTCTTGATATGATGAACTTCTCTGTTTCACCAGTTCTTATCTGTCTGGCTACCTCTTCAACCAGTTCCAACACTCCACCAACTCCTATGGGTTCCACATCATTAAATGCAAAGGTTATATTTCTATTCTCATGTTATTGAATCTTTCTGTGGCATTGAACGAATGACCCCTCTTCCTTATTGAAACATTTTATTTCTTGGCTTTGATGACATGGGAGCGGGACCTCCAAGCATCACACTCCAAGCAGACATATAAAAGGACCTCACCTCACTCTTATGGCATAAATGAGTAAGACAGAGTATATAAGCAAACAAAGAAATGCAGGAAAGCAGCTTAGAACACAAGTCGGGATAAAGGGCTCATTAATACTAATTCAACATCAAATTGAGGAATCTCTTGAAGAGACATAACTAACAGCCTAGGGTAACGGCTAATTTTAGAAATCAGTTCTGATATTGTGCTCATCACCTACAATAGCCCTTTTGGTAAACAATTCTCCTAAGATATATGAAGTTGTTAGGATACTATCCCTTGCAGGGGTGAGGGCTTTAGATGTTAATATTTTAAAGAAGCAATACATTGAGTGCTCCTTAATAACTATCTGTTAAACTTAACCTGTGAAGTAGAATGCTTGTGAAACTCAATACTGATCATTTTTTAAAAATCTGCCTCTGGATTAGGTGTGGGGTAAATAAGTAGAGAAAAATGAAGGAAAAACAGTCAAGTCCTAGAGAACCAATCAATACATTGACTCACGCATATAAACATGTATTTATGCATATGTGTATATTTTAATCTTATATATTCAGTTATATTCATGTTTATATGTTAAATTGAACATTTTTAAGTTTATGACACAAAGGCATTTCTATATATCAGTGACAAATCCTCTGAAAAGGAAATGAGGAAAACTACCCCATTCACAATACTTAAGTTTATGACAAAAGTTTCTCTTAACTCCCTATTTTCATTAACTAACAAGTACAATCTGGAATCACTTGGCTTTTGCAAAAATAATGTGATAAAAAGAAAATGCCTGAGATAAGTAGCTTTTACAAAACATGCTAGTCCTTACAAATTCTGCCACCATCTACTAACTTCAGTTCATTCTAATTATTAATTTTTTTAAGTTTTACATTTTCTCGAAAAAAACAACTCTGAATAATACTGTCCATAAAGATTGCTTTTAAGAAGCTTAAGTTTTGATATCCTCTCACAATGAATGGGAAGATATGTATGACCAATATATGTTCTAAAACTCATCAAGGATAGTTTTAAGATGGTCCATAGATGCTTTCCCCATTCCCCATTTCTTCAAGAACCAGTCCTTCGCTACCATTATACTTGAAGGTAAATCTTAACATACAGCTTCCAAAACACTACTCCTCACTTCTCTTTATACCTTTGGCCACATTTAATGTCCAATAAAATTACCCCTCTGTAATATAATTCATTACAGAGTCATTTTTAAATTCAATACTGGATCTCTAGCAAATCATCTGACATAGTAAATTTGTGCTTTTTCAAGAGCGATTGTCAAACCCTATAGCTCTTTAGGGTTTGAAATATAAAAGATTTAAATTTGTCTTCAAATATCTACCAAGTAAATACAGACTCACTTGTCCATTGTTATTACTTAAAAAAAAACTAGCAAGTTCTCAGCAATCAATTAACTTATCATGTAGAACTGGCAGGCAGTAAGTAGGCCTGCGATTTTTAAACTGAAGTAGCTCATTGTTTGTCATATGAAGCATAATGAGAATAGTATTTCTGCCTCTCAGAACTGATTAGTTAAATGTCTTGTTTCTCCACCTATCCTCATTATAGCTGCCAGCTCTAATTTTAAAATCTGTTTATTAAGACGACCATAGCACAATTTTAATTTTTAAATTGTAGATATATTTGGTATCAATGAAGGAAAGGCATTAATTGTAAATGGACACAGTCAACATGGTGTAAACAAGTGATGTGTGCATTTTTCTTTTTCTTTCTTTTTTTTTTTTTTTTAATACTGGGGATTAAATCCAGGAGCTACATCCCCCAGTTCTTTTATTTTGAGACGGGATCTCACTAGTTACTTAGGGCATCAGTAAGTTACTGAAGCTGGCCTCACACTTGTGATTGTCCTGCCTCAGTCTCCTGAGTTGCTGGGATTACAGGCATGTGCCACAGCACCCAGCTTGATGTGCACAATTCCTCCAACCTCCTGCCAATGTTACTTGAAACCTAATTTACCAACAGTCCTGGCTTTCCAACCAAGTTATGCAGCTTTGTAAACTAGACCACTCATCACTCCCTAAATTGCCCTTAATTGTAGATAAATTGATTCCATTCTTTGGTCTTCACTAAATATTTTGGTAATGTATAGATTGCCTACCCTCAATGCCCTCTCTGTACCACCTCTTGTATTCTTTACCATGTCTAGATTTTCTTTCTAATCACTTTCCAATAGAGCAGATCATAAATACAATTCAAAATCCACCTTCAGAGAGCTACCTTTTATTCTTTCACACTCATTAAAATATCCCTAATCTTTGAAATGATTTTACATTCTACATTTACTTCATCAGTACTACCTATTACTCCCTACATCAAGGACTACCTATTTGATGACACTTAGGCAATTTTTTCATGTATCATATACAACTGCCTCTTCTTCCCCCAACATATAAAGTTACACAATAGGAAGGGCAGACCATCTTGCTTCCTTTGTACACGTCAGGACTTAACATAAAACCACACAGCAGGCACTTAAGGAAAATTTCAATTCATGTTTGACTTAAAATGGAAAAATATGCCTCCAAGCTTGAATTCTACTATCTACCAAAACTGTTTCAGAATGAACAGAATAACCCAAAATACGAAAGGGACGCGCAGACCAAACTTCAATTTTGATGGCACTTCACTACAGTGCGAGGAATAGACATGATTTCTTAGACACTCAGAATAAACAGATCACTGTGCCTACTTGTTCTCTTGCCCAATATAATCTAGTCAGTTTGACCCTAAAGCCCATGCACTAGAAGCCAGCATTGTCTGCAAAGATCTTTTTTCTAATCTCTCTGGTTCCTAGCATGAATTATAATCCTTCTTTTGTCACCTTTCAAGTTCCTAGGCTTGCAGCTAGCCTGGGCTTGTTTTTTTCCTTCAACCTCATAGCCTCTACACTGGCCACAGAATAAATAGGAAGTAAACAGACTGCTTACCAATAGTTTCATATAAAAGACATAGAAAGTTTTAAACTATCAGAGCAATAAAGATGTTATTTTTTTAGGACTAAATAAGGTATGCATGATCATTTCTATTAAAAGGCACTTTTTAGAGACTTCTATCATAGATTTGATTCTTTCAAGAAAATCACATTTTTAAAAGGGTGATTTTCCCTCCTAGGATTGTAAACACCATAAATTCAGAGAAGAGTCTGTCTAATTATAAAGGTCCGTGTCTTAAATATCTAGTACACTATTTTGGTCTTTGGTGTATTTGGGCTTTTTTGTTTCTTTGTTTTGTAAATAGATTTTAAAATGACAAATAAATGAGTAGAAAAATACTGCAACTCCGTGAGCTAACATAGAACATGAATAAACTATCCTGCCCTCATAATCCTAACAACAAGTTTAGAAACAGACTGAACGAATCTTTAATATCTAAATTAGAATTCTCAGCCCTTCACAGAAGTCAATGACAAAAATATAACTCAAAGTTATTAGATTGTGACTTTATTACAAAATAAAGCTTCAGAATTAACAGTGAAGCAATTTTTTTGATGTTTTAGAAGTATTTATTTTCAGATGTATTTATACATTCTTATTGACTTATTTTTCATTGTACACAATTGCAGCACAACTTTTCATTTCTCTGGGTTGTACATGATATTGCATCATACCTTATATGCTGTCGTACATGTACCTAGGATAATGATGTCCATCTCATTCCACCATCTTTCCTGCCCCCATGCTTCTACCCTACTCCTCCCCCTCCCCCTTGCCTTTGCCCAATCAAAGTTCCTCCATTCTCCACCCTCCCAATTATGGATCAGTGTCCACATATCAGAGAGAACATTTGGCCTTTGGTTTGTTGGATTGGCTTATTTTACTTAGCACGATATTCTCCAACTCCATTAATTTACCTACAAATGGAGTAGCTTTTATTTTTTTATTTTATCATTGATTTCTAATTTCATTTCATTATGATCTGATAGAATGAAGGGTCTGCTTTTTTTGTATTTGCCAAGAATTGCTTTCTGGCATAATACATGGTCTCTTTTAGAGAAGGATCCCATGTGCTGCTGAGAAGAAAGTATATTTGCTTATTGATGGATGAAATATTCTATATATGTCAATTAAGTATAAGTTATTGATTCTGTTATGGAGTTTTATAGTTTCTTTGTTCAGCTATTGTTTGGAAGATCTATCCAGTGGTGAAAGAGGTGTGTTAAAGTCACTCAGAATTATTGTGTTGTGGTCTATTTGACTCTTGAACTTGCAAAGAGTTTGTTGAACATGGATGCTCCATTGTTTGGGGCATATATATTTATAATTGTTATGTCTTGTTGATGTATGGTTCCCTTGAGCAGTATGAAATGTCCTTCTTTGTCCCTTTTGATTAACTTTAGCTTGACTTTATACCAAAAGTCTGCTTTATTTAATATGAGTATGGAAACCCCTGCTTGTTTCAGAAGTCCATGTGAGTGGTCTGTTTTCTCCCAACCTTTCATCTTCACTTTGTGGATGTCTTTTCCTATGAGATGAGTCTCTTGAAGGCAGCATATTGTTGGGTCTTTTATTTTAATTCAAACTTGCCAGTCTGTGTCTTTTAATTGGTGAGTTTAGGCCATTAACATTCAGAATTATTATTGAGACATGATTTGTATTCCTGGTCATTTTTGTTTATTTTTGGAATTTAACTTGACTTGTTTTCTCTTTGATTAGTTTTCCCTTTAGTGTAATACTCCCCTCTTCTGATTTTCATTCTTGTTTTTCATTTCCTCCTCATGCAGTATTTTGCTGAGGATGTTCCGTAGTGCAGGCTTTCTAGTTGTAAGTTCTTTTAAGTTTTGTTTATCATGGAAAGTTTTTATTTCATCATCAAATCTAAAGCTTAATTTTGCTGGATATGAGAGTCTTGGTTGGCATCTATTTTCTTCCAGGGCTTTAAAATAATGTTTCTGTCACCACTGCTTCTGCCTTTGTTCAGGTGTCACCTGCTCTATTAAGGTAGCTCCCCAAATGCTTTTGGTATTTCTTCCATAGTACCATGATAATTGTTAAAAAGCACAGAATTTTTCATGTTGAAATCTTATATAATGAGCCTAAAGGGCTTCCCAGGCTTAGTGAGTAAAAAGGGAAGCTATCACTCTTTACACACAATTATACCAAAAGTTCACAATTATACCAAATGGATTACTGCTTGGGCACACCTTTGCCTGGGCCTCCCCTTTGTTAGAATCTTTACCTCATTGTTTCCACCTTCTTCCCCACTCCACCCATCCACCTGTGAAAACCACGTACTTCATATTCTTTGGGGATCCTACCCATTTAGTCCTATCAGAATTAATCACTCCATATCCATACTACAAAAAAATGTAAGATTTTTCATGGGCATGAATTGTGCTATCTTCGCTTCTTCAGCATCTGCACAGCAGACAATTTAATAGGTTTTGGTTGATTTCTATGGATTCAGGATTGCATTTTTAACCTTGATTTATTTTTTACTTTAATCAAATTTTAAAATTTAATTTTATTTAGTAGAACCTCCTAGTTTTACAAAGTAGTGGTGTTTGTTCTGACAAAATCATACACGCATGGAATTCAATTTCTATCCATTTATCTGCAAGTGCCATAATTCCATTCTTCTTTATAGCTGAGTAATACTCCATTGTGCATGTATACCACAATTTCTTAATCCATTCATTTGTCAAAGGACTTTGTTGATTCCATAGTTTAGCTATTGTGAATTGTGCTGTTATAAACTTTGCTGTGACTGTTATCACTATAGTGTGCTGATTTTAGTTCTTTTGGGAAGTATCAAGGAGTGGGATAACTGGTCATATGGTGGTTCCATTCCTACCTTTTGAGGGAACTTTGTACTACTTTCCAGAGTAGTTGTACTAGTCTGCAGTCCCACCAACAATGTACAAATGTACCTTTACCCCCATATCCTTGTCAGCACTGTATCATTATTTGTATTCTTTTTTTTAAAAAAATATTTATTTTTTAGTTATAGGTAGATACGATATATTTTATTTTTATGTGGTGCTGAGGATAGAACGCAGTGCTTCACTCATGGTAGGCGAATGCTCTACCTCTGATCCACAACCTCAGCCCTCATTATTTGTATTCTTGATTTGTTGCCATTCTGATTTGACTGAGAGAAAATTTTAGTGTAGTTTTGATTTGTATTTCCTTGATTGCTAGAGATGTTGTACATTTTTTCATATATTTGTTGGCCATTTGTATTTCTTCTTTTGAGAAGTTTCTATTTAGTTAGTTCTTTTGCCCATTTATTGAAATTGGGTTATTTATTTTTGGTGTTAAGTTTTTTGAGTTCTTCATATATTCTAGATGTTAATCCCCTGTAGGAAGAGTAATTGGCCAAGATTTACTCCCATCCTAGAGGCAACATTTCTCTTTGTAGCTCACTGTCCAGAATGTATTCATATGGCTAGCTCAGGGTCCTGGGACATGGAATCTATTATTTTGCAATGTTGTGGACCCTGTTTAAGAGCAAAACAAAACACAAAGCCAATATGAAAATAAGTTTCTAACAAGAAAGGAAAGAATGGACAGTGGAGTAGCCAACCAGCAGTCTCGATTGTATACATTGACTTTATTTTCCCCTCTCATTCTGTGGCATGTTAATTATTTCTGTTAGATCATTCTTTTCCTCTGCTCTTGCTCACACTCTTCAGCTCAGCCACACTCCCTCGGGTCTTCTATCACCTGTAATTCCTATTTGTCTTACCAAAAGTTGACTCAAATTCTGATATTTTCATAGTGTATGTCAGGCAAGATATATGTTAAAGACTTTAAGAAATGCTGGGAGAGAGTTTCAAATAAGTCAGAGAAAATTAGGAAACATACCAACAAAGGGCTGGGTGCTGAAGCGCATGCCTGTAATCCCAGCAACTCAGGAGGCTGAAGCAGATGGTTTGCAAGTTTGGGCTCCTCTCAGCAATTTATCAAGGCCCTGACTCAAAGTAAAAAATAAGGAGTGCTGGTGATGAAGCTCAGTGGTAAAGCATCCCTGGGTTCAATCTTAGTACCAAAAAACAAAGTCAACTCGGCTTGACTATAGAGTTGATGATAAGAAACAGAAAGTTTAATTGCACTGGATGTAAATATATCCCATTTTAAATTTGAAATCAGATAGGTCTATACATTAAAGGAGTTGAGTGAAACATGTAAAAAAGAGAAAATGGGATATACTGGGTATTGGTTGTACCTCCTGCTTTAGTATGAAATGTCTTTATCCTGGAAAGCTAGCATGATTTTCAGCATAATTTAAATCCCTTGTTCCACTTTGAAATCGTATTCTGACGTGATAACCTGCTGCACAGAGCAAAACTGTTCTCTAGAGAGGGAGTTCAATTGCTGGATCAAGTTGGGAATTTGGTTGCTATAACTACAGCATCACAGATGTGCTATACAATAAATATAGGCTTTTGTGGGTCTTTGGAGCACTGGCGTTTTGTAGTGTCTTAACAAAGTAAGTACCCTTAAAGAGAAGGACTTGAGTTTTGTGTGTGTGGTTTATGCAATATCCAGGTCATCTGATGCTGAAAGTCTTCAGTCAGGGAATTGTCACATATGATCCTTGGTATAAATAAGTGTGTGATAATTCATCCTGGAAGTCCTAATTTACAGGGGTGTTTGGATTTCTCTTACAGAAATAAGTGTTATTATATTTCATCAAAGTCTTAAAGTCTGGTATTTGTCAATGAAATCCAATATTATTTTTCTCCAGTAAGTGTTAGAATTCTTATCGACTGCTGTGTGCAAAGGAACTCACAATCCTTGTTTGCACCACAGTTAATTTTGGAGGAGGGGTAGAGGGATGGGTGAATCACTGTTTTACCTGTATAAATTTAAGGTATGTCTTAAAAATATTAATGTTTAGCAATTAAATTTGTTTTGAAGGAAGCATACTTTCTGTATTGGGGACAGTAACAGGAAATAGTGAGTTAAGGATATTTTTTAAAGACAGATTGATACATGAAGCAAACTATACTCCAGGAAATTGGAATATCTTTATTAAAATAAAAATTTCCAATTAATCATAGTTCTGGGGACCTGTATTTTATTTTATCATGAGTTGAATTATGTACGTATCTTAAAGATAACAAAATTATGATTGAATGTTAGAGAAAAAGACTTTTTATATTCAGTTTTTTTTCATTGTATTGTAGATTGTTTAAAAGCACTAGTTGAAATAAATGAAATGAAGAAATACCTTAGATATGTATATCATTTTTTTGGGGGGGGTGAGAGTTTAAATATACAGGTCTTAAAACTGTACTTAATATTTATCACTGATTAGAATATAAAACTGTAAGTTCAGAATATTAACATTATTTCCTTAGATGCTTCTTAGCTTTTGCTAATACATATAGGAGTTACTTTTTTTGTATTTTTGTGATTAAATATAAAAATAGAATTTCTGGTATTGAACATTCACGTAATGTTACATAAGCTACTTGCATGTTTCCTAGCTATAAACTGGTTAGTGTATTAGTGTCTAACTTCATTAAGATAACTGGTGTATTTCATAAACATTTTCAACTAATAAAAAATTAGAACAGTGGTCAAAATATTACTTTCCTGTGTTTTCAAATATTATTATTACTTTTTTATGGTTCATTAAGGTGAATTTAGAGTATAGTCATTATGTAGTCTTAATTCTATTTACAAATAGTAAAACCCCAAAGTAAGATTATTTCATTTCATTAGTTTAAATCATATGTATTCTAGGTTAGAATATATACATATTCCAGAAAAAAGTAAATTTACATAATGAGACTTACATTAGTGTTTTCTTGTTTTTCTTCCCTTGATGATTGTATAAGTCAATAATAATAATTCAGAATCTTAAGATTTAGTTTACTACTTTGTCTCCTGATCTTGAATTTTAAAATATAGTTTTGAAAACATAGACTTAAGATTTGTCCTCAAATAAAGTTTTTCAGGTTTCATAGCCACTGTACCATTTAAGTGAACTTTCAAAAACTTTTATGTGTAGTTAATTTGATTAATGGATGCATCATTGTGGCTAAAACAGTTTTTAAAAAATCATTGATTATGTCAGGATGTAAAGTAATTATAGTCTTTCAAATATAGTAGAGAAGAGCTTACCTGATTACCACTCAGGCTCATGAAGTATGAATTTGCCTGTGATACATAGCTTAGAAAAGATGTTAGAGTCTTTGTATTTGACAATAAAGATGGCTAGAAGGTTATTTGGGGCATATATGAAGATTATATTGAAGGTAATTGCCTAGAATAGAGGTTTCCAAACCATTCAAGTTCCTGGATTCATGTGACATAACAGGGGCTGAATACTAAGTCCCAGGCCATAGGAATTTTTTTATTTCCTCCAGGGTTTGAAGCTTAGACTCTTTCACATTAAATGCTTGCAAACAGGTGGTCCATCAGATTTGAATTTAGAGGCTGGCCTAATGACTTTCAATCACATGAGTAACCATTAAAGGTAGATCAGTAGAATGAGAGGATTCATGGAGTATTGGGTTAAATTGAGACCAGAGGTAGGAGCCTTATTTCAACGGTTTTGATGTGTTAAGCACCCAATATTGTCATTAGAATAGAATATTGGTGGGTCACATGGAAGAGTAATTTAGGGATAGAAACTGATGGAATTTATTGACTGAAGTTTGTAGACAAGGAAGAAGAAGCCAGGCATGATTCCACTGCTTTGAATTTGGATGTCTATAGCGTGATGCTGCCTTTGACAACTGTAATCAAATAAAAAGGATGAATATCAGTTTGAAATGAAGAGACTTGATTTTAGGCATGTTGGGTTACATTCACTGATAAAACAGATGGGAACTCTACAGACCTAAAGGGATAATTTGGGATTGGAGACACCTGAAAAAGATTGGCCATATGTGGGTAGGTAGATAGGGGGTTAGATAAATCGGGAGAATATAGATGAAAAAAAAAAAAGATGGTTATAGCTGTGTTGAAAGGTAATAGAATAGACTCAGACAACTTTGAAGTTTTGCTTTATTGCCCATTCTTGGATAAATACCTAGGAGTGGAATTGATGGGTTATATGTAAGTGTGTGTTTAACCATTTTACGAATGGCCAGTTGCACTGTTTTCCATATATTTTGCACTCATAATAATAGTTTATGAGATTTCTGGTTGCTTCACATCTTGTCCAACAAAGTATTGTCAGTTTTCATGTTAGTCATTCTAGTAGGTCAATGGCCATATTCTGTGATTTTTATTTTGCATTTCTACTATTTTATTTTGCAAGACTACTGTGTTGAGGTGTTTTTTTTTTTTTTTTTTTTTTTTTTTTGGTGGTATTGGAAATTGAACACAGTGCCTTGTGCATGCTAGGCAAGTACTTTACTACTACTGAGCTACATCCCCATGTGCTCATTGACCATTCATTTATCTTCTTTGGTGAAACATTAGTTCAAATCTTATACCCATTAAAAAAAGTTGGATTATCTATCTTATTTTTGAGTTGTTAAGCATTCTTTTTTAAAATAGTTTTTTAAAGTTTTTGATGGACCTTTATTTTATTCATTTGTTTATATGTGGTGCAGAGAATCAAACCCAGTGCCTCACACATGTGAGGCAAGCACTCTACCACTGAGCCACAAACCCAGCCCTGTTAAGCATTCTTTATGTATTCTGGGTACAATTCATTTGTTTAATATATTTTGCAAATTTTTTATCCCAATCTGTGCTTTGCCTTTTTCTTAACTATGTCTTTCTGTATTGTCAAAGTTTTCACTCATAGTTTGTATTTTCATGCCCTATTTTTTTTAAAAAATCTCCTTTTAATCTGAGGTCATAAAATTTTTCTTATATTTTTTCTTCTAGAAATTTAATAGTTTTAGCTCTTCCAATGTAGGCCTGAGATCCATTTTTTACTTTAACTTTTCTGAGTGTTATGAAGTTTCCTATTCTGCATGTGATAGTCAGTAGTCCTAGAACAACTCATTGAAAAGAACATTTATTTATCCATTGAATTGCCTTGACACATTTGTTAAAAATCAGTGTTATTTTTTTGGGGGTGGGGAGTACTAGGGATTGAATGCAGGACTGCTTATCACTGAGCCACATCCTCAGTCCTTTTAAAAATATTTTATTTAGAGACAGGATCTTGCTGAGTTGCTTAGGGCCTCACTAAGTTGCTGAGGCTGCCTTTGAACTTGTGATCCTCTTGCCTCAGTCTCCTGAGCTGCTGAGATTACAGGCATACACCACTGTGCCTGACCTAATGTAAAAATAGTTACATAAAATATTTAACTATAAAAATGCTTGTTTAGATCTATTTCTGAAATCTTTCTTCTGTTACTCTACATATCAATTATTTTTTATTTTTAGTTATACATGACAGTAGATTATATTTTGGTAGAATATACATACATAAAGTATAACTTATTCTGTTAGCTTCCCACTCTTATGATTGTACATGATGTGGAGTTACCCTGGTCATGTATACAAGGGTAGCAAAGTTATTACCTATTAAGTCTACTGTCTTTTTCTATTCCCCTCCTCTTCCCTTCCCTTTGTTTTACTTTGTCTAGTCCAATCTATTTCTATTATTCCCCTCCCTAACCTCCTTGTTTTGGGATTACATCCACAAAGCAGAGACAACATTTGGCCACTTGGGGGGTGCATTGGCTTATTCACTTAGCATTGTAGTGTCCAGTTCCATCCATTTACAGGCAAATGCCGTAATCCCATTCTTCTTTATGGCTGAGTAATATTCCACTGTGTATACATACCACATTTCATTATCCATTCATTTGTTGAAGGACAACTAGGTTTTTTCCATAGCTTGGCTATTGTGAGTTGAGCTACTATAAACAAGGATGTGGCTGCATCATTGTATTATGCTGTTTTTAGGTCCTTTGACTATAGACCAAGGAGTGGGAGAACTCTGTCAAATGGTAGTTCCATTCCAACTTTTCTAAGCAATCCCCATACTGCTTTCCATAGTAGGTTGCAGTAATTTGCAGTCCCAGCAATATACATATCAGTTTTTACACCAATACGTACTGTCTTCATTTGTGTAGCTTAAGAGTACTTTTTGAAATCATATACATAAGTTCCAACTTTGTTCTTTATCAAAATTGTTTATCTTCTGTATCTTTGTTTTCCATATAACTTTAAAGTTAGATTGTTGGTGTCAAGAATGCTTGTTAGGATTTAATTGGAATTGTGCTAAAGCTTAATATGAATTTGGAAAGAATACTATCTTAACGATATTAGCTTTTCAAATCATATACCATGAACATGGTATATCTCTTCATTTAAGTCTTTAAGAATTTCTCTTTGAAAGGCTGAGGTTTTTTGGGTAGATTTTTTTTGTATCTAGCCCGTGCACATCCTTTATTACTTTATTCCTAAACTATTTTTTGATGATAAATAATAGGGCTTTACTACTGTGATCTGTAAGGAAAGCTCTAAAACAGGTTAAATATTATTACTAGTGTTACTTTTGGGAAGAATTAGAAGGAGCAATCATTTATCTACAACACATTTGATTACTGTGGATAAACTAATAGACATTTTATTGTTTGAGATATTATTATTATTAAGAACTTATTCATGTGTGTGAATTTATGCTTTTCCTTTCTTGGAAGTATGTTTTTTCAGTGTTCAGTAAGTATAAAATATACTAGTCAAATGACCTGAATTTCTGTTTAGGTTTTATCTTTAAAATAAAACATGTCTACTATATATATATATATATATATATATATATATATATATGTAGAAGTTTTGGTTCTTCCTTTTTTTTAAAAAAAATATATATTTTTAGTTGTCTGTACCTTTATTTTATATGCAGTGCCGAGAATTGAACACAGTGCCACACACATGCTAGGCAAGCGCTCTACCACTAAGCTACAACCCCAGTCCTGCTTGATTATTTCTTAATAATGCATTTGTTAATTTTGCTTCTCTAATGAATTTTATAAAAACTAGGTCATTTGTAGGCAACATACTGGAGCCAAACCTTCTTGTCTATTCAACTCATACATGGTCAGCTTTGCACAATGCAATGATGAACATTTAACAGAGGCATTTTGGATAAGGCATGTGTCTACATGCTGAAGGGAAAATCTGTTATGGACCATAACTTTTGTATAAACTGTCCAGCTGCCATCTGTGTTCAAAGCACTGCGATCAGCAGAGACCTGTTTGTGCCACTGTGTAGACTGATAGCAGCAGATCAATTTAGCTGAGCTGTTCTCTAGTAGTTCAGTCATGAGGACATAGACATTACCAAAGTGTAGTCCTCGCACCCACTGTCCTTTGCTGGTTTAGTTTGTGGCAAGAGGGAAAGACTGTTTGCTCTCTTCACCCTAGTACAGCTGAGGTAAGAGCCACCTTTTTTTCTTTTGAGGGGAAAGCAGGAGCAAAAGCAGTCTCTTTCAACTTTTCCCTTGCTGTGTTGATTTAAATTTATGCTAGTGTGTACCACAATAATCCCTCAGGCCAGGTATACAATTCAGCATCTTTGTTGGTGGAGAGCAACCAGTTTCTAGCACAGCTTTGGTAAAATTTAACAACAGAACTGCATTGTGAACACATCTAAGCATTTGACCTTGAAGACTCATAGGACAGCAGACATTGCAGATTTTCCTACTTGTCCTTGACTTACAAGAGAGTAGATAATGAATTAATAGAAATTGATAAAGAGTGTCTGTCAGGCAGCTGCTGAGGTCATGAGACTGGTATGCGGAAAGAGTGCCCATACAACATGCGTAACACATAATGCAGCCAGGAGGGGTGGGTGGGTCATCGAAGCAGGAAATTAGCCGTCAGAAGGAATGTTGGCTCTCTACAAGCTTCAGCAGCATGGACTCACCAGGAGAAAACACACGGGGAAATGGGGAGTGCTCAGTGCTGCAGAGAAGAGAGCTCCTGTAGAAGGTGGCAGCACTGTCGCTGTTACTGTTGCTTCAAAGATATTGAAGACAGTGCAGGTTAGATTTTTTTTTTTAAAGAAACTAAAATGCTAATAGTGTAAATGTCAACTGTATGGTACTTCTGTTAATTAAATAGACAACAAACTATTAAGAAATGAACTAGAGGCGGGGGAAATGCAGCTACGAGGCCTTGCTTGTCATATCTTTTTCTTGTGATCTATTTTTATAAGTAAAGGTTAAATGTGGAGATTCACTTCGTAGAGGAGCAAAGCTCTGTTAATATGTGCTTGGTGATGATTGTTGGGATATTTCTTAGTGAACCTTGAAAGGAATTTAGAGATGCTTAAGTGTGTGTCCAATTTTCCAAATACTTCTGAAATATTAGCTGGTTAAAGTCTATTCTTTAGAAAAAGTTGTAATTTACATTCATACATGTAATTTGTATGTATACTTGTTATGTATATGATTTTTGTTTTGAAAAGCTGTTTTTTTTTAAACTGAGTGAAGCAAAAGTATTTTAAAAGATTAAATGTATTTTTATGACAAGTCTTTTAACCTACGTTTCTTTTATACCTCTATTAAAATTTATTCTTGTCTATCTTGCTTTTGAGAATGGAACTGACAGCATCAGCAGTTACTTGTTAAGAATATTTTTTCCCCCGATTTAATTGCTACTGTGTTTTCCAAAGATAATGGTATGGGGATTTTTTTTCTAAGTCCTAAGCATATTTGTTTGATCTTGGTTTAGGAACATTTGTCCAGTCATTTACTTAGATTTTTAAGATTTCTTGAAATGAAGATGTAAAAAATTGATATCTCAGAGTATCACACTTTTAACCATTTTGTGAATTTGGATCACCCACCACTATAATCTCAGCATGATTGTTGTGTACTCTCTTGCTTTCTGTAGCCAGACGTAAATAAGTTTACATTCCAGTTCTGAGAAGTTGCATTCCACTGAGTAGTTCTGAAATACAACAAAAACATAGGGACATTAGGGCTTCTGTGCCGAGTGCCTGCCTTTCATGGAAAACTCAACACCCATCGAAAATGCTCTTGACTGCTTAGGTGGGGAAAATGTGGTTACAGAAACAATTGGCCATACAGCACCTACAACACCCAGCCCAGCGTTTCATTACTTAAGGGTATTTGTGAAAATTAGGTGAAATGTAATATTCTCAAACATTTGTGCTTTCTGGTTATGGGTCTTGAACTTGAAGGCAAGTTTAGCAGGCTAATAAAAATCTTTCCCATTTTACTTAATGTGGAAGCTAATTAGTCATTGTTGGTTTGCATATTTCTGGGTACTACAAATCATGCCATTTTCATCTGTAAAAATATTTAATTTACTGGCTAACCTACTTATTTTGCTGGGAGTGGTCTTTTTATAAATCCTTTGCTGGTAGGCTTAATTATCATTGTTTTTTTTTTTTTTTGATGTGACATAGAGCCAATAGATTGACAAATATGAATCTGCAGCCCTTGTAGTTGTCATGTTATTGTTGTTAGAAAGAAGATGATAAGGATGTTCTGAAATTACATTGAGATTGAATAGTTTTGAACCAAGTGGTATGCTGTATTTTACAGCAAACAATTTAGAGGGGTTTAAAATAGACTATAGCAGTTAGATTTTCAAATTGTGTAGAACCAGAAGACTACAGACATTCTTAAAAACTCACCATATATGTTTCCTCTTCACCAACCCTCTTCTGACTTTATGGCTAACAGCTTTTCAACATTCAGGCCAACTCTCTGATAACTATTACCTTCATCTTTTTTTTTTTTTTTTGCTTTTGAAATGTATATATCGATTTATATTTGTGTCTTATGTACACATACATGTGTGTGTTCACACAGACTGAAACTACTAGAAGAGTGAGATGATTTTTTAATTCAAAGTTAAAAAATAAACTGTTTAAATATTAAGGTATTTAACATTTTAAGATAACTTTGTTTATCTCAGTATGTAGTATTATGAGTGCTATTTCAAAGAAGCAGATGTCCTACTAACTAGTTGAAGCTCTGTTACAGCTGCCTGAAGAGGCTTTGACTGTACAGATTGGACATTCAAATCTTTAACTGTGACAGGGTAACCCTAAAGCCCTTGATGGTCGTTGTGTGGTTTTGCTGAATTTGAATTACTTTCTGAATTACAAATGCTGATTTGTCTTTTTCACTCAACTAGCTAGTAAGTGAGCCTAGCCATTGAGAGTTCACCTCTTAGTGAAGTTCAGTTCGCAACTTGTCATTGGATTACAGCTGTTTGCGTGCTCATCTTGTAAATGCAAACCACTTAAGAGTGGGACCTGAATTTATTTATTTATTTATGTAAACTGTATTGATTATAGGGTTTGTGTTGGTAACATTGACTCTGTGTTATTATATGTCCAATGAACATTTGGAAAAGAAACAAGCGGCAAAGTAATATATATGTAAGAAATAAAATATGAAAGAGCGAGAGTGAGTGAGCGAGACACCAACTGACCTTAATATGTGACCATAAATAAAGAAAAAATGAGGTAAATTCCGGGTGAAAGACAAATGTAGGTATACTTGACTTTTCTGAACACTCATTTAAAATACTTGTGATATTTTTTATCTCTTGTGCTGCTTCTTTCCCCCACAAGCTCTATCATTTCATTGCTAAATGACCATAGAAATGAGATTGTTTCGGGGTTTATTAGTGGTATAGTTTACCAAGCTTAACTCTTCCTTAGTCCTTAAGGTTTGTTATTTGTTCATAGTGCAAACCTTTTTGTCCTACTTTTTCATACTCAAGTCCTAAAGTCTTGCTAAGGAATCCAAAGCCATTAAAACAAATATCCTCTTGACAGTTATCTCTAATAAGATTTATTTATTTTTATTGTGGCAAAATATATGAAACATAAAATATATTATTTTAACCCTTAAAAATGTACAATTACATGTAGTCTGTGATTCATTGGCGTCAATTACATTCAAACTGTGTGAACCCAGCAACGATACCTGCTTCCTGAACTTTTTTAGTAACTCCAAACAGAAGCTCTAACCATGAAGCATTCCCACCAACTCCCAGTCTTTGGTAGCTTTTCATCTACTTTCTTTCTAGATTTTTTTTTTTTTAAAGAGGGAGAGAGAGAAAATTTTTTAATATTTATTTTTTAGTTCTCGGCGGACACAACATCTTTGTTTGTATGTGGTGCTGAGGATTGAACCCGGGCTGCACGCATGCCAGGCGAGCGCGCTACCGCTAAGCCACATCCCCAGCTCCATCTTTCTAGATATTTTATGTAACTGGAATCACATGGTACTTTTGTGATTGGCTGGTTGGCCTTAGTGTAATGTTTTCAAGGTTCATCCATGTTGTTGCATTTGTCAGTTTCCCCATTCCTTTTTAAGGCTGAATAATAATCCACTGTGTGTATATCACACTTGGTTTATGCATTCGTCGTTGTTAGATGCTTGGGTTGTTTCTGTGTACCAGGATTTTTGTGAATAATGTTGTGGTGTACATGGGTGTTTGAGTCGCTGTTTTCAGTTCTTTTGTATATTTATCTGGGAGAAGAATTGCTGGGTCATATGACAGTTCTATGTTTAGCTTGCTGAGGATATGCCAGACTGTTTTCCATGGTGGCTATGTGCTGTTTTGCATGCCCATCGGCAAAGTGCAAGTTCAAAGTTTCCTATCTTTTTTCTTTCTCTACCTCCCCACCCCCCACCCTTGTTCTTTCTTTCTGAATTATAACCATCCTAGTTTCTCATTCTTCATTGCATGTGTGAGATGGGATTATTTTTGCTTTTGACTTGTGTTACCCGAATAACTAAGGAGCAGCTTTGCATGTGCTTGGCCTGTTGTGTATCTTCTTTGGCAAAGTATCTATTTAAATCCTTTGTCTTCTTTGCACGTGTGCGTGTATTGCTGGAGGCTGAGCCCAGGATCTTGCGCATGTTAGGCATGTGTTCTATTATTGAAACACATTCCCAGCCTCCTTTGCCACTTTTAAGTTGGATTGTCTTTTTGTTGTTCTATTTAGGAATTATCAAGTATTCTGGAGATTAAGTCCTTATCAGATATATGATTTGCAGATATTTTCTCCTGTTCTGTAGGTTGTCAGTTTCTTGATAATGTCTTTTGGTGCACAGAGGCTTTTTCTTTTTTCTTTCTTTTTTTTCTTTTGATGCAATCCAAAGTGTCAGGTTTTTTTTTTTTTCTTTTGCTTTTCATGTTTTTGCTGTACATCTAAGAATTCATTGTCAAATCCAAGGGCTCCTGGGTTCCATCCTCAACACCACATAAAAATAAAATAAATAAAAACAAAGGTATTGTGTACAACTAAAAGAAATTAATATTTAAAAAAATCCAAGGGCTTGAAGATTTACTCATATTTTTTGAGTTTTATGGTTTTGGCGCTTATATTTAGGCCATTGATTCCTTTGAGTTAATTTTCATGTATGGTATGAGGGAGGGGTTCAACTTCATGCTTTCTCTTGTAGAAATCCAGGCATCTCTGTACCATCTGTTGAAAAGACTGTTCTTCCTCATTGGGTAGACTTGTCAGTAATAATTGGCTGTAGATACATGAGTTTATTTCTGGACTGCAATTCTATTCTTTTGGCCTAAGTGTCTACCCTTATGCCAGAACCACATTGCTTTGATTGCTGTAGCTTTGTAGTAAGTTTTGAAATCTAGAAGTGAGTCCTTTGACGTTGTTCTTTTTCAAGATTGTTTTGGCTTATTAGTGCCCCATGGAATTCCATATGAACTTGAGGACCCAGCTTTTCTACTTGTGTAAAAAAAGTGAAAAAAAAAAGTATGGGCATTTTGATAGGGATTATGTTTATTCTATAGATCGATTTATTATAAGGTTTAATAACAAAAAAGAATGCTGCAGTTGATAGGATTGTCTACTTCTGATAGTGGCAAAAAGGAACAGAAAATGATCCCATTTAGAACAGAATTTAGTTACATGCTTTGGAATAATTCTTACCAATTTTTGATTTTTTCTTAAAAAACCAAAGAAAAAGTACATTTGTAGCTGTACTTTTAATTTAATAAGACTTTTTTTTATTGGTTATTCAAAACATTAAAAAGATTGCAGAATTACATCGGTTACACATCCACATTTTTACATAATGCCATAATAGTAACTGTTGTATTCTGCTACATTTCCTATCCTCTACTATCCCCCTTCCCCTCCCCTCCCATCTTCTCTCTCTACCCCATCTACTGTAATTAATTTCTCTCCTTATTTTTTTCCCATTCCCCTCACAACCTCTTATATGTAATTTTGTATAACAATGAGGGTCTCCTTCCATTTCCATGCAATTTCCCTTTTCTTTCCCTTTCCCTCCCACCTCATGACTCTATTTAATGTTAATCTTTTCCTCCTGCTCTCCCTCCCTGCTCTGTTCTTGGTTGCTCTCATTATATCAAAGAAGACATTTGGCATTTGTTTTTTAGGGATTGGCTAGCTTCACTTAGCATAATCTGCTCTAATGCCATCCATTTCCCTGAAAATTCCATGACTTTGTCATTTTTTAGTGCTCTGTAGTACTCCATTGATAATAAGACATTTTAAATTGTATAATTTCTAAATTTTATTAAATCATCATTTTAGAAATTTAAGCGATACCAACTTTGAGTTGCTGTTAATAAAATGGGTGAAATGTTATTCTAATTTAGTTATCTCTGGTCTTCCAGAAGGCCCCATGGATTTCCTTAATCTTTTGTTTTTCCCTTTGGGAACTTTTCTAGGAAAATACCCTATCATAATCTTAAATGGTTTTTTACAAGGATATGTATAATAGTTTTTGATTTTGATTCCATCTTTGTCATATTGAGGCTTGTCTTTAACATTTTATTGTGTAAGCAATTTACTGTGCTAATGCCTCTAGAGACTCTACCTATTTTCCAGGAATGGATTTGTTGGTGTATTTGTATAGAACTTGCCCAAAGATTTTTTTTTAAACTTAGCAAATAATTATGTTTAGTTACTTTTGTTTATGTACTTATTGTTTCAAAGAATCAAAAGTATTCTTTGGATTCAGTGAATTTCCTTGCATAGTCAATCCCTTTCCAACTTGGCTCCTGGTCTGTAAGCTAAGAGAAGTCAGAGTCTCTGTCTTCGGTTCAGGGATGGCTGTGCATTTATGACTTACACCTTGGCTCTTTTGTGGCTGCAACCTCCTTCTTGGTTCCTGGTTGTGTTTGGAAAAATAGATTTTGGCTTGCTAGAGCTGTCCTGGTACATTTGCCTTTTCCATTCAGCATATTCAAGAAATTAATATGATGGAATCTACAGTTTCTCTTGTTCACATTTTTGTGTGTGTCTGTAGACCTTGAGTCTTTCATAGTTGCAAAGAGTTTGTCAGGTTCCATTGCCCAAAAGGTCCCACTGGAATATTTTTTCATAGCACATTTTAGAGAATATAAACTTTTCATCCTTGAAGTAATAGTGTTAATGCAACCTGAGCCATGACTTCCTAGTCATAAAGTTCTTTTGAGTTAATGGCTAATTGTTATAGATTATTTACAGCCTCGTTTCTGAAGTAGGGAGTTGGTACAATAATTAGGCATAAAATAAAGGACTGCCATATAGTTTTACTTCTGTGAATATTATCACAGTTTTGATGCTAAAATTTGTAAACAAGTCCTTTCGTGTTTTTATTCTTTGTCAAGTATTATAGGGTCATTGTATGCATTATAAACACTGACTTTTTTACTACATTAGATTTTAAAAATGATAATCATTCAGTCATGTTTATAAAGTAGTATAGGCCTATAATAAAAGTAGGACAGAAAGTACTATCTCACAGTCATGCATTTTTTTTTATATCTACTTATTTACTTGTTTATTTATTTTTTGGGTGTTGGGAATTAAACCTAGGACCTCATATTTTCTGTATTCTACCATTAAATATGTGCTCTTCCATTGAGCCATACCATACTTTTAGCCCCAGTCATGTGTTTTTAGGTTTTAATATGATTTTATTTAGTAATTAACTTTAACAGAATTAAAGGCACGAGAGCATGAAATCTATTATATATTTTACTAAAACTTTGAGATTATTTTAAAATTTGTAGTGTATCAATAAATTATAAGCCATATTATAAAAAATTAAATTGCTGCTAGGTAGACTTAAAATCCAGAAACAGGTTTTTATGTGTATTATGGAACTATGGAATTTTTAGATTGCATTTAATTCTAAACTAAAAAAAAAATTTAAATTTTGGACCCTTTTAATTGTACAAGAAGCAATGTGACCAAGAAAATAGGTTTATTATATTTTACTTGGTGGAGTTTTTCTACTTTAATGCATATGTTGTGAGAGTATAAATTTGTAAATGTATATATGGATATTTTTCAAAGAATTTTTCAAATGTATTACTCTTGATTCTGGCTTTGATTTCTCATAGAAGTAATTTTTTGAGTAGGAAAGGAATTAATTGATCACCTAGTCTGATAATTTTATAAATGAATAAAATTTAGTATACAAAGTTACCAGGTGGTTTGCTAGATCCTAAATGATGGAATGAGAATGTTGGCTTTTCTGTTTTTTCCTCTTTCTGACTTTTTCATTATAATCTGGCTTTTAATACATGAAGTGTTGTGTATCTCCTTGATACAGAATAAACAAGAATTTCCACAGAAGTCACTCACAATGCCCAGTTAATTAGAAAAATTGCTTAATAAAAAGAGTCTTTTGAAAAAACTTTTTCTCTAAGTTTATTGAAAATGATTACTAAAATGTATACATAAATGTTAAATCAGATCTTAGCAACACAATTATTTTCATTGATGTTAAAACAAAACAAAACAAAACCTGTCATCCTTTTTTTCCTGGAGGGAAAGAAGAATTTTTTGAAGAATGTATGAGTGAGGGATAGGTGGTTCATTAATGGAGAAAGGAAGTCAGGACTACATAGCTGCACCAGAATTCTGTTCTTGATCCTTGTTTGCATATGCTTATGTCAGAAAGAATCTTCAGTGTTAAGGTGCGTGGAGGTCCTGTGTCTGAGTTCACTAACGTGAATATTTTAACTGTGCACAATCAGTTAAATTGCTTTCTGGTTAACAAAAAGCAGTATTGAGTATTTTTTCCTTAAAAAGTTAAGGGAAAGTTTATTTGAAAATTTAGAAAAATACACTTTTTAGGTGAAAGAAATGTTTAACTTGAGAAAGTTATAGAAGAGAATTACTTGGATTTTATATGTTTCCTGGGCATTTTAGTAATTTGTCTTTGAGGTATTTCCCATCCCTAAGGGAGTTTTCTAAAACTTCACCCAACTGAGAATGATTTGAAGAAACCTAACACAGAACACATTCATATCAATTCTTTTTTACTTACATTATTAATTTGAAAGCATTACCTTGGAATTTTCCAGAAAAGTACATGACTGAAACTTAAGAATTGGAACACTTCCTTGTGTTTCTGTATTAACAATAAGATAGTTCTCTTTCTACTGTGTGTAGTTTTTGTAATTTGAAAAACATTTCAACTTTTATTTATTTGGATAATTGACTTAAATTCACAACTTTTATTTCTTAAATCTCTGATGTTTTCCCTGACTGATTTTCTTTCCCCTTTCTAGTTTTGGCAAGCGTTCTGCAGGAAGCTTCAGGCGTGGCTGTGAATGCATTGTTTTAGAGCCTTCTGAAATGATCGTGGTAAGATTATTTCTGTGTATTTTCCCCCCAAAATTTTTATGGAGTAAAGGTACTTTCATAAACTAGTTACAATAATATTGTATTGTATTTTAATATCCTAGGATGTACTTTACATCTTTAATGTGAATTTGAGTTCATAATCATAATATTATAATTATTTACAAGATTCAGTTAAATGTAAAAAATTGAAAGTTGAAAGGGACATGTACCTAAATGGTTGATTCTTGAACTGTACAGGTCAATCTATGATAATGTCACTTAATTGAAATTTGGGGAGAATCTTTGAATTGTATTACTTAGTCACTGAACATTGATTGCAATGAATGAATTACTTTAAATGGATCACAGTGATATGTATTCAAAAAACAATTGAACATAAGGAAATCATTTTAATTCCTTTTTGTAATTGAAAGATAGCTAGGAACTACTGTGCTAATTAACACTCTGTTGACATCTTTATCTCTCAATTGTGGAATTAAAAAATTAGATTATACACAATGTTAAATTAGGCATTGGCAATGTAATTATTTTCAGTAAAGTTTTAAAAAGCATGTTCTACTTCTTCCTTACTATATAAAAATGGTTTTAAGATAGGATAATATATACTCTTAAAAAAATCAACTACAAAAATGAGATGAGAAAGGATGGGGCCTCCCAGCCCCAGTATTCAGTTGACATTGATATCTCACTGCCCCATCCAGAATTCTATCTGGGAAGGAAAACCTTGTAAAATAAGTGGTGGCTTAGTAAAAATGATGATGGAAGCTTTTAAATTCACATTTGCTAAAGCATTTGGTAGACAAATCTGGATCTATTTTTCAGAGATTTGAGGTTCCTCCCTATACTGTGGGAGAGAAAGCCCATCAGAAATAAGAAATTCCTTGCTGAAGCTAGTGTAAACTTCGGGTGAAATTTCATGAAATTTACTCTTAAGTGAGAAAGTGCGATGGCAATGAGTAAAGATTTAGGATTGGGGAAAATGTGGACAGATAAACAGGACTTTCCAACATTGGTTCTTATAAAGCATTCTAGATATTTCCTTGAGACTTTGTTCTCCATGAATGTTAGTTTGGAATTTTTCTGAAAATTTTTTGGTCTTTGAAATTCCTTGAGTATTTAATCCTTGTCTATATTATACAAACTACTGAGTTTGCCACTGCAGGAACAGTCTTGGAGTCTAAACCTGTCTTTTGTGTGAGCAATCACATTTTCAGTGTATAGCTACGATGAAGAATGACCTATTGTAACTTTTGTTCACTATTAATCTATTCATCAAAGTTTCTAAAATGTTTAAAATGAGGATTTTTTTAAAGCAACACTATTTATAACAAAAAAAGGGAAGCCATGCAGTAAAAGTAGGAATTGAAACCCTTAATCTGCTGAAGCCATTCTACTAGCAGCCATGGTTGAGTCACTTGGGATTTGGGGTTTTTACAGATTTACTCAAATACATCAGATTTTTTTGTGTGCTTTAGTGAAGACAATGCAAGTAGTTGCTTTCATAATGTGTGGTAATGTATCCGGTGAGATCTTTCACTAATAAATCAGTACAAAGATTACTGAAAATATCCTTCCCTTTGAAACTACAGGAAATTCAAGAGTTACCCATATTGTCTTCAGTGGAACTGAAAATGCCTCTTCATAAAAGCAAAGTTACTCAGAACCGATTAGTTTCAGAGAAGTTCAAACATACTTAAAATTTGTCTAGGTAGTTTGTCTACAAATGCCTTTGCAAAATGAATGAATGTAGACTTTCTGTAAGTTTCAAAAAATTTTTTATTTTTATTTTTGTCTCTAATACTAATATGGAATGTCATGTTGGGAGACATGAAGTATCTTGGGGGTTTTATTTCAGGTGGACTATATGGATGAAAATGAAGAATATTTTCAGCGTCAAGCCTCCCATAGACAGTCTCGAAGAAGATTTAGAAAAATCAACCAGAAAGGTGAAAGACAGACAATTATTGACACTGTGGATCCTTACCCTGTGGGCAAACCACCTTTGCCAAGAGGCTATCATACGGTAAGTTATACAAGTGTAATATTTTTATTTATCTTTAGGGTTTTTTGTTGGGAGTTTTGTTAAATGACATTTAAAATTTTTCATTTTTGATGAATAATTCTTTTCTATAATATACTTACCATCCAAAATGCAAATTTTGCTGGAAACACACATGATATGAATAGATTTAAGAGAAGTGTTGAAATAAGATGTCAAAAGACACTGTTTAGCTCTTCTTTTCTTAAAATGTTCTCTGAAGATTAGTTTTGTGATACACATATATAGTTGTAATTGGTATATTTTAAAATTTCTTACCTTAATCCAAAATTTTAGCTTTCTCTTGTGCATACCCCCCTCCTATGACTGATAGCCTACTGTTTTTAATTTTATTTAAAAAGTAGATATGTAAAAATAATATTAATTTTCATAGCTTTTCACACTATTGTGAGAAAATTATCTGAGATTCTTTTTAATAAATAGACAAAGATAAGAATAATTTGAAATGATGATTTTTTAATTTTTTAAATTTTTTTTGTAGTTGTAGATGGACAGCATATCTTTATTTTATGTGGTGCTGAGGATTGAACCCAGTGTCTCACACATGTAAGACAAGTGCTCTGCCACTGAGCTACAGTCCCAGCCCATGAAATGATGATTTTTAAAATCTTAATGTGAACATGCTCTAAAATATTTCTAATAGGTTCAAAGATCCTCTTAAACACTATAATCCATTTGATTGTCAATTATTTCATATAATTTGATAAATAAGTTGTTTTTAATGTTTGAGGGAACCAAGACATGCATGGATAATGAGTGCTTTGTACAAGATCTCTATAAAGTCAGTTTAGAGCCTTATTTTTCTCATCTTTGGTTTTTCAAAAACAAAATAGCTTGATTTATTGGATATGTCAAAATCAGGCAGAAGATAGTTTATCTGTGCATGTAATGCTGCCATACAAGTGATTATTATATAGGAAATTAATTAAAAATAAATACATGAAAAAAAAGGTAAATGATGACTACTTTCTGTTTCTCAGTTGTTTTTCTCTTCTTTCTACAACTAAGTGCAAATACAAAATGCGTGAAATAATGTACATAGATTCAAATTATTTCTCAAATTTTAGTAATGTTAAGTAGTATAAGTAGTATATTTAATTCCTATGCTCCATATATTCTATTTCTTAGAGAAATATTATTTAAATGTTGTATTTCAATATTTAATGTTATTTTGACCACTAGCAACTTGCCTATTCCTTCTGCTGCCCATGCACTATTTTAATTTAACATGAATTTCATAGTTGAATCATTTCATTGAGTTCATTTGGACGGGGCTGCTTTTTGCTCATCACAAAGACAGCTTTGTTGGTCTGTTGGAGGGACTTTGATATTAAAAAGAAAAAAGAAAACTATGAAAGGTTTTTTGTTGCCATTGTTAATAAAAGAAGGTAATATTTTTAGTGTTGATTTAGCATCATGAAAAAAGGAAATATTTATTAAGAATAGATGTACATATTAATACTACAATATAGATCATAATATTTTAGCCCACTACTATATTGTTAATATAATTCTGGTTTTAGAATTGTTTTTCCAAATTTATTTCTAAACTGAGAGTGTCATAGGGAGTGTGAATTACTTAAAATTCAGTGTTAAAAGTTTAATTTTATGGTCATATTTGTCACACTTAAGTTGAGAGGGTTATTTTATAACTGTTTCTCCCTTCCACCCCATTTTTCCCCTGTTGTGGAAGTAATGAATGCTTCATTTATTTTTCCTATAGGACTCCCCCTTCTTGCTCTATTTTTAAAAATATATAGCTTTTTATATTGCTGCAACATCTTTTAATTGGTTTTTAGCAGTATATTACAGATACTTTTAGAGATAAGTGAATACTAGGATGAAAAATTTAATTTGATTACTAATTGATCATATGCCAGTTTACTAATATGTGATATGTTGGTATTAATTTTACTAAATGAGTTAAGTTGGGAACAATATAGCATTGGATTATCTTTTGGAGGTACAAATTATGTCTTAATTTTATTTGAATGTTCTTTATTATTTAACCTAAATACCTAATTTTAATATAGAAAACAGCAAAATTTTGTTTTGCATATTTGATACCCCATGGTAAAAAAATTAAGTGAATATTATTATTATTTATTGGTCTAATTTTTTTATTCTCAACAAATATTTCTTTGAAAGTAAATGGTTAATAGGGTGAGACTGAGGGTGGAAAGTTCTTTTAAAAGAATTGCATGAGTATACTTCACAGGTGACATGAAGTGATTGCAAGTGCATTTGAAGTGCATGGCTAAAGATCGTAGGGAGCATTATACACAGCCAATTCTATATGGTCATTCTTAACCTGATTTTAACATTATCTTCATTTTGGCAGATGTAATATAGCATGTCTGATAATGTTCATCTTTTCCTTTCCTCCTCTATGGCACTCATTTCATTTTGGCTCAAAGGAATGCACTAAATCTCAGGTATTGTAATATGTGTGTGATCTTCTAACACTAATCTTATTTGTAAATTTGCATTGTAACTAATGAGTTTATAATATTGATGTCTTTGCTTGGTCTTGTCCTTTTTTTTTTTTTTGCCCTGATTTAGTAAAATATCTTGAAACTTTGTAATGATCAGTGGTTAGGTGATAGCATCAGTTCTTTAATTTGTACTGATCGAGGATGAATTGTCTACTTTCTTTGAGAAAGAATACAAGTGCAGCCTACTTATTTTTAAGAATGAATGGAGCACTGTTTTTTACTAACTTGCTTTACAAATAAAGAAAAGAGAAAAAGACACAGAGACATAATAGAATTTTGGGCTTGTAATTTCAGTGAAAACATAAAATTTCTTAGGAATTTGCATTTTTAATACTTATAGATGATAACTTTAAAGTTCAAGAATCCCAATGTGAGAGCATTTTGGGAGCTCACTTGGCAAAATTTTGCTCACACAGAAAAAATTCTTAGTCAAAAGGAAACAAGTATTTCAAACTTCCTGTATTTTCTTATTTGTACTTTGCTTTTAACCTGATGTCATGCTTTTCATTCCACATTACAATCAAGAGGCCTGTAATAATATTCTTGCTCATTTCTTTCATGCCAATACATTACTAATCTATGCTTTTCAGTGTTAGTCTTTCTAAATTTGGGGTCAAATTTGAGGTTATCAGGGAATTTGGAGTTAAGGAAGAAAAACTGATTTATCTATGGAAAGTAGTTGGTTAAGTAATGAGAAACATTTTTTTTAATTGTGTTTTAGTGTAGGGAGACAGGATCATGAATAATTTAGTTTGCAACAAGGAAAGCTATCATTAATATAGTATGTTTGACTATTAATATGGTAACCTTGCTTAAAAGCATGAACTGTTTGTATAGTTTTCAACTTAAAATGAGGCAACTTCTTTATGTTTTACAGAGATTACATTTAACATTCTACTGGTGGCATGATTGCTAAATTGTTTTTTTTAGAAGCACTTCTAATTTTTAAATGATGTAGCAAACCTAAAATTTTTTGGTACAGTTTTAAAATCTGATAATTGTATAATTTCTAAATTATATATAATTTTTAATTGATCAGTGTTTTAAACTTTCATTTAGAAAGAATAAGTCTTAAAATATATAAATTAATGTTTTAAAAGATAATTCATTCTATAATTGATCCTGTATTTTGGCATGAAAAATTAGTCTAATTCTGATATAAAACATAAATTTAATGCACTATGATATATACTTGTATACTGTTTTTAAAATTAGATGTGTAGCAATAGTTGAAGGAAGATGAAGATCATAATGATTTTTTTTCAAAAACATGAATACTCATGTAGTTATTATGGAATGTTTTCAGGACTTTTTCAAGGCAATTATGTGATGTTTGCAGAGAGAATAAGCATTTTAAATGCAGTGAGGTGGGAAGATTAGAGATGACTTTTATTAGCATTTCTTATATTTTGATTATTGGAGGCAATGACTATATTTAAAATGGCCAAAAAATTGGCTGTATCATGAATTTTCAGTCTTACAGTGAATCGATTATAGAGACAGGTAAATAGATAAGGTACCTAGCAGGGGCAGAAGATTTAGGATCAGTCTCTAAAGGGGCTGACTTGGGACTTGAACAGGCAATGGTTTATCTTCTATTAATCTTCAGAGTAGGGTAGGTTTATTTTATCTATAATTTTAGGCCTTCTTCTCTGTGTTTGTGGGTAATTTACTTTAGACGTTTATGTGTGTAGGAAAATTTGAGTTCCCTTATAAAAATGGGGAAGAGAGGTATTAGAACCAAAGGGGAGGAAAGACCCTTTTAACGTTACCTCACTGGAGTGATGTGGGAACCTGGTATGTACCACTTCTGTTGCCTTTTATTCTTCCTTTTTTTTGTGGGGGGGGTACTGGGGATTGAACTTGGGCACTCAACCACTGAGTCACATTCCCAATCCTATTTTTTTTGTATTTTATTTAGAGATAGGATCTCACCGAGTTGCTTAGTGCCTCACTTCTGCTAAGGCTGTCTTTGAACTCTTGATCCTCCTACCTCAACCTCCTAAGCTGCTGGTATTACAGGTGTGCGCCACCATGCCTGGCTTATTCTTCCTTTTATATAATGAAAAAACAGTTCTTTCCCTTCCTGGATTGGAAAGAGCAAAAATTGTACAGAGAGATATTGGACTGAAGAAAATGTGCCTGGGCTGTGGAGGTTGTGTGTTCCAACTGACATATCAGACTTCCTGGTCTGGCTGGAAAGCTAAATGCTCTCCACACGGATCAACTCTTTACCTGCTTCCTACTGTTCCCCCAAATATGCTCAGTGCAAAATTTTTGAAATAATGAAAACCCATTAGTCATGTAAAACGTTATCTCCCACACTGCTTATTAGGCTCCTTTTCTAATATAGGAAAAATACTTCAGAGAACTGTTTAATAAATATATATTGATTTTTTCAGTAGGCTAGGGTACAAGTTCTTCGTTGGGTAGATAAAAGTAAAAGAAAATATCATATAAATTAATATAAGTTAAATTGAATACAATATAATATATTATGATAATATTTTTATTATCATCAGTAGTGATACACTATAAAATGTGGTACCAGTGTGATAAGAACAATTTGAGGCTTTTGAAAATCAATCTCAGTTTTATAAGATCACTCTTCATAGTAATATAAGACAAGTCCTATTTCTCATAATGGCTACATAAAAATAACGAATCCTAGGGTATACCTTATGAATCTCTGAAGTGGGTTTTTCTTTTAGCTTTTCTTTTATGTGGTGTAGAGGATTGGACCCAGCGCCTTGCACGTGCTGGGCGAGCGTTCTACTGCTGAGCCCCAGCCCCAGCCCCTTCTTTTAGCTTTTCTGCATTTTAAAATTTAAACTTATTTTTTAAACTACATAAAAACAAAAAAGTACATATTTATGGGATACCATGTGATATTTCAGTGTATATATTTATTGTATAATATTTAAATCAAGGTAAACATATATCCTGTTTTCTTAAACATATCATTTCTTTATGGTTTTTGTTTTTCTAGATAAATTTAAGTTGGTTTCTTCAGTTAAAGATTTTTTGGTAGGTTTGGTTAATTTAAGAAATTGTTTATATATAAAATAAATGAAAAAAAACTAGAGCATTTAATTTCTGTGATTATGTATATTTATTTGACATTAGACTATTTGGCTTGAGCTTTTGTTCTTAAATTAGAAATAGGCAGCATATTCACTTATGTCATGGCTTTGTTGTCACTTAATATATAGTTGGCTATATTTAAATTGTGTGTGTGTGTGTGTGTGTGTGTGTGTGTGACTAAGGGTTGAACTCAGTCTTGCCTTGTACATGCTAGTTAACCATTCTGTCTCTGAGCTACAACCCCAGCCCTGTTACTGAACTTTTTGAAATCTCCTTAGTTTAATTAACTATTTGCTACTTAGTAGTAAGAAGATGTGTTTTGAGTAATATAGCAATGATTTGTATATCCAGTAAATTTCCTAGAATATTTCATATATTACCTCAGTTCATTTCTCACCTGACTATAATTTATTCATGTGATATTTAACCGTATGTTTTTATGTATACAAGAAATTCTTTAAGTATAGGGAAATGTCTTAGTGATTTTAATATTTCCATTCTTCTAAAATTTAAATTCATCATGCATTTGCTTCCTTAATTGAACCTAAAGTATTTGTCTTTAATGGTGTCATTATGTCTCTCTGTGAACTGGGATTTTTAGAAAATTTATGCCATTTTTTCTTATATTATGTAGGAAAAGCTTAATATTTTAATTTATATATTTTTACTTATTTAACAAATATTTATTGTGTACTCACCATTTTTCAGGTCTGTGCCAGATTGTAGTGATACAAAGATTAATAAGACTGACAAACTTCTGCCCTCACTGACCTTATAGAACAACATGGACTCCATATAAATAAAATTATAGGGAAGAACTTTTAAGTATAGAGAGGTACATATATGGGACACCTTGAGAAATCAGTAATGGCTTCCTGAATGACTTTTTTTTTTTTGTACCAAGGATTGATCCTAGGGATGCTTAACCACTGAGCACATCTCCAGCCCTATTTATGTTTTATTTTGAGACAGGGCCTCACTAAGTTGCTTAGGGCCTCACTAAGTTGCTGAGACTGGCTTTTAACTTGATCCTTCGGCCTCAGCCTCCCAAGTTGCTGAGTTTACAGGTGTGTGTTTACTGGCTGCTTGAATGATCTTTAATGTCTTACCTGAAGGAAAAATATTTTGCGCAGAAAGAATCCCATTTGTTCAGAGATGTAGATGTTACAGGATAAAATGATTTTTGGCAGCTCTGTTGAAAGTCGAACATTTTCATGAGGACTAAGAATGCCAGAGTGCCTAAATCATAGGTATGGCATGTTGAGATCAATATTTTGGTAAACTTACTTGATTTCAAGATGGAATAGATCTTGGAGAGTTAGGATGACAAGGTGGTACTGAAGACCTCCTTAAGTAATGGGAATAGAAATGGTGGCTAGAACATGGCCATTGGAGTAAGAATTCAGAGGAGGGGCGTTTCAGTGGTATTTAGGGGAAAGAAGGTGGAAATAATTATTCTTCAAAAATAAAACTGTTAAAAAGTTCTAATTCATTACTTTCTGGTGATCTATTCTGTGACCAGTTCTTGCTGTTTCAGTAATGTTTAATGATTTTAACCATATACCAATACCAACAGATGAATTTGAAACCAATTGTTCTTTATCGAGGAAAGCTCAATAGAAATGTAAAAACTTAATTAGGTAATTAAGAATGGGATAAAATGGGATATGGAGAGAGTGTTAGAGTATATATTTTTAAAAAACCCCATAAATTTTGCTAGAGACTATTTATTATGTATTATGTACATATTCCTGATGTTTTATATTTGCATTAGAGCGTCTTAGAGGAAGCAGAAATATTCTTTGCTTTTCATGCTCATTATCAGCAGGTTTGCTGGCTTTTCTTCACCTGGATCATGTTGCATTTTAAAAATCCTGCAGAAAACTCCCTATGGAAATGTCTCTGAACAATAGGTGAATGTAATAGTACTGTGCCATGTGTGCTGCAATTCTGGCAAAATGCAGCATGTTACAGCTGCTGCAGTGGTCTCAACCTCCTTGCTTTGGGAGGACTATTTCTCTGTCATGCAGTTATAATCAGATATTTATATTGATTTAATTTATATGGATTGGGAAATTACATGATGGAGCATGGCTAGACATTGAAATGTAAATCAGGAAATAATTTAAAACATAAAATGATTTCTCTCACGCTATTAACAGCATGCATTGCAAATTCATGCAAGGCAGTTGAGAATAGTATGCAGTGTGCTGTTTACCCAAGTTTCAGCTTCTGTTGGAGGATGTCTATTTTTATAGATTACATCATCTCTGCTACAGAACTACGGTGTCCACTGGGATTTACTGTTCTTTCATTCCCTTTTGAAAGAAAGCTTGTATTGATGTCATAATTGGACCTATCTTTTGGTTGCACTTGGAAATGGAAAGTAATAAGGGTGTTGTGTAGCAAGTCATGCAATATTTCAAGCAATTTATTTGTCAAAAAGATCACTGCCACTTTGTGCTGCCTCTCATTGTGAACATGGGTAGCTCTGTGCTTACGCATGTTTTAAATATACTTGGCTAAAATTTAGCTTTTAGTTGCAAAAGCAAAGATCCTTTTCATCTTTTACGGTTTCATTTCTTATGTGATTTCTTTCTTTGTTTTTTCCTTGTCATGAGATTTTTCTAGGGTTATATGCTGATTTTTAAAAAAAAGTCTCTTTGAAAAAATCTACTTTGATATTCAGACCTATTTTATAACAGTACTGAATTGATCTTTTTTTACAATTAATATAATAATAAATTATCTATTTTTACTTTTTGGAATGTTGAGTGATTAAAGAAGTATCTTAATTATTTATATTAACATAATTTTAAAAGTCCTACTAAATAAACTGCTTATTTATTTGTGTAAAATTTCCCTCTTATTCTAAAAGGTGTAGTCATTCCTGTTATATCTCAATAATACCTTTTTAAATTTTTGTCTAATCAGGAACAAACCTTTTACTTACTATTTTTTTAGTCTCACTTTATGTTATATTTTTAAGTTGACATAAAGTTTACACAAAGATAATACACGGATCTTAAGTGTATAATTTAGTGTACTTTCATAACTTTTCATAACATCCATATAACCACCACTCTATAGCTTAGTATTTTTTAAAATAATAGTTTTTTTTAAGATCAGTTGCATATTATACAATTCGTCTATTTAAAAGCTATATCTCAGTGGTTTTCTGATTTTGGTAAAAAACCCCAAACATTAAATTTAGCGTTTTTTATGTGTACAGGTGGTGTTATTAAGTATATCAATAATAAACTTTTGAGTGACTTGAACATACCTGTTTTACTGATGTATCTAGCATTCTTTTTGATTGATAAAATTACACATAGGCTAAAAATAACTTTGAAGGTATTTTGGAAATATAATTTAAAATCTATTGACTGGGAACCCTTAATGAATAACAGTTTGTATTAGAGCAGTTTCCTCACCTCTATCCCCTTTAAATCTTCCTTTCTTGTATTAAATGGAAGATAGGCAGTAGTTGGGCATAGTAAAGAATGGAGTAATGGGGCTAGAGGAGAAATAATGAGGCATGAGAGGGCAAAATCTGTAATATGAATTGCTGATTTGGTAAGTGGTGGAGTAATTCAGATAAGTGGTAGAGTAGTCCAGATGGGAATGGCTTAAGGATGAAAAAGAAAATATTCAGATGCCTGTGAGGACAGTAGTGGTCATACATCACATGTGGTTTTAGTACAATATAGAAGGTGTTGGGGAGTGAAAATATAGTTAAAATCTCAATATGTAACTTTTCCTTTGTGCAAATTATCACTGTACTTTTACTTTCTGTCCCTTTCTTTGTGAAAAATTTAAATGTGAAAAAAATTTTTAAAAACTTTGGAATATGGAGGGAAAGATTTGGAAAAAAATATTACTTTGGCATTTGTTCATTTATTAAATAAGCACGCCCTCAGCCACCTGGGATGTTGAGATTACTTGGATTCTTGATATTTTTGATGATATTAGTGCCTTTAACAATGAGCATTTTTGATGAGCACTTGGTAGCTCCAGTTATTTCTCTTTGGTATGAAATTTTGTCTAACATTTGGCACATACTGACGTTAGGTCAGAAGAGCAGCTAACCTTTCTGCAAGTGGATTAAGTTGTCAATCAGAGGATTCCTCTGAAATGGGCATTTAAGGACAGTTGATGACAGTGGGTTCATTCAGGGAACTAAGAGATTGATTGTTTTCTAGTTGCAGCAGTTCTCAAACGTTTCAGTCTCAGGACTACCTTATACTCTCAAAACTTTTTGAGGGCTCCAACAAGCTTTTGCTTATATATAAATTATCTAATCATTGTTTACCACATTAGAAATTTAAAACAAGAAAATTTTAAATATGCACTTATTCATTAATTTAAAAAGAGTAATAAGGCCAGTTTACATTAACATAAGAGTTCTTTTAAGGAAAAAATTATTATTTCATAAAACAAAAAAATTATAAGAAGAGTGGTAGTGTTTTGTACTTTTTGTAAATATTTTAAATTGGTCTAATGGAAGACAGCTGGATTCCCACACCTACCTCTGTGTTCAGTCTATCGTGATGTGTTCTACTTACTGATTGAAGTATGCGAGACATATGAAGAAAATCTGGCCTCACATGGGGTAGTTGGAAAAGGGAAGAGTATTTCAACAGTTTTTTTTCCCTTTTTTTTTTTTTTTTTGTAGTGTAGATGGACAGCATGCCTTTATTTTATTTCCTTATTTTTATGTGGTGGTGAGGATTGAACTCTACTGCTAAACTACAGCCCCAGCCCTTAACAGTTTTTTTTTCAACAATAATTGTGAATATTCTTTAATATTCTACTTCAAAATTTGACAAGTGGTATTTTTTTTAAAAGATTAGGTGCAATGAGAATTACAAAACCATGTCAGTGAACTCTCTTACTTTCTTTTATTAAAACCCATTGGTCTTACACATTGAATGTTTGTACTTATGCAGGATTTATAATATCATATATTGGTCACTGAGTTAGCAAACTTTGAATTTTGGTACATTATATGATATAAAAAGATCACATTTGTTGAAATCACCACAGGTCTCATTTTAAAAAAGATCTTAATTATTAGGAAAATGCCAAACTTGTGGTGTTAGATAGAAGTTTTCCAAAATTTGAACTTTCACTTGAAAGCTTATATTTTACTATCAGCAAAATACCATGAGCTGTTTTCCTTTAAGTGAGAAAATAACTGTTCCTTTTTAAGAAAATATCAGATTTGAGATGTAGCTCAGTGGTAGGGCATGTGTTGGGTTCAGTCTCCAGCCCCCAAAGAAGAAAAGACAAAAGAAAGTATAGGGAATATATGCCAGATACCCACTTCTGCATAATCCTGTTAGTAGCAGTCATATATAACTTGTGCTGCCACTGTCTTGATATGTGCTATGAAGTCAGCCTAGTTTACCCAGTTTTGCTTTTCCATGTGAGTGTAAATGTTAGCATAATAAAACTGGCAAGTACCTTAGTATTGTTATGAAAATAGTTTAACCTCAGGAAAGTCTCAGGAATTCTCAGGCCATACTTTGAGGACCACTCTTATAGCTGTGGTTCTGCAAATTTTATTTGCATGGTGTGTTAGGGTTGTCTAGAGAAACAGAACACACACAAACACACACACACAGAGGGGTGTAGTGATATTTTAATTGATTTTAAGAAATAGTTATGCTTTTGTGGAGGCTTGGCAAATCCAAAATCTGCACCTAATTTAGTGCTACTCTTTAAAATAACATATATCTATATATCTGTATACATATCTAATCTCTTTCTCTCTGTTTATAAAACTTTTTACATTACCTTATGTAGAACTGGCGACATCATTTGTGAGGCCCAGTGGAAATGAAAACGTGGGGCCCCTTGTTCAAAAATTATTAGGAACTGAAAGATGACATCAACAAAGGATTAAGCCAAGCATAGGGCTCTTTTGAATTCAGGGACACAAATTGTATGCCTATGAATTTGACAGTTTTGTTTTTGTGTGATCTTTTTGTCCTTCTATACTTCCTTTTTCTTCTTGCTGTTTAACTTATAGACCATAGAAAAAAATAAGAAGATTCCAAGCTAAATTTGGATGGAATCAGAATTTCAAAATGCTTTACATTAAATAATTATGTTTCAAATATATTAATTATATTGAATGGGTACTAATAATCCATTTCATAGTTGCTCTGTACATGTTTTAATTTAATACTTATCATTTCTTATGTAGGTCATTTTCTTCTTTAGGAATTTTATTTTATTTATTTATTTATTTTTTTTTAAGAGAGAGAGAGAGAGAGAGAGAGAGAGAGAGAGAGAGAGAGAGAGAGAGAGAGAGAATTTTTGATCTTTATTTTTTAGTTCTCGGCGGACACAACATCTTTGTGTGTATGTGGTGCTGAGGATCGAACCCCGGCCGCATGCATGTCAGGCGTTCACGCTACCGCTTGAGCCACATCCCCAGCCCTAGGAATTTTATTTTATTTTGGCTTTCCCCTCTGTAAAGTTCTTTGAGTACCTTCACCTTTTACAGTAATTATGAGCTGTTATGTGGACTTATGACATTATTAACATTTTTTTTATGCAAAATATTATGTGATATACATTTTTCATCATACCTATAAAGTATCTGTTGGGTAATCTTTAAAAATGGGGTTTTGGTTTTATGCCAATTAAGTAAGATAGTTAAAAATTTTTTTTTATTTTTAGTTGTTGACAGACCTTTATTTTATTTTTATTCGGTGCCGAGAATTGAACTCAATTCCTCACACACGCCGGGCAGTGCGCTTCCACTGAGCCACAGCTCCAACCCCTAAAGTAAGACTAGTTTTAATCCCTGTCCCACAAAAAGATTATCATCAAAATAATTTTAAAAGCATTCTTTAATGTTGATGTTCAGGATCATCTAATTTGTTACAGATTATTTTGGTTAGAAAAAAGAAAAATTAAGTCAATCAATAATAAAAACTACCCAGAAATGTCTGTCTTCTCTAAAAATCCTCTTACTATATTTCTAGAATTCTCTCTTTGTTTTCCTATACTTTGAATATCTCATTTTCTCTTTTTCACTGACTCCTTTTTTTTCTTTTCTATCCAAATAAAGATGCTGCCTTCAGGCCTTTTCTAGCCACTCTTTCTGCCTGTGTTAAGACATCAATGGCTAATTTCCTTTGTCATCACAAAGTGTGGCTGGCCACTTAGGATTGTGCCCTGCTGTTCAGTGTGAATCAGAAACTAAAACAGAATAAACACCTGAGCACATAGAGCTGCCTTTAGAAGGAGACTGGAAATGTCTCCACACCTATGTTTGTCATGGTGAGCCTCCCTTGATAAGAACTGAAATAGCCAGATGAATGTTCTGAGTGGTAAACTGTCACCACAGGCTCATGCCTCATTCTCACTCAGAGAAATTTCTTCCTTAACTAATTGCCTCATTTTCTTCCAAACTCTATTTTTGCTTCTTTGTAAATACCATGTTTTGTATGAGATTGAGTTTAGTAGTCATATCTTGCTAGTATTTGTTTTTAAATCTTAAAAAAGTCTGCTGAATTGAGTGGCATATATTTTAAAATTTTGATCCAACAGACTTTTATTTTGCTTCATGCCCTGGAGAAAACATTTATTTCCTGTTAAACATAACCCATCAAGAAAATGGGTTTGTTTCTAAGTCTTTTCATAAGCATTTTATATGACCCAATATATTTTGCTGAAGTCTGTTGCACTCAGTAAGATGATTTCTGAAGTTGATCTGCAATTTCTTATTTCTTGTCCTATCTCACTTAAAGTCTTGGATCATTTGTAAAATGAATAAATGTAGGTCTTACTCTTTTCAATGTGTCTTCATAGATACATGTTGTCAATACTGTGAAGTCCTACTTTATGGCACACTCAGGAGATGTATTCTCCCATGAAAGTGATTTGTCTGGCTAGTTGGTAGCAATTCTAACTATTGTAATTGTCTGATATGTGCATTAAATATTCTAGAATTATCCTTATGTTTAAAGTATCAGCATATACTATGCTGATTGATAGTAGATAATAGTTTAAAGTACAACTCAATTTGTATGAATAGTCATAATAATTTGAATAGCATTGAAGGAGAGGGAGAAATTAGATGTGTGATTTGGGTTTTGTGTGTTTATTAATTTATTTAGAAGAAGGAAGACTGAACTTTGTCATCTTAAACTCACATGGCCATATTGGTAGGCTGAATTCTTTTTCAAGAAAATATTTTAAAAATTTCTGTGGCATTTAAAATATTTTCCATGTAGAAACAGTCTTCTATTTTTAATTATTTTCCAAGCTAATTTACTTGGAAGCATCTCCTGTCTGGAATGTATTTAATTATAACAGAAGGGAAGGCAGTCCTATTCCTGGTAGTGGAGTCCATTGATTAATGCTTCCATTTAAAAATTGTTGCCATTGTCTTTTAGAGTGAAGACTGTTGAGCCATTTTGAACACTTATGTATTTTGATACTTATTCCCAAACATTAGGTTGTTGAGACATGAAAACGTGTTTGTTAATAATTAATTTTCTGGCAGGATGTAGCTTGCTGGTGAGCTTGCATTCAGCATACATGAGGCCTCTGGTTCAATTTCCAATATCAAAAATAAATAAATAAATAAATAAATAAATAAATAAATAATTAAATTTCTGAAACCGCAGAGTCTTTGAAAGCAGTTACTATCTTGCATGTCATTGTTTGTACCTTTTGTGCAACACATAATAGGTTTCAGTAGTATCAAAGATTTGTGTTCATGCCTTTGGATCAGATTAGCCAAATTAACATTAATGTTTCTTTGAGTGACATTATAGATCCACCTACGTGAACAATTTTGTATGAGGATATTGGCCCAAGTACACTAGTGCCAGCTTTCTATACAACATTAATTAAATGGGTTGGCCAAACCCTGAGCGTATCATACTTTTCAGAATATTTTGGAAGAAATAAAGTAGACCCTACTGACCTTGTATGATGAACCAGTCTGGTAGATGTTCTGAACATTCGAGGATGGTATCTTCCCTTGTTAGGAGATACTCACTCAGACGCCACAGAGGTTAAGTAATGTGTTCTGTGTTTTAGTCACTCAGATAGTAAATGTTAGAGTCAAATATAGACATAAATCTTTTCCATTCCCAATCCATGAAGTTACTTATTTAAAAAATGAATCTAACATATTGCTTCTTATGCTATTTAAACTTGAAATTTAATGTAAGAGAAATAAAGAGCAAATAATTCATCCACTTTGGATGACTACTGTTTAAGTACTTTTTAAAGAAATAGGCTGAAGCATAGAATATCCAATGTAAAGAAACGGTTACTGAATTTTATCTGCACATCGATAGGTTTTGATTGATTCATCCTTTTGATGGAATCAACTGTTTTCCCTTTAGGACCATCAGTAAAGTACAGCTTTTTTTCCTTTTTTCTTTTTTAATCTTTCTAGTTTCTTTCCACTGGCAAGTAGTACTGTTTCCTGACAAAGGGATGATCATGAAATTATTGCACGTTCAAATTTAGGCCTACTAATATTATAATAGAAAACAAAAATCTCTTGCATAGACCTTTTATAGGCTTGAACCTTTAATGAATTGAAAACTTATAGTTAGTTGTCTAAATTTAGTTATAGCTTTGGCAGTTTGGGGTCTCTTATTTTTCCAAATGAATTTCATGATTGCTTTTTCTATTTCTATAAGGAATAATGATGGGATTTTAATTGGAATCACATTGAATCTTTATAGCACTTTGGCCATTTTTGTTTTAAATATATATATTTGTAGATAGACACAATACCTTTATTTTATTTGTTTATTTTTACGTGATGCCAGGGATTGAACATAGTGTGTCATGCATGCTAGGCAAGTGCCTTACCACTGAGCTACAACCCCAGCCCAGTTTGGCCAATTTGACAATATTAATTTTGCCATTCCAAGAGCATGGGAGATCTTTCTAAGTTCTTCTTCAGTTTCCTTCTTTAGTGGTCTGTGGTTTTCATTGTAGAGACTTCCACAATGTTTTTCACCTCTTTTGATTCCCAACTTTCTTCTTCTTCTTCTTCTTTTTTTTTTTTTTTTGAGGCTATTGTGAATGGGGTAGGTAGGTTTCCTAATTTCTCTTTCAGGGGATTCATCACTGATGTATAGAAATGCATTTGATTTATGGGTATTGATTTTATATCCTGCTACTTTGCTGAATTCATTAATTCTAGAAGTTTTCTGGTAGATTTTTCGATCTTCTAAGTTGATGTATACCCAAAGGACTTAAAATCAGCTACTATAGTGATGCAGCTACATCAATATTTATAGCAGCTCAATTCACAATAGCTAAACTGTGGAAGCAACCTAGATACCCTTTAATAGATGAACGGATAAAGAAACTGTGGTATATATACACAATGGAATATTACTCAGCATTCAAAGAGAATAAAATTATGGCATTTGCAGGTAAATGGATGGAGTTGGAGAGTATCATGCTAAATGAAGTAAACCAATTCCAAAAAACCAAAGGCTGAATGTTCTCTCTGATAAGTGGATGCTGATCCATAATGGGGGGTAAGGGGGATGGAGGAACTTTGTTTGGGCAAAGGGGAGGGGGCATGGGATCCGGAAAGCTGGTGGAATGAGATGGACATCATTACCCTAGGTACCTGTATGACTGTACACATGGTGCAATGCTATATCATGTACAACCAGAGAAATGAAAAGTTGTGCTGCAATTGTGTATAATGAATCAAAGTGCATTCTGCTGTCATGTACCTAATTAAAATAAATTAATTAATTTAAAAATTAGTTACAGCTTTTAAGAGTTGAAAAAATACCTCTCAGAAATTGTTTGCTTCTGTAATAGAAAATATTGGAAATGTTTTTGGTGATATGTGGAATGATATTGAAAATAATCAAGTCATTTTAAGGAATTTAAATTTTTAATCAAATTAGGTCAAACATACTTTCGAATAATTTATTACTTATATTAAGAAAGCCACCTTTCTCTAAGTTTGGTAAATTTTATTTATTTATTTTTTTTAATTTTTCTTTTTTTTTTTTTTAGTTGGACACAATATCTTTATTTTATTTATCTATTTTTATGTGGTGCTGAGGATTAAACCTAGTACCTCACATGTGCTAGGTAAGTGCTCCACTGCTGAACCACAACCTCAGCCCAAATTTTATTTTATTTTTTCAGGTAAAGATGTTAAAAGGAAAACTTTCAATGTCCAGTTATCACTTTTCTTCCTTCCTTCCTTCCTTCCTTCCTTCCTTCCTTCCTTCCTTCCTTCCTTCCTTCCTTCCTTCCTTCCTTCCTTCCTCCCCTTCCTCCCCTTCCTCCCCTTCCTCCCCTTCCTCCCCTTCCTCCCCTTTCTTTCTTTCTTTCGTAAGGGTATTTTGCCAGGTGTGGTAGCACATGCCTATAATCCCAGGAGCTTGGGAGACTGATGCAGGAGGATCACAAGTTCCAGGCCAGATCCAGCAACTTAGTGAGACCCTAAGCTACTTAGTGAGATCAGGCTCAGTGGTAAAGTGCCCCTTGGTTCAACCCCAGTAATCCTCACCCCTCGAAAAAAGTGAGATTATTTTAGTATCACCTCTTCCCCCGTCAAAATACAAACAAAAGTCTTAGGATAAGGCATAGCTTCTACCAGGAAGTCTTATCTCAGGATGGATATGTTCCTATTTATGTAGTCTCTCTTTTTCTAACATTCTGTACAACATCACCCTTTTCATCCTCATTTTGGTACCATCTGATATTTGGTAATGGATATGTTAGGTAAGACCATGTTAAGAACATGAAAAGGATTTTTAAGAATCCCCCAGGTAAACCACTTAATACAGTTTATTTTTTTATAAAGTCACCAATATTCAGTCTCTGCTTTAAAAATTTTAATTACTGTGAGTACTGGTATTTGAAAGATTCCTTTGTATAATATGTATCACTTGCACCTTAGTGTTGGCTACAAAGTAAGAGCTTAATAAATTATAGCAGTTACTACATTTATAGGGAAGGGCTGATTATTAAGAAAGTCTTCCATAATCCTGGCATGGTGGTGCACACCTATTAGTCTCAGTTATTTGGGAGACAAGGACTCTTTTACTCAGTAGTTCAAGGCTAGCCTGGGCAACACAGTAAGACCTTTTTCCTTATACTTAGTTGAAATCTGCCTCTCTGTAATTTTAATTCATGATTCTAGATCTCTTTTTTTTTTTTAAAGAAAGAGTGAGAGAGAGGGAGAGAGAGAGAATTTTAATATTTATTTTTTAGTATTTGGCGGACACAACATCTTTGTCTGTATGTGGTGCTGAGGATCGAACCTGGGCCGCACGCATGCCAGGTGAGCGCGCTACCGCTTGAGCCACATCCCCAGCCCCTCTAGATCTCTTTTAAATGATCAATGTAAATATAATATAGATACTTAAAATAATTCTACCCCTCCACACCTGTTCTCTGTGTTAAAGGTCCCCAGCTTTTTCTGTCCTTTCTTTGTTTCCTTTTTTTTTTTTTAACCTGGATTGAACCTAGGGGTGCTTAACCACTGAGCCACATCCCCAGCCCTATTAAAATTATATTTAGAGACAGGGTCTCGCTAAGTTGCTTAGGGCTTCATTAAGTTGCTAAGGCTAGCTTTGAACTGTCAATCCTCCTGCCTCAGCCTCCTGAGCCACTGGGATTAGATGGCATGCACCGCTGTGCTCGGCTCATTCCCAGCTTCTTATAGCTTTCTAAATGCCTCATCCATGTTTTCTCCCATTAGAGTGCCATATGTACTCATCATTTCTTTTAAATTATGAAGTCCAGAGCTGGTTGCTAATAATTTACATAAAGTCTTACAAAACCCTACAAAGTAGATCGCACTATGACTTCCAGTCTTCCTTGCTGGGGACATCATATATCTGGTAAAAATAACCTGAGATTAGATTAAGGTCAGAACTTGTGCATTGGCAGGTATAGGTAGAGCTCTAGTAGGTCAGTTTTGCAGATAATCACTTCCTTCCATTTCTCTATGAATTGTTTCTTAAGCCACATCCCCATTCCTGTACTTATACAAGGGACATTTTGGTAGTGCACATGTAGATCTTTATATTTTTCCCTGTTAAATTTACTAGTTTTGGCCTACTCTTTTCATCTGTCAAGTTATTTAAAGCCTCAATTTTTTTCAATAAGCAAATTAGACATTTTTTTATGGTTACCCAACCCTCCAGTGTCTGCTTCCTCTTGTTAAAGACTAACAGTATTTCACAGGTTATAAGTGAAATCACTTTATGCATTTATTCTTTGTTTGAACAGTTGCTGTATGTCAAGTAGAAGGGATAAAGCTTAATACATCATTAACAATATCAGATAAACAAAATACTGTATGATCCCTGACCTCAGCTGACTTATTTCATTTTGTAGTGCAACATTTCCTGTTTTGTTAAATATTTAATGGTTCATTATGCTTGTGCAAATATATTACAAGGGAATATATTACATGGCAAATTAGTAATAAAGATAATAATTCTGTGCATTTGCAGTGTTGCTCTGTGAAATATAGTAGGGAGACCTGTTTTAAGTCCTTGTCCCTAGAAAAGACATTGAAATGATTTGCAGCCAGTTTTCAAGGATTCTACCTCTGAAACCTGTGCACTACAAAATGAAGTCTGACCTTTTCTTAAAATAGGTTCTAGGAAATGAAGTAAGCTTTGTTTAATCTACTGTTAAAGTCTCATTTTTCAAACAAATGCATTTATAAAAGCCCAATGTTGGAATAACTCACTAACTTACAGGTTTCTTTATTTTATTTATTTGTCTGGATATCTCCAAATTGTGTCATCCTTTAATCTTTCTCTTCCCATGTGCTTGGTATATTTATGGAACATTTATTAAGGTAGATTGCTACATTAGTTTTCCAATTATGAGTCATATGCAACTAAACAGTTTACTGTCAGGAATATATATAAAAAAGAAGAAATAGCTTAAAGATTTCTTTGAAAGCATATTTTGATCATATCAGGGTAATCTTTATTTAGGTGCTCCATTAGTTTTTTTTTTTTTTTAAGAGCTTTATGGTGCTCCATTAGATCTTTCTGAAGCTGAACGTTAACTTGAAGTTTTCCAGTATTTCCAAAGTATATATTTAGATTTAGTTGTACTGTGTTAGGAGATGTGTTGGTTTCTTTCATATTTCGTAATTAAATTATTTTTAATGATGAACTATTTCATAGATTGACTCTGTGTCTACTTTTTCTCTGAGACACAACAATGGGGGAAAGAGATTATATAACAATGTAGAATGGAGTTAAGGAATGCCAGAAAAAGTTTGTCAGTCAACCTTCACTTTTTGAAAGAAATTATAGTATTAGTGGGGTACATTGGCTTTAGAAAAAAAGGGTAAAATATCTGACCATCCTTTATTTTGCTTAACTGATTTGGTGAATTCATACACAAAAATAGTATTTTAAATGTCACTTATTGGGGGAAAAAATCAAACTTTTGGATTCTCAAATTTGTAAAATTTCTTAATTCAGGGTATCAAAGAATAACTTATTTCTTGCTCACCCATCAGTTTTCCCCAACTTCTATAATTTTTCCCTTGGGATAGAGATAAGAGAAAAGAAACCAATTTATGACTATTAAGTGAAGTAAGTTCTATTTTGTATTCTTCTACAGTGCTAACCTTATAGTCTTATACAGTATTTTCTAATAAAAGAGAGTGTATTATTTTGTTTCCCTTGTTTTTAAAAAATTCTTTTCATTTTTATTTATTTTATGTTTATGAGATAATGAGGACTGAACCCAGTGCCTCACATACTGGACAAGTATTCTGCCACTGAGCTACAGCCCCGGCCCTCCATTGGGTTTTGATGAAGCTTAATTAAATGTTTATGAAGCACAATAAGATCTATGGATAAATACCATATAACTTCTAAATATGATTAATAATTACTGAAAAGAACAGATAATTTTTCTCAATTTTATAGTAATTAGAAAGTAAACAATTTAGGTAGAAAAAGTATGAGAGAATACAATAGTATTAAATTTGGCATGGAAAGCCTTTATATTAAGTAATTTCCTGAACTATGTAATCCCATCTTTTGAAGTATTATTACCGAAAGTTTAGAATATTTGGATGTTCTTGATGCAGAGTTGTTACTTGGCTTCTTTCTTTCAAGTCTATATAATGCTACTTGCTAAATCTAGATGTTTATTGAATGGAGTAAATATTTTGCAAGTTAGAGCTACTTACACATTAGTGTGATTTATTCTTGCTTATATAAAATTTATAATATTGGATTTTTCTAAACCCTGAGTTTATATTTTATTTCTTAAATAGTATCTGGCATATTATAACCTGGCATAATTGTGTTTCTATGTACAAGATAATGTGGATTATCACAGTCCTGAGTTTTAAGATATATAGGTTGTAGGCATGAAGCCAGGTTGCAAAGAGAAATCACACCAGGTCACAGCACAGTACAGCATCTGTGCCTGAGGATGTGTGATTTTCTTACTTCATCTATCAGGTTCCCCCATTAGGTTTATTTCCTTCTTGAGAGAAGTGACACATTTTTTTCTGGAGAGAGGCAAGTAATGGGAAATTTTCACATATAAGGTCATACTCCATCAGAGCATGGGATCACTTTGATTTAAGCTTAGAGAAGAATTTTTTTTGCACATGGACATGTTGGGACATGGACTAGATGGAAAATGTGGAACTTGACTATGTAGTCTTTGCCACCTATTTTTCTTATTGGGGTAAAATATATGTAACATTAAAATTTGCCATTTTAACCATTTTTAGGATACAGTTCAGTGGCATTTAAGTACATTTTCATTGTTGTACAACTATCACTGTCATTCATCTCCAGAACTTTTTCATCTTCCCAAACTGAAACTCCATACCTACTAGACAATAGCTCCCCCATTTCTCCTTTCTCAGCCCCTAGCACCACCATTCTACCTTCTATCTCTGTGAATATAGTGTTTAGTCTTTTGTGACTGGTTTATTTTGCTTAGGCTAATGGCTACAGTTTATCCATATTGTAGCATGTAACAGAATTTTATTCCTTTTTTGGGCTGAATACTGCCCCCACTTAATATATACACTACATTGTATTTACATATTCATCTGTTGATGGATGCTTGGGCTGTTTTCACTTTGGGTATTATTTGCTTTAAAATTATTTCTTGTGTCTGTTATAGAAGAAATATTTGGGATTTTAACAAGAACTTATCTAGAACATCAAATATGGTCTTGACAGTATCCATTTCCAGTCAGTGGAAATTTCATTCATTTAACAAAAATGTAAGTGCCTGCAATGTGTACTATACTCAGTGCTGAGAGAACAGTTGTACAGAAAAATGTATGTCCTAATGTCTAGCTTTCATTGAACATTAGGGTACATGGGATGGAGCGGATGAACTGCTTGGATACTCTCAAGACTAACTGTAAAATCACAACTGTAATAAGTGAGAGATGAATACTGTTGTGATAACCCTGAGGGCATTTTACCAGTATGTTTTTTGGGCCAGAAGGGGAGACTGTCAGGAAGGGAGGGAGAAGGAGAATTTCAGACAGAGGAAGTAACATTTACTAAGGCCATCTTGCCCATCAAGGAAGCAAGAGAGCCCTAGGACCTGGCATGAAGAGTGAGCTTGGGTGTGGTGTAAGTCTGGAAAGTGTGCAAGGCTTGCAGAATGTTGGGGTTTGGCCTTTAAGCTGAGTGCAACAGGAAGTCACTGAAGTGTTTTAATTTTAAAAGTGGTGCTGGGAATGAAGGTGAAATGATCAGACTTTCATTTTTAGAGGATTCCAGGAGATAGTATGGTAAATGGGTTGGGTGGAAGGGTTAGAATGACTCTAGACCACTTGATGAAGGAGACTTTTGCCGTTCTTAAAGCAGAAAATAATGGAGTGGTATGATAGCAGCAGAGATGAAGAGAAATCTAAGTTGGAGAAAAAATTAGAATTTAATTTACAGATTTTGTGATGAGTGGAAGCAGGTGTTAGGATAACTCAATTATCCTTAACTGAGTATGGATGTATCAGTTGTGCATGAGGATCACAGTGGTCCTTCATTTGTGGAATCTGTGGGATAACAGGAAATAGTGAAAACCAAAGCAGGTGATTCTTGATTGTGAAGTGTGGGAAAGAGGTGAGGTTGCAGCATAAGGAAAAGCGAGGTATAGGAAAGACTTCTGTTTCTGTTGGCTTTTTGAAATGAGAGACCAGAACTTTTAAAAGTTAATGGCGATTATCTCTGGTTGTGGAGAAGTGGTTAAATATGTGTGGGAGAAGAGGGGGACAGCGCATGATGGGAGTCTAAGAAAGAGATGGGAATGGGTGGCAAAAAAGAACCTAAATCAGGGAATGGTTTCCTTTAGGGATGAGGACAAAGGAAAAAGGATGATAGAATGGGTGCAGTCTTAAGATAGATGAGAAACATAAGTTAGCAAGCACTGACGGTTGCAGAGAACATTATCAAAGATGCTAAATTTCTATATCTATTTTCTATTCCTTATACCATTTATAAATCTGAATGAGAGGAACTGACCAGTGATCCAGAGAATAAGTGTCTTTATTCCTTATCAACTATAATGTACTCTTTTAAATAAATCTACATATGTAGGTAAAATTAAGAGTTTATGGTAGAATAATGTATTCTTACTGAATTTCATTACTCAACTATAGAAGTTTGGTTTGCTTTAAAAAAAAACTGGGTGGATTTAATTTAATATTATTGACAAGGCAGTATGTGTGTGTGTGGTGTGTGTGTGTGTGTGTGTGTGTATGGGTGTTTGTGAAAAATCACCTCTAAATTTACACAAAGCTTGCTAAGCATGCATTTAAATTTTTTTGGTGGATATTCGTTTATTATAGTACAGTGATATTGAGGGTGGGGTAAAGGTCACATTGATTCCTTTATCCTCACCTTGGTGAAAAATCATATTTTAGTTCAAAGCTATTCAAGTAAGTCCTTGCTCCGATTTCCCACCCTGTCTTCAGTGATATTATTTGGAGTCAGCAATCAATGGATTCCATCCCTCTGAGACTTGCTTAACCTACAGCTGCTGATATAATACAGGCAAGAGCTTGTTACTTTATCTGAATTGTCCATCGCTACCTTAATGAGTGAAATGGTTAAGTAGAGGAGGGGGCGAGCCTTAAGGAATGTGTGTACCGTTTGAGCTGAATATTTCAGTGTATATAGGGAGAGGGAGGGTGAGAGAGAAATCCACTTACATCACTAGAACTGCATCGAGTGTGAGCCTTGCAGGTTAAGAGACAGACTACAGTGTCTTGCTTTCTGCAGGAAGCAGCAATGCTGTTTGTTTCCTAAGAGGAATTTTTTATTTAGAAAAGGAAGCTTTCTCTCTACCCAGGAAATGGCTTTCCTTGTGCGTTGCTATGCCAACTGCCTGCAGCCATGGTCCTCCAAAGTAAGCACAATAATGTAATTATATTGGTGTATTGCATTCAGACTCATGATTCTTGAGATTGTGTGTGTGCATGTGCTGTGTTTCTGTTAGTGACTCTCTTGCTAGCAGGCATGCTTGTGTTGAGTGTGAGGGACAGACATCATTAAATTAAATGTCCATCAGTGTCATGCTGCTAAGATTAATTGTGCAAACTTGGTTAGTGGAGTGGGACAGAGATCACTGGTCACCACTCTGTCAGCATCATTAGCAGCTAGGGAGGAGGTCCCGATTCACACGCTCTGCCCTGATTTTTTTTTCTCTCTTTCTTTCTTTCTTTTTTCTTTTTTTTCTTGGTTGGAGGGGTCTGTATGTGTGATTGCAAATGAAACAAGAGTGTTAACAATGCTTGGCTGAATGCTAGAGACTGGTTCTTATACCACCCTGGCTAATATAATTCTGTATTAAGCCTTTTTGAGAGGAATCTGTGTGCAGTCAGCCATTTTAGCTTTTTTTCCCCCCTTCTTTTCTTTTGCCTCTTGTTCTTCAGTCTCAGAAATGATCTTGTCGTCTTGGAAGACTGAGAGCTGTATGAGGTTTTCTCGGTCTTGCCATAGCCTGAGAGGGTTAGAGTTTCAATGTTATAAAAATGGAGCCGAGCACCGTTGTTCAGATTCCTTTTCTGGTCTACAAGTGTGAAGGGTTTTTTAAGCTTACCAGTAGTGACACTTTAAGCTGCAGCTTGGTTTTCCCTCCTCCCTCTTTTTTTTTCTTTCTTTTTCTTTTAATTTAATGCTGTAGAGGGTGACTTGCCTTCGTGAGAGATTGGTACATGATGTGTAAATTCAGTTCAGCATATGTTTCTTCATTATGAAACCACTAGCAGCCCCAGCTAACCATGGAGTTATGGGCCAGCAGGAGAAACACTCAGTAAGTATCGCAAATGCTGTGTGTGCTTGGGTAGCACATCATAGAGATCTGCTTTACAATGGGGATTGTTGCTCTTTCTCTTCAGGAAAAACAGTTTTTGTAGAGGGTATAATAATCTGCTTGGAGGAGGGAGGGTGAGTTCCAACTGGCTTGTTCTTCCAATTTTGCTGTAATTTAAAAAATATTTAAACAAGACCAACAGTTTGTTTAAAGAAAAAGCATTGACATTGAGAAATATTGGATGGACTGCTTTTTATAATCAGAAACTAGAGCTTTTTGTATCTTAATAGTTTCAAAAAAGGTTTTTTGTAGTTGAATTTAATGAAAGATCATGAGAGAGGATACTAGGAATGGGAATCTGTAGTGAGGAATTCACATGTAGGTTGAAAGGAGGGATAGGTTTGGTTATTGATTTGGTAAGAAAACGATCAGTGGGATTCATCTGACTACTTAACAAGTATTAATCGGTGATGAAAGCACAGAATTTTTTTTAATGCCACAGAAAAAATTACTGCTTCTGTATAATTGCTCCCATGAGTCAGCTGTGCGATTGTCGTGCTGAAGTCCCACAGGCAGCCACTGCTGTTAGTGAGAAACACTTTTCTTTGCTAACACCAGGTCAGAGCTCCAGTTCCAGGAACGTGAGCTCTCACCCTGCTGCTTTATGTCACCATGCTGCAAGTTTTCTGCCATCATACAAATTCATAGCACTGATATTTCCATTAAATCTCACAATGAAAATATTTGTGATTAGGCAGAACGTGTAGTATTTTTGAAGTGTCTTGCATACCTAGCATCCAGTAGGTTATTACGTTAGGGTATAGGAATTGTCTTTTATGTATTCTAAAAAAGGATGAGATGTTAAATTTCAAAAATGAGTATAAATTGCTGAAGCTTTGAATATTTGTAAATAGGAGGCTATGAATTTAGAATATTTAGATGTTTAGGTTTATGAGTGTGGTTTGATTTCAAAAGTATTAACTACATACAGTAGCTTTCTTTGGATGAAGTAACCTGAAGGCATCGCCTCCCCTTGTGAGTGAGCCCCGGGATATTCTTGAGGAAGGTGCTGGCCTGGTGGCATGTTGCGGTACTCAGAGCCCAGCCCCTCTTAATGAGGTTCTTGTGGCACTTCACTAATTAAATCTCTTTGGATCAGATCCAAAAAAGGACCAGCCTATACTTAATTTCACTAATGGGAAAAGTTGTTACAGAGAAGTTCCATTGTAGTTTGATTTTATTAACAGGATCTTTAAAATTAAGCCCTTCTGCCATAGTGATTTCTTCCAGGTAAGAGTAGTAGTTAGTACTTAAGAATCTTAGAAACAAAATTTAAACCACAGGCTCCCTCTTCACCTTGTGTATCATTTCTGCAAATAGAAGGACAGTATAAATAATGTAAATTAGCAAATAAACAAAGTTATTAAAACTACTCACTAGCAGAGGGAGGGAAAGTATTACTAGATTTATGAGAACAAGAGCAGTCAAGACAGGTAGTATCAAATAGTGTATGAACTAGAGTGCCTGGTATCATATTCTGTAAGCACATGTTTCCTGATAGGGTTCTTCATATCTCACTAAAATTTAAGGGAATGATATGAGAAAGTAAAACTGACCATAATATAACTTTGTATCAAGCAACTTCTAGAAAACATGAATGATATTTCCACAATACTGTTGAATACTAAAATTTGCCTCCCCAGACTTTCATATGTGGCACAGTTGGCAATTCTGATCTCTCTTCTTGTTGACTAGTCTAGACTTTGCTGTTGTCAATTAGACCTTTAAATTGTAATTATATGTGAGAAGTTGAATAAGAGTAAATGACTCTGGCTCTCATAAAACAGGTGACTCAGTCAGCAGTTGCAGTTGACTTGAGCAAAACGGAGCAAGAATGTCTCTCTTTCACCCTGTGAAACTTTTCAATGTCACAGCTAATTTCAAATAAACCAAATTTACAAATATTTATATTTTCACTTCTTTGAGAAATTTGTGACTTTTTAAGCAACTTTGCTTGTTTTAGTACAGAAAGGAAGGTGGTACTAAAAATACATTAAATTTGGGAAGCTTTTTGTTGTTGTTATGACTGGGTTTAAGAAGTAAACTCTTTTTATATTTTGTAAGAATCTTTCAGATCTTGTGGGCTTCCATTTATTTTTTTTTATCTCATTCAGTGCATTATAAGTATACAAGCACATAATAAGTATACAGTAAATACTTTCTCATTTAATCGAATTTTTGGATAATATTAAGTTTTATTTAATGTTTTATGTCCATTAAACTAGCGAATTTTACATGTTTCATCATGCCTTCTTCTGTCCCCTCTCTATCCATATATCCTCAGTTGATAATACTAAGATAATCATAGAAGTTTTCCCAGCACTGGGCTGTATTTTTATTGTTATGCAGGGGTTTTTGGTTAGTCTTTAGAAGAGTCTTGTGGTTTCGTGAACATCAACATGTAAAAATCTTGTGAGTTTCTGAAAATTAAAGGAGATTGTTAGCACTTCTGAAATAATATTTCTGTATTTTTCAAAAGACAATAAGAGACCACTTGTTGTACAGACTATAAATTGATGCTATATGAAAAAACGTTTTATAGGCTCCGTAAGTAGGGGGAAATATTGGGATAGCATTAAAAGTCTCAACTTTTTTTCTTCCTGTTTTTTTAAACCCTAAAACCTGTCTCTTCCCTTTTTGTCCATTTCAGATGTCTTTAAAAATCTGTGATTATGACTAGGGATCACTTTGAAAATTTGTAAATTTTTTTTGATTGTCAGATATAGTTTTTTATTTTTGTAAAAATTTTTTATTAGTACATTAGAATTATGCACAATGTTGAAATTTATTGTTACGTATTTATATACACATACAAGATGCTTTGGTCAACTTTATTCCCCAGTAGCTCCCCTCCCCCCCTTTCCTCTTCTCTACTGATCTCTGTTTTGTTTTCATGAGATTCTACCAGCCACCCCATGCTTTTTTTCCCTTCAAGCTTCCACATATGAGAGAGAACATATGCCCCTTGACTTTTTGAGTTTGGTTTATTTCGCTTAACATCATGTTCTCAAGTTCCACCCATTTCCCTGCACACAACATACTTTCATTCTTCTTTATGGCTGAATAAAACTCCATTGTGTATATATACCACATTTTCTTTATCCATTCATCTGTTGATGAACACCTAGGCTGGTTCCATAGTTTAGCTATTGTGAATTGTGCTGCTACAAATGCGGGTATGCATGTATTGCTATAATGTTCTGACTTTAATTCTCTTAGATAAATTTTGAATTATCCTATGGCTGGGAAACTTAACAGTTTTTGATTAGATTCCAATAATTGAATTTGATGTATCAAACTGATAACCTGTTTTCCAGTTTTATATTTTGGTACATTATTGACTTCTATATTATGCTATATACTTATAATAAAACATACCTCAAGTCAAGATTAAATAATGATAAGAAAAGGTGGTATACATAAGGAATTGCCTTACTTAAATGTTGGGAATGAATTGCAGTAGCTACCTTAATTATTGAGCTCTTATTGTTTAGAGGGCATTGTATTGCATTTTATCTGACTTAAATCCTACAATAACCCCACACGTTTAGAGATGAGGAAAGCTGAGATTAAAAAGCAGTTTTTCTTAGAGACTTATTACTCATAAATAGTAGAGCCATCAGTTGAAACCCAGGTTTGTTTAATGTCATAGCTCTAGTTTTAACTGCAGGCCTATACTACCTCCCTTACTCAGCCAAATTCAGTCAGAATGAGATATGTAGAGTATATGTAATTGAGGTAGTTGGTATTAGCCAGTGGCATACATGACTTGAAAAATTGCTTGCTTGTCCACTATTCTTTTTTTTTTCTTGGTGTATGTGATGATATTCCAGTCACTGTTGCTATAAAAGAGCAACATATCAATCAAAATTATTTTATAAGACTTGTCATTGCTTGACTCAGTCAATAATGTAGCTGTCCTTTTTTGAAATTAATTATCTTGAAGTTTGAGTATGGGTGATCAGGAAAGGATGGCATTTAGCCTAGTCTTTTTTTTTGTTTGTTTTGTTTTTAAGAATTGGTGCATTGTTTTTCTTATTTATTGATTTTTTTAATGTGATGCTGAGGACTGGACTAAGCGCCTCCCGCATTCGAGGCAAGTGGTCTACCACTTAGCTACAACCCTGGCCCCTAGCCTAGTTTTTTCTTCCCTTTTGCTTTTCTGTTTGACTTCTACCATGTACATTTTCTTTCTTTCTTTTTCTTCTTCTTTTTTTTAATTTTACCATGTACATTTTCCTATTTGCTGTTTAACTCTTTCATATTGTTGATCCACATTGGTTTAATCCATAGATGTGGGGCGTGAAGACACAGAGGGCCAAATATATTTCTAATTTTTTTTTTTTTTTAGGTTTTGATATGTTGCACAGGTTGGCCTCAAATTTCTAGACTCAAGTGATACTCCTGCTTTTAGCCTTTCTACTAGCTGGACAAACAGGCACATGCCCTCACACTCTGTTTGCTACTTAACTTTTAAACACACTTCAGGCCTCAACTTTTTCATTCTGTTTCCTTTGCAACATCTGGTTGCCTGGGCTCCACTGGAAGCAATGAGCCTTGCTATTTTGTCTCCTTTTTGTCTGCCCTAGTGAACTTTGTATATATCATGGAGCCCAACTTTAATTCACAACTACCTCTCTTAAGACCATGCTGTAGGTGGATCACAAGTTCAAAGCCAGCCTCAGCAATTTAGCAAGGCTACTGTGTATAACCACAAGCATCAATTTCATCATTCACAAGTCCCTTAACCAGAATGGATGAAATTTCACTTAACCAACTATAAACATACCACCATCCCAACTATGCTTTTTAAATTTAGTCTAATTATAAGCATTTCATTTTCTTTTCCCATTTCTCACTTTCTAATGTTCTTCGTTTGACTCTGACTTGTTCCTCATCTCATTATAATTTATTTCTGTTGTCTCTCAATAGTAATTCAGTAGCTTCTTAATATATAATGTTTAATTTTATTATTTACTCTGATTGATGCTTTGAAATATGTTTGGTCTTTGCAGGTAGATGAAAGGTCCTATCTTGAATAGATTTTCCCCCTCTGTGTACCATATGTTTAAGGATGTGATTGGAATTTAAAACTATTGATCAAATGTTAAAAGTTCAGGTTACAGAAGACTTTTCAAAGCTTGACCAATACCATGTGAGGACCCAAGGCAGGAAGATGTAAAAGAATATGATGACACAGAAGGTAATGAGGAAGAACTTTGAAGCTTCACTGCTGGATTGGATTGGGCTAGAGAGAGGAAGGTCTGTCCAGGTGCTGAAGTAGAGGACACAAGTTAGGGACTATGAAGACCCAGCAAAGGAGAGCTGACAGCCTCTTTCTCTACCTCCTGTCCCTTTATGTGTTAATTAGACTGAAGTTAAGAAACTTATTTTTTTTTTAAAAATTGCTCCTATGCTACCATGAAAACTTGACTTTTGTCTGAGAGCATTGGCTGGAGTGTCTCATGACTGATGCCTTTTCCTTAACAAGGTAGAAATATAGCACCAGCAACTTGCTACTGATGCTAAGTTGTGCACCTCTTTTGGGTTATGAATCCACGTCTTTATCTGATCTCTATTTTGTCTATTGTAACAGATACATTTCCTGAGATTAAATAAACTTATCTTGTGAGGAGGTTTTCCACTGTGCTTGCTTGTAGAGAGGCCTGAGAGGAAGCAATATCCTATTGTTTTAATCAAGGACAAGGTCATCTTGCCTTGGATTTGGACCAAGAAACCCTGGCAACATATAATAGATCCTTTTAGCTCTGTTAGAAGTGAAGAAATATATTTAGAAACTTGCCAAGACATTACATACACTGTTTTCACATGTAAGATTGAAAAGCTCAATCCCATCCTAGGACATACTAGTGGTTTTGATTTATAGCCCACAAAAGTATATGCTTTATGCCTTTGCTTTAAATATTATTTAGTAATGATCCATTGAAAATAGATTACCTAAAAATAAATATTAGAGAAAAAAGAGAATTCTCAAAATGTATTGTTAGAAGCTCTGTTTTTTTCTGGTTTAACATTTAAGCATCATAAGATCACTAATCGTAATTTCTCATTAAAAATATTTTTAAAAAATGAAAATATAAATGTATATTTGCCACTCTGAAGTATACAAAGATGTGATGTAACAGTGCACGCTCACAAAAGTGACATTGCATCTCACAGGTGGCCCTACGTAGGCTCTAGGCCTTGTACTGTCTTACCTGCTAGTATGGAAGCTCCAGTGACACAGAACCAGCCAGTTGTCATCCTCTGCCCCGTCTTCTGCCCTACGTGTAGTTATGTCACATTCTCTCTCTGGTGTGTGTATGATATAATAATTTTATTTAATAACAGTCTGTGGTGTATGCCGTCCCCTATCTGTGTTCCTTTTGTACTTTGAAGTCACTATATAAATATTTTGCACATGCTTCGGGTCTCTTCATATTCTATTAATACACCAGATCATCTTTTCCAACTTACATTCCATGTTCATCATAAAGGCTCTTTTTTAGGGACATCTTGGGCATGAATTAGCCTTACATTTATTGATGGACAAAGAGTCTGAAAAATTCCTTTACAACTGTTAAGATTATATTTTTATGTAATAAACACTAGCAAGATGCATTATTGGTTTATAATATTGACTTGGGTTAATGAGAAAATGAACCATGCCATCCTGCTCTGTCTCTCTGTACACATTTCATATATACGTGCATGTCTGTCTAAATAAATGTAAGTAATCCATGGTCTTAATTCATACTTGGGCTTGTAGTAAAAGCTAAAATTTTGCTTAGCTTGCTGTTTAAGTAAAAGTTAATTTGGGAAATTACATGTCATATCTCTTGTAAATATTTTATTTTCCTACTGCCTTACATTAGAGATCTTAAAAATTCAGATCATAGAGGGGTACCTTGTTATTGGATATTTTCAGTAGGTCAGCATTCCATTAATTTTTCTATAAGTGCTAGAACATAGCATCACTCTTTTCATAATAAAGGAAAGCAACAGCAAAAAAGCTGTGGAGTCGTCATTTAATATTCCTCCCCCGAGAGAGAGTGAGAGGGACAGAAAGAGAGATTTTTAATCTTCTAAAGTATTTGAATAAGTGGAAACACCCTGTTTTTTGTTTTACTCAGCAATTAAATATTTGAAGAAGTTAAGTGGAAGTGTTGCAGTATATAGTTTTTATGAGTGTTGTGCAACTGAGAGCACTGTATTTTTATGATAGTGAAAAGCAGATTCCTTGGGGTTCCCTCTCAGTGAGGGTTGACAGGGTTCTATAGTCTCCAGTCTGAAGTGGAGGGTGAGCAGGGCTGGAGGAGGTTGGCAGAAGTTGAGTGATGAACACAGTTCATACCCAGGACCTAGTGATTGAGAATGAGAAGGAGGAAGTATAACTAATTTACCTTTTTATCTTAAAAGCATACTTTTGTTTATTTAAATGACAATAAAAATATGAAATATTATTGAAATTAACATAATTTGTTGAAACAAGTGCCAAAATCATACTGCTTTAGAGATAACATTTGCTTAAATATAAAATATTTAATAGTTACTTAAATATAAAATGATTGAATGATTTTATTTAGAAGAGATATGCTTTGAGCAGCTAAACCAATTTACACTACTTGTTTTGGGTTTGAGTTAAAATTATTTAGGCAGTAGTTTGGTCTGTGACTAGTCTATTGTTAGTCTTGTGCATAATTCATTATTTAATAAAATGTAGCTATGTGTTCATTGAAGAAAAGATTTAAAACCATTGTTAACATTTTGGTATAAATCCTCTTATTAATGCTTTTATATCATACTGTATTGTAAAATCTGAATGTATTTGTTCTAGATCTTTTCTCAAAATTGTATATAGAAGAAATATTTAAGGACAGCTAATATAAGAGATATACCTTATAACTATAATGAAGTTTCTATCATAAGCTTTGTCTTCTTTGTAGTTTTAAAGTTTGACATATATTATTTGCATATTGTACACTAATATAGCATAATACTTATGTATTTTAAATTTAGAAAGAAATGTAATTAAGAATTTCATTTAGTGTTAGAATTTTATCCTACATATGAGCAAGATACAGCATAATTTTAATAAAGCTTTCTTTATTTTTATGATTGTGTTTTTCTTAAAGCTTAGGCAAAATTTCAATATGGGAAGTGAATATTAAAGTGTCAAAAAAAATGAAGTGAAAGTAGAAGTATCTTAGCTAAAGAAAATATGGCATATGTCATAAGCTTCCTGTCTTTCTCTCTTTCCCCTGTGAATGATGAGCCTTTTATCACTAAAATCTATTGGGCATATTCTTGGATTTCTTTTTTACCTCTCATTACCCTTTTCCATATCCCCTCCCTTGAAGAAAGCTTAACAACTTGATACAAGAAAGAATTAAAGCATGTCCCTGTTGAACAGCAAACTTCACAAAAGTTGAAAGTAGTGATAATAAATGAAATGTTCATTTTGCTCTAGGAAAATACAAATAACTGTAATTGTGTCCTTTACATTTTTTTCAAGAGAAAAGCAACTTAGTCTCTTTCTATTAATAGAAAAGGAGAATATAGATTATAGTTCTTAAGAAAAGTGTACTCAGTGTTAGCTGAATAAAATGTCAAAAGTTAACGTGTTTGGGTACTTATTAAATGTGTGGCTAATCAGAAAAAAAGAAAATCTATGTTGATCTTAAAAACACGTAGGATAAAAGAAACGTTTTTACAAAGAATATCCTTTGGTGCAGCAACATTTTGAAATCATTGTAAATATGAACTACATATGGAGATTAAAAAAATGTCTTGCAAGATATTAGTTACATTACTGTCCTGAGAAGTTTTATTTTGTTTTGAAATTATATATTGTGCTTATTCGCTTTGTGAGTGAGATGAGAATATTCATAATGAAACAACAGATTATCCATGTTTTCTTGTGGTTTTTCTTCAGTGTTCTATAAGAAAGAAATACAGTTTGAAAATTCTGCATCTGATTGTAGTATATATTTAAATGCTGGGTGAGTTGGATGGACAAAGAAGTACATAGCAATTCACAGGAGGAAATACTACATATAATTTGAACTATACACAAAGAAGGAAATAAATCTTGAGATATACCACAGACAAGGGCAGTACATAAGCAAAATGTGAAGAAAAAAGGAAATGGAATTTTTGCGGGGTCAAAGGAACAAGCCAAAGCATTGAATGGAAAGTGTTTTTGTGCAGTTGAGGAGCAATGAGCAAATCAACTTGACTAAGGGAGAGGGCAGCAGGAGAAAAGTTGGGTTGATGAGAAGGGTCTAATTGCAGAAGCTTTGAATGTCATGTCAAAGAACCTGTGGATACATGTAATAATTAGAAAACTATTAACAGTTAAATGTCATGAGAGAAAGTTATATGGTGTGATTGGGGAACCGCTGTGGTATTGTAATGTTCATGAGCATGTGTTTTAGGGTAACTGGTAGAACCAAAATGTCTCTCTTGATCTGGACATATTGACTAAATCATTTTCTCACTCCTAGCTAGATTGTGTGAGCAGGTAGTAGGATCAAGAATTTTTTGGCATTATTATCCTTAAAAATTTGATTTTTTTTTTTGTGTGTGTGTGTATGTGTGTTGTGATGGGGATCAAACCCAGCATCTTGTGCATGCTAGACAAGGCCTCTATTAGAGTTAGACCTCCAGCCCATTGACATACAGTATATATATTTTAATGAAAATATCATTTCATCAACTTTTATGTACTGTTTATTGCTTCCCTCACTTTAAATGAAGCAATAGTACTTTATTTTTATTGCCTATAAAGTGGATCCCAGTCCAAAAGTATTGAGATTAAACAAAATCTCAGAATCAGTTAAATGTGGTATTAGCCATTAATATAATTGTGGGTTTATCGTAATTATATTTGCATATTACAGCAATAGTAGTTGCAGGTGTAGTAAAACTAGATATTCAATTACCCTTGTCAGTTTATTTAGCATAGGTTCTCTGGTCAAGGAAAACTCAAAGGTCAGGAGTCACTTGTCTTGGTTATTAGATTGTGAATTAGAGTTGACCCATGTCTTAGAGCTGTACACAGAATAAGTAGTAGAAGACAGACCTGTTGATATGTGGGCCAAGTGATACGTGTGAGGCCAATGGAGGAATGTTTGGGTCACTTGGAGCCCACCAGGTAGATGTGAGTGGATCTATTATAACAGATGAATTTTTGAAGATTTTTGAAAAGCATACCAGAGTCATCCAGAACAGCCAGAATATAGGGTTTGAAGAAGCTCAAGCTGAATTGATGTTGAAGATGACCTCCTCCTGTACTGATTTAAATATTGTGTGCTTATAATTTACATGATGCTATCATTCCTTTCCCAAAGAAATCTGAATGCTGAAATATATTGAAATAACTACCTCCTAAGTTTCCACAGAAACTCTTAGCGTTTAGCAATGGATGGGGTAATCTCATTTAGAAAATAAAACTACTCCTAGGAACCCATCCCTTAAGATAAGCCAATTTAGGAAATAGTCTGTTATTCCCTGTATCCACTCACATCTATCTGGTGGGCTCCAATTTTGTATATGTTATTATGAATGCTGAAATTTGAACAGTTGTAATGTTTGTGAAGAAAGTTAAGTGAAGAGAAGAGATTAGTGAGGCTTATAGCATAGTGTTCAGAGGACTCCTGAGCCAGAATCTTGGATTTATAATCTGGTTTTATGATCCGCTTGCTGGTGACCCTATTGCATGGATTCTTCATTGGAGACCATAGGGTTGTGTGAAGATTTAGTGAATTAAAACCTATAAAGTGCTTAGAGTAATGTGTGGCTTATGATAAGTACAATTCTTATGTTTTAGGTATTGTTCATCTCCATTATCCAGAAGGTCGGAAAATTAAGTCTCACACAAGGGAATCAGGCCCAGCAGGTTAGATATTTGCCTTTTGCAAAGATGATATGCCCTGAAGTTGATTTGCCTTTCCCCCTCCAATCTTGTACTCCAGGCAACCTTCTGTTTATTAATTCCATATTATTAGGGTTACAAAGTAACAGTAATAATGTCACTAGCTAAAATTGAAGGTTGCTTATGTTCTAGGCAATGTTCTAAACACCTGTATTTATCACATCATTTAATCTTTAGAACATTGCAAGTGTGTTGTCCCATCATTCTACATAAAGAAATCAGGGTATAAACAGGTCAAGTAACTTTCCCCAAGTCCCATAGCTAATAAAGAATGAAGCCATGGGCAGTCTTTTCTTGTACATGCAAAAACACAGAGATGTGCACCTGTCCAGACACAGATCTGTTTTGGAAAGTTGCATGAGAGGTCTGTAAACTTTGCTCTTAAGTGTATAATTGTAAAGAAAGACAAATCCATTTTTTCTGTGTCCTGTGGATTATAATTCTTATCAGGTTATCCCTCTACATTGAGTTGGTTTTCCTTAGTATTGGTTTCAGAGGGATTTCGTACGTGTGATATAGTAACTACTATCATCCTTGCTGTAAGATGCAGAGTAATTTTACCTTAATTTTGATGGAAGTATACGCAGGCTATTTTTTTTTCCTCCTTCAAGCTAGGCCTGAATTGCAAGAGCATGGTTTTATTTTGAAGAACTCTTTGCCTCTTCACGTGCAAGTTTTCTCTTGTTGATGTAAGAAAAGGTGGTCAGCCAGCTATATGAGACTTCCCATCTATATGGTTCTCCAGAAGTCTTTTACAGTATCCTGTTTTTTTGACTTGAATTTAGAAAAGAATACTGATTTGGCTTCTGTGTCTGGGTAATATAGTTGTTCTCTTGTAGTTTATAAGGAGCTAATTTTCGTATGTACTTAGCCACCTTGTGTTAGCCATTTAAATTGCAGATAGGTAAATAAGAATGAGGCCCATCATTATTACAATTTTGACATTTCTTTAATGCCCATCAACCATAACACATATGGTTGGGACCATAGAATATAATTATACTTTTTAGAAAATTGTATTGAAATATATTTTCACCTAGCTATACCAGAGTGACCTGCAGTCCAATGATGATGGTCCTTCTTGCATTAAGGACAATCCTTTATTGGCAGTGCCAATGGCCCTGGGTTCAGTGTTCATACATAGAAGAGAGTGTAAGTAAGTAGTAATGGTGGGTAGGGTATTGCAGTAGGCAGGATTAGAGTACCCACTTCTAGTAGGATGTTTCAAATGCCAGCTTTGGTATGTTACAGTGAGATGAAAAAATATATTGCCTTCAATTGATTTGTAATAAAGTTGTTGAATGACTCTGAAGTGTCACCCTACACCTGAGAGCAAATTGTATTGTGAGGAAATCCCACAACATAGAAGGACTCATTCACAGTGCTCATTACACATCCTCTCCCAGCATGCCAATAGGGATATTCCAAGCACAATTCTTAGAACTTTTTCAGCATAATAGTAAGGAGGAACCATTTTAACCCGGCAGGGTTTTGTTTGTTTTGTTTTGTTTTTGTCTATAAAAATATAATATTATATATATAACAAAATACTTCATGTTCAAAGATGTTGTTCAGAGTCCTTGTTCTAATGTTGACTACCTGTGCAAAAAAATCATTTAAATTTTTGAAGTTTCTCTTTTCTTCAAAATGGAGATTATAGCTGGGGTTGTGGCTCAGTGGTAGAGCATTTGCCTAATTAATACATGCGAGGCCCTGAGTTCGAGCCTCAGCGCCACATAAAAATCAATAAATAAAATAAAGGTATAAAAATTTTAAAAATTGGAGATTATAATACTGTTCTGCCTCACAATAGTGTTTTGAAGATTATTAATAGTTAACAGTAATAGTTAAAATTATTTTATCTAGTACCTATGTGTGTGTGTGTGTGTGTATGTTTTTCTTTAATTGTCAAATAATATTAGGAGCAAAGTGGGAATCTTCCTGTTTTATAAATGAAAACTTGAGGTTTAAATAAGGAAAATGCTGAAAGAATTTATGTTTTCAGAATCTTTTTACAAAGTGTAAAGCCCTATGTGAATGCCAACATTAATGTTCTTAGCAGATCTCAAGGCAAAGCACTTGCCTAGCATGCTCAAGACAGTGAGTTGGATCCCCAGTGCTACAAATAATAATACCCTGGAGTCATTTATGTGCCTCGGAATCCTGTCTCTTCTCCATAAATGTGTAATACTAAGAAGATTGCTTAAATGTTTGGAACTCTTTTTCGTGGTCTGAGAAGTGCTGTTCATGATGCATACTTCATAAATGGTTCATAGAGATTGCATGTGTGGTGCAGGCTGTGACAACCAGGGGCATTCATGAATTTGGTTCATGCTTTTCCAGTTAGAAATGTTTCCTTTTCTTGGTTTTTAATGTTGATGATGATTCAGAGATATTTCTTTATCTGATTTTAAGGTCATAAGAATTATTTGTTAGGCATCTTAGATCAATTATGTTTTGCTTTTAAGGTCCTTCATTAACTTTTTTTTTAATAAATTGGAACTGGTTTGCAAAATAGCTCATAAAAGATCATAGCTGATATGAAAAAATCCTGTTAATTTTCTTTCTAAGTACTTCAACATTTTCCCCCACTTATTAAGTGATTTTGTGCAAGTAGAGCTGCTTAGTAAGACCTGTCTTTGTAGTCATTTCGTGTGTGTGTTTGCAAGGAGGTATTTTTAGATAGTTTAGCTGAACAGCAATCTGACGTCTTTAGAGGAGACATCAGTTCATTATGTGGATACAAATTCTATGCTTTCAGCTTTTATACACCAAGTCTTAATTTAAATCTGTTCTTCTTGCCTGTTCTAACGGGAGAGACTATATCATGGTATGTATTCTGTTTCTTCCTAAAGCTAGCTTTTCTAGTTAACCTTTGCTGAGAGAAGTGATCAAGGTAGAAATGTCTATATTTGCTCCCAACTTAATATGGATTATAGAAGCTTGGAATTTTGGGTCACATTTAAGTATGCCATTATACATTATGCTATACAGTATTTTGCAGTGTGAATCAGGGAATTTAAAATAGTCATTATGGGGCTCATAAGTGCTGTTTTCTTTGAAGAAGAAAAATGTAAAGGCCAGGATGTGGGAGTCCTGTACTTCTTAACTGTACATATTGCTTTATCGGCCCCCCCCCCCCAAAAAAAAAAAGGCTTTTGCTTTAGATAACTTAATGCCAAACATGTAAAAGGAATGTGGTTGTTTGGTTTCTTGTTGCTGTAACCACAGCGTTTATGATGATATCTTCTTTTATCTGGTTCTTCTCATCTCTCTGAAATACTGGGAGAAGAAACTCTGTGGCTTAATCAAATTAATGTTAGTTATTTGTGATACTTGTTCTCAAAAATGGTGCCTTTGGTTATTAATAAACATAGAACTGTTTTTTTTAATAATTTTACTATACCTAATTTGGAGAAACTATTAATTTTCAAATATATGCTCTTTATTCATGTCCCCAAATTTAAAAGTTATATCTACTACATGTCCAGATGTCAAAGCTTAAGTGGAAACTTGTTGTTCAGATGTGTTGTCTACATAGTGTGAAGCATCCAGGATTTAAAGAATGTCTTTTAATTCAGTTATTTGATAATATGTGACTCTACTATAGTGTTACTGGTATTTAATTATGTAGTGCAGTGCCTCATATTTTACCTTATATTGCAAATATGAAGCATTATTATGGAAACATGAGTTATTTAACACAAAAGAAAGGCTTATCTTGGAGAGTCGGGTTAATAATGGACATCTATCTGAAGGTGTGGAGATGTTTCATTCTGTAGCCAAAAAAATAAGTGTTGTGTATGATATCTAGATAGATCTTTGTTTGAGAGGATCAAACAAGACATTTTTATAGTATGAAAAACACAAAGAGGAAATCCTAAAGCCATGACATTTTAAAAAAGCTCTTTCTTGTTCTTAAAAATTAGTGGTGTTATGTAACCATTTAAGAATTTAGCTGAAGCCTGATATTAAGTGACTCAGATTCCTAGCTTCTTAATGATGCTTCTTTACTGTGAAATTGAAGCAGTTGCCAGAGTCTTAAGCCATGAGTCCATTCTCCATCCCCCTCCCCAAATTTGCATGCAAATAAAAAAAATCCTGAGAATCTGTGCCAAAATTTTCATATGCTAAGTGTAACATATTTGATTTTATGCTGTTTCACAATGAAATCATCTGTATTTCAATTTAAGAAAAGTGACCAACTTCATTCAGACTGAAGTTTCTTTACCGAAAAGTAGCGCTGAAACTCCAAAATCTAGCTTCATTTAGCTTCTTCTCTTATTTCCTATTGCACCTCCACCACACAACAATTGTTCTTTTAGAGTTGTTTCCCCTAAGTCAACCAACTGAGAAAGGCACTGCCTTTTCACACAGCAGCACAATAACATACCAGCTCTATTAGGCAAACGTGTTCTGGAGGCCAGGCACTTCCTTGTCTGAGTGCTGACTTGGACTGATACGCTTACCTAAGCTCCTTCTCATGCACATTACTCCCAAAGATACCTTCAGGAATTATGAAATTGAACATTTCAAGAATTTTACCTGGTAATCCCTGCTACCTGGGGAGGAAATATTAAGGGTGTCACTGAAACACAGTCATTTGCATGGAAGTAAGTGAAAGTGTCCTCCTGGTGGAGAATATGAAGGTGTTCATTTCAGTAGACACTCCATTCTCCTCTTTGTGAAACAAATATAATTAAATATTTGGAGATCTTTTTTTTAATTCACTTCAAAATATCTTACAGGTTCGAACCTTTATTAACTGGAATATGTATGCTATGTAAAGTTCATGGCAGCTGTGTAATTTATCACCTTTCCCCTCTTTTCACCATGTTAAGTCAGTCATTTGCCTTATAATTAAAGGTAACTTTTCCTTAATTAACTCCTTTTTTCATTCACTAGAGATTATTTTTCACCTGCATTACTTTTTATTTTTTTAAATATATATATTTTTTTACTTGTGGTTTTACTTACTTATTTTTATGTGATGCTGAGGATCTAACCCAGTGCCTCACCCATGCTAGGTGAGCACTCTACCACTGAGCCACAATCCCAGCCCCATGACTTTCAATTTTTATATTCAGCTTTCCATAAATAGTAGAAAACATTAGGCTAGAATTAGTTGTGTCACATAAGAATGTGGGCATATATCTAGTTTATGTGAAGACATCTAGTTTATTAGCACTAGAGAATCACTGATACCAGATAGTACATGACCTTCAGATGAAGAAAAATTATAAAAAGAATCAAAACGTGTCTAATTTGCTTGGTATATTTTGTTACAGATGTCTTGATTACTATCTAGGTTTTCTTGATTCTAATTTTTGACTGAGTTCTATGAATTGAAATCTAAAAGGAAGGATTTCTTTCTGAGGAGGCTTTTTAATCTGAATGATAAAATTGAAAGCATTAATGGACAGAATTTATTTACAAAGGCACAGAAATTCAGATCACAAATGTCTAGCTAAGTTCATTTTTCACCTCAGTTTTATTCAAGTATCTATATTTGGAAGAGACACTAGGTATTTCTCAAGTTCTGTAAAAGATTCTATGAGCAAAAGTCTAGATGTGTAAGTAAACTTTATTTTAAAATTTAAATGAATTCCCACTTTATGTTCCTGTGGGGCTATTTGTTAGCATGTAAAAGTAGTTCTTTTAAATAGTGGCTGAACTCAAAAGGAAAAGCAACCTGAGACCTTTTATCTCTTGTTATCCTATCTGTTTATTGATTTCAAGAATTACTATTCTAGCTGGATATGGTGGCACATGCTGCCCGTTGCCCTAGCCACCAGGGAGACAGAAGTGGGAGGTTCACTCAAGTCCATGAGTTCCAAATCAATCTGGGCAACATGCCAAGACCCTGTCTAAAAGAATCACTATTGTGTTGTAATATGAATCAAAATATCCTTTTCTTCATCACTAGAGTTATTTTGAACATCATTTATTGTTATATTTGTATGCGTTAACGTTAAAATGTAGACACTTAATAAGCGTGTGAAAAGATTACAAAGTTTGGCCCCACACACTAAATATCCATTGGGTGATTATAATGAAATTCAAGACTGTATGTTCAATTGTGTGCCAGCGATTTTGATGTAGGTGTGGTCATCTCAGATTTGACATGGTCAAATATAACCTTTGAGTGTTCCTCTAGCCACTATCCAGCAGTCAAACTAACCAGTCAGGCAAGCAGTCAGCAAATTCTCATGGTTCCCCATTTTTGCAATCTCCCATTACTGGCATCAGCACCTATTTAGATATTGAAACCCCAAACTACAAATCATCTTTGACTCCTCAGGTTGCCCAAATCTCTGTGTTCTTCTGTGTCTTGCTTTTTCTACTCTCTACCCACAGATCATGAACTGATGTTGTTTTCATCTCATTGCTACTTCTCTGGTGTAAGCTCCATTGTCTCACTTGGATCATTCCAGCTGATTTCTAATGTTCTCCCTTCTCTTGCCATTTTCAAACAGACTTTTCATAAAATATAAATCCAACTGTGCCATTTCTGTGCTTTTAAAACTATTCAGTGACTCTCGGTTGCACTTGGAATAGAATCTATACTCCTTGTTAAATTATTCATAAACTAGCCCTGGCTTGCTCTTCTTACCTCATCTTTGCTACTATTCTTCTCACTCACTCTGCCATCTCCTCCTTGACCCTCCTTTTATTTACTGAAAAGACCAAGCATTGGAGCCTTTCCACTAGTTGTTTCTTTTGCATGGAATTCAGTCTGTGATCTGTACCTGCCTGGCTCCTTGACTCTCTCAGATCTCAGCTGGAGGATTTCCTGGCAGGCCAATTCAAAGTTGCCATTGGGCATTTCTGTTGCAGCCTATTTCAGTTCTCTGCAAGAAGCTCTTATTGTGCTTTAGTTTGCTGCTGTTGATATTTTTTGCTGCTTTTGTTTTAGACCTGTCTATTGGAATGTAAGCTTCACCAGAGTAGGCACCTAATCTATTAGGAAAATTATCACTTATCATCACTGTATCTTGAGAGTATAGGATGTGTTTAACATGTTTTAAAAAAAATCTCTTAATAAATACTTATGGGAAGTGTGAGAGATGGATTAATGAAAAAGAACAAAAATGTAGTTATAGACAAACATGTTGATAAGTTTAGTATTAATAGATCATTGTTTTACCTGAAGAGGATTTTTTTTTCCCTTGTGTAGCTAAATTTAAATGAAACTTAATGGCATTTAAAGGCCAAAGGTTATAAGTAGCCAGCAAACGTTGACCACTGAATATTCCATTAGCATCCTGGTTATGATGCAGTTAACTTTCGTAAGTTTTTTATAAGTCACATGATCCTGTAACATTTAACATTTACATCAAAATGGAAATATTTTTTACCTAACCAGCAAAATTTTCTTGCATAAGCTCCTTAGGAATTGTAGATGATATGAAGTTTTAGAAAAATACAAACATTTTACTTAGAATGTTAATATGGGTTATATTGAAGATTGAACTGTCTTTGAAGATCTTCAGTGTAATCTAATGCCAAAAACCAGGTAAATTTACTTGCTTGTCTGCTGAAGTGATGGGACCTTGACCTTACAATCTTATGAAAGTTTATAGGCTTCTCTAAGAGCACTCACTATTTTAATGTGCATATATCACAGAATTGAGGTTGAAAACTATTAATTGTTTTTACACATCACAATTAATCATTAAGGATGAATTCCAAGTTACTTCTTCTTTAAAGTATTTTCTTTTAAAAGAAGTCTTAAAATTCATGATACAGGGCCGGAATGTGACTCAGTGGTAGAGTTCTTGTCTAGCATGCATGAGGCCCTGGGTTTGACCCCCAGCACTGCAAAAACAACAATTCACGTTGCAGAAAATATGAAGACTGTTAGGTTAATTTTTTTCTGTCATATAAAAGTAACACCTGAATTTTAGCTTTAGTAGTACCACAACTAGTTCACCTTTTGTTAATTTTCTGCAATTGTGAAATGAGGAGGTTGTGCTAAATTCTGATAGATGCATCTGCTATTATATAAAGACTTACATTTACCTAATACTTTATATTACTAGAACTCTTCCACATCTGTTCTCCGTTTGTTCACACAACTATCCACTTAGGTAGGTAGGTTAGATCTTATATCTCCTGCTGGTAATTTGAACTACATAATGCAAATTTGAACCAGTGAATTTACGGTGAATAAATTGAACTGCAAAGAATTGAAATGTTTTTCTTAAGGAACACAGCCAACCTTCTTGATATTAGGCACCTGGTAAATAAGTAAGTTAAAAATTACTGTTCTGCAATAACTTGAAAGTTTTTACAATCTGACGTCTTATTCCAGTGGAAACTTGGTTATCCATCCACATAACTGATGAGTAAAGTACTGTAGCAATCTTTGACACATAACTGATTACCTTATGGTGCTTTAAATAGATTTTTAACTTTTTTGAAAAAGCTAAATAGCTGTATCCCGAGGCCCCTAAAGTGTCCTTACTTTTGAAAGACTGTTTGTTTACTATAGTCCAGGCAGCACATTCATTCCATTCTAACTTGTTTTCCAACTTTTCCTCTGGCCCCTTATGACAGAACAATGTTATAAAACCTAGCTGGGTCTTGGTAAGTGCTTGCTTGAAAAATCCAGTGGCTTCTCATGGCTCTTAGAAAGTATGCCTTAGTAGGCTTAGTCCCAGCTGCCCTGACCTTGGGCTGCTCAGCACTTCTCACTCTGTCCTGCAGTGTAGGAACTCTGTGCAGGCCCACAAAGAGCAGAGTAGATACTCACCTCTTACCCATCCTCCCTCTCTGCCTTCCAGTTACCTGGAAAAGTTCTTGAACTTTCCTTGTTCTCACTATTTTTATGTAAAGCTTTCTTTGCAGATCTGTTTAGCTGGATTCTTTGTATTTATTCACTTCTTACCTTCTAAGCTGTAAGAACAGTTTTCCCAGATTGTGCATTTTAAAATAAAAGCCTCCCTATTCCTAACCACCACTGCCCATTACATACCCTCCTTCAGTCATGTATTTATAGTACTTATTGATATCTGAAATTATTGTGTTTGTTGTTAAATTTTTCTCTTTCAACCCTCAAACAGGGGAAGCAGGGCTTTTGCCAGTCCTAGTTGACATTGCTAGTTCCTATAACAATGGCTGGCTTGTGGCTGGATGTAAGTAAATACTTGTTGAGTAAACAAATGGATGAATAAATATTACAGTTCTGAGTAGAGTTCATACCCTCTCTATCTCCTCTGTTGCTATTTGTAAAGTTAGGAAGTTAAAACTTTGTGAGTTCAGAAGTTTTATTCTTAACTTCTTTGTCCTGGCTTCCAGGAAATCTAAACTAAATTTATTGCTTAACTACAGTCAGTTAGTTTATTTCTTAAATGGAATGAAGAGAAGTTATTTTTCTTCTTCCGTGCGTGGTTATTTAATTTCATTCTGTAATGCTACCTATAATTGCTGGTGGAAGGGGCAATGATAGAGTTGGTGTGGGAGAAAATACCGGGACCAGGCAGTCCTTGTTCAGTTTCTCTCAGACTCAGTATCCTAACTCAAGTTAAACCAGGGCAAGGAGTTCAATAAGTTGTTTATTAAGCACTTTCTATATTTTAGGCATAAGTGTTTGAAGATAGGACAGAGTGATGAAAAGGTATACTCATTTATAGAAGGTATTGTACTATTAAATCGGCAACTGCTTTAAAGGGTGTCTGAGGCAGGAGCATCACAGGAGCATCTTAAGGAATTTCGAAGTCTTCCAGGAGGGGTCAGAGGAGAATTAGTCAGGGATGAGAGTGTTCTTCCAGGGGGAGGGAACAACACACACATAGGAAAGAGATATAGAGTATGGCACTTGAAATAACTAGAAATCACTTGAGGGAAGAGTTGAACATGAAAAGATTTGTTGGGGGAGACGGGGTACAGTGGTTAGGACTGTTAACTTTTTCCTGATTTTGGTCAGTGAATTTTCCTATTATGTTTTAAAAGTTTACCGACATTACAAGGAAAATTAGAGATTGTTGAAAGAAGCAAGATAGAACACGGTAGTGCAACAACATTTGAGTGCATTGGGATAGTGTTTGTAAATACTCTATCAGAGTACTCTCACACACGGTAGAAGTGTGGTTAATTTTATAAGTTTTAATAGAGTAATGGAATGTTAAAAATGGGTATTAGTTTAGGAAGAATCTACTTTCTAGGGGAGTTGCTCAATTGATCATGTAAATAAATCTTTCTGGATGACTGAGAAGGTCATGAAAAATGCTGGATCATTTTGACAGAAGTGAGAGTGTTAGAAAGGAGCCTCCTTATGAGGTACTGTGTGCTTGACCTCTTAGTAATTCAGACTGTTCATTTGACTTGTCTAAGGTTTACCAGTCTAGAGGGAAAGCCAAGGAAAGATGAAGGAGAAGGAAAAATCTGTGATACTTTTTTCATCTTATGAGTATATATTCCTGCTGGCCTTGGGCAATGAGTAATGCACCATAAATGTTCAGTCAGTTCTTTTATAGTGTCCTGCAGACAGAGCCAAAGCTGCAAAATTATCTGTTGTGCCAGGGTTGACATAGTCCTTGAAAACAAATGTGAAACTAAATGACTTCTCATTAAAGTTCTTGGAAAGAAATGCTAAAATGAATATCTTTATTGTGGAAGTAAAACGAAAGGCTGATACATTAGACATGTAAAATTAATACCTAGCGTTTTTATCAGCAACTTAAGAGGGGTACATAGACTGATTTTTTAATTTAAAGGTTATTTTCTAGCTAAATTGTAGTACTCATTACTGAAGTAGTAGCACCTATGGTGGTGTTTGAATGAAGTCTACAAATGGATTAGAGGCCGGATCTGAGACGTCATTTAAAATTAAGATAGTTTTGTGTGTAACTTTACAACATACACTTTTTTTTTTTTTTTTGCCAGTACATCAGTGGTAACTTTTAATTGATATAGCTTCACAGTGATGCTGCCATTCATTAGGATAAGCTATGGTGTTGTTAATATTGGATGTTGACATGTTGTAATACACATGTTTTTTATTTAAGTTATGTGGAATCATTCTGAAAATTTTCTTATCAAAAAAGTGATATTCACACTAAAATCTTTAGAATAAATAGGAAAGCAAAAAACATTTAATTGTCCATAACTGCATCATGCAAATACAGCCATTGTTAATATTTTCTTTACACCCTTACACAGTCTTTGTTTTGTATGTGTGCATAGTTTATAAATATAAACTTGTTGGATGTTGATGAGGAGCATCTTTTGTATGACCATTATTCTATTCTCTACTTCAATGAAATTAGCTTTTTTAGCTTCCATGAGGTACAAGAATATCTTGATGCATACATTGCGAGTATTCATGAAGATTTAAGGTAAAACCCCAACTCTTTACCATAGATTCCCTTTGTGATTTTACTACAGAATATTTCTGCCTTGCTCCCGTCTGGTCTTCTCAGAGCATGTGTTGACCTCCTAGCTGTTCCTCACATGCTAAGGCTACCCCTGCCCTTGGAGATGACATGGCCTGTTGCTTGCATGCATTTCTGTGAGGTCAGGCTTGCCTTCCACTCAGATCTTTTACTCAGATGTTACCTTAGCAGTGAGACCTTCTACCCTCTATACCCCGTATCCTGTTTTACTAATTTTTGAGTTATTACTGTTATATGACATTCTTATGTATTTATTTAGTGGCCTTCCCCCAATTTCCTGCCTTGTCCATCCCTCCCCCAAGCTAGCATACAAGTCTTGGATCATGAAGATCAAGTGCATCCATGCTTCTTTTAGTGATATTTTTTCCTTAATCTTCTATTGTTTTAAAAAGATTGTAGCTTAAATTTCAATAGAAGGATGTACTTTCAACCATCTTATTCATAGATTTTATGTGTTATCAAACTCTTTTGACCAACTAAGTAGGTGGCCTTTAGACTTAATTTGCTCTTTTAACTATTAAGTTATATGATAGAAGTACATGAGATCTATTATGCATACAGTATGTTTGTGTATATTTTTTCATGAAGATAGTTTGATTAGAACTGTTGCTTTGGGAAATAAGTGAGGTATGAGAAACAGACACAGTTTTATTGGTATCATGTCTTAGAGAGGCTGTACATCCCTGGCTATCTAGTCACTGTCTGTTACATCCGTTTCTTTTAACCTTTGCTGTGGGTAGTATTTTTCACCACTGGACAGTTTTCTTGTTATTATCTCTTAATTGTTTTTCTCCATCTACTAGGTGTTAGACCTATGAGAGCATAAGCTCTGTTTTATGTATGTATGTATGTATGTATATGTGGTGCTGAGGATCGAACCCAGTACCTCTCACGTGAGAGGCAGGTGCTGTATCATTGAGCCACAGTTCCAGCCCCAGCATGGGTTTTATTTTATGGCTTGGTTAGCCAACCTGGAGTAGTATCCAGCAAATTGTCTCTAAGTAAATGTTTCTAACTAGATAATTAACTGAATAAGTAGATGGACTCTGGTATTCATTTTACTGCAGCCACCCACAGTCTAGGATGTGAAATGGTAGATCAGTACAGAGCCCTACCTACTTTTCCATGAGGAAATGAAGGGGTTTAATATTTCACTGTGGAGGATTTTCCACAACTATGGGGAAAATGGTCATAGTTTTTGTAAAAGATATTGCTGTTTTACCAAAACTAACAGAATGGTTCAAACACAATAGAATTTTATTCTCTTTTGCATAAAATCCAATGGGTTTGATAGGCAGTTCCTCTCTAAAAAGTAATTCAGAGTTACAGGCCTCTTCCATTTTGTGTCTGTCTTCTGTTTAACCTTCAGTGCAAAGCTCATGTTGTCTTCAATAGCAACTCTGTTTAATGGAAGGAAAAAGATCATTCAGGGTCTCATGTGTAAATTGTCATAAGCAAGGTATGGAAGTGGCATGATCACTTCCAATTGCTCCTAGTCCAAAGCTCAATATGTTAGCACATATGTAACTGTAAGGGACGTTGTGCTCTGGTCTGTATGTAGTCTGAAGCACATTTACATTTGGGTAAAAGATAGCACTTAACTCTTAAATAGCTAAAAATTATCATGATTAATGTTTTAAATTCTGAGTGAGTATTTCTCCCCATATCAACTATAGTTAGTAGCTTCTCTGTATCCATCTTGGGTGGCCATCTTGGGTCAAAATATTTTGGAGGAAAAAGATTGTATGTATATAGAACATATACAGACATTTTTGATTACTGTTTCAGAAACAATACAGTATAACAACTATTTAGGTAGCATTTACATTATGTTAGGTATCATAATATTGAGATATGATCTAAAGTATATGGGAGGATGTGCATAGCTTATAAGCAAATACTGTGTCTTTTATATAAGGAACTCAAGTATCCTCAGATACAGATGGATGACTGTATTTATTTTTGTTCAAAATGAAGGCAGCTTAAAATCTTCCATGGGTGGATCCCATAAGAAGCTTATTTTTTGACTTTGAACACTCATTTCCCCAACTCTATACTCTATTGAGCATTTTTTCAGCAGGGATAACTAAGCACAGTCCCTGTGGAGCTCATCAAAGTTGTTGTCTAATTGGTTGTAGAAGCTGTCTGCTGATATTACCAGCAACTCCTCCCTCTTTAGGGATTGCTGCTGCCATAGTAGCAGTCCTGTGTGGTTCTGGAAAACAAGAAATTGAGAACTCAAGTTTTAGTAACTTTAGAATATTAGTATTACTCTTACCAGTATTACTATATGGATTGGATGGTATAGTTGCCATGATACACTTGTGGTTCAATTACTATTTTTCTTTTTAAAGATGGATTTTAGAGCCTCTTACCTGGGGCTTTGGGCAAGTTTGAGTTTCACTTCTTCAACAATGAAATGCAGCATCTGGGCTCTATCTAAGTATTAGTACAGACAGACAATGTGTAAAATTTTAGTAGGTTTCCCACTACATAGTGTTTGCCCCCAGAATAATGGCAGTTATTATTACAAGCATTAAAAGAAAGTGTGCAGAGGAGATTGGGATTTTGAGTAGATCAAATGCTAACCAGAAGATGATTTTTAAAATCACCCGGCTCTGCCAATTGTAACTTTTTTTTTTTCCTTTTAAATCAAAAGTTCTCACACTGAGTGATCTAGAGATTGTTTTGGAATCTCTCAGAGGAATGCTTGCTTTTCCAATGAGTGATTGTAGATGGTTGACAATCAATTGAAAAGGGAAAAGGATCACATGCTCTGTGTGTATGTATGCATGCGTATGGTTGTGCATGACAACATCTTTCTACCAGTTTGCTAATTTCAGTTGTTTATTTTCCTCATCAAGGATCCAAGGTATTCTCTTTGTGTTCAAATTACTCCCAATTCACAAATATGTGAGTTCACTTTCAGAAAGCTTATAATTTGCCCAACTGTGGCCAATGAAGTTTAAAATTCTAATCCAGAAAAAAACTTGACGGTGTTACTGGATTGGTAGACCGGGTACTACACACTACCACTGAGTGTCCCTTACCCCAGATGCTTGGGACCAGAAGTGATTTGGATTTCAGGTTGTTTTTTTTTTAATACTTTAGAATGTTTGCATATACATGATGAGATAACTTGGTGTAGGACCCAGTCTAAATACTGAAACTCACTTATGTTTCATATAAACCTATATACACAGTCCGAAGGTAATTTTATGCAATATTTTTTGTACACCTGTACTTGGACTTTGACCTATCTTGTAAGATTGGCTGTGGAGTTTTCTACTTCTGGCATCATGGGTTCCAAAAGTTTCAGATTTTTAAATACTGAAGATTTTGTATTTTTAAATTAAGAATGCTCAATCTATTCTGCATTTCAGTAGCTAACTCCAACATAAAGGCTTATGTTTGGACAAAAACCTGTGTGGAATTTCATGAATATGTGCCATATCAAAACCTCTCTGTTATAGTTCCTTCTGAAACATTATCATGATGTAGGAAAGTAACAAGGAACTGTGGAAATGAAATAGTCACCTGCCCACTCCGAGGTAGTGTTTCAGTCTCCTCTAGAACAAATTAGTATGGCAGGAATAAAGCTTTGTGGTTATTCTATGACTCGTTTTTAACACATGTCAGGGCAAATAATGACTAATTTAAAGGAATTTGCAGTCAAACATAAGACTACACACCTAAATTTTGCAAAAACTACTAACATTTTTATCACTTTGGACAAATTCTGAGCAATGAAAATTTTTCTATAAAATAGTATTTGGCTTATATGCATATCATGAAAGGAGGTAATTTACTTTGCAAAATTTATCATTTTTTATCAGTGAGCTCCTCTCCACATAAATCTAATTTATTTGAAATTTAATATATAGGTTTTGGGGAATTTAGGTGTGATAGTGTCAAAATAAGTTCTTGAGGATCTTGGTTGGAAAAATAATACAAGGAATGAAAAAGGAGAGAGGCATCTGTAAGGTAGAGTCTGTAGATCATAGAAGTTATCTCTTTACACTATATTCATTTCACAGAAGATGTGCACAAAAGTTGATTTACCTCATCCAAGGTCACTTGACTTAGGAGGCAGTAAGTTCACGTATGTCTAACTTGAGCCTTATGTCTTTTGAGCCTGGTAGAAAGCTAAAAGAATGTTCAGTTCCTAAAAATTATTATTTTTTTGGCAGATTTCTCTAGTAGATGGAAAGCAAACATTTTTATAGAATTATTCCTTTAAAGTATGATTATGTTGACACTTAAAAATGTCTAAAGTAATATAATGAAAAAATGATTTATATCTGTCAGTTTAGTATCTCATGACATATTTAGAAAACTTTTTCTTCCTCTCATATATTTATGAACACAGAAAATTTATTTTGTACAAAATATTTCTCTTCTTTTGTACAATACTGACCAATGAATCATTCAAGGACAGGTGTTGTATAGGGCATATGTTAAGGATTATAAGAGATGTAGATTGCTTCCTGTGAATAATACTTAGGAATCCAAGTGTGTACTTTTTCAGGTATTCTTCAAGAAATATTATCTAAAGAAATAAAAGTCAATCATATTATTAACTGTTTTTAAAATTATCTACTACATTCCTAATCAAGTTGTATGTGGAAACAAGTTAAAGGGTGTCAGAATTAGTAGTATCTGAAAAGATTGTTAGTAAAAAGGGGAGAAAAAAAAGAGAAAACTCTGTATATGCACACATGCACATGAGCACATGCATTGAAGGCAGGTTAGAGAGAGAACATGAATTGCTTTTTGAAACTCTGAGTACCAGAGCAGGCAAAGGATTCTGTCTGTAGCTGGATGACTTTTGCCACTAAAGCCCTTTCTGAAAATGGCTCAGTCACCCACTACTATCTCCTCTTGGATTCCAGCCACAGGAGCTATAAGCTGAAAAGCAGTGCCTTGCACTCTAGCCCATGATAATTGATAGTTGACATACTTCTTAATGATTTCTGTGCACCATGCACTTCTCTAAGCCCCTTACAACCTTTCACTCACCTATCCTCACAACACAAGCTTTCAAAACCCGATGGATGAGTGGTAAATGAAAATAGTGTCTCATGTTTTCACTAAAATCTCAGAAAAAAATATGTCCAATAATTTACTGACTCCACACAGCTTAAAAAGATAAATATAAATAGTGTACACAAATGATGATATGGTAAAAGCAACATTTATTTGGATTGATTCTTAGCGATGTATCATAATATTTAGTTTTGATATTTAATTCACACTAGGTATTATTACTCAGAAGAAGGCACTTGTGGAGATTATAGATTTCAACCATCATTCAAGTCTCGTGTATTCTGTTGTAACTCAATTACTTGAAATAAAAAGATTCTGAGGTTAGTTTGGGAAATTATCAGTTATATATCAGTGTCAGTAGATGATGGCAGTACTTTCTGGTTTTGTCTTATTCTTTTTGAACTATTGAATTTTTCGGTGATCCTAATATGATAGCCTGCATTGTGGAATATGAAGCTCTCTTTTACGTAGAACACCTGTTGGTAGTAGAATCCCACGAACTTCTGTGCTTTCCTAGTTGGATTTGGGGTCTGTGCCATAGATACTGGGCCAGATGAGTAACTTAGGGATTCTTGGGGGATAAAAGCATTTGGAAGGAGGGCAGCTACCATTGTCTGTACATCTCTAATTTTAGGAATTTTACCAGTTTACCAAGATATTTACTGCATTTCTGTTCAAAGTAGCGTCCGTTAGCTAGTAATTTTATAAATGCCAACCACTAAATTAATATCATTGATTATCAAGAGTCTATTCATTTATGAGAATTAAACCATATGTAGAGCTTTATTTTTTAAAGCTAATTTTTATAGCATCCCTGTTTGTCTCCTCAAATAAAATATTATACAAGCTATTATACAAATATATTATGCAACTATGATTAATTTTAGGCTTATGCTTGTCAGTGGCGTTTAAGCCTATGTGGGCATAAGCATTAATCAAAATTAATATAATCTTTAATTAAATACATAATCTGATTTAAGAATTTGACTTAAAATATTACTTTTTTAAAATATATATATTTAACAGTGTTTGTGGTTAAACTATGAGTCAATCATTTGCCTAACAGTAGGTTACTAAAGTTGTGATTCACAAGTAATATTTTTAGGACTATAGTTTGCTTGATCCAGGAAAAATTCATATAATCAAATATTAAAACCTTTAAATAACAATGAAAAATACAAATGAGAGATTGATTTGCATTGTGTTAATGACTACTGGGAAATATATTGGTGTTAAGATCAAAATGTGTTAATTTTTATTATTTAGTTATTGTTTTATTTTCATTGAACAATTACTGTATATAGCCCCAGGTTTATAAAATATTCTTACTTAAGAGTTTCTGTTACAAATAGTGGTTAGAGTCACAAGATAATACCCAGTCCTATTTTTCTGAAATTTAACTAAATAAGTTAGATTAAATCAGTATTGGGTCAAGCCTAGAACAAAGTTTGGAATAAATGAATCTTCTCCTCTTGCGGCTTTTTATTTTTCTTTTTAATCCCTTATGCAGACCTGGAGTTACTGTCCTGCTAGGGGTTCTCTGTTACCTGATGTCCTTTGGTTTGGATGTAGAGCTTGACCTGTTTAATCTCCCTGTCCAACTTCCATAGGACTTGTTTGCCTCTTAAAACCTGCAGTTTTTGTAGGCCTTGACTTCCAGCTTCTTTTCCATCTGAGTGTTACAGCAGGACCAAAACAGTGCACTTTAGGCCTTCCCCTGATGGTAATGCCTGTTACAGCTTCTCCTTTTCTATAACCTTGACTGATGTAAACTTTAATAATAGTATTGTTATCCTGATTTACGGGTTTCTTGGGCATGGCCTCTTTCTTAGTTTCTGATATAAAGAAGTATTTTATTATGGACCAGGCGTTGGCTCACTTGCCTGCCTTGGGTGAGGCCCTGAGTTTGATCCCTAGCACAACCAAGAAGAAAAGACAATTAAATTAATGCTAAGTTATGAGTACATTTAGTCTAAATTTAATATATCATTATTTCATGCTATCCTATGAAGAACATAGGTGGTGGAAGGGAAAAAAGCAAAATGTTTTTAAAAAGTAGGTTTCTTTTCCTGTTGTTTGTTAACATCTATCACAATGACTTTTGCAGTTGTATTAAGTCACATTTCGAATTGGAAACTTGTTATTCATCTTCCTATTCCCTGCCCCTAGCCAACTGTCCAGAAATAACAGATTTTCAGTATTTATTAAATACAATTGAGTTTTTAAAAACAAAAATATTTGTTTATCTTCTGACGGTGGTCTTTCTCATTCTGAAATTCTGATGTTTGTGGTGAAAAACAGACAAGTGAGTCCCTGTGGCATGTGAAGGCTGGGCCTGAGTTGTAGGGTTCTTACAGCTCCTAATGCTCACCTTATAGGGAGTCCTTAGGGAAGATGACCAGGTGATGGATGCTGAAGAGAAGAGGTTTTTGAGACTTGAGTAAATAATCATTTATTGAGTAAAAATTCATTAGATGTATCTTTAGTTGACATATTAAGTTAGTTTTTAAAGAATATCACAATGCGTGGGACGTGTCAACCTGAGTCACATCTGTAGTAGTCACTAGTAATCAGAGTGCTGCTTGTAATTACGTGTATCAGTGGTGTCTTTCAAACTTCCCGAGCCAAAGTAATGTTTCCTCTGTTGCCTTCTGCAGTAAGTGACTGAACCAAATGGAAGTGCAGCTAGGATGATGAAGGATACATATCTCAGGCTGTGGACATATTATTTTAGTGTCTGATAACCATCATTTAGCTCCATAATTAATCCTAACCATTAACACATGTCTGCAAACTTCTGTCTTCAAATTGTTCCTGAAGAAATCCTGTAAATATTTTCACTATTCTATATTGTGACTAAATCATGTAAATTCTGAATATAGAGGTATTTGGAATGTTATTTTCCTAAATTTGGTATGATATTCTACATCTTCAACAATCAGTTTAAAAAGAAAACACACTTTTGGTGAGATGATTCCTGTTTATAAGACATATTTGACGTATTTAAGATGGGGGTGGTGTAATCTATTCATAGAGCTAGTTCTGAATGATTGTAGGATATAAATTTGCTTGTTTGAAACAATGATCATTGTCATAAACCCTAATCATCTCCTATGTGAGCCTCATTCTAAACCATGGAATAATGTCATATTTTTGGAAAGGGAGAGAGGGTTCAGGTCAAAGGAGAGGCAGGAATGTTATTAAGGTAAACCCTTATTTAGGTTTTAATAATTAGTCTTTATATTAATTATTATTTTCTAGCTAAGTAGATTCAGTATGCAGGCAGGAAAGTGGATGTTGCCTGTGTTTAGAGATGCCCTTAGCATATATTTTAAAATATTACATGTATTATTAGCCAGTAGTGTAAATGTAATATGACTGATAAATGTAGCTTCCTTTAAATTGAAGGGAGATCAGTAGTGTAGAGGAAAGAGACCAGGGGGGAGAGAGAAGGGAAGGAAAATGGGAAATGCTGGGGAATTATATTGGCTACATAGTATTGTTATATTGTGTACATGTACAGATATGTAACAGCAAATCCCACCGTTATGTACAACCATACTACATCAATAAAAAAATGTGGAAAATCAAAGACAACAGTAAAAATAATTGATAGTCTTGTACAATGGTACATATCTGTAATCCCAGTGACATGAAGTGTGAAGCAGGAGGATTGAAAGTTCAAGGCTGGCCTCAGTAACTTATAGAAACACTGTCTCAAAATAAATAAAAGCACTGGGTCTGTAGGACACTGGTAAAATCCCCCTGGGATCAATCCCTAGTACTCTCCCCAAACAAAATAAAACACAAAATGCAGCAGTAATAACTGATAAGAGTGTAAGATTCTTGAGGGTAATGTTTTCTTCCAGTCTTACTGAGTAGCACATAGTACTAGAAAAGGGTTCCTGTAAAGATCTGTTGAATGAACGAATGTGTGAATGTTTTCTTTTAAAATTCGTTTTCTCTGATTTATGTGGTGTGGACCAAGCACCTACAGAATGCTTAGTGAATCTGTTTCTATATTTGTTTAAACATGCACAAGTAGAAAGTTTTATTTATGTTTATGTGTATAGATAGAATTGAGAAATTATGGATGATATTTACCCAAGTTCTTTGGTCTTTTCTCTGTTGTCCTCCCTGGAGCCCAGTATATAGTGTATAACAGTACATTTTATTGATTTTAAGATGCTTGTTTTGTTTTGTTTTTCTGTTTGTTTTTAACTTTTAACTCATTTGGGCATAAGAGAACCTCAAATCTGTTTTCTTATCTAAGCTGTTTCTTGCCACAAAATTGCATTAGTGATTGCTAATAAATAGTAGTAGACTAATTTGCTCATTGATTTGTAGCTTGAAAATTGTACTTTACTAAATTAAATGTTTACCAAGTTGATCTTAATCACAAAACCACCTATTCAAGTAAGCATTGAGTTTAATATTATTTAAGCTTCTCTGTATGCCCACAACTTTAAAAATTTATGATTTTTGGCTAAAAAAAAAAGAACAGTGTTTAGTAATTTGCAAACTTGAAAAATGAAAGATCTTCCCTAATAACATTTTTTGGCTCAATAATCTGGAACAGAATAAAGTATTATAATTTTAAATGTCTTCTTAGAACTCTTGATTCAAATTGTAATCCTAGTTTTTCCTGCTCCTTCCATAGCTTCCTGCAGATTTCACAAAACTACACCTTACTGACAGTCTCCACCCACAGGTGACCCACGTTTCTTCTAGCCATTCAGGATGTAGCATCACAAGTGACTCTGGAAGCAGCAGTCTTTCTGATATTTACCAGGTGAGTGGGCATATTCCTTATCATTTGCTTTATTTTCATCTGGTCTAAGGATTTTTATGATTCTCAGTTGATGTAATTTATAAAGTAAGTGTATATGTGTGTATTATGTGCATGTATGTATATAAAACATTGATGTTTATGTTTCACACAGACATACAGTGTGTTTCAGGAAGCAGAACTACTGTCAAATTGTACTGGCCTGTGTTATTACCAATTATCAGAATTTTAAATGGAGTGGTAGCAAAGGAGTTTTTTTTTTTCTCTTGAAAAATGTTTTATTTGACTGTACATGTAGGTTTATGACTCTTACTTGATTTAGAAACTGCAGAATTGTGCTTTTATAAGTAAGTTTTTTTCTCATTAAAGTCTTATAAAGTATGACAAAAGTAAAGGATTAGTTAAGATCATATCATTGAATTATATTTTTTAAAAATAGCCTACAGATTTTTTTATGTATTCAAAATAAATTCTTTGCTATTGTTGGATAGAAAAAATTTAGAACTATGAGACTTAAAAGATATCTTAAAGGCCAAATAATTTTCATTGGTGAAGAATTGTTCATTGGCAGCCGGGTGTGGTGGTGCATGCTTGTAATCCCAGCGACTCTTGGGAGGCTAAGGCAGGAGGATCACAAGTTCAAAGCTAGCCTCAGCAATTTTGCAAGGCCCTAAACAACGTAGGGAGACCCTATCTCAAAAAAATTAAAAAAATCATTGGCTTATAATATGTAAATTTTGGGAAAATGATCAAAATAATAAAGAAAATAAAGACCATTTGGGGAACTTTTGAATACATACTATTAATATTGGATTTTAGATGGTTTCAAACAATAAGACTATTTTACTAACCTTACCAGGTATAATTCTTGGTTCTATAGGTGTTGTCCTGTGAATTGACCATAAAAAGTAACTTTCTGAATATTATAGTTGTTTGGAATTATTGACATATTCAGGCAGTTCTACTTTTTTTATTACTAAAAGTAAACAATTAGAATACTACGTATGAGACATTTAAGTCCTAAATTCAGTAGATCTTAGAAAATAAATTTTCTTTTAAATATTGGGTGCATGCTTTCTATAATTTCATAGCATTATAGAGAGTTGATTAGCAATTTTATATTTTAAACAGCTCCAAATGCATTTTTTTAAAAAAGTTTTGTTAGCCACAAATGCAACCATTTGTAAATTCTTATGATTAGAATTTCTTTATTATTTTGCAATAAGAAATATAATCTTGAGGCTGGGGATGTGGCTCAAGTGGTAGTGCACTTGCCTTATATGTGTGAGGCACTGGGTTCAGTGCTCAGCACCACATAAAAATAAAAAAGATATTGTGTCCACCTAAAAAACTAAAAACTAAAAAAAGAAAAGAAAGAAGAAGAAAAGAAATATAATCTTTGCCTCTTTAAAGTGACTTTGCAAATTTCTACTTTGATCCATAAAATGTCATTTTGTCATTAACTCATTAGGAGGTAATTCCACTTCAAATCTTAGAGAAGGCATTATATCAGGGCAAATCTACCTCACACATGTTTCTGGAAGGAGATTTTAAAAAATCATTTATTCAAAGTTCCCTTATATAATGAACAATATGAGTATGTTAGCTTACATCAACTGAGACACCATGGTAGAATCCTTGTCCTTAAAACTTTGAGATGGTTATTATATAGTTTAAAGATATATAGTATGAATATAATTGAAGCTATAGCAGTTATCACCATCACTGTTCTCTGCAAATATATGCAAAGTTTAGCAAAATCCCTAGAACATGGATTTATAAGAATATGGTATCTTTTTATATAATTTATTGGGAGCATATTCTGAGGGAAATTCTAGTCTTCCGTGTTGTCACTTTGAGTAGTTTAGATAAATTCATGAAGGAATTCTTGATGATATTTCTGCTTTCCTAGCTATCATCAGAATGTCTGAACAAGAACATAGGTGTGAGTTCACATTGGACATTGATCTGATGATATAGTTGGAGCTTGCAGCCTGAAGTCTGAACTGATTACAGAGGAAGAAGAGGATCCCTGTACTTCAATTTGATTCATTTAGTTGAGTTGAAGGCTATTCCTTTTTTAGTTGATGCTTCCAAAGGAAAAATCCAGCAGGTCATGGTGGCACATGCCTGTAATCCCAGTGGCTTGGGAGGCTGAGGCAGGAGGATCATAAGTTCAAAGCCAGATCTCAGCAACTCAGCAAGGCCTTAAGCAACTAGGAGACCCTGTCTCAGAACATAAAAAGGGCAGGGGATATGGCTCAGTGGTTAAGTGTCCCAGGTTTCATAATCCCTGGTACCAGAAAAGGATGTAAAAGAAAAAAATCCATACATATATCTAAATATGCAGTTATTAACTATGCAACACTTAGCCTTTGATAGTGATTCTCAATAGACAATTTCTGTTATCCTCGAATCAGAAATCCTTAAGGTGAGAAGTTTCATACTTGGTTCCACTTCCAATCTCAAATTTGGATCGTTTACTAATTTACTATCAATCAAGCATCCAATCTGTTCTTGAATAATTCCAAGGATGAAAAACTATCTCCCATGCACAATTCTGGCCTAGGATTCTTTAGGCACATAGAGATTGAAATTGACCACTAGGTACAGGAAAGAAAAGAGTAGAATATTGCCCACAATGAGAGTAGCAGAAATCAAGAATAAAGGGGATAGGAAAGGCATCAAAATACAATAGACACTAGTATGGCAGTATGTATACATGTGGATGTGTAACCAATGTGATCCTGCAATCTGTACACGTGGTAAAAATGGGAGTTCATAACCCACTTGAATCAAATGTATGAAATATGATATGTCAAGAGCATTGTAATGTTTTGAGCAACCAATTAAAAAAAAAAAAAAAGAAGAAAGTGAGATGATCAGGGAGTAGCCTTAGGAGAAGAAATGCCTGTTTTAACAAGGACACATCCTGATGGGTTTGCAGTAGGGAGTTTGGGAATTGAGGGGGTCCTTGTCTTACAATTTCTGTTTTCTCTCAGAAGAGATCATTTGTTGAGAATGAGAAGGTTGCCTAGTTGAATGACAGCTTCAAGAAAGCAGCAGCTCATTGGTCTCATCTCCGTTTTTTTCCTCCACAGCCTAGTAGAGTGCCAGGAAATTGTAGGCATTTAGTAAAGCTGTGTTCGGTGAATATAATTGAAATAATAGACTAGGGGATATAAGCTGGATATGAAAGGAAATTAAGAGAGATGTGAAACTTGGGCATAGACGATAGTAAGTAGTCTTAAAAAGACTGAAGGCCCTGCTTAAGTTGAGAGAGGGTTACCTTAGAGGCTGAAAAAATAGGAGATTGGTGGAAGAAAGCTGAGCACCTCTTGGTGATGTGAGACAGTGCCGTTTCCAGACATGATTAAATAGTTTAATGGTGTGACTATCAGTGAGTGGCTTAGGTGGACTGAAAATATTTGTACAAAAATAGATCCATAGAACAGAGTTAAAGCAAACTGGAACTTATATAATATGATGTAATATATACTGCAGGAAACAATAACAGAGAAAATAGTGGATTATTTAATGTCACATTTTGGGTGGGGGTTATATTTTCCTTTTATGTCATAATTAAGATAAATTCCACATAAACTAGGGAGTTAGCAAATTCTTAATGTTATAATGATCAGAACATTTTAGTAATTAAGTGATCAACTGAGACAAAGATTTAGTCAGAATGTAAATAATTTATGCAACTTAATAAGAAAAATGCTTAATTTATAACATGAAAGTAAACATTCAAAGTACAGAAGTAAATGATTTATAGAAGAGAAAATAGAAATCTTTGTATCTTAAAATATTTAGAAATTTTGTACCTTAAAATATTTTAAATATGTTAGTAATTGACTAGAAGAGGACTTAAGTATGAAATATGACACTATTTTGCCTATGAAGTAAACACAGATTTTCTTACTTAAGTGTTTACTTTTACACAGTTATGATGGGATTGTAGTTTTAGGAAAGCAATCTAGCAGTTTACATTGAGAACTATAAGAAATTGTCTTTTTATGTTGGCCAAATTATATTGTTATATTGTATGCCAGTATGAAAATACATATATAATATATCAATAAAAAGTATGGAATTTCTTTCTTTTTTATACATGAATTTTTGAAAGACAATGTTGAAGTGAAAAAGAATGATGATATTAAATTTGGAAAAATGTGAATTTGATACACAAACTAGGCTTAATAGAAACATGTTTATTCCTAAATATATTTTTGTACTTTCCACATATATATATGTTATGTTCCTACTCACTTTATTGTCACTTAACTTAGCATCAACATTAGCATTCAGTATAACTTCCTAGCCTAAATTTGTATCAGGATCTGGTTTAAGAGCTAGTTGGGTTAAATATATGTTTGGAATTCTGTACAAAATTCATTTAGACCAAGGGTACTTACTAAGCAACCCTTTTCTATATAACAATATGTGTGACATATTTAATAAAGATATTTTTATAAAATAAAAGGTGTAGAATTTTACTTTTGTTTTAGTTAAATTGACAGTTCACTAGAGCTGTGTGGCATTTAAAATTTCCTGTTTGTTCTTGGTATTCTTTTAAAAATGCCAATTAAAATGGTTTTAAGAACTGTATTCACAATAACAGAATATATTTAATCTCTTTTGATTTATAAATAAGTCATAGGGCATTGAGCATCAATATGATAAAATTGTTATATTTTTAAGAATATTCCTACTTAAATACTAAAGGGCAACTAATATGTTATAGACTATATATGTATAAAGTAAATTAATGTAGGACAGGAGTAACTTGCCTAACAAATACTGGTTTAGTCAGCTTTTTCGATGCTGTGACTAAAAGAACTGACCAGAACAATTTGTAGAGGAGGAAACATTTATTTGAGGGCTCACAGTCTCCATAGAAGGCTGACTCCATCCCTTCAGGTTGAAAAATCACAGCTGGAGATTGTGGTAGAGGAAAGAAGCTCATATCATGATCAGAAAGCAGAGAGGATCCACTCTCCAGATATAAAATATATACCCCATAGTCATGCCCCAGTGAACCACTTCCTGTAGCCACACTCCACTAGTTTTTAGTTATCACTCAATCCCTAATTTGCTGATTAGGTTAAGGCTATAACCCTGTCATTTCTTCTCCAAACCTTCTTGTATTGTCTCACGTATGAGCTTTTGGGGGACACCACACCTAAACCATAACAAATACATAAGCCTTTCTTCTTGCTCCTGAGACAAATATAATCAGATACCTTTTAAACAAAAATTGTATAAGTGTAGAATAAAAGAGTTTAAAAACCATCATTCGGGGCTGGGGATGTGGCTCAAGCGGTAGCGCGCTCGCCTGGCATGCATGCGGCCCGGGTTCGATCCTCAGCACCACATACCAACAAAGATGTTGTGTCCACCGAGAACTAAAAAATAAAATATTAAAAATTCTCTCTCTCTCTCTCTCTCTCTCTCTCTCTCTCTCTCTCTCTCTCTCTCTCTCTCTCTCTCTCCTCTTTCACTCTCTCTTAAAAAAAAACCATCATTAATCTTAAAAATAGAAAATAGCAAGTATTTTATGTATATTTATTGCAAATGCATATTTTTAAACATTATATTTCTGACTTAGCAAAATGGAAAACATTTTGTTACTGCTTTATCTTTTTTTTTCATAAATACTATTAAGAAATCTGGGCATAGTATTTAGTATTTTGTGTTGATCAAATCTGACATTAAATCTTAACAATTACTATGTATTGTTTACAGTTAGCAACTTACTAATTTCCTTGTGTTTTCTCATCTGTTAAGTAAGGTTAATAATATAACTTGCCAAATTGATATGAAGATTATCATATAGTAAAAGCATCAAATTTAGTGCTAGATATGTGGAGGTCATTCAGTACATAATATTATATGAACCATTTGGCCAGAACTTAACATGTACATTTAATCAGAAAGAAATTTGTTTAGTGGGGGCTGGAATTGTGGCACACTGGTAGAGTGCTTGTCTAGCATGTGTGAAGCACTGGGTTCAATTCTCAGCACCACATTAAAAAAATAAATAAAAAAAAGTTAAAAAAAAATTATTTACAGGTACACAGGGAGTTGGTGTTTAACGCCTTTTTTTTTTTTTTTTGGTCAAACTCTTCAAATATAAATTGTGCAGGGCTCATTGCTGATACAGAGAAATATGGAAAGTATGTAAGGGCTACAGAGAAAAATGTATTCCCTCTAGGATGATACTTATGATTTAAGCTATCCCTGAAATCTTTTTTCCTTGTTGGATCTAAAAGTTGTCTTTTGAATGGTGAGAAGCTATAGCTCCAGTTGACATGTAGGTTCATGGAGATTAGGTGACTTTGCTGAAATCACATAATGAAGGTAGAGGCGAGAATTGGAGCACTAAACTGAATTTCTTTGTTCCTTCAGCAAATGTAAATTCAGTAAATACTGTGTTCCAGGATCTAGGAGTTTAGGCCTCTTCCCCTGGAGACCAGCTTTTGTTCCTTAACCTTTCACCTCTAGTTGGTCTCCAAACATCTTCTTGTCTTTCACAAAAATGGTGGTTGACACTAGTAGATTCCTGAAAAGTTGCTTATCAAGGTCTTTTAAAATGTACTATTTAGAGAATTCTATAATATTTTAAAATAAAATGGAAGTTTTTTCTTAGCAAAAGCATTTTTCCAAGTTACTGGTTTAATAAATGTTATTTTATGAATAGCTTCTTTGTTAAAGAATGGATTTAGCCTTTGTCTGTTCCTCCCATGTTCCCCTTCCCTACCCCACTGTGAATCAGCCTTCTTAGATCAGAGAAAACATTTGGCATTTGTTTTTTTGGTATTGGCTAACTTCATTTAGCATTATCTTCTCTAACTCCATCCATTTACCTGCAAATGCCATGATTTTATTCTCTTTTATTGCTGAGTAATATTCCATTGTGTATATATGCCACATTTTTTTTTTTATCCATTCATCTACTGAAGGGCATCTAGGTTGGTTCCACGGTTTAGCTGCTGTGAATTGTGCTGCTATAAACATTGATGTGGCTGTGTCCCTGTAGTATGCTGTTTTTAAGTCTGTTGGATATAGACTGAGGAGAGGGATAGCTGGGTCAAGTGGTGGTTCTATTCCCAATTTCCCAAGAAATATCCATACTGCTTTCCATATTGGCTGTACCTTTTTCCCCACATCCTCTCCAACACTTATTATTGTTTGTCTTCATAATAGCTGCCATTTTTCTGCTGTCATATATAAATTTTAAAAATTAGTTTAAAAAATAAGCTTAAAAAACAAACCCAGGAAAAAATGAAGCAAAATAATAAAATAATGTTAAAAAACAAAGTACAAACAAAAGGAACATTTAAAATTTAAAAAAAGAGAATGGATTTAGCAAACAATTATGTTCAAATGAAGTGGAAGGTTCACTTTGGAGATAAGAAAACAATTAACACAGTGCTGTGGTACATTGTTAAGTATTTGGTGTTTAGTTAATTATTGTTATCAGGGTTGATATTTTATATTTTTATACTTTAAAAACATCTTTATATATTCTTTTTTCTGATTTTTTAAAGTTATTGATGGACCTTTATTTTTATTTATTCATTCATTCACATGCGGTACTGAGAATCAAACCCAGTGCCTTTCACATTTTTTCTTAAAGCTTTTTATTATCTTTAAAATCATTCAGGCTTTGAATTGAAATTGGTAAGCTTTATCATGCACATTTTCTACAAAGTTAACTTTACAATAAGATATTTTCCAGAGTTTAGTATTTTTATTAGAAAAATACATTTGTGATGTTCAGGATTGATATAGATAACATTTAATTAAATTCATTCTCACTATATATAAGCATTTAGTGAATTCTATGTATATAATGTCAGTAAGACTCTGTGTGTGAGTGTGTGTGTTTTATTAAGATGATTAGATTGACCTGAAAAGATAATTGTTCTAGGTTTCAGATAGCCCAGCAGAATAGACCATCTTGAAATAAGTGACTCTGGTGACTAAGAAAATATTTAGGTGTTGGTGTATGTCTTTTTAAGTTGACATTTGATTGATACTGTAACCAGATATGTTGATAACTGAGAAGACAGAATGTGTCACCTTTAGGCATATATCATCTCCTATATCGTTTATTGATGTATACTTTGAGAGTAATCATTTTAACTAATTGTTACTGTTTGGTTTTTATCAAGTTACCTTTGACTTGGGGTTTGTTTCTCCTCAAAAGGCTAAGAAGGGAAAATCAGTTTAGTCTACTTGGCATTAATAAATTCATATCAGTTCTTCTGGAGGAAAAAGTGTTCAGAATCAACAGATTGTCACCCTTTAGCTTATAGTTTAAGCTGTTCTATTTGAAAAATGAAATGAAAACAAGCACCACTGTTCTTTATTCTACTATGTTTCAAAGCTTGTATGATGGCTCAGATAAGAAATACAAACTTCTGAGATGAAAAATCAGTCATCCTAACATTTTAGTATGAATGATTTTGTTAAAGTAGTTTTTTTTATAGTGTCTACACAGATAGTTGTTGAATGTTGAGTCCTTCTAACTTAGTTACAGAAAAATGAATACAACAAAACTGTCTTGAACTATAATTGTTATTATCTGTTTGGGTCCCCAAAGATTGATTTACTTAAAATAGTTCTTAAAGTATTTTAAATGTTCGTTTTTAAGGCCACAGAAAGTGAGGCTGGTGATATGGACCTGAGTGGGTTGCCAGAAACAGCGGTGGATTCCGAGGACGATGATGATGAGGAAGACATTGAGAGGGCATCGGATCCACTGATGAGTAGGGACATTGTGAGAGACTGCCTGGAGAAGGACCCAATCGACAGGACGGATGATGATATTGGTAAGTGCAACCCACAAAATGAATCTAGGAGCAGTTAAAAACATTTAGAGTAAAACTGATATAGTAGAGTGCAAGTCTAGTGAGCTTTAAGAAGTCATTAATTTATGAATTTCCTTTGTATAAATGTTGGTAATGAATGCTTTTCCTTTGTATATACTGTATTTGTTCGGAAAAAAGAGAAAGTCAGTGTTAGTCAATACCTTCAGAAGTCTACATATAATACTGTGATTGAAACTTCCTAGTAAAATCCTTCCATGTAACTTCTTTCATAGCTTAATTTATTACACACATTTATACACACACACACACACACACACACACACACAGCTAAATTTGTCTTCCTGGTAGTATTATTTCCTTTAGTTTTCTCCTAAGCACTATTTCTGTGTTTTTTTGTGTGTAAATGTTGGTCGATGGAAGTTAGTAAATTTTCATGTCAGTGAATTTGCTTCTACTCTGGTTCCATGTAAAGGAAGTCTGAGTGGATGAGGATAGTATGTCAGGCTAGCAGGACATGCACTGTGAGGGTTAAGACTCTCTTTATATGCACCCTAGAATTAAAAGATCTAAGCGACTTCATACCTACCTTTCCACATGAGCAAGAGTCAGTTGTGTAAAAATGGCTTTGTATTTGAATATGCCCCAGACTCTTGAATTTTGGCTTAGAATATTAAGAGTAAGAGCAACTTCTGTTGAGAGTCATCTCCCACTAGAGTTCTGGAATCCATAACCACCCTTGCCTAAGCCCAAATGATCTGTCCAACCACTTGCCCAACTCTTTGGGTCAATATGTATTTGAAGAGAAATCTAAAGAACTGAGTTTGTGGGATTAGCTGTAGGAAGGCGTGGGTATAAGTATGTGTGAGTAGCTTGTAGTATTACATGTTTTAGCGGGACAAACATGTCTGTGGAAGAACTTTGACCATTTAAAATAGATATGAGATAGGGAGTAAGAGGGATAAAATATGGAAAACCAAATCTTTGAATTATTTATGTATAATTTAATTACCGTCATTGATGGGAGTTGCTAAATTTCTGTAGATGAACATCAAATGGTCGTAATTATCCATCCATTCATGCAGCTAATGTGGTAGAGCGTCTTCTGGGTGCTGAACATTTCCTAGCTCTGAGCAACTCCATAGTGAACAGTACAGAGAGGTCCTTGTTCTATCGAGGTCTGTTGGAGAGACAGAGCAAGTGAACAGGTCAAACACTGCAGATAGTGGTGAGTGCTGCGGAGGAGAATTTAGTGGAGGTGGAGGAGTGAAGTGAGTTCTCAGATTCATCCACTGAAGACCAGGGGTGTGGTGTCCCTGTTATGTATCAGGAACCAATGTGGTCATCTGATTTCTAGTGTGTAAAACTGGCTTTTTAATATTTCTGTTCTTTGTCCGTAAAAATTTATTTTGTTTTTTAAATTCTTGTATTGTACTTGAAAGAATGAAAACGGAAGTGTGTTCAATTTACCATCTTAATTCAGAACCCTTGCTTATAGTTTTTTTTTAATTAGGTAGAATATTGCTTATGAATAGGTTCATTTGGTTGGAAGTCATCTTTTTGTAAGCAAATATATCTGCTCTATTTAATCTATTTTTTAAATAGCTGTGGAAGAAAATGCTGATTATTAAAATATGTGCAGGATGTCTGTTATTCCTGGAAATATAAGGCTTTCACTTTGTATTTGAGAAGGCTCCTATCCCAGAATTCTGGAAAGCAAGAAGTGCTTATTCTTACAAATAAATGCAAAAATAATTTGCTTGCTTGTTTTCTTTGTTTTTTGTGGGAGTGGGGAAGGGTACTGGGGATTGATTGAACTCAGGGACACTCAAGCACTGAGTCACATCCCCAGCCCTATTTTGTATTTTATTTAGAAACAGGGTATCATTGAGTTGCTTAATACCTCACTTTTGCTGAGGCTGGCTTTGAACCTTCTTCTTCTTTTTTTTTTGAAATTGGGTCTTGCTAAGTTTCCCAGGCTGGCATTGAACTTGTGATCCTTTTATCTCAGCCTCCTGAATAGAAGCTGGGATTAAAGACATGTGCCACTGCTCCCAGCTATACTCAATTTTGGAATTTTTTAATACCATTTTATTTGTTTGTTTGTTTATTTTTATGTGGTGCTGAGGATCAACTCCAGTCCCTTATACATGCTAGGCAAGCACTCTACTACTGAGCTACAGTTCTAGCCCCTGAACTTTTATTTTTTGTTTTGAGGGCTTGATATATTAAGGTAGAAGAAGAATGGCTTTGATCTCTTTCAAACAATTCTTTTCCATCCTGCTTCATGTACCACCAAAACCTTTAGATATTAAAAAAAAAACTTAATATTATTAAGACTTTTTAAAATACAGAATTGAATCAAGCAAATCAAGATAGGCTCATTTTCTGTATTGACTTCAGTTTCTGGTGTCTATACTTTGATTTGTTTTTTCTTTGTGTTACAATGACTACTAACAAAATTTTTTAAAAGATTAATAGTTCTCATAAACAAGAACATCCCTATCCTAACAAATAGGATATGTCATAGTAGTATATCATTCTAATAGTTTAGAATATAATTCTAATCATTTTTTTTTTAAATATTGAAAAAGCAGCCCTGCCCCCTCCCCCATGGCTTCTCCGTTTTATTTGTTCTAGGCACTCTCTTAGTACTCATCCCAAGTTCTCGGTTCTTGGCTACCTCATCCTAGTTTGTATAGTACTCATGGCATTATCCGAGTTTAGTTTGAACCAAATGCTTAAATGGCCAAATGCTTTAAATTTATTACATTTTTAAATATCAATGATAGAAAAATTATTTTTTAAAAATTGCTCCAATTCTCCACTATAGTTGTATAGACGAGTTTTCACAAAACTAGTGTTTGGATATTTTTGAATCCTTGAGAGCCTTAAAAACTATTCAGGTAAGCATTTATGTCATCTTGGTTTTTCTACTGAGTTTGAAGAACTATGTACATCTACTATTATTAGATCTTTCCCATCTTTTTTATTCTTATAATAAGTGATATACAGTTATTTCTTATCTTGTTATATTGTTTTAATGCCAATCACTGATCATATGTCACAGATTGATTGCATGACCCACTAATAAAATAAGAACCTGTCAGAAACAAGAAACATGTATATGCAAGGTACTTTAAAATCATTGTAGCAGATATTAGTGGAGATAATTCACATGATCTGCCCACTTTTTCTTTTCTAGTCATGTATGTGGTAATTATTTGACTTCTGGTATTCTGAACATATCTTAAATTCAATTTCTTACATATAATTAACTTCTGGTCTCACATTTTCCTTAAACCCATTAACCTTTGCTTGCCCAAGGAAATTTAACAACTGCTAGGAGAGGAGAAAGGTAAAATGTGTGATCTACAGGTTATAAATGTGATAGCTTATGGTGAGGGATGAGGGATGAGGGATGACTGCTACAGAAATTAGGCTGGAAACACCAGAACTGTGATGTGCTGACCAGAGGACCATGACTTTTTCATTTGCTTCTGTGTTCCAAATGAAAAGGTCAGTACAGTTGTAAAATAGTGATTCCTACCTTTCATATGGATAGATATAGGTCATCTCTTATAGTAGTATTCAGGATCTCTCTTCTGCTGCTCCTGGAAATAAATATATTTTATGGCACAACTCAGACACACCTACTTATTTTTAGAAATAAAACCGTTCACTAAACAGAATTTATTGTTTTTATGAGTGATGTGCTTTAATATTTTATCATCATCTTCTTTTTTTAATACTGGTTGCAACAGTAAATTCATTTTCTGACACACAAATCTAGGTCAGGTTGAAGAACACTGTCCTACTGGACAGAATGCCTGGGTGCCACTAATTATTATTCTCCTGATTATCAGAGCCACCTTGTGTAATGCACCATGTAGGAGGAGGGATGATGTAGAGTCTAGTCAGAATGTGACATTACCCAGCTGGGCAAGAGGAAACCACTCAGTCTGTCCTTCTGGAAATGTAATATTTTCACAGATTATATTTTTCTGTTTTACTTTTTCCCTAGCAGTTAGCAAAGTACATCTAATAACATAAAATTTGTTGCTCAAACTTAACAGAAGGAATGTACTAAGTACAGTTAAATTGTGTTGGCGATAAGAAAAATGTAAAGTTTTTATTTATCTGAGAGGTCAAATGATACCGTGACTATAATTATGACAACAATAGCAGTTATTTTTATTGAATATTTACTCTGTGACAAGTACTTCAATGCATTTGATTCTCACAGCTATTCATGAAGGTAGATATATTACAAATGTGAAAACTGTGTCTTAGGGAAATTTACCAACTTACCCAAAGTTAAGAGAACTAGGAAGAGTTCAAATGTCATGATGTTTGTGCTCTTCACTACTATCCAGAGTCCAGAGTCCATTTTACTGCCACCTTCTAATTATATGTGTCTGAGCCTCATTTTCTTCCCTATGAAATGAAAAAGAATACATGTACTTCACAGGGCCATGATGAAGAATGAGGAGAAAATCTAGTAGATAATTAGAAGAGCTACGTACTAATAGGAAAAACGTAACAAAGAATAGAGATCATAGGATTCGAGGGACTATGAAATCATCTGCCTATACCAAAGTATAAGCTATTTCTCCACAGCATTGCCAGAGGAAGAATGATCAAACTTTTTCTTTTTTGCCAATCTGTGGGGTAAGAAATGGTATATCAGTTCTTGTTTCATTATATGTTGTAAATATTTAATTGATTATTTTTTATAGATTTGTCTGATCCACAGAAACTCTCCCTTGAAATATTTTTGAATTAAAGGTAGTTATTTTTGCTATTTTAAGCATCCACCTGACCAAAAAGGCATTAGAATGGAGTTGCACCTTACTAGAGAATTCTCAGAGCTTCATTTTATTTTGGGTGTAATAAGCCTTACTCAAGAAGATGACAGCTGGGTTTTAGTTGGAATTTCACATTTTAACTTCAGTTATTTCTTCAGTGCCTTTAGAGTTTGGGTTACAGCACCATGTTCATGGTGACAGAAATCTTTTTGTACCTACAGAAAATATGGTTTTTACTTAAAATGAGTCTTTCAGTAGGCAAAATTGTGTGGCATTTACAAAGAAAGAAACCTAGAGCATTCTTTTTGAAGACTCACTTTTAATAAAGGGTGCTGTTTTGACCAGGAGTGTCTTTTGCTTTTCAGAACAACTCTTGGAGTTTATGCACCAGCTGCCTGCATTTGCCAATATGACGATGTCAGTGAGACGAGAGCTCTGTGCTGTGATGGTGTTTGCAGTGGTGGAAAGAGCAGGGACCATTGTGTTAAATGATGGTGAAGAGGTCAGTAAATATTCCTCCCTTTTTAAAAGCTTGTTCGAGGATCTCTCAATTTAACACTTAGACAAAACCCAGTTTTTATATTTTCCTTCTCAGAAACCAGCAGTAATAAGTTTGAATAAAGAATTATGATGTACATATTTTGTCACAGCATTCTAAATCCATTATTTTATTTTTCATTATATATAGTATTTCATACAATATTGATAGTTTTTTTTTATGGTGTTGCAGATTGAATCCAAGGCTTCACACATTAGGCAAATGCTCTACCATTGAGCTATAGCCCCATTAATGTTTCAGTTTTGCAACTTATGATAAATGTAATGCTTTTTATCAGGATAATATGATGTTAGGGCAATGGTGATCATTATATATCATTTACATGTGCTTTGGGGTACAGAGGAAACTCTTTTCCTATGTCACTTTTGAGAAGAATATCCAAACATGTAGATACGTGGTTGTGTATAAATGCTTATTCTGTAAACTTCGTAAAGAGCTAACATCACTTAAGTTATTTGTTCCATCTTTAAGATGGATGATCTACCAAGCATTTTTAGGTACCATTCTAAAACTTTCAGCTGTGACATCGAAATTCTACTTCCTGCTTTTTCTCTGTTTTTATATTTGTTTGTTTGTTTGTTTATTTATTAGCTGGATTCCTGGTCAGTGATTCTCAATGGTTCTGTGGAAGTGACTTATCCAGATGGAAAAGCAGAAATATTATGTATGGGAAATAGTTTTGGTGTCTCTCCTACCATGGACAAGGAATATATGAAAGGAGTGATGAGAACAAAGGTGGATGACTGCCAGGTATAAAATATATCTTTTATTCTTTTTTTAATTTGTTCTTTATAGATATACATGACATTAGGGTATATTTTGACATACATACTTGGAGTATAACTTATTCTAATTAGGATCCCATTCTTGTGATTATACATGATGTGGCATTACATTGGCTGTGTATTCATATATGAACACAAAAGTTATGTTCTATTCATTCTTTTTTTTGATGATTTTTTTTTATTGGTTGTTCAAAACATTACAAAGCTGTATGGCATTATGTAAAAATGTGGATGTGTAACCGATGTGATTCTGCAATCTGTATTTGGGGTAAAAATGGGAATTCATAACCCACTTGAATCTAATGTATGAAATATGATATGTTCTATTCATTCTAGTGTCTTTCTTATTCCCATTCCTCCTCCCTTCCCTTCATTCCCCTTTGTCTAATCCAGTGAACTTTTATCTCTCCCCCCCCCCACACACACTGTGTTTTAGTATCTGCATATCAGAGAGAAAATTTGACCAGCTTATTTCACTTAGCATGATAGTCTCCAGATTTCATCCATTTACTGGCAAAAGTCATTGTATGTTATTCTTAATGGAGAACACTTTTAGGCAGTTTGGTATTTTTCTGCCTATATTAATATGTCATCTTTAAATAAGATTTTAACGTAAAACTATTACTTTTCGTCTTATGCTTCAATAAATTATGAATCTCTCTCGAACTTACTTGAAATGCACAGAACTGTGTTCTGTTTTTTTAAAGGGTATTCTCTAAATATGGCATTTTAAATTTTCCATCAGAAGTTATTAATAATCTATTCATTGATTTGACAATAAAATGCATATTATGAAAAACTCAAAAGTTGATAATTAAAGGTAACACAGTACAGCTATACAATGTTATTATTTAAATTCATACAACAAAGTAATTGATTTCAGAAGAGACATGGAAGTTAATCACAGTATGAATCAGTGGAAAGACTTGCTAGTAAAAAATAATTGCTAATACAAAGAAAATACTGGGTATAGCAGAAGAGAAATGGCATTTGTATTGATAATATATTAATATTTTTTCTTTAAAAGCGTTTAATAATAGGCTAGAGAAATTATGTGAACAAATGTGAAATTTAATTAGATTAATTTAAATGGAAACTTCTATGTTAGTGAGGAATAAATTTAAGATGCTTTTACTCTTAAGTGTTTATAATTTATGTAATGTCTTCTAAAAATTACTCTTTGAAAGAAAACATTTTAATGTAAATAAGGCAAAAAGATTTTATTTGACTTAAGACTAATATTAAGGGCTCGTTATATATATTAGTCTGCATTTTGCTTGACATCTGAATGTAGTTTATTCTGAAAGAACATAATTTTATTTATTTGCTATATGCCCACACCCCCTTTAAAAAAAAATAGATAGAGTCTTGCTAAGTTGCCCAGGCTGATCTTGAACTTAGACTCTTCCTGCCTTCGCCTCCTAAGTTGGAATTACAGGCATGTGCCACTGTGCTTGAGTCATAATTGAATTTTTATTTAGTCAGATCAATGTACAGTAGTGTTATTTATTTAAATTTTAAGCATTTTGCTTAACTAAAATGAAAAAAAAAAACAAAACACATGACTCTAAATAAAATAAGCCTTCCTAGAGAATCAAAATAATTTGCCAGATAATTACTTGAGTAAGCATCATAGAAGGGGAAAAAGAGGCTATGAATTCAAAGTTTTAAATACGTAAAATATGAAAATAATTCTAAATATAGTCACTTCTCAATTATTTAGTATAATAGAGGAAAACATAATGGGTAAATTCCAAATTCTTTATTTAATATGAGAATGTACATTTAGGAAGGATTATATGTGATATTTCAGCTCTGGAATTGTATTCCAAAAAACAATGAAGACAAAGGAGTAAAGACAGTCTAGAAAAGTATTAAAGATTTCTCCATCTTGTTATCTTTTATTAGTTTCTCCCTGAATCCTTTCTTTTCTGTTTGGGATTTCAATAACAGTTGAGTTGGAGTCTGTTTCTTAGAGGCCAAATAGAAGTCATTCCGTTTGTGAGAGGTCAGCAGGTACATCAGTACACCTAGTTGGCTGAACTACTTTCATTAGAAATGGAACCATGGAACCTAAATGATCTTAAGAGGCATATAAATGTTTTAGAGTAATTGGTAAAAATGTTATGTGACTGAATATTACAGAGTATGTACATGTCAGATACCATTAACTGTTTATCTTGGAGTTCTGGGAAAGGAAGAAGAGGTAGGTGTTATGTTAAAGAAGAGAATCTTATCTATTTGTAGAACAAAAAAATTAGTAGGAAATCCAGAGTGATGGCAAAGTAGACCACAACTCAAAACAAAACTCTGATTAAGATATATAGACTCCTGTAACTCCTAATGTGCAGTTCTCAGAAATATGTAGAGGGTCAAAGGTGAAGTTCCTTCTGGAGAAAACTCTTGTCTTCTGCTCTGCTCCACTCCGTGCCACTGTTAAATCAGAGGATTCACAAATCACTCCTGGACATTCACCAACCCACCTGTTCAGCCTGACATTTTATTCCTTAAGAATGCAACAGGGAGTCTGGGGCTATAGCTCAGAGCACTGGCCTAGCTCTGAGGCACTGGGTTTGATCCTGTACCACATAAAAAATAAATTAAATAAAGGCATTCTGAACATCTACAACTACAAAAAAAAAAAAGAATGTAATGGGTGAATTAATTTAGACATTTTAAGTGCTTATTTGAGTTAGGATTTTAAGTTATTTCTGTTAAAATGTCCTGTATCTGTCAAGAAAAAGAAAAAAATAATAATTTTAGCTCTTCCTCTTGGAAACAGTAAGAACTATAAAATGACCTCCATGGTTTCTGTCATTTTACTGACCACATTATAGGAAATCAACAGCTGTTGTCTGTAATGAACAAAAGTGGTGATATGTTTTGCAAGAAAAAGAACTTTGCTTAGGATTGGCCCTAACTATCTAACATTCCAGTGGGGTCCAAAATAAATATCCCATAATGCAACACGTGGTTGAGTTCATGTTAAGCAAAAGAAAGACAGTAATGAGTGGATTAAATTTAATGTTTTTTAGGATCCCCTGATGTGTTCAAACTTGTGTTTTGTTTTGGATGATTCCTTCGAGTTCTCCTCTTCTAGTTGTTTCTCTCTGGTGTCTAGTCCTTTTCCTTTGTTTAGTGTGAAGAACAAAGTTTAGAGCTTTAGACATCCTGTGGTACCTGGTAATTGGTATTGGCTTTTAGCCTTGACCTGTGCGGTGGTTAATTCAGAAAACTGGATGAGGGGCAATGGGGTATTAGAAAAGACAAACAGAGGGCTGGGGCTGTAGTTCAGTGGTAGAAAGAGGTCTTGCCTGGCATGTATGAGGCACTGGGATCAAGGTTCAATCCTCAGCACCACATAAATGTAAACAAATAAAGATATAAAAAAAATACAATAACATTATTTTGAAAAAGAAAATAAAAGACACACACAAAGAGGGAAAAGGCTGGGACCTGGTGGGCATTATGCTCTGGTAGAAATGCAGTGACCAAGAACCAGCTCAGTATGTTTATTATATAGGTTTTATCATCAAAAGGATTTCTTGAGAGAAAGTTGCTTCAAAGCATGTAGAACCAAGATTGAATTATAATGGCCCAGTTATAATTATCAACTTCTACCCTAATTCTCTACCTTTAGGTAGTTGATGCCTTTGGCAGTTGGTGTCTGAACTTTAAGAACCGATGATTCTATGACCAGTACTGAACCTTTGATGTAGGGTGACATCCTATCAACTGGGCAGTCTCTCTTGGCAGTTTCGCACAGAGAGTTCAAAGAAGAAGCATTGCTTTAATCACTGCTCCCAACAGCTTTTATTCCTATACATACCTCCTCCCTTTTCTTTTTCCATTCTCCTTTGTCCCCTTCTTCCCCTCTTCCTCTTCTACCCCTGCCCCTTATTTTTCTCCCTTTTTGCCTTCTCTACTTCCTGCCCTTCACCCTTCAATGGGGAGCAAACACTTGGATACCTAATTTGAACAATTAGGTGTGAATTTCCCTTACAGACAAGAGTTGGAGTTTCAATATATTTAACCTCTTAAGGTAAATCTACATTAGAATCATCTCTAAAGCAATTCACAAATTTTTAACTGTTTTCATACCACTTTAAAATTTACCTGATAATTTCATGTTAGAGCTATACATTTCTTAAATCAAAAATAAGTTGCTAATGAAAAGGGTAAATGTTTTCCATTAAGATTCATTTTTTAGATACTAGTTCTATATGACCATATTAGAAATTCAGTTTTAAGGGTTTTTTTTCCTTTTTTTGGCTGGTATTTCAAATTGTTACATATGAAATGCCAAAATGTCTATCTAGACACTAAGAATTTCAAATCAAATTCATTCTAATTTCCTTAAATCTTTAGTCAAGAAGATTAATTTTAGTACATTCCTCTTCAAAAAGGGTTTTCTTTCATACGTCTATCTACTTATTCATTTTAACTCAGGGGTACATTTCTTTTTTAGAAGATAATGAGAAAATGATGATTTCATTATGTTCTGTAAAACTGAATGTAAGAATGAACCCCTTAAATTTTTTGGAGATAAAACCTTTCTAAATTTCCCATTTAGAAATCGCTTCCCAAATTTGGGGAGCAATTTTGCTGCTGTATGAAAAGAAATAAAGATTTTTTTTTAGATAAGTTACCAAGGGCTTGTAGAAAGTTACCAAAGGCTGTGTATTTTAAAACGTGTACACTAATGGTGAGTGTGATAGAAATGGAGTATTTAAAATTTTTAAATTCAACTATTTATATTTACTTATACATAAAAATCTTGTGTTTTTTGAAGTTTTAACTTTTTACTCCTAAATGCTTAACAGAAAAGTTAGATGATTATCAGCTGACTTAGTGGGAGGAACTTGGGATTATAGTATGCTGTTTGTCTTCTGAACTGCTGTTGTATTCACTAATGGAACTACTGACTGCAGAAAGTGTAGAAAAGTATAATAAATAAAATGAGAGTCCCATGTGATTTACATTGCTCAGAAATATTGTTAATATTTTATATACTTCCCCCCAAGATTTTGAGGTACATGTATAATTTTTTTTTTAAAAATTAGCCAGCATGTAATGATGGAGCATTTCCTCCTCTATACAGTAGGGATGATAGTACTGCCTTCTTCATCATATGATTAGGAGCATAAATCGAGAAACTTCCTGCAAGGCTACCATAATATGGGGATGGTGATGATGTTATTATTATGATTATGTTTAACAATTATTGTGTGTGTGTGTGTGTATGTGTGTGTGTGTGTGTTTGTGTAGTACTAGGGCCTCAAACATGCTAGGTGAGTGCTCTGTCACTGAGCTATGTCCCCAGTCTTTTTTACATATTTTGAGATGGTCTTGCTAAGTTGCCTTCAAACTTGTGATCCTCTTGCTTCAGCCTCCCTTACAGCTGTCATTATAGACATGCACCACGATGCCTGTCTGGTATTACATCTTTTAAAAATTTTCATGTAATATCAACAGTAAGCCAGAGCTCTAAATGTCTTTGAAAATATGATTTTGGATGATTATGTCATATTCTATCTTATATACTATAATTGAACCTTTTCTTTATTTTTTTAAATCTTTTTCATGTTAAAAGAGAAAAAGAAATGTTACATTTTTCCATCCCCAGATGATTTTGCAAATCAGAATAAATCGTTCATACTTTAAAGAACACAGTGATTTTTGTTTTCTGAAGTATTCGATCTTGTTTCCTCTCTGGCCTCCAGTTATGTAATACACAATTTCTATAATTTATTCTTAACTTTATTTAAAACTACTAAGAACTTTAATTGCTTTAAGCCACAAGCTCTGAAATTGTAGTTTACTTTTTAAGAGCAAGGATTACCCTGTATAGAAGTTACAAGGAATAATGATTTGAACTATAACAAATATATGCTTTGTTGTCAGTCATCCTAGATTCCCCACTTCTCCCCTAATGTTTTTTACTGTGAAAGAGGCATGTTAAAAAGAACTCTTTTAAAAAGTTTCATCTTCAGATTTTTTTAATTGTTAGGATTTTTATGTAAAATATATATAAATATTCTAAAATTGAAACTTTTCTTGACCAAGGAAGAAATACATTAAAAGTAGAGAAGTCTGATTAAAGTTCATTACTGCATTAATTTAGAAAGTATAAGAAAGACAGGGAAAAATGTCAGTATTAAATAATTAAAGCACTGAATTATTCGTACAGCTAGGACTTTTGCAAGCACTTTATCATTAACATGTGACTTATGTTTTATTCCAGTTTGTCTGCATAGCCCAGCAAGATTACTGCCGTATCCTCAACCAAGTAGAAAAGAATATGCAAAAAGTTGAAGAGGAAGGAGAGATCGTTATGGTCAAAGAACACCGAGAACTTGATCGAACTGGAACAAGAAAGGGCCACATTGTCATCAAGGTAAGACTGAGAACTGTCCTCTTTCTAATGGAGAGGAAGTTTGGAGTAGTCAAAGATATGGCAACTAAAGATTTGTGGGGGTTTTGTCCTTTTTTTAAATTTTTCCATTTTTAAGCATCATACCTCTTAATGATGGTCATCACTTATAATAAAAAGTCTTTACATATTCTGATTAATAGCAGTTTCTTAATTATCCCTATTACTACCTGCTTGGTTTTATGTTGAAGAGTTGAAATCAAGGTATCATATAAATGTTATTTATTCAGGATAATGATCAAACCTTTTATTTGTTACAGGGCACCTCAGAAAGGTTAACAATGCACTTGGTGGAAGAGCATTCAGTAGTAGATCCAACCTTCATAGAAGACTTCCTGTTGACCTACCGGACTTTTCTTTCTAGTCCAATGGAAGTGGGCAAAAAGTTATTGGAGTGGTTTAATGACCCGAGCCTCAGGGATAAGGTTGGAAATACAGTTTACTTTAGCTCTTAATTATGTAGTACTTTTTAAATATAAGCTTAAAGATACATTTGTCCCACCAGTTAATGTTCAAGTTAATGGAATATGAGAATATAATTTTAAGGAAACAAAAAGATAAGGTGATCCAAATATTAGTTTTTATTATGTATTTTAAAGTTTAGTCCTAGAAATGTTTTTTTTTTTCTTCTTTAAATGCAAAGGCCAAAAAGTTGGTCACCAAGTGTTTATATGTCGAGAATATGTTAAAATATAACCAAACATTGGGATACCATGAGAATCTACATTTTCTAGTCTAGTAGATATTGTAAAAGAAAATTATAATTTTTAAATTAGCACCAGAGCAGCTTTACATTACAGCCATCAATGACTGAAGTCTCCACTAATATAATTCTAAGCAGAACCTCTCCTGCAGCTCTGGAGAGATTTTTCAAGGCCAGATTGAATGATAAACTACATAAACTAGTCTTACGTCCTTTCTTTTACAACTCCGATTCCTTACAGATATTTCTAGGCTTAACACTATATTTGCCTTATCTAGTCTGTGTTTTTACTTTTATTTTTTAGTTTCTGTCTTTTGTATTAACCTGTTTTGGTTTTATTGTATCTATGCTTTTATTTTGACTTATTTAAAATATGTTTTGAAAGTAAGGTTAGATGTTAATTGAATACCTTCACAAATCCACTGTGTCTCCTGGCAAAGCAACATATAGTCTGTATTTAAGGTACACATATATTTTTTTCAGAATATCATTCTTATCTGAATAAAATTCTTTTTGAAAGTTTTATTGTTATTAGTTTATTTTTTTGTTCAGTATCTTTAGGTGAATTGAAAATTAGATATCTTGTTTGAAATTAATCACTAATCTTTAGCACTGAAAACAAGGAAACTTAGTGAAACAAATTTTTTTTTTTAGGTTACACGGGTAGTATTATTGTGGGTGAATAATCACTTCAATGACTTTGAAGGAGATCCTGCAATGACTCGATTTCTAGAAGAATTTGAAAATAATCTGGAAAGAGAGGTAATAGTTGTGGTTGTTATTATTTTTTAAGATTAGCTTTCAGTTCATTTTTCCCTCCTGTCTTGAATTAACACCACTCTTCCTAAACCCTTATAGAAAATGGGCGGACATCTAAGGCTGTTAAATATTGCATGTGCAGCTAAGGCAAAAAGAAGATTGATGACGTTAACAAAACCATCCCGGGAAGCTCCTCTGCCTTTTATCTTATTAGGAGGCTCCGAAAAGGGATTTGGAATCTTTGTTGACAGTGTTGATTCAGGTAGCAAAGCAACTGAAGCAGGATTGAAACGTGGGGATCAGGTATGATATTTCTCAGTCCAGATATAAGGGAGATTTTGGTAATTTTCTTTCAATTTAGTCAGTAATATGCTAATTTTACAATTTCACTTTTAGATACTAGAAGTAAATGGTCAAAACTTTGAAAATATCCAGCTGTCAAAAGCCATGGAAATTCTTAGGAATAACACACATTTATCTATCACTGTGAAAACCAATTTATTTGGTAAGTATTTTTGCAGACTTTCATTTTTCTCCTTTTTTTTTTAAAGTTTAAATCTTAAACAAGAAAGAAATAATTTATATAAGTAATATTTTGAACATAAGCATCAGAGTACTTGTAGTAAAATATATAAATATAGAATTCATTTTATAAGTATATAACTAGATCTAAATCAAAATCTACTGATTTGAGGACCATAAAAATTATTTTTTTAATCTGTATTTATTTGATAAATGTAATTTCCCTTCTGTTGATAAATTCTAAAATACCTATAGATTAAAAGGTTTACTGTTGCTGGGCACCTATATCCCTGCGACTTGGGAGGTTGAGGCCGGAGTATCTTGAGTTCAAAGCCAGCCTCAGCAATTTAGTGTGGCCCTAAGCAACTCAGTATAACCCTTGTCTCTAAGTAAAATATAAAAAAGGACTGGGGATGTGGCCCAGTGGCTAAGTGTTTCTGCATTCTATCCTGGGAACAAGGGAAAATAAAGAAGAATGTTTACTGCTATTCTTAAATTTACTTGGATAGAGCAACATTACAAAGTAGATTCTTGGTACTAGTCACTGGAGTAGTATTTTTCTACAGGATTGTAATAGCTGAAATCTGTATTTGTCTTGTACTCCCAAGTTCTACAATTGCCTTGGCCTTGTCCAGTTTTCTTGTAATTGGCATTTTGTGGTGTTTCTCTTTCTATATATTTTAGTGTTTAAAGAACTTCTAACAAGATTGTCAGAAGAGAAAAGAAATGGTGCCCCCCACCTCCCCAAAATTGGTGATATCAAAAAGGCCAGTCGCTACTCCATTCCAGATCTTGCTGTAGATGTAGAACAGGTGATAGGACTTGAAAAAGTAAATAAAAAAAGTAAAGCCAACACTGTTGGGGGAAGAAACAAGCTAAAGAAGATACTTGACAAGACTCGGATTAGTATCTTGCCTCAGAAACCGTATAAGTAAGTGTCTACAAATTTTTTGTGCATCATTTTATTATCTTAAAAGGATATGCTAAGGTAGTGATGTAATTTTTGCACATTAGTCTAATTTCTCAATGCTTTAGGCTGAGCTATTTTTAGAAGTAATATGAAACAATCATGTTCGTTTTAATCCTATTTTTGCCATTTTCCTACCTCTGATTTTCATTAGAGGTGGTTTAGAATGTTCTTATTTGAACTCCCCCCCCACACACACACACCCATGAACCTTTGAGAAGGGTGTGCTTCCTATCTCCCTTAGGATTTGGAGCTTTGGCCACTGAACCTTTGTTTCTGGCTGTCTCCTCCACAGCATCTACTCTTAAATCAAATCACTTCTTCCGGTTGCCTCTGTTCACCCCTGCCATTCTATTTCCCCTTCACTTCTATTTTCAGTTGTTTAACCATTGCCAAGGCATTAATAACTGAGCACAAACCTCTTCCCAGTTAGCTCTGTAGTCAGAATATCAGGTGTATTCTTGAATTTCCTCTTGGCTCTTTACTTATGTGAGAGGTTCAAGCTAGACAAAGTTGCAGGCGTTCCCAACAATTCTTTTTAGCTTTACTTATTTGCTTATTTCTTTCTTAATTTGGTCCTTGAACCTAGGGATATTTTATAAAACTCAATTACCATCAACCATTTTTTTAATGTTAAGTAACTCAGTATGCTATGTCAATTATTATATATTCCTCAAAGTACAATAATATAAAAGATAATAAATTGAAAAGATGTAGGTTGTTAGTATAGTTCTATAATAACTTAATGGATCTAGAGAAGAGCAATAAATACAGATATTCAGGACTGCAGCAAGCATTTCTTTTTTAAAGAAAATTACATTTCAGATAAAATTTTCATGTACAAGGCGAGATGATCAAAAATTTATTATTGATGGTTTGTATGTCAGACTTGTATTGCCCCCATTGAACTATAATGATCGGGCATTTCTAAAGAAAACTTCTATGGTAAAGTTATAAGGATAAACAGCAAGTGTGATGGTTTTATTTATAGACTTGACTAAGTTACTAAGAATGAATTAGGACAACTGGTACAGAGAATAGGAATCAACTTTTAAAGTGGCCCCTCTCGGTAAAAAAATAAACTAAGTACAGAATTATTAGGAGCATAATAATAAAAAAAGATCTTAGAGTCATATTTGACCATGCGTTAAATATGAACCCCTTAAAAAATATATCAAACAGAAGTCAGCGTGACCCTGGCAAGTATTAATAGAAATGTGACATGTTAGAACTGGGATGTAATACATCCACAGCACAGGATCTTGGCAAGAATACAGTATGAGAATACTCTACATAATTTTGTTCTCTGTGTACTTGGAAAGACATTCAAAAGCTAGTCAAGGAAAAAGAGAAGTGACGATAATTAGATGTGTTGGCTTTAAAACACTGAACAACATCTTAAGTAAATATGTGGTTTGTTTAAATACTTTTTTATGAAAATTATTTGAAATCATGTATGCAGTGCAATTGAAATTGAAAAAATAAGATCTAAAGGTGGGCTCGGCAAACAGTAGGATCTATTATATTCTAATAGATTTTATTTAATACTAGTTGCTACTTCAGCTTTTCTCTTCTAGAAATCATAATGTTCTTGTAAGTTTTTTTTTAAATTTGGTTTGGTTTTATTTTTGTGTTTTGCAGTGCTACAGGTAGAAGGCAGGGCCTGTACGTGCTAGGCAAGTGCTTTACCACTGAGCTATGCCCCTTCCCTGTGAAGATTTTTAACAACACCATTGAACTAGAAAATTACAGAAATCATCTAGTTAAAATATACAGTATTGGGGCTGGGTGAGGTGATGCACTCCTGTAATCCCAGTGGCTCAGGAGGCTGAGGCAGGAGGATGGCAAGTTCAAAGCCAGCTTCGCAAATGCAAGGCACTAAGCAACTCAGTGAGACCTGTCTCTAAATAAAATATGAGATAGAGCTGGGGCTGGGGCTCAGTGACTAGTGCTAAGAGCCCCATAGTTCAATCCCTGGTATCTCCCCACACCAAAAAATACTTTGTTGTTCTGGGGGTGTAGCTCAGTGGTAGAACACCTGCCTAGCACATGTGAGGCACTGGGTTCAGTTTTCAGCACCACATAAAAATAATAAAGTTAATGTAAAATTTTAAAAAATACTGTGTTGTGTATATATATATTTTTTTAAAAAACATCAGTATTGTAGAAGCTAAGATGCTGGATACTAATAAATTAGTAAGGATGGACATGGAAAGATAATGTGCATAAAGAGGGAAGAAAAGGGTATGGCATAGCATTATGGAATTCAGATTTGATTTCCAGGTGAGTAGAGAGGAAAACTGATGAACCCAGAGCTAAACAGGAAGAGTCAACAGACTACAAAATCAACGAAGACTGGAAAACTGTTTAAGTAACAATGAAAGAGTTAGGGAGGTCAAACCAGAAAAGTGTGTGCTCAGAGGGCCATTCTCTCTCCCCCAACTTCCTTCCTCCTTTCCTTCCTTCCTTCCTTTTTCTCTTTCTCTTTCTCTTTCTTTCATTGGAGGGACGTTTCAGTCTTGGATCTCACATATAAAGTAGTTTTAGTCCAAGAGAACCCCTATCTTGGATAAGAGAGATATAAGTAAGTAATCGAAAAACTGTACGAGTGGAAAGTTAGATCATCATGTGAGGTGTTAAAATGTTGCTGAGAAACATGTGCCTGGAATATACTAGTATTCATAACTATTTGTGCCAGGAGTGTCCCAGTTAGCCATGCCTTGGCCTGAGGACATAGTAATCATTAAATGCCATATATTATACCTAACATTTTTGGCAAATAGTGCTTTTATATGGTTGAAAAATAAAATCCCACTGATGTAGATGGGGTGTGGTGGTGCATGCTTGTAATCTCAGCAACTTGGAAGGCTGAGGCAGGAGTATTGCCAGTTTGAGGCCATACTCATTAACTTAGCTAGAATCTGTCTCAGAATGAAATGAAAAGGGAGGGGAGTTTGACTCAATAAAAGAGCATGTCTGGGTTCAATCTCTAATACCGCAAACAAAACCCACCAATGTGAAGATTTCTATTTTCATAGAATGTTAATTAAAAGTGTCTTTATGTATGTGCACATGGCCTATATGTGCTTAAATAGAAATTTAATTTTATCCTAGATTTGCCTGTCAATTTGGAAGAACTTATACTGCAGTTATCTTATTTACGAAGCCTTGTTTTTTTATTCATTTTTTAAAATTTATATATGACAGTGGAATGCGTTACAATTCTTTTTTTTTAAGAGAGAAGAGAGAGAATTTTTTTTTTTTGAGAGAGAATTTTAATGGTTATTTATTTATTTTAGTTTTCAGCTGATACAACATCTTTATTTGTATGTGGTGCTGAGGATCGAACCCAGGCTGCACACAGGCCAGGCGAGCGCGCTACCGCTTGAGCCACATCCCCAGCCCACAATTCTTATTACACATATAGAGCACAATTTTTGACCAGTTGTATACAAAGTATATTCACACCAATTCATGTCTTCATACCTGTACTTTGGATAATAATGATCATCACATTCCACCATCATTAATAACCCCATGACCCCTCCCTTCCCCTCCATCCCCTTTGCCCTATCTAGAGTTCGTCTATTTCTCCCATGCTCCCACTCCCTATCCCACTATGAATCAGCCTCCTTATACAAGAAAACATTCGGCATTTGGTTTTTTGGTATTGGCTAACTTCACTTAGCATTATCTTCTCTTAACTCCATCCATTTACCTGCAAATGCCATGATTTTATTCTCTTTTATTTCTGAGTAATATTCCATTGTGTATATATGCCACATTTTTTTTTTTATCCATCCATTGAAGGGCATCTAGCTTGGTTCCACAGTTATGCTATTGTGAATTATGCTGCTATAAACATTGATGTGGCTGTGTCCCTGTAGTGTGCTCTTTTTAAGTTCTTTAGGTATAGACAAAGGGGAGGGATAGCTGGGTCAAATGATGGTTTCATTCCCAGATTTCCAAGGAATCTCCATACTGCTTTCCATATTGGCTGCACCAATTTGCAGTCCCACCAGCAATGTATGAGTATACCTTTTCCCCCACATCCTCTCCAGCACTCATTGTTGTTTGTCTTCATAATAGCTGCCATTCTGATTGGAGTGAGATGAAATCTTAGAGTGAGTGGTTTTGATTTGCATTTCTCTAATTGCTAGCAATGATGAAGATATTTTCATATATTTGTCTCTTTAGGTCCTTGGCCCATTTATTGATTGGGCTATTTGTTTTTTGGGTGTTTAGCGTTTTGAGTTCTTTATATACCCTAGAGATTAGTGCTCTATCTGATGTGTGAGGGGTAAAATGGGAGCAAATGTTCCCAAGATGCAGGCTCTCTATTCACCTCATAGATTATTTCTTTTGCTGAGAAGAAACTTTTTAGTATGAGTCCATCCCATTTATTGATTCTTGATTTTAATTCTTGTGCCACAAGGAGTCTCATTAAGGAAGTTGGGGCCTAATTCCACATGATGAAGATTAGGGCCTACTTTTTCTTCTATTAGATGCAGGGTCTCTGGTTTTATTCCTAAGTCCTTGATCCATTTTGAGTTGAGTTTTGTGCCTGGTGAGAGATAGGGGTTTAATTTCATTTTGTTGCATATGGATTTCCAGTTTTCCCGGCACTATTTGTTAAAAAAGCTATCTTCTCTTCAATGTATATTTTTGGCACCTTTGTCTAATATAAGATAATTGTAGTTTTGTGGGTTAATCTGTGTGTCCTCTATTCTGTACTATTGGTCTATGGGCCTGTTTTGGTGCCAATACCATGCTGTTTTTGTCACTATTGCTCTGTAATATAGTTTAAGGTCTGGTATAGTGATGCCGCCTGCTTCACTTTTCCTGCTAAGGGTTGCTTTAGCTATTCTGGGTCTCCTATTTTTCCAGATGAATTTCATGACTGCTTTTTCTGTTTCTATGAGGAATGTTATTGGAATTTTGATCAGAATTACATTAAATCTGTATAGTGCTTTGAAAGTATGGTCATTTTGATAATATTAATTCTGCCTATCCAAGAGCAAGGTAGATCTTTCCATCTTCTGAGGTCTTCTTTGATTTCTTTCTTTAGGATTCTGCAATTTTCATTATATAGATCTTTCACCTCTTTCATTAAGTATCTTATTTTTTTTTTGAGGATATTGAAAATGAGGTGCTTTTTCTCATTTCTCTTTCTAAGTATTTACCACTGATATACAGAAATGCATTTGATTTTGGGGTGTTGATTTTATATCCTGCTGCTTTGCTGAATTCATTTATTAGCTCTAGAAGTTTCTGGTGGAGCTTTTAGGGTCTCCTAGGTATAGAATCATATCATCAGCAAATAATGCCAATTTGAGTTCTTCTTTCCCTATGTGTATCCCTTTAATTTCGTTTGTCTAATTGTTCTGCCTCTAGTTTTTCAAAACTATGTTAAATAGAAGTAGTGAAAGAGGGCATCTCTGTCTTGTTCCAGGTTTTAGAGGGAATGCTTTCAATTTTTCTCCATTTAAATTTATGTTGGCCTGGGGCTTAGCATACATAGCCTTTATAATGTTGAGATATGTTCCTGTTATCCCTAGTTTTTCTAGTGTTTTGAACATAAAAGGATGCTGTATTTTGTCAAATGCTTTTTCTGCATCTGTTGGGATGACCATATGATTCTTTAAGCCTGTTGATGTGATGAATAACATTTATTGATTTCCATATGTTGAACCAACCTTGCATCCCTGGGACGAATCCTACTTGATCATGGTGCACGAACTTTTGGATATGTTTTTGTATTCGATTTGCCAGAATGTTATTGAATTTTTGCATCTATGTTCACTAGAGATATTGGTCTGAAGTTTTCTTTTTTTGAAGTATCTTTTCCTGGTTTTGGAATCAGAGTGATACTGGCCTCATTAAATGAGTTTGGAAGTGCTGCCTCTTTTTCTATTTCCTGAAATAAATTGAAGAGTATTGATATTAGTTCTTCTTTAAAGGTCTTGTGGAATTCGGCTGTGTATTCATCCAGTCCTGGGCTTTTCTTGGTTGGTAGACTTTTGATGGTATCTGCTATTTCGTCACTTGAAATTGATCTGTTTAAATTGTATATATCATCCTGATTCAATCTGGGCAAACTATATGACTCTAGAAATTTGTTGATGCCTTCCATATTTTCTATTTTATTGGAGTACACATTTTCAAAATGATTTCTAATTATCTTCTGTATTTCTCTAGTGTCTGTGATATTTCCTTTTTCATCACGTGAGTTTTCTCTCTCCTTCTCTTTGTTAGCATGGCTAAGGGTTGATTTTCTTCTTTTTCTAGGATTTTGATGTTAAGTCATTTATTTGTTGACTTTTTCTTTTTTTAAGGAATGAACTTCATACAGTGAACTTTCCTCTTAGAACTGCTTTCATAGTGTCCCAGAGATTTCGATATGTTGTATCTGTGTTCTCATCCACCTCTAAAAATTTTTAAATTTCCTCCTTGATGTTTTCTGTAACCCTTTGTTCATTCAGTAACATATTATTTAGTCTCCAGGTGTTGGAGTGGATTTTATTTCTTACTGTATCATTGATTTCTAGTTTCATTCCATTATGATCTGATAGAATACAGGGTAGTAGTCTATATTTGCTAAGAGATGCTTTGTGGCATAATACATGGTCTATATTTTAGAGAATGTTCCATGAGCTGCTAAGAAGAAAGTATATTCTCTCATTGAAGGATGAAATATTCTATATATGTCAGTTAAGTCTAAGTTATTGATTGTCTTATTGAGTTCTATAGTTTCTTTGTTCAGCTTTTGTTTGGGAGATCTATCTAGTGATGTGATGCCTTGTTTTATAACCCAACCTTGCATTTTCTTTCAAGGTGTTTTTAAAAACTAGTTAGAATGTAAATTTGTTTATAATCTAGTTATTTTTGCATCCATATTCTTATTTTTTGATCTTTGTTTTGAAAGCACTGATCCTTTAAGTAATAATGATATAGAAAAATTATCCCATAGAAATAATTTTTATATATTATTAAATCATGTTATAAGAATTATCCACTGCAATCGTTTTTTATAAATAGAAATGAGTTTGAGAAACATCAGTAATAACCGATGCTTTTCAGGGAACTTAAATGTGTAATTAGAAAATTTGAGCAGAATCAAAGTGAGTCATTGGAGTTCCATTGCCTTTTCCTTGATCCTAGAAAATGCCACCATGCACCACTCTTCTTTTATGCTCTGTATAATTAAGAAATAATACCTGTCAGGATTTCCTTATATTTGACTGTATAATAATCTCATTTTCCCCTTAAAATATTGGAGAATAAAATTCTGTTCATTCTGCTCACATTCTTTAGTTCTTGCAAATAGGACCATAAAACTGCATCATTTTGTCACTGAACCATTGGACAAGTGGGACTGAATACATTCTTTTTATTATGCTTTTTCCTAAGTTCATTCCCACCAAAAACTAGAACTCATATTTTCTTGAATATATTTTTTGACTGAGAAACTACTGATATTGGCTATGGGTTTTTCTAGTGAAAAAGACTTTAGAGAAACATTATATACTTAAGAAACAGGAAAGTAAATTGGATGCACTTAAGCAGTAGTGGCTTTTGCAATATTCAAGTAAATTAATGACATTTTTTACATTCATTGCAAGTTTAATGGGATGTGGCTTACTAGTGGTCTGTAATACAGCTTTTTATCTTGCTGATAATTCACTTTTTCTTCTTTCCTCAGTGATATTGGGATTGGTCAATCTCAAGATGACAGCATAGTAGGGCTAAGACAGACGAAGCACATCCCAACCGCCTTGCCCGTCAGTGGAACCTTGTCCTCCAGTAATCCTGATTTGCTGCAGTCACATCATCGCATTTTAGACTTCAGTACTACTCCTGGTGAGCACCTCCAATACTGCTTTTGTTTTCTCATTGTCATCTTTTTCCATCTTTGATACCCAGATGCAAAGAGTCAGGGTGAACCTTAAATTCCAAACCTTTGGTACCAGTTCTCATCATATTCTGCAGACTGTTTTGATATGGCTACAGGAAATTTAATCTCTCTGAACTTGTTTCCTCTTTGATAAAATGAAGAATAATACATGACATGCAGTTATTACTAATTCATATCAAATAAATAAGAATAGGAGGTATATTTGAGGTCACTGTTGGGCTCTCCAGTATAAAAAAGATCAACTTTAGATTAAAAATTTTCTTTCTTTGATACCCACATGACAGTCTTGTGTATGTGGTACTATGTACTGATGTGGTTTTGTTTGTCTAATCATTTAATTATCTATAGGGGAAGATGTGTTTTTACATTGTAGTGTAAGAATGAAGCTCACAGACAGTTATTATCAACAGCCAACATATAAGCAGTAACTCCTCAGGCTTGCCCTGGAGAATACCTGCTGATAAAACAGTAGAGGGAGCTTGATGTAAAGTCTCAGATAAGACCCTGCTGCTCTCTTTGGATTTGTGCATTCACAAGAGATTTTTCTAAGCAATTTCTGTTATTGCATGTTCCCACCTACCTGACTTTTCTAGGAGCTTCATCAATCTTTGAAGAGCTCTGGTAAGGAAGAGGTCAAAGTTTATCATCTTTTCTAGGGAGCTTCTTTCCAGATTACTTTGCATGACCATATCACTAAATCCTTTCTATTTATGTGGTTTTCTTTCCTCCAGATTTGCCAGATCAAGTCCTAAGGGTTTTTAAGGCCGATCAGCAAAGCCGATACATCATGATCAGTAAGGATACCACAGCGAAGGAAGTGGTCATTCAGGCCATCAGGGAGTTTGCAGTTACTGCCACCCCAGATCAGTATTCACTGTGTGAGGTCTCGGTCACACCCGAGGGAGTCATCAAACAGAGAAGACTTCCAGATCAGCTTTCCAAACTTGCTGATAGGATACAACTAAGCGGAAGGTATACGCTGTCTTATTGAATTTCTTACCCCCTTTCGAAACCCACATCAGAGTGTAAGAGATGAATGCTTTAAGGGTTTTTTTTTTAAGTGACTAAATATCCCGATAGATTAAAAACCAAGCACCCCACAATGAATTGCTCTATCAAAGTAAAGGTATACAGTAGACTGCTGGCCCTCACAAGGAGCTCTTAAGCACTTATTCAAGGGCACGGTGACCTGAAAGTTATTATCAACAGCCAACATACAAACAGTCACTCCTTAGGCTTGCACTGGAGAATACCTGCTGATAAAACAGTAGAGGGAGCTTGATGAAAGTCTCAGAGTAGATAGACCCTGCTGCTCTCTTCTCTTTGGATTTGTGCATTCACAAACAGGTTTTCTAATTATTTTCAGTCATTGCATGTTCCCACATACCTGACTTTTCTAGGAGCTTCATTAGAGACATATATGACATATATGACAGTGTTTTTGGCAGAATTAACTAACTCTGTCAAATGAGGCATTGTACATTACAGAAAGCACCCCTGAGCTCTGGAACCAAACTTTAGTTGCTACAGAGCTTGGTCCCTTGCTGTATAAGTGCCCATATCACATGTTATGTGCAAGAAAACATTGTGCTGATTTTGTCATTCTTTTCAGTGACATTTTTACTGTTGGAGATATCTAATTTTGCCCTCAAACCACAAATAACTAAGAGTTGAAAAAAGTAGTTAAGTTTTGGCTCTCATATAATTACTGGATCCTATACTGAATGAAAATTGAGTTGTCACAAAAATAACATTTTTCTGTTTTTCTAGTGGAGTGTTCCATTGTGCTTGACTTTCCCATGTTATAGATCTAAGATATGATTTAATTCACTCAAAATTTGTTTTATAACTTTCTTATTCCTCACTTTTATTTCCAACCTCAACACTGGTGGATAGTTATATATTAGGAAGTGGGTTTTTCTCAATTATAACTTGAATGTACATTGATATATCTATAATCATGATGGAGTTGTTCACATCTCCAGGGAGCTGGAAATTCATGATCCACATTCATTATTCAAGAAAATTATATATGGGCTTCGTGAGTAATCAAAATGGAGAGCATTAAATCTACGAATGTCAAAAGCCCAAGATACATTTTTCTGCTATAGATGTTTTGTGAAATATGCAAAAGACCAGCTTAATGGGACCGCCACTGTTTCTTTATTTTTTAGAATTTTATTTAGAGAAAGCATCTGCCCACCCTAAAAAGAAGAAAGGAAGGAAAACTGGAGGGAGGAAGGAAATAGCAAACAGCAAATACCTAAATGCTGTTTTCAACAAGTTGCTTAAAAGGAGATGCACTAGCTCTGAGTTCTTGTCCCTGCACTGACATTGACAAGTCATTAATCTATAGATGACTCTGTTTCCTATTCTAATAGGGATATCACCTGTCCCACTTACCTATAGGGTTTTCATGAAAATTCATATATTTAAAAATTAAAGTCTGTTTTAGGATTTTTCTAGTCATAATATCACTTGAGTGAAATAGCTTTTAGGTTTCTTAGGAATTTTAATAAAATAAGTAAAACTTGAACTGATTTAATTTGGATCCATCAATCGTCAGATTCTCTTTTCACTCCGGGAAAATGGAGTGAAGCCCTGGGTCTGATCTTTCTTGCTTCCACCTATAGAGCCTGTACCCTTATTTAAAATGAAAAAAAAAAAATTAAAAAGCTATTTTCTGTCATCTATAGCCAAAAGGGTAGAATGATTTAGAAAACAGGAAAGGAATAGTGAAAAAGAATTAAAGTCAGTACAAATGAAATCCCATGGGATTCCTTCCTTTCCATTTCTGAACACTGGGTTCTGTGATCTGGCAGTTGATGCAGCAACTGCACTGTCCATCTTGGTTCAAAAGAATTCTTCCTTAATTCAATTCTGTATTCTCTCAAGCTTTCCCTAAAAAGTAGCTTTGTTCTTTTACGGATGTCATGAGACTTCTGCTTAGGCCTGACTACGTCTGACACACTTCTGCTCTCACAGGTATTATCTGAAAAACAACATGGAAACAGAAACACTTTGTTCAGATGAGGATGCTCAGGAGTTGTTGCGAGAGAGTCAAATCTCCCTCCTTCAGCTCAGTACTGTGGAAGTTGCCACACAGCTCTCCATGCGGAATTTCGAACTCTTCCGCAACATTGAACCTACTGAATATATAGATGATTTATTTAAACTTAAGTCAAAAACCAGCTGTCACAACCTGAAGAAATTTGAAGAAGTCATTAACCAGGAAACATTTTGGGTGGCATCTGAAATTCTTCGAGAGACAAACCAGCTGAAGAGGATGAAGATCATTAAGCATTTCATCAAGATAGCATTGCATTGTAGGGAATGCAAGAATTTTAACTCAATGTTTGCAATCATCAGGTAAGAGGGCATATCTGTCTTAAGATTCAGTGCATGCTACAGATTAGAAACAATCTCGTCCAGGGATACCATATAATTATATAAAATGTGGTATTTTATAAATGACTCACTTTTCTTTCTTTTCTTTTCTTTTTTTTTTTTTTTTTTAATACCATGCTGGTAATCAAACCTAGGCTAGACTGTCATTGACTCATAATGAACAATTCTTTTTAAGATAACAATACCCCAAAGAATTATCAAGATTAAATGATACAGTGTATGTGAAATTCCTTTGGACATCATAAAGCAAAAGCTCAATAAATGTTTATTTTCTTCCCTTTTAAGTGTTTTGATTGAACCTGGAAGAAAGTGCAAATGAAAAAGAATTAGTAATTTTGATGTTAAATGTGACTATAAAATTAGTCATTTTTTTCTGCCCGGGAGTTTGATCATGCTCTCATGACTACTGTGTCTTTTGGTTTATATTCTTACTATAGAATATTTTCCTGCTCTGTTTTATAAAATGCTTGCTGCGTGCCAAACACTGCTATATTTGGAGGAAAAAGCAACAATACTTTTATTCTAGTGGTTTTGCTGATGGTATGTTAGTCAGCTTTCATTACTATAACAAAATAGCTAAGATGAATACCTACTTATGAAGAGGAAAGGTTTATTTTGGCTCATAGGTTGGAAGTTTCAGGCGGTGGTCATTTGCCTCTATTGCTTTTTAGCCTGTGATGAGGCAATAGCATGTAGTAGAGCAAAGCTGTTCACGTCATGGTTAGGACATGAAAAAGGGGAAAAGAAAGAATTCGTGGTCCCACCAGCACCTTTTTAGGATACACCTCTGTGACCTAAGACCTCTCATTAATCCCTGCCTCTTAAAGACTCCCTCTAAAACTTTCCAGTAGTGCTAATGGAGTAGGGACCAACCCTTTAACCTATAGGCCTTTGGGGGAAATGTAGAATCGAAACTATAGCAGATTATAAGCATATCAAGAGAGTATAAAGGAAAGAAGAATAAAATCCATTGTCTTGGCCCTGACTCTGCTTTTATCTGTCATTCTTATTACCCAAGTTTCCTATTCATCCTTCTATAAATTGCTATGCATGTAAAGCATACATGCAGGTTTATTGGTCAGTAAATATGCAGTGCATCATTTTCCTTCCTTCACTTCAGAAGAGATCATTTAATTGTATCCCACTTTTCTTTTTTCCCCTCTCAGTGGCCTAAACCTGGCACCAGTGGCAAGACTTCGAGCTACCTGGGAAAAACTTCCCAATAAATATGAAAAGCTATTTCAGGATCTCCAAGACCTATTTGACCCTTCTAGAAACATGGCAAAATACCGCAACGTCCTCAATAGTCAAAACCTGCAACCTCCCATAATTCCTCTATTCCCTGTTATAAAGAAGGATCTCACGTTCCTTCATGAAGGTAAATACAAGGTAGAGGAGTTCTGTCTTTACTTGTAGAAGTAGAATAAATGCCATGGATTTCTTTTTTCTCTTTTGCCACTTACAGGAAATGATTCAAAAGTAGATGGGCTGGTCAACTTTGAGAAGCTAAGGATGATTGCAAAAGAAATCAGACATGTTGGCCGAATGGCTTCAGTTAACATGGACCCGGCTCTCATGTTCAGGACTCGGTGAGTGAGTCACCTCCAGTGGCACATGTGGGACTAGAGAGGTTTAAAGCTTCCCAGTGAATGAAGAAATTTTGTATATTTATATTTGCAGTATTGCAGAAATTATATTAGGGTGTACCAAGAATCACCGTCAAACTTCCATTCGGCAACAAGTGAACTTTGGACTATTAGTAAAATGTTTGTCCTTTGTGGATATTTTTAACGTAACATTAATCACAGATATTTATTTCCTATTTTTTAGAACAATGACTTGTACAGTTAGAACTTACAATGGGTAGCATGTACTAAAATATGTAAATATCCTAAACAGGATTGTATCAGTATCCCACATACTAGATTTAGATGTCAGCTTAGTCAAAAATGATTAGAAGGCAAAAGAAGTCAGTCTTCTTCTAGAATAAAAAATGTAACTGTATTTGTCTTTTGAACCAGAAAAATGTGTCTAGTAAAGTGGTGCGTGTGAGATGATATGCAGTTTAACATTTGTGGGCTTCTAGAACTGCTTATCCAGAAGTCTAGTCCTTTCTTTCTGAGCTTGTGATCTCTCTGTCTCTTTCTACACCCATGCTTCAATCTCCATGGCTCTCACTTACAGGAAGAAGAAATGGCGGAGTTTGGGGTAAGTGGTGGAGAACTTGCATACCCCCACACAGTTCTTGCTCAGCTCATTGCATTATTTTCCTACCTGCTGTATTTTCTGATGCTTTGCATTTTTTTTTTTTTTTCTTAACCCTCTTGCTCTAGCAGAATTTCAGATGGCAAACTTACTTCTAGTTTAATCTTCTGGGGCTTATGCTTTTGAAGTCATGATCCTTGAGAGCTGTGAAATGATTGATTGTTTTGTGGAACTATGGGCCAGACATACTTCTGAGCTCTCAGAGTTTTGATATAATTTGTTTCTTGAAATAAGGAAAGCCCAAAGAAGTGGGAGGGGAAGAAGGATATTAGAAAGAAAAATTGTGCAATTTAAATATTATTGCACAGATACTTTAGTACATATGCATAATATAAAATGTGCCCCCTGGTATTAAAACCAAAGTTTTTACTGCTCAACTAACTACTATTTTCATTCTATATAAACCAATCTTTTTAAAAAATAATTTTTAACAATTCATGTGCTAAATAGTTTCCATACGTAGATGTTTACATTTGCATGATTGTTGTATTAACAGATTGACCATATTACTATAAACACTTACCACATTCAACCCAAGAAATAAGAAAACAATTGTGAACAGTGTGGCTAATTTTGTTTGAATCTCTATAAAACACTCTTTTTAGGAGAAGTAAAAATAGTGTAAGTCAATGATTATAGCTGTGAATTCTTGCATGAGCTTTCATATATAATTGTTTGCTGGCTTCTATGAAAGAATGTGAATGCTCTGTAGAGAAGAAAAGTAGAATTTCCTAGTTGAATCAGAACAAATGCCAAACACATATATTTATGTATATATTGTGTGTAATTCATTTTAACTAAAACACTTATAAATCTGTATGATTCTATATTCCATTTAACTGTTTACTTACTGGAATGAGGCATGTGACCTTTCAAGTGTAGAATATGTATATAGTTTTTGGCAGTTTCCAGTTGATAAAATAACCCTATGCTAGAGTGAGTTGCATATGTACCTTTTCATCTTTCAGGTCTCTCAGCCAGGGTAGTACAAATGCAACAGTGCTAGATGTTGCTCAGACAGGTGGTCATAAAAAGCGGGTACGCCGTAGTTCCTTTCTCAATGCCAAAAAGCTTTACGAAGATGCACAGATGGCTCGAAAAGTGAAGCAGTACCTGTCCAATCTGGAGCTGGAGATGGATGAGGAGAGTCTTCAGACATTATCTCTGCAGTGTGAGCCAGCAACTAACACATGTGAGTTTTTTCTGGAAATGGTTACAGACTCTGACTGGAATGCGGGTTCGCCTCCCATGCAGTGACATGGGTGGTGACAAGATAAGGCCTAGTGCAGACAAAGAAGCTGCCAGTCCTCGGGTGCACTAGCCTTTCCCCTGTGCTTGATGAGGCCTTTGTGTCCACTTGAGTTACTACATGGAAGACAATACTGTGGACTTATTCTAGTTTGCTTTGGTTTCATTCCATCATAGCCGGTACTCATTCAAGGGACACAAGGGCTGATGCAGCTCCAATTTGCATTCCTTGTTTTCTTAGCAGTGTGCAATCTGAGGGGTTGGGGCTTGTCAAGTCAGAGGAGCATAGAACTGGATGTTGCACTGTGCCTTTTATATCCACAGCCCGGACAGTTCTCAGCCACAAATTTAGCTGTCATTTGAAGCAATAATTCTACTACACAGTGAGCCATAACTTAGCCTGAGGTGTATGTAGGTCCTCAGCATTTTAAAAACCTGTCCTGACTATGAGCCAGTCTTGATAATAGAGTATGTCTGTAGTTAGTCCCAGCTACTCAGGAGGCCTAGGCGAGGGGATTATGAGCCCAGGAGTTCTAGGCCAACCTGGACAACAAAGCAAGATCCATCTCTTAAAAATGAAAAATAAGGAGCTAAGAATGTAGTTGAGTGGTAGAGTACTTGCCTAGCAGGTATAAGTTCCTGGGCTCAGTCCCCATCACTGCACAAAAACAAATAAAAATTGAAATCTGGCTAGGCTAGACATGGGCTGGTTCTGTTTTTATCTGTATCTGTATTTATAAAACAAAGGCATTTTTCATTTAGGACACTTTGGAGCCTTATATGGACAGGTTTGAAAGATAACCTACAGAATTTAAATGTTAAAATAGATGATTTTAGAAGATTCACATAATTAGATTTATACCCAGGACACTATTAGGCACTTTATGTCATGATGAAGAGCTCTTCCTCTGAAGGCAGAGTGGTCTGACTTCAAATCTTGCTTATTCCTCTTAGTAATAATGTAACCTTGGAAGAGTCACTTGAGTTTTCTCATCTTTAGCTTCTGAATGTGTCAAACAGGGGAAGTACATGTCATTGGATTGTTTTAGATATTAAGATTATATGCACAAAATTTAGTTGTCCTGTTAAACTGGTTTGCCTTCTGTCTACCATGGAATTATACACTTGATATAATACGTAGGCACTATGGATTATTATTTGTTTACATAGATAATTCTCCATAGCAAAATTTGAAAGTAAATATGTTACAGTTAATAGCATTTATTAAATTAAAACTTAGCTCAGATGTGTCAAAAAGTATTGGATGTCATTTAAAAAATAATTCCTGATGATTTTCCTGTTGTAGCCTTTATCCCATATATAAAACACAATATCTGCATTTCTATTTTTATTTTTAATTTGGTGTTTTAATAGCATAAGCATCTTTGAGATTACTAAAGATGGGTATTTAGTGTTCTAACTTCAGAAAATACTCTTGTAGTTCTACAGTTATTATCTTCTACATAGCTACTAACAGTTTACATTCTTTGTACAATTTTCAAATCAAACAATTACCAGTGCCTAAGAATCCTGGTGACAAAAAGCCTGTCAAATCCGAGACCTCCCCAGTGGCTCCAAGAGCAGGGTCACAGCAGAAAGCACAACCCCAGCCACCGGCGCAGCCACAGCAGCCGCCACATAAGGCCAACCAAGGACTGCAGGTTCCTGCTGTGGCCCTTTATCCATCACGGAAGAAGGTGCCTGTGAAGGATCTCCCACCTTTTGGTAAGTGATAAAACTCAGTTTTTCTCCCCCTCCCTTTCCTCAAACATGGGCTTTATTATAATTTTTTTTAAATTAGCACTTTATAGTTATAGGTAGTAGTTGGATTCATCCCAACTTCATTTTCTTATTTGGTGCTATTCATTGCCATGCTTTCCAGATTAGGAAAAGAGATGTCTATCTTGACTAACTTGTCTGTCATATTTGAGTTTCTCTGTGATAATTATCTCCTAATCAAACATAAATATTCAGTAAGTTAAGCTTTTACTTTTGAGAGTAAGAAGGACTGTTTGTATACATAGTGTCTTATTTAATCACATTTGTCGTGCAAGGTAAGGGAATAAAATGAACAAGTTATGCATTTACTAACTTATTTTTTTTCCAGTACTGAAGTGGTTTTGTTCATATTATGACTTTTAAACTAGTTTTGCCTTCTGATCAATGAATTGCAGAAATTTAATCAGAATATTTTAAGCTTTGTCATTTGTCTGGAGGTGATTTTTTTTTCTTTTTTTTTTTTTTTTTGGTACTGGGGATGGAACCCTGGGACTTTGGCATGCTAGGCATGAAGGCGAATTCTTATTTATTGAATCACTGATTCTGTAACTTGGGAGCAGTGAGAATACATCTAATGCCTGAATGTTAAAGAGCAAAATCATTTTTCATCTTTCCTATCAAAAGTAACTCATCTACTGGCTTAGTACCTTTATATAAATGTAAAACAAAGTAACTTTATAAAATGTATTGGTTCTTTTTTCTATATGTATGTAGAAGGAAACAACATTAATAAAAATGAAGACATTTTTTAAAAGTAAATGGATAGTAATGTGTTTGTTTAGATAAAATTAATGTAATTTTAATGCAGTTATGAAGTTCCTGCACTCCTAGTTGGACAGAAGTAATGTGGTGGAACTCTCACGGACTCTATCCTTAACCTGTTCCTCTTGATCAGCAAATGTGTGTTAAGTTTTGGAGGAATGTGAGAAAAGAACACTTGACATCTGTCATCTGTCCCCTTTCAATTATTTGTTTTATTCTCCCTATCACAAACAAATCAAATTACATGTTTCTTTATTGCTTTTGCTCTCAACAAACATGTATTCCTAAGTCCCCTGCGGGATGACTTCTGTGTCCTCTTCTGTGCTGAACTTTTTGTTTGGATCATCAGTCTTTCTTTTAGCTAAAAAATAGCCTTGTAGCCATATTCAATATAATGTAGGTGTGCCTGCATAAAAGCTCTCTCCCATTTCCAAAGAGATATCTCAAAATACTTTAGGTTCATTTGAATTTATTTATGAACTAAAAAAAATGTGCTTGAAATATTACATGTCATCTTATGTATTTAGTGTAACCTATTTAAGTGACATTATATAAAATAGTAACTTAAAGATTTTTCCCCATTCTAATTAATGAAATAATTTATTTTTTTAGTCCTAGTTGGACACAATATCTTTGTTTTATTTTTATGTGGTGCTGAGGATCGAACCCGGGGCCTTGCACTTGCTAGGCAAGCACTCTACCTCTGAGCCACAATCCCAGCCCCGAAATAATTTCAAAGTAAAATTTGACTTTCTTATTTCTTATTTTTGTGGAGGGACCCACTTTACATCCTCATACTACTAGATCCTGCACTGGTTCACTCCCTTCTTCTGAAATCTTTTCGTGGTCTCTGTGACACAGTGCTTTCATGAAGTGTCTCCTGCTCCTCTTTCATGTGCTTTATTTGAGTAGTAAGGGCATAGAATTCCTTTCATTCACTATTTTAGACAGTTCTTCTTAACCCTTGGCCCTTTACTTTTCTCCCATCATTCCCACTTCTCCAGAGCTAACATTTCAAACAATACCAGAATGTTTCCATCCTAAACTTTGAAATAACTGGAGTTGAAATCGGCTGTGCCGCTTTCATCCTAAATTCAGATGTTTTCAGATTGTCTTTTCTTCATTGTTGAATATGAATGATGACTACTTTAAGGTTTAAAATATAAAGTAAAATATCAAAAATAATCTCTTTTTAATAGTTTGGTAGCTACTGGTCAAAAACAAAACTCCAAGTATCTCATGCTCTTGGTGATCTGTTTATACCATGAGTAGTGATGCAAAGAACAGTTTAGATCATAAGTAAGTTGAATCTTACTGTAATAGTAAATCTTAACCCCAAAATGCTTTTTAGTCATTAGTATTTATTTTCAGTCTTGAAAATGCATATCTAAATTATTTTCTTATAGGTATCAACTCTCCACAAGCTTTAAAGAAAATTCTTTCCCTATCTGAAGAAGGGAGTTTGGAACGTCACAAGAAGCCAGCTGACGATACAATATCAAATGCATCTTCACAGCTATCTTCTCCTCCCACTTCTCCACAAAGTTCTCCAAGAAAAGGTAGAAGTATACAACTTGCTCTTTTCCTTTATCAAACTCTCTACATTTCAGTTATAATAAATTCTGGAATTTTTAATATTATATTATTCATTTTAAATGATTCCTCATGATGTTCACTGGATTTTTTTCCCTCAGTGTATATAAATTGGGAAAAATTTTGGTATTTCTTTTTAATATTATTCTTATAATAAATAGAATTAAATTTATAACTATTTGGAACTGTTTCTAAAATTTAAGTTTTTTATTTGGCCAAGTGTGGAAAGAATTCTTTTACATTAAAATTCCATAAGACTAAATTTGATTACATAAAATTTAATACAGAGAAGTGCTCTTAGATAAAAAAAAACTTATATGTTCCTGATTTATTTTTTTCATTGTGTTAATATGGGTCTTGATTACCTTTTTTGTTGCTGTTTTTTAAAGAGACTACCTTTTAGGCAATCAAAATCTTCTCCTTATATGGATACTTTCTTATAGATGATAATTTTCTTCCACATAACTCTCTAGGTTCCTTCCTTCTCTTCCCTTTAATTGAAAGGGAGGGTGGGTGTCAGTCAGTAGTAAAAAGCTAAGATCTAAAAGGTTAATTAATTATAATATTTTACTGATTCAACAAATAACTGCTTTTCTTTGTAGACATTTCAGGCTTCTGTGCATTTGGTGTGGGTGTCAGTGCTAGGGCCCTTGTGAAATGGATATATCTAAATTCTTTTCTCATCCTATTGTTAGGTGGCAGTGGCAATCAGCTGAGATCTTTTGGCTCCGGGCAGTTGGACTTAACCAGTTCCTCCTCTTCTCTTGGAAGTGAGAACAGTAACAAGAATAACAATGCACCACGGACCTATGGGATAGGTGGGGTTTTTAGAACCAAAAATGGGGTGGGAAAGAGAGGAATCATCTCATTAGTTGAAGAAAATGAGAAAATTCCTCCAAGTGTTAGGTGCTCAATCTAAGTGATGATTTTTCTGGACAGAGTTTTTTGATTTTTGTTTTTATTTTTTTGAGCAGACTTTTCAGGGAAGATTTAAATCAGAATTTGTAGTGTGTGTTTATAAAAAGATATTTCATATATGAACATGTTCAATCTTTTCAAGACCTGTGTAACCTTTAAAAAATAAATCAGGAAGTACCAATTTACCAAATGGATGGAAACATACTTCAGAGTTGGGAGCATTTAAGTGCTCTAGAGATATATATATACATACATACATATATATATATATTTTTTTTTTCAAACTAATGTGAGATCCTTAGTCATGTATATATAGAAAAGATAAAAATAAGTACTGAGATTTGTTTTTTCTTTTCCATTAAAAATATCAAGACAAGCTTCTTCCTTTGTGACTTTCAGAAATATTTTTAGTAACAACTAGAGTTAAGGGTACTTTTGGGATAACAAATGGACATCTGTTGAGGCATTTTACAGTGATGGTCTGAAGAAAAGTACACATTACATCCTAAACAATTGACTTTTCATGTGATTCAGCTAATACATTATTAATGTTGAAAAACTGAATGGCAAAAATCCAAAGAGATATTCTTTAGATCTTATTTCTTATTCTTTTTGAAGACTATTTTCAGTTGAATTTTCTCTGCTGTACTTATACTCTAAAAGTTGAAAACAAGATTACTGATTTTACAGTTGGGGGAAAAAAATCAGTTGTTGTTGTTGTTTCCCAGTACTGGGATACAAACCCTGGTCTTGGGTGTTTGCTGGACAAGTGCTCTATGACTGAGTTATATCTGCAGCCCAGTTTCCTTTTGTAGTTTAATGGTAGTATAATTCATTAAGAATAGTCAAATAGTGCCATAGTTTCTGCATCTTTTCTGAGCTTCTATAATTGTGTGTGTGTGTGTGTCTCTGTCTGTCTGTCCCTCTCTAACTTTTGATTAAATGAGCCCCATCAGTAAAAATCTTTTAGTCACTTGGTCAATCAGTGGTGATATCCATGCATTTTTTTTTTTTTTTGCTTCTATTTGATGGACTTCAGTCTTATGTTGTAAACCTAGAGTATCTAACTAATGTGGTTTTGTTTCTCATGCAGGTTATACTTTGGCTCCCAGTGGTACTGTGGATAATTTTTCAGATTCTGGTCACAGTGAAATCTCTTCACGATCCAGTATTGTCAGCAATTCTTCTTTTGACTCGGTGCCAGTCTCGCTCCATGATGAGAGGCGCCAGAGGCACTCTGTCAGCATTGTGGAAACAAACCTAGGTGTGGGCAGGACAGAACGGCGGACCATGATTGAACCTGATCAATACAGCTTAGGGTAGATGGCTTTCCTTAGCATTCTTTCACATCCCTTCTTTCATGTCTCTTTTAAGAATGAATCCTTTGTGGATTGTTAAGTACCATCTTCTTTTTGTTGAGCCTTTTGCTTTTTAAGTTAAGCTTCTTCTTTATTGCATGAACACTGTGGCTTTGTGTGGGAGGTGGAGGGTGATGTTTGGCTGTATACCACTTCCTTGGTATAAGCTGCCTTCCTTAAGTATCCAGATGGTGTTGAACCATCCTTAACCTTGCAGGGAAAATGTTCTTCTCTAGCAAGTCATTGTTCTTTTTCTCTCTGCACTTATTTTATAGTAATGACAAAGGTAAGAAAACTGGACATGGCAGAACTGTCCACTATAATGCAGTTCAGTGGTATTTTTGGCCTCTTTCTGAGATGAGAGAAAGCTATCCTTCTAGGAAAAAAAAGATATTGAAATCATTCACTGTTTTCCTTTTCATCTGTTTTGTCCATTTAGATCATATGTGCCAATGTCTGAGAGCCGAGGCTTATATGCCACAGCTACAGTAATTTCTTCTCCAAGCACAGAGGAGCTTTCCCAAGACCAGGGGGATCGTGCTTCCCTCGATGCTGCTGACAGTGGTAGGGGAAGCTGGACATCGTGCTCAAGTGGTTCACATGATAATATACAGACCATCCAGCACCAGAGAAGTTGGGAAACCCTTCCGTTTGGCCACACCCACTTTGATTATTCAGGGGATCCTGCAGGTTTATGGGCCTCAAGTAGCCATATGGACCAAATGATGTTTTCTGATCATAGTGCAAAGTATAACAGGCAGAATCAAAGTAGAGAGAGTCTTGAACAGGCCCAATCCCGGGCAAGCTGGGCATCTTCCACAGGTTACTGGGGAGAAGACTCAGAGGGTGACACAGGAACAATAAAGCGAAGAGGTGGGAAGGATGTTTCCATAGAGGCTGAAAGCACTAGCATAACATCTGCAACCACAGAAGAAACCAAACCTGTGCCCGTGCCTGCCCACATAGCTGTGACACCCAGTACTGCAAAGGGGGTCATAGGTAAGTTTAAAAACTGGGAGTCTTGGCACATATGGATCGTGGCTGTAATCTGATTATTTCAAAAGTCAAAAAAGTATTTTGTGGGTTGTATTTTTTTTTTTTAATTGAACCCCATGGTGTTTAACCACTGGGCCATATTCCCAGACCGCCACCTTTTTTTTTTTTTTTTTTAAATTTTTTAAATTTAGAGACAGGGTCTTAACTAAGTTGCTGAGGCTGGCTTTGACTTCATGATCCTCCTGTCTCAGCCTCCCAAGTCACTGGGATTATAGGTGTGTACCACCATGCCCTGCTGTGTTTGTGGTTCATTTTGTCCATTGCTTTACAGGGCTTCCAAATTAGCACTGAATTCATGATTTTTATATGAATGGTGTGGTTAAGAGCCCAGCTGCATATAGTAAAACATTGAGTAAATTTAAGCTCCTAGTATCAGTCTACTGTCATTATGGATATTACCTAAATTTTTTTCTTTTAACTGGAAAATTATCAGAATAGATGCCTATTTTTCACAGGGAAGGGATTTTTTTTTTTTAATTGAAAATCTTTTAAATGTTGACCCTTAAAATATATTTAGAACTTTATCCTTTGCATAATAAAACCTTTTCATCAGCCAAGCATGGTGTGGTACACACCTTTAACATTAGCTGCTCAGGAGACTGAGACAGGAAGATTGCAAGTTTGAGATAACCTGAGCACTTGGGAAGACCCTGTCTGAAATTAAAACTTAAAAGGGGCTGATGTGTTGCTCAGTAGTAGACAAATTGCCTAGCATGTGTGAGGCCCTGGGTTCAGTCCCCAGCATGGCAAAATGTCCTTTTATTGATTTTTGTTATGTTGTCACACTGTTTCTGTGCTCAATGAATTCTGCACACTAGAGCAAGGCAGAAATTGCTTATCATGTAAAAGACTAAGGATTCAGGCATTGAACTCAGGCAGAAAGGGTTGGAATCCGTGTTTTGCTACTTTGTAGTAGCTCTCTGATACTGGACAAAGAAGCTCTGCCTTTTTGTTTCCTTATCTATAAAATGAGTTTAGTAATCTCTGCTTAATAGAGTTAGTGTGCGGATGAAAGAAAATCTATGAAAAGTACTCAGAACAGTGCCTAAGATAGTATATTCATAAGTAACAGAAAGATGCTGCTGCTCCTTCTGATGCAAAGTGATCTGGAATATGGGCATTATGGGCATCACTTTCATTAGTAGGAACATTGTAACTATTTTGCCTTACAAATAGTTGTGAGTGGAGGTCAAATTTAATAACCCTCTAAGATAAATAAGGAGATAACAGTAGTTATAGCTTTCTATCACTGCAACAAAATACTTGAGAAAATCAATTTAAAAGAGAAAAGATTTATTTTGGCTCACAGTGTAAGTTTCAGTCCATGGTCACTTAATTATTTGGGGGGCTGTGGTAAGGCAGATGGGGAAAGTGTGACAAAGCAAAACTGCTCATTTCTTGGCATCCAGGAAGCAAAAAATGTGAGAGAAAGGGACTGGGGCCAAAATATTCCCTTCAAGGACATGCCTCAGTCACCTACTTCCTCCAGTGAGACCCCATGTGCTAAAGTTTCCAGTAATGCCATCACCTAGAGACCAAACCTTCAACCCATGAGTCATTAGAGAACATTACAGATTTAAACTATAACAAGAGTTAAACATATTCTTAGGTTGATCTTTGTCAAGTGTTTTCTGTTGATAAATTCATTCTCAGAATTTTTATTGAAAAGAAAGGAAGTTTTTAGTTCCTAACAGTTGAGTCTAGAAAGTTCAATAAAACTTTAGTTTTACTTGCCTTTATAGATTTCATGTTGTAGGTCATAGACATTAACTAATAAAAAGATTTGCAGAAAAATAAATACCTCATAGTTTTAGTTTCAAAATTGGCATCCCTCTTTCTATACTACTTTTTCAACTTTATTTTAATTCACTGTTTTCCAGTGAAGCCTAGAGACTTGAAAGTAACATGGAATTGACTCTCAGGTTGATAAAAGCAAAACAAAAACAGAATAGACGAGTTTGTCTCTGAGGCAGGGAGAGAGAGAAAGAAAGGTAATTTTCACCAAGTACAAACATTTTCCAGTCATAATACTATGAACGTTTATGTTCTTGCTTTGCTTTAATCTGAGCAATAAATCCAAGGGTTAGGTGTTCACCTAGTTAACACTTCCTACTATTTTATAGGCACAAGCAGCTTTTTGTTGTTGTTTGTTTTTTATAGTGCTGAGGATTAAACTCAGGAACACACAGGCTCAGAAGGTGCCCCTAACAGTGAGCTATAGCCCCAGCCTTATAATATTTTCTTTAAGTAGTCTGTTTGTGCTTAAACATATTTAGATTGCTAGTAGCTTCACTGACCACACACAGGTAACCAAGGTGGATATTTGCTTTAGTTAACATCTGTTTCCTGGCCAGCCACACACCTGGCTGGTCAAACCAGAACACATTTGCTGCAACACTGCAAATGGTGTTTTAATAATAATCATTTTCATGTTTTATAAACATTTGTAGTGTGAAGTAGTCTTCCACAAAATTCTTAACAGCTGGTACATTGTTTCTGCTGCAGCACGAAAGGAGGGCAGGTATCGAGAGCCACCCCCAACCCCACCCGGCTACATTGGAATCCCCATCACTGACTTCCCAGAAGGGCATTCCCACCCAGCCAGGAAACCTCCGGACTACAACGTGGCACTTCAAAGGTCTCGGATGGTTGCCCGGTCCTCGGACGCTTCTGGGCCCTCGCCAGGACAGCAGCCACCTGGGCCCCCGACCAGCAGCAGGCCTGTGAGCAAACCTCAGTGGCATAAGCCCAGCGAGTCCGACCCACGCCTCGCCCCTCGCCAGTCTCAGGGCTTCTCCGCCGAGGAGGATGGTACATGCGTCTTCTTAAAACCTTTGCAAGAAAGGGGAACTTGGGCTCCTGTGAGGCTCCAGGGGGACTGGTGCTCTGACCTGTCCTCAGCTGTGTCCCTGCAGAGGCCACACAAGGAAGAATCCAGGTTTAGGGTTAAAGCTTTGGAGGGCTTTCTTCATGTGAGATGTGTCTGGGTTTTCTTTGCATTTTTTCTAAGATTACAGGGGGTCACTTGTAATAAAGCGTGCAGGTGCCTGGATATCTTTACTAGATTTTTTTGTTGGTTTTTGTTTTCTGTGGAACTGGGGGTGGAACCCAGAGCTTCTAGCATGTGAGGCAAGCGATCACCCACTAAAATACCCCAACCTGCACTTCTTTCCTAATTCTTAGTAAAATGAAAGTACTTCTGTGGCTCTATTTTAAGGTTAAAAATTTAAAATCTCACAAGTTTATACTGTGAGAATTTAAAGGAACATTTTGAACTATAAAACAAAGATGGTTCAAGTTTTCTGTGGAAAATGTCACATTTGGACTTTTAATGGGTTGGCTACACTTGGAGATGAAAGACATACTTCTCTCTTTGGACTTCTTTTTACAAATTTAAAAACCTACCTGCCTCTCTTGGATCGAGTACAGGAGGGAAATCATATTCTCCCCACCTTCTCTTTTTTGTTTTGTTTCCAGTTTAACCTGTTTTATTATGCAATCATTATAGATAAACGTGAAATACAATAAATGAACACTATTCATAATCTGCCACTTGAAGATGACCACTATTAACATCTTTTTATAGACTTCTTAATGTATGTGACTGTGTATAATTTTTTTTAAATTTTTTGTTTTTTTAGTTGTAAATGGACACAATACCTTTATTTTGTTTATTTATTTTTATGTGATGCTGGGGTCAAGCGCTCTACCGCTGAGCCACAACCCAGCCATGACTGTGTATTATTAAACAACACAGTCTGGTAGCTCAGTGGTAGAGCACTTGCCTACCATGTGTGAGGCACTGGTTTTGATTCTCAGCATCATATATAAAATAAATGCAATAAAGGTCCATTGACAACTAAAAAAAAGTATTTAAAAAAAAACACAGCACATTATGTTTTTATAACTTTCCTAAATGAATTTATTACTCATAATTTTGCATCTAATAAACATAACAATATATGTATTGTTAATATATTTGTGGGTGGGTGTGTATGAACATATGCATTATATATCAATTTTTAAGTTTTTAAAATTGTTAATTGCCTAAAAAACAGACAAGGGTTTTTGAGGAGCTGAATATGTATACATATGTATGATTTGTTTTTATTAGTACATCAGTGATGTATTCTCTACAGCATAGGAAATTACTTGCTTGCTCATTGATTTGTTGTTTTCTTCCCTGCCTTGTTTGTAGAAGATGAACAAGTGTCTGCTGTTTGAGGCACAGGCTGTCGTGGATCATGAGTGACCACCTAAAGGAGAGCACAAGAAGACGCCCCCAGCACTGGGGCCATGGAACTCACATCCTGAGGATGGTGGACCAGTTTGCCTCCTTCCCTGCCTTAAAAGCAGCATGGGGCTTCTTCTCCCCTTCTTCCTTTCCCCTTTGCATGTGAAATACTGTGAAGAAATTGCCCTGGCACTTTTCAGACTTTGTTGCTTGAAATGCACAGTGCAGCAATCTTCAAGCTCCCACTGTTGCTGCCTGCCACATCATACAGTATCCATTCCAAATTCCAAGATCATCACAACAAGATGATTCTCTCTGGCTGCACTTCTCAATGCCTGGAAGGATTTTTTAAAATCTTCCTTTTAGATTTCAATCCAGTCTAGCACTTGGTCTCGTTGGGATAATGAGAACAGCTAGCCAATGAACTACTTGGGGCCTTTAACCCACCAAGGAAGACAAAGGAAAACAGTGAAATCCTCTGAGTACAGTGCTTGTCCACTTGTTTACAATGTTTTTTTTTTTTTTTTAATGAATTTAAAGATTGTGTTTAGAGATTAAATGTTATATCCATTTAATGATTACAGTATTATTTTGAACCATAAGTAGGGTTGCCAGCCTGGGTTTCCAAAACAAAAACAAAAAAACCAAATATGCCGGACAGGGTGTGGCCACACAAGAAGGGAAGAGAAGACCTGGTTTGTGACCCTGTCTTCCCATGTCCTTCTGGCCTCACCCTCAAAGTGCCCTATCCTGGAAGTATGAAATGTTAGCCAATTACTTAAATACCAAGGCACCTCATCCACTCCTTCCCCAGTGGGTGGGGGTCTTTTGTAAAACTGTTTGCACATGGCCAGGGGAGGGAAATAGGACTCGTTGTGTCCTGTGTGAGCCTTATGGAGGCAGGGCAGTGTCATCTGAGGGTGTGTCCTGCTCCATTGAAATGGATGGCAAACCCCATTTTTTAAGTTATATTTTGGGATTTTGTTAATTTAGAGATTTAGGATATTTGTGTTTTTATTTTTTAAAAGAAACATTTATAACTGGATAGCATTGCAGTGAAAGCAGCTTGGGATGTTGGAGCTAATGCCAGCTGTTAATACTGCTCTTTCAAGACAGCCTCCCTTTATCAAATTGGCATTAGGGAATAAATAAGTCTTTAAACATAATAAAAGATCAAAAGTCTGGTTAGATATACCAGCCTTTGCAAGGTGGGTTAGTCACCAGAGACTAACCTGTAAGTGGCTTTATGGATGCTGCGTAGAGAGAAGTCTAAGTGTAGCAACCATCTGCTCACAGCTGCTATTAACCCTATAATGACTGAAAATGACCCTTCCACTCTATTTTTGTGTTGTTTTTGCACAGACTCCGGAAAAGTGAAGGCTGCCAATCCGAGTAGTACTCAAATGTGAGGAACTGCTGGTCTTGGATTTTTTTTTTCCATTAAATTCAGCTGATCATATTGATCAGTAGATAAACGTAAATAGCTTCAAATTTTAAAAGTCGAATTGCAGTGTTTTTTCACTGTATCAAACAATGTCAGTGCTTTATTTAATAATTCTCTTCTGTATCATGGCATTTGTCTACTTGCTTATATATTACATTGTCAATTTATGCATTTGTAATTTTACATGTAATATGCATTATTTGCCGGTTTTATTATATAGGCTATGGACCTCATGTGCATATAGAAAGACAGAAATCTAGCTCTACCACAAGTTGCACAAATGTTATCTAAACATTAAGTAATTGTAGAACATAGGACTGCTAATCTCAGTTCGCTCTGTGATGTCAAGTGCAGAATGTACAATTAACTGGTGATTTCCTCATAACTTTTTGATACTACTTGTACCTGTATGTCTTTTAGAAAGACATTGGTGGAGTCTGTATCCCTTTTGTATTTTTAATACAATAATTGTACATATTGGTTATATTTTTGTTGAAGATGGTAGAAATGTACTATGTTTATGCTTCTACATCCAGTTTGTACAAGCTGGAAAATAAATAAATATAACATAAAGCCTTGTGAATATTCTTAATGAATTGTGCATGCTTTTTATTTCTGAAATAACAAGTCTTCAGTCTCACTACCAGAGCTTGAAATCCAGAGGCATAAGAGGCTTAACTTCTTGCTTGGTAGAAACTGTCTGATAGCCTATTTCTTTTAAGGAAGCTTTCTGTTGATTCAAAGAAATTAATATCATTAATGTTATTAACACCAACATAATGCATCTTCAGATTTGGCACTGCTTCTTAAGGCTCAGTAAAAAAATGAAGATATCAAAATATATTTGCATTAAACATTGTCTTTTCTCAATCTTCCCCAAAAAATCTGTATGGGACAAAAATATTTTGATTCCCAGTATATGTACTGAGAAGTAGGACCTCAGAGAACAGAAAATTATTTTTCAGATTCATGATCACTAAGAGTACAATTTAGCTATTGATTGTGAACTTCTAAATAGAATATATTTTGTCTATGAGGGTTTGTTTTCTGTGATGCTGGGGAGGTACAGCCTCACGCATGCTAGATAAGTGCTGTACCACTGAGCTACATCTCCTGCCCTCTGTGAGTTCTAATGGTAAATCTGGATAATATTTCAATCTATCAAAAGGACACTTATATTTGGAATGGAAAAATCAGTTAAGCAGCAGCCTGCTTAAATATATTTTGAGATCAAGGACTCATTTCTTAACCTCGGGCAAGGCATAAAAAAATTATTGCACACTCAATAAGTCTCAGAAGCTGGAAAGGAAGCATTTTTCCATTAGAAAGGTGAGAAAGGCTAAAAAGGAATCAGGGGAGGGGAACTGCTCACTGGCCAAATGTAAAAATCTTTCTGAGGCATTTGCACTATTTTGCTGAATTTTGAAAATCTGGCCACCAAAATAATTTGAAGAATTAAAGCAGAAAAAAAAAATGTTGCCATTTGCCATTCCAATAGCTTTACCTATACCTTTAAAAAAATGAAGTTACTATGCACATACCTGGGTGATTAGAGGCTCAGTCTTCCCTTCCTTCCCTCTCTCCCTCTCTCCATTCATTCGTCCATCCTTCCTTTTTTCTTCTTCCCTCCCTCCCTCCTCCCTCCCTCCCTCCCTCCCTCCTCCCTCCCTTTCTACTGAGCTTTGAACCTAGGGGTGCTTTACCACTGAGCTACATCCTCAGTCCTTTCTCTTTTTTAAGACAGGCTCTAAATTGCTGAAGATGGCCTCAAACTTATTCATTCTCCTGCTTCAGCCTCCTGAGTTACTAAGATTACAGTTGTACACTACTGTGCCCAGCTTTTTATCTATCTTAAAACACACAACTAGCAACTCCCCTATTCTGTCATTCAAAAAGCTTAATTTTCTCAAAACTTTTTTCCAAAAAAATCATAAGAACCTGATGTTTTGGAAAATAGCCTCTTGATTATCACTTTTTGCATTCTATTGACACTGAGACAACGAAAGATCAGCCATGATTTATAATCCTATTATGTTTTATTGCCCTTCTGTATTTTAAGTTACTTACCTCTTTGTGGCAGAAGAACTGTCTCCAGGGTTTCAAGAAATAAGTATTTAGCAATTGTAACCAATAACAGTGACAAAATTTAATCTGTGTTAATAGTGAAACTTTGCCAAGGATTTCTTTTTTTTTTTCTTTTCTTTCTTTTTTTGGTGGTGCTAGTGTTGGGGATTGAAACAGGGCCTGGTGCGTGTTAGGCAAATGTTCTACCACTGAGGTTCACCCCCCCATACACCCAAGTTTTAGGAATACTGTAGAAAGTTTGGGGGAGAATCTGATGTTCTCTCTAATCAAAGAGGTAAAACACCTGGGTGTGTGTTTTTATACATGTAAGTTAAATCCCCACAAATATTTTCCTCAGCTTCTCTCCATTTTCCTATTAGAAAGTGCACATTTTCCTTTAATCCATATATTAATGTTTCATCTTCATTTCACTGGTAGTTCAATGTTCATAAGTGATTCTAACCTCTGAGTGAGGAGACATTTATCAACACTTCTTGGGTCTGTGTATTTCTTTTATACATTGTCACATCAATGTTATAGAAATAGGAAGCTCTTCTTGAGTCCTTGAGTCCATGATATTCTCCTTTAAAATAGCTTGCTCAGGGGCTGGGGTTGTGGCTCAGTGGTACAGCACTTGCCTCACAAGTGTGAGTCACTGGGTTCAATCCCCAGCACAACATAAATTTAAAAAGTAAACAAAACAACTATAAAAACTAGCTTGCTCAAAAAATAAAGGTACAGGCTGGGAATATTGCTTAGTTGGTAGAGTGCTTGCCTTGCATACACAAGGCCCTGGGTTCAATCCCCAGCACAACAACATAAAATAAAGGTCATGCAGCAACCCATGAGTCAAGTTGTTGATGGGTAAAGCACCTGATCCTGTGAAAATTCACTAACAATATTTAAAGGAGCAGAGATTGTTAAAGGAGGCAATAATAGACTGCAAATGAATAGGGAAGACTTGAGCAACCAAGACCAACATGTCATGTAAGACATTAAAGTGAATGAAAATTTACCTAGTTGAGAATGAAACAAAAACACTGACTGGACTTGAAAAACAATTTGTGAATTGTACTTTTATTGACATACATGTTTTAGCCAAGTACAAGGCAAGCACAATAAAATTCCTGCCTCCCTGTGAGATTATTCTTATTGCCCAGTTGGTTTTTATAATGCTACTGCTGTGTAACAGCAAAATTGATAGAGATGTTTGAAACACGGTGTAAGGTTAAAAGCTATTAGAAAAGGCTGCATTTCATGGGCAATTAAGATTATAACATGTTTTTATGATGGGAGAAATATCTAAGCCTAGAATAAAATACATGAAGTAAATTTAATGTCAGAAACAATAAATTTTATAAAGAAGGGAAAAAAGTGAAATACATTTAGCCCAGGGTACTCAATGCCTCAACAAAGCAAAATTTCATTTTTTTTCTTCAGATAATTGAATAAAATTTAAGGAAATTTCAATAATATTATCTAACCTAAATACACTGTGAGCCAGACAGGAACTAACAAAGTAAGCATGTCACCAAATAATTGAGGTTTTCCTTAATTAATATAGAATGGAATTTTTTTCACATATGTCTATGAAAATTAGAATCATAGCATTATCACTTTGGGCATTAAGAAGAAAATGTGTGTAATGCTTTTAGATATAGCTGGGGGCTCATTTCACTCATATTGTACACTCAACTGTGGTGTAGCCTCTTTGCCAGATGTTGGATATTTATGGATTTTACCAAAGTGAACTGAGGCATCTCCAAGTTACATTTCCTTATTTTAGGAGAATGTTCCCCATGGCTTAGGCCCTAGGTAGGAAAAACTATCAAGGGATCCCATTGCCTTGATTGCAGCAGGATGAGAGGACATGCCTGGCTCAAGAGTTGCCAACATAGGCTTGCCAGCAATCTGTAAGGTGCTTCTGGATGAGCACTGTGCCTAGCAGAAAAATAAAACCTACAGACTCATTGTGTTCTCTTTGGGGGGATTTCTGTGCAAAGTCAAAGAAGTCAGTATGCAGGAGCCATGCAACAAGAGAAGCTACAAATAAGCAGAAATTATGAATGAGAAGCCCACTTGACCAGGTCAAGCATGTGGTTAAGCAAAGACAAGAACAGTGGCAAAAGCTTAGCACAGCAGACAGGTGCGCGGTGATCTGTCATCCAGGCTCTGAACAACTCCCTGCAGTTTGGCTCTGTGACCTGTTCTTGTCCTTCGTGAAACTAGGCTAAAGAATGAGAACAGTCCTTGTATGTCCTGTAACTATTCTGTTCTCGGCATCCACAAACAGTGCCTGCAGGATTGAAAAGGCTTTTTTTTGGGGGGGGGGGGGTAGCAGGGATTGAACTCAGGGGCACTTGGCCACTGAGCCACATCCCCCGCCCTTTTTGTATTTTACTTAGAGATAGGGTCTCCTTGGGTTGCTTAGCGTCTTGCTTTAGCTGAGGCTGATTTTGATCCTCCTGACTTAGCCTCCCGAGTCGCTGGGATTACAGCATGTGCCACAGCACCCAACTGGAAAGGTTTTTAAGAAATCAACGTGTGAAGCAACTTCATGCCCAAATTACATAGATTAACTGGATACCCAAAATCAGCCAATGCATGTATCACGCATCAACGGTTTGTTGTGGTTAATATTCAGAAGTAAAAATATAAATCTTAACCTAGCAAGGCTTTGAGATTGACCAAAAGGAGCAAACAATAAAGAACTGAGAATTCAATGATGTGTTGTGGCTACAGAAATTCACAGGGGTGAAAACTCAATACAAACTGAACTATCCTTAAGAATGTGTTAAACAAAATACCTGAGATAATCAATAAAAGAGAAGGTTTACTTTAGTTCACAGTTTCAGAGATGTCAGTCCAGGGTCACTTGGCTCTGTCGTTTGGGGTCTGGAGTAGCACAGTACATCGTGGTGGGAATGCGTGACAAAGGCAGACTGACTACCTCAAGGCAGCCAGGAAGTGTGTGTTGGGGGCGGTGGGATGTCAAGCGCTTAATATCCTCTACAAGGGCACACCCTACCTGACCTAACTTCCTTCCACTGGGTTCCACCTCTTCCACCTCCCAAAAGTTCCACAGACTGACGATGAAGTCTTTAACCCATGGGCTTTGGGGAACACTTCGGATACAAATTACAGCAAAGAAACTTCAGGTGTACATCACAGTGTCAATAACACACACAATGAGCAAAGCAAGTAGGAAGTGGAACAGGCATGGCTTTGGGACAATGAGAAGATATGTTTGATTAGAAGATACTGAGAAACTGGTTGGAAAAAAGTAGGAGAGAGAGATTACCTAGGACAAAATGTTGACACAGAGGTTTTATTTATTCAGTTTAGGGGTCCATAAATGTTCAAGAAAAAAAAAAGAAGAAAGGCAGAATCTTTGATGAGATATGGTATGAAAGGACGAGTTGATCTGGCAGGATTATGCAGGATGGAAAGATGAGATGAGGGGAATCAAGTGAGCTGGGAAACTGCTGCCATAATCCAGGCCTAGGCTGATAAAGGCCCAGAAAGTGTGGTATCAGGGGAGCAGGGAAGAATAAAAGCAATTCACAGGGGAAAAAAAATGAATGGAATTTGTGTCCAATAGACTATGAGAATTAGGGCTGGCGCTGTAGCTCAGTGGTAGTGGGCTTGCCTAGCATGTGTGAGTCCCTGGGTTTCATCCTCAGCACTGGGGTGGAGGGGTGGGTAGTAGAATATGGGAATGAGAAGGTAATGTCAAAAGGAAAAAAAAAAGACTAAAAATGTCTACTCTGTATGCTTAAGATAAAGGAAATACTGATAAAGATAGGGAAGGTGACACTAAGGTAGGGAAAATGACACTAATTTTTTTAAAAAGTCAAGAACTATTCTTGCCCATAGGATTCAAAGTTTTACACTATCCCTATTATACTTCCTGCATCCACAAGGAAAAACTCTGGATATCGATGAGAAAGGGGGCTTTTTATCCTATTCAGGCACAATTACTGGTAAAGCCACACAATTGACTAACTGCATTTTCCCAAAACACATTTGATTCATTATTTCATTTCATCTTTTTTTTTTTTTTTTTTTTTTTAGGCTACAAATAATGGAGGACTGGCACTACATCTAACCAAGCTATTTCTAGCACAATGGAGTCTATGGTTACTTTTAAAGGATAGAATTTGTGTGACCCTGGATCAGCTGGTTAGTTTTATTATAGCACTTCAGATAGTGAAAGTGTAGAAGCATCAAAATAGCCAAGCAGATGTGAACAAATAGAATGGAAAGAGCCAAACAGGGAATAAGGGATTGTGGGGGGGGGAGGTTTAGGATACGGCCCCAGCAAAATTTTAGCTACTTCCAGTGCAAAGTTAGGCCCAGAGAAAGTAGTTTACAGTGTGGAATAGGTAATTTCAAAGACTCACCTCAGAAAGTGACCCCCACCAGAAGCAGTAGGATGAAAACTGCCCCAGCCTGCTCTTGAGAGAACTCTGACATGATTTCTTTTGCCATCGACTCTCCTGGCAAGACAAGACAGTGGAGACTTGGCCTTCCATCGTGCCCCCGTGTTAAGCACAAGAGAGGAGCAGAAGTTCAAGTCTTAGGATTTGACCAAGCCTGCAGGATATAGGGATCTAAAAAAGTAGCTTTGAAATGTCAAATAGTCCTCCATAATCCTGTTGGCCTTCTTTGATTTGTACATTTGAATCCTGAAGTTGAACTGCTTGGTTTTGATTTTTCACCAAGCAGTGGCTGGAATTTCTTTCCTTTTTAAAAATTTTTTGCTGATGGAACTCAGGGCCTTGTGCGTGCTATGTAAGCACTCTTCCACTGAGCTATACTTTCTACCCAAAGATGTGAATTCCTATGCCTCAGTTTTCTCATATGTAAAATGGATAAAAAGATGGTACCTACCTCGAGAGCTCCAAGGTATGGCACAGGGCAGGTATTCAAAAAATGATAAGCTGTAGTTAGATTTTCTAAAATACAAGGTATTTTTCCCAAATATTATGTACATATTGATAATCTGTGTAGTAACATATGGTAAAGTATGTATATATATATATATATATGATAAAACATACCATGAACAATATATATATATATATTTTAAATATTTATATATATATATATATATATATTTTTAATATTTATTTTTTAGGGGTAGATGGACACAACACAATGCCTTTATTTTTATGTGGTGCTGAGGATCGAACCCGGGTCCAGCACTGCTAGGGGAGTGCTCTACGGCTGAACCACAATCCCAGCCCTGGTAAAGTATATTTTTAATCTTATGACTTAATAAAGCAATTAGTCAAAATTTTTATTAATTTTTTATTATTTTTTTATTTCTATGCAAGTCTGATAGCCTGCAGCAGTTTGTCATACACTTATACCTCTATAATGTTCATTTCTCATATCCATCTTTACCGGGTAGAAACAATATGGTATAACCATTTTCTTGAGAACAAAAAGTGTGAAGTCAGGAATAAATTTTCCCTTTAAAAATCAAATTAAAAAAAAATTAAGATGTAGTGGTGCAGTTCAAGGGAAGAGTGCGTGCCTATCATGGGCAAAGCCCTGGAGTTCCATCTCCCAGCCCTGGAGCAAAAGAAAACAAACCACTCAACCTTATTTAAAGCAAGCTATGAACCCAAACATTTAAACCTAGAAGAAGTTTGCATATTATACCCTCTTGATGCTTTAATAGAATGATATGACATAATTATGACCCAGGAAATTAACCAAGATATTTGTTTGCTTATCAATTGGGTTGAGGGAATAGCATTGACTAGAATTATGTGTGGATTTCTGCTGTGTTTTTTTTTTAGCATTTGATGTAGGGGTTCTGATTCTGGGAATGTGAGAATAACTTATACTGGAACTTAATGCTCATAACAATTACAAATGCTAGACAAAATATAAAATTCAAATAAACAAAAAAAATAGTTTGGATGCACTGGAGAGCTGCCAAAAGCAGACAGAAATTGGTAGGGTCACAATTCTTAGAAAGAAGGGAAGTCAAAAGTGAGCCAAACTCACTCTTCCCCTGAGGGTCCTTCCAGCCCCTATAGGCCATGGGGAATAACAGCTCAGGCATAAAGCAATAGTCACAACAGTTTCAGGAGATAGATCAGTGTTGTGTCCAGAGGTAAAACAAGACCCCACAGACCAAGGTGATGAACTTGCATGTTGACTGCATGTAGAACAAAATTCAATACTCTTCAGAGGAAAGTATCATAATCCAGGTTCTTTACAATGTTGTTACTTGTTATATGATTGCTATATTTTGGGCATAGTTTGATCATCCCTCAAAGATCCATTGTGATTGAAGATTCATCATGGCTGGGTTCACTAATGCGGCCATTGGGAAGCCATGAAACATCTGAGAGGTGAGGTCCTAACAGGAGGTCCTTAGGTGTTCTTTTTTGAATAAGAATTGTCCCCCAAATGCTCCTATTAGTACAAGAATATCCCAAAGTCAGTGATTGAATTATGAGAGATGTAACCTAATCAGTCCATCCTAGTTTGAGATGGGTAGTAACTGTAGTCATGTGGGGTGTGAGTAGAGAGGTGTGTTGCTGGGGTATGGAAGGATACATTTTCCCTAGGCCCCTTTCCCCCACTTTCTCTCTCTCTGCTTCCTGACCCTGCCATGAGCTGAGTACCTTTCCTCTGCTGTGCCTTCCCCCATAATGTGCTTTCTCACTTTTGGTCCAAAGCAATGAAGTCAGCTGTGTATGGACTGAGACTTCTGAAACTGTGAGCCCCAAACAAACATTTTCACCTCTAAGTTGTTCTTGTCAGGTATTTTGGTCTCAGTAATACAAAAGCTGACTAAAACAGGAGTGCCAGTATTGGGAAGTGTTTTGGCTTAGATTTGATGTGTTTTACCCAAAAGCTCATGTGTGAGACAATGCAAGAAGGTCCAGTGTCATGAGCTGTCTGTGGGCTGTGTGTGGACTATGTTGCGCATAGTAGCTTCCTGAGGGGATAAGTCTGGCACTGGGAACTCCCTGGGACACTCCCAGAAGGCACTGACCGCCTGATGCAGGTGAACTTCCCCCTCAAGCTCTGCCTATGATCCTATACAACACCTGAGAGAGGTGTGACCTGCCAGGATGTCAATCAACCTGCTGACGGCAAGACACCACAAAGCAAGACTCAGCCCTTGAAACCTTACCCAATAAACCACCAGAGCCATTTTATCTTTTTCTAGTTCAAGATCCCATGTGTACTCGATCTATCAGAGACTTTGCTTTTGTAAATATATTTCTGAGTGTTTGTGTTTTATTATTTGTTGATTATTTGAGATATTAAGATTTAGGGTATCTTGGGGTCCTCTGGGCAGAACCGCCCAATGAGACACTGGCTATCTTCCCCCTGAAAGTTCAGAGGCAAAGTGACAAGATTTTGAGATTCTGAGATTATCCACTGATATAAATTTACTAGGTGGGGGCTGGGGATGTGGCTGAAGCGGTAGCGCGCTCGCCTGGCATGTGTGCGGCCCGGGTTCGATCCTCAGCACCACATACAAACAAAGATGTTGTGTCCACTGAAAAATAAAAAAGTAAAAAAAATTCTCTCTCTCTCTCTCTCTCTCTCTCTCTCTCTCTCTCTCTCTCTCTCTCAAAAATATATTTTAAAAATAAATAAGTAAATTTACGGGGTGGTAACTGTAGATAGGTAGGGTGTGGCTGGAGTAAGTGGCTCACTGGGGCTGTGCCTTTAGGGTTCATATTTTGTCCTGGGTGAGTAGAGATCTCTCTATCTCTCTGCTTCCTTGTTGCTAGGTCCTGAGCTGCTTTCCTCCACCATCCACTTCTGCATAATGTTCCGCCTCATCTTGGGACCAAAGCTATGGAGTTGGTCAACTGTGGAATGAACCTCTGAAACCATGAACCAAAATAAAAATTCCCTCCTCTATGTTGTTCTTGTTAGTTTGTTGGTTTCAGAGATGAAAAGGTGACTGAAACAAGTTAGTATCAAGAAGTGAGGTCATTACTGTGACTAATTTGACTATGCGATTCAGAAGCCTTTGAAGCTGGTTTGCTGGGGGGGAGGATTTTGAGGAGTTTAGAGATGCAAACTGGAAAAACTTTAGAATATTGTAAGTAGAGCTTAATGGGTGATTTTTATGGGAGTTCAAAAAATCAGAATGCTGATAGTACTGCAGTTCATAGTCATTTATCATGTGTTCATATTTTAATCACATACATGAGAAATAATGTCCCCTATTGAAAATCTAAAAATATGACTATTACCACCTTAATAAAGAGAAAAAGATCAATAAAAGGAACAATTGATTTTTAAATATTTTTGGTGATATTTCTGGTATCTAATAGAAAGAATGAAAATAATTCTTAGATTCATTTTAAGTTAACTTTTATTTTATTTATTTATTTTGCAGTACTAGGGGTTGAACCCAGGGCCTCACACACATACTAGGCATTCACTGTACCACTGAGTTACACCTCAAGTCCTTATTCATTTTTTGGAGACAGAGTCTCACCATATTCTTCAGACTGCCCTCAAGCTCACTATCCCCCTGTCTCAACCTCCCAAGTAGCTGGGATTACAGGAGTGTGCCACCAAGCCTGACTTGGATTCCATTTTTCTTTACTGAAAGAATAACTTGTTTCTCAGATTTGAGTAAAATCTGGCAAACATTTTTTTTTTTTCAAAATGAAATTGACACATACAGTGAAGAGCCCTCATGGAGCAGAAGAGCCCCACTCCTTTGAAATAGTAGTAATTAAGCATTAATGGGAAGTTAATAAGAGTTAATGAAGCTCATATATTGAATATTTCTGATAGTAGCAAAAGAACATGTCCTTTAATTCCCAGATAAACTTAATTAATTGAGGATTTAACTATATAATTTTGCCCATGATAGCTGAACCTGGAGTTGGCTTGGTTGGAACTCAGACTGGTTTTCCTCTTTGATTTCAAGTGTCACTTAAGTCAGCTAAATGTTATGGTCCCCAAGCCATTTAAATAGCTGTTTCCTTTTTCTCCCATAGAATGTGCAACCATCAGAGTTCCCCAAATCAGAAAATCTTTATTGGTGGGGCACAACAGGCTGAACGTGCTCCTTTTATTTGACATTGCATTTCATGTGGTCAGCTCAGGAAGCAGCAATTTATCCATGAAATTATATATATATAGTGTATTTGTGTGTATGCGTGTGTGTGTGTGTGTGTGTGTGTGTCTATGTGTGTGTGTGTGTGTCTGTGTGTTTGCATGATTCATGTGCACAGTACTGGGGATGGAATTCTGGGCCTCCTGAATGCTAGGCAAGTGCTCTATCACTGAGCTATATGTCCCAGCCCTAAGTATCACTACATATTTACATATACTTTAAATAATTTCCCTTCTAGACCCTGAAGGGAACTTTTCACTTTTTACACAGGCCTTGAATTTCTGAATTAATCTCTCACAAATGGCTTAGTAAGGTGTTTTCCTTCCCCACTTATGGCTCTCCAGGAAGTTGCTCCTTTACACTTAACATTGATCAAGGTGGCATTTCTGCTGGAGGTCATGTCGCTGCAGCAGATTCTGTGACTAACCCACACACCCTCTTGCCTCTGGATGTCAGGAAAGCTTGGCTCTCTCTCAATACCCTCTGTTCAAGGGATAGGAAGACCCAACCCCATAGCCCCTGCAGTGAGGGAGCTGGGCTTCAGTGAGCTTTAGAATGATTTTCAAACCAGAATCTTATATGTGTTTTTGGAACAAAGTGGGAAATAATACAGATTCATCATTGCATTGTTCTTTTCTCTACTGAGTATTTAAAAAAAATTTTTTTTCCACCACAAAATAGTTCTTTCTTCTCCTCTCCCTCCCCTCTTGTCTTTCCCTGCCCCCCCCTACTATCACCACCCACCCTACCCCAGGAAATTAGTTTCTTTTTTAGTTGGTATTCTTCTATTATGATCCCCGCCTAATTAAAGAGTTGTTCTCAAAATAGAAACTTTTAAATGAGCTTATTTCCATCCTCAGGCTTGTTATGAATCCTCTATTGCTAAATCACTAGGCTTTTTTCAACCAAATCTTACAACTTATGTCAAGTTCATGGGTGTGGTTTTTGGCTCCATAAAAGCCTTGGAGAATGCTTTTTTTTTTTTTCAAAATGAAATTGGCACATACTTTAACCCTCCCACTTAAAAAAAAAATTACTCAAGGTAATGGCCATCATGGTTTTGTGCCCAGAGCTCAGAGGAGTTCCTAGATGGGGAGACCTTGACTCAGGACAAGTGAAGTCCTTGGCATACATGATGGGAAAGAATTTCAGCTTGCAGCAGCAACACAGACAAAGGGGTTTTTTCCCCCCTAAAAAATCAGGGGCACATTCAAAGGAGAATGTGGGCCATCTGCAGAAGGAGAGACCATGGTCTCTAGGTGTGGGACGTTAATATTTATAGAGGGATGGTTGCTAGGGGCTGGACTAGAGGTGGAATCAGGGTGGAGTTACACAATTTGGTGCCCGTTTTTCCAGTGGACTGCCCTTAAGTTCCTTTCTTCAGGCAAGGACATGGGTTAGGGTACAGTCAAGGATGCAAGCCAAGGCTGGGTGACTCACAAATGCTTATTTGGCATTTCAAAGGTTCATGGCTGTTTCTAGCATTCCAACAGTGCACCAGCACTTCTCTTTTTTGCAGTCTATCTTTCCTTTTGTATATCTCCAAATTTCAGTCTCAATTTCATTATTTCATAACTTTCTAGCTTTTGTTCTCTGTGAAGTTCATGGCAGTGCAAAAACTTCAGTCAATTTGTTTGATGTGGCATAAGGACTAGGAAGGAAGTAAATGATATGTGTGTTTCTTTGTGAGCCCAGGTGAGGACGTTTGTGTGTAAATACAAAGGGAAGGGATGAGAAAATTGATGAAAAGGAAACAATAAATGCACACAGTGAGTGCAGTTTTCCAACTAAAAAAAAATTTTTTTTTCAATGTACTCCACTTTTTAAGCTATTTTTATCAGGAAACCAGAAGTCATCTGAAGAATATTCTTTCTTTTAAACATTGCAAACCATTTTCCTGGCTTATTTCTATATGGCAACAACCTTATCCCTGAAAATGAAATCAATTGTCCGTGGGCATCCTTAAAGGATTATTTCTCTCCTGACAACTTCTAAGATATAAGAATGTGAATGATTCAAATTTTTCAGTCTTACTAACTCTTTCTGTTGTTTCAGAATAAGCACGCGCTTTGGAACCAGAGCAGCTGAAGAGGTCCTCAGTTACTGGTTCTTGAGATCACACTGGAAGATCTCATGTCACTTCGAGAGACAGGCATGAGTTTACTAGAAGAGATATAAAAAGAGAAAGAACACCCAATCTCTAGGGAGACAGTGGGCCAGGGAGGAGAGGGATGGTGTCCTCCAGTTTTAGTGAGGGTCCCAAGGAATATTCTAGAGAGTTCCACCAAGTTTTACCTCTTGACTTTTGATTGGCAGCAGGAATGTTTCAGAATTCCAAGTGGTAAAGATCTAAGGCAACTCTGGGTCACTTTGGCCTATGTTGACCATGGGAACTTGTTCTTACAGATTTTATGATTGGAGGCTTGGCTCCTATTAATCATTTCTCTCTGAATTCTGGAATCTGGTCTGTGTAAAGGTCACAAAAGTCCCCTCTTTCAGGGTAAATTGAGTTCTCTTTATCAGCAGGGTTGTTTGCTGAGGAACATAACATACTCTATTAACTTAAGCCAGGCAGGGCTTAAGTGAATTGCTTTTTAAAGAAAGCATGTGGGGGTCAGCACAGTAGGGCTGGTTTATATAAAGCTGTTCATGGAGCTTGAGGTTGTAGTTCAGTGGTACAGCATGTGTTTAACATGCATGAGGTCCTGGCTTCCAGTCCCAGCACCAAAAACCAACAAAAAAATAAACCAAAAAAACTATGCATGAATGTCTGTCCAAAAGCTCTCGGGGAGAGTAGATTGACTTTTATGCCTTTTTATTTTTATTTTTTGTCATGTGCAGGAAGTCTGTATGTATTTTGGGCTCCTTTTTTCTCTGCTGAAGACAAAGCTTGCATTCAGTGGTTAGAAGTGTTCTCTGAGCCAAGCTCCCCTCCACCCCAGTGTGGCCTTTTGGCACCCAGTGATTTCCCCCAGATGTTCTATTACTGTACTTGGTCCCAGCCAGACTGGCATAGCCAGAAATGTCTTCCTTCTATTACTAATGCAAAGTCTCAAAATCATCTCTTTAAAATCTGAAACCCTTAGGGGAAGAGTTCAAGGACAAATATAATAGCAAACTTAAATTTCTTCTTTTGTTCTCAAAAAGCATTATTGTTTGAGACAAGCCAAAGCCTCGGGAAAATAGGGAACACAGTGCATGATCATCTGCCAAAAGAGAGATATTGGTGGCCATCACTCACAGAGCTCAATAAAGGAGCAGGAAGTGGTCCTTCATTTTGTGCACAATGGAGACACATCCAGTGTGCTGGTGTGCACACCTGTAGGGATGCAGCCAACTTGAATTGCAACCATCATGATTGCCCTTGAGTAACCTACTCTGTTTTCCTTACATAGTTTCCTAGCATAGCCCAAACAGTTATAATTGTATTTGGGGGCTTTCCTTTGATACAAGAATGTGGTTGATGCCCTTGATATTAGCTTGAGATAAACCAGGTACATTCTGGCTTGGATGTAGTCACTATATATATATATATATTTTTTTTTTTTGTTTATTTATTCTTTCTTTTTTTTATTGGTTGTTCACAACATTACAAAGCTCTTGACATATCATATTTCATACATTAGAATATATATATATATATATATATATATATATTATATAAGCCGCTTAGTTCTGACCCAAATTGTGAAGCTCCACTGGTCCTGTTGCCACCCATAACCATAATTCTGTCAATAAGTCCCCCCAAAACTGTATTCTGTGTAATCCTGGATGTCTGCTTCTTCTTTCAATCTCACAGCACCTTCTGACTGATTCTCATAATCTGGAGTCAGTTTTTTTCAGAACAATGCTGAACCTCTAGTGGTTTGGGAGCTGGTAAGGTGGGGAGGGGATGGGCACTAGTGTTTGGTGTTAGAAATCAAAGGCACCATGAGTATATCTTGGATTGCTCTTCCTTTTATACTCTGTGTATGAGTTTGATGCCATAGCCTGGACAGCTTAAAAAGTATAAATTAATTTTCCTATAGTTCTAGAGGCTGGAAGTCCAAGATCAAGGTGCAGCCTGGTGTGGTTTCTCTGGAAGTCTCTCTCCTTGACTTGCAGATGATTTCTTTTTGCTGTGTCCACAAATGATCTTTCCTCTGTGATACAAATTTCTAGTGTCTTTTTCTACTTCTCTTCTTCTTTTCCTCCTCCTCCTCCTCCTCCTTCTTCCTTTTTAGTTGACATATTATAATTATACAAAATAGTGAAATTCACTCTGCCACATTCAAACATGAACATAATTTGATCAATCTGGTTTCCCATTACATCCCCTCTGCTGACCTCCCTTCTTTTAGTATTAATATTTATTATTAGTGCATTATAATTACATACACAGTCAAGATTCACTGTGGTATATTCATATGTGGACATAGTATAATTTGGTAGATTTAGCTCCCCAGTACTTTCCCATGCCTTCCCTTCTCCCTCTTTCTTCATCCCCTTCTTTACTCTATTGGTATCCTTTCTATTTTTGTGACCCCCCCCCCCAGACACCTTTTAAAAATTTTTTTTTTAGTTGTAGATGGACACAATACTTTGTTTATTTTTATGTGGTGCCAGGGATAGAACCCAGT